>NC_139780.1:9091236-9805486 GCF_965231275.1 Zosterops lateralis | reverse complement strand
ACACCATAGTGGGATAAACCCCTCTTTAAGGTGCACACCCATGAGATTCCCCCTCCCCAGCCCCCAACCCCTGCCTCTCTCCCCTTGTGTGGCTGCTCAGGCTCCATCCCTGCTGCTCCGGGCTGCTTTCCCCTCCCAGGCTCCGTGCACTTTGTGGTTGTCACTGTGGTTTCCCCCCTGTTGGCTCCAATCTAGATTCAAACGTAACCAGGTCTACTTACCAGACAGACCATGACGACAGAGAGCCCGGGCTCAGCTCCAGGGAGTTCCTGCTGGAGAATGCCATCACAGACAAGCTGCTGGGCAAGGCCTCGGACTCCAAGGAGCTGCTGCTCAACATGACCATGAACAGCATCTTCGCCCAGGGGGACCCGATCAACTCGGTGGGGTCACCCGTGGACAGCCTCTACGTGGACTACGAGGACAGTGATGGCCTCGTCACCTACTCGCTCAACAGCACCTACATGGAGCTGAGCAAAGCCACCAACAGCTCTGCAGAGACACCCTTCTCCAATGCCACTGTCACCATGGGCAGCCCTCCAGGGAACAGAACCCACAAAGCAAGGTAGGAGATGTGCCTTTAATTACAGTAAATCTGATTTATCGCTGTTCTCAACTTGTAATAGCCCTGTGCTCAATGCATGGTTTCCATCTCCTTGGAAGCAGGAGGTAAGTGGGGGTGGGATGGTGAAAATGTTCTGTTGGGAGTTAATTTGGAAGGAAGGGCCAGAGGTCTGGGAGCAGGAAGTCAGGAGAAGGTTTAAGCAAGAAGAAAACTCCCTGTCCCCCTCGGTGGGCATGTTGGGAAGTCCATGCTGGTGTTTGTCAGCTGGGGCCTTGCTCTCTGCTGTCACAGCTTCTTGACAGAGCCATGGCCACAAATAATCTTCTTCCTTTAGCCTTCTCTTGACATCCTGCTCCCATTTCCCAGCCCCTTCCTCTGAGTTCTGATGCAGCAGAAGTTGGTCCTGGCCCCTTTTCACCCACCCTGTTGAGTGCCACCCACAATCCTCCTCACTTGGGATGGCAGGAATATGCTTCCAGCAGCTCCCAGGTGTGGCCCTGCCACTGTGAGCTCCACTGTAGATCCTGCAGGAACAGCCTGGATTTGTTGCCTCAGCAGCTGCAGAAGCAGCTCAGGGAGCCACAGCTTGGACAGGAGTATCCAGAGCTCTGCAGTAGCAGCTCATTGATTGGTACTGGGACCATCACAGGACTCCTTTAGATGGCTGGTTTGAGTGGAAGTGGGGAGGTAAAGAAAGGCTTAATGTAACTCCAGCAGCAGGTTTTGCTCTGGGGAAGGGTGGAAGGAAGTCTTGGGGTAGGTGCTGATCCCCAAGCTTGTATCTGTCAGATTTTGAGATGCCCCAGGGCTCTCTGGGAACAGCCTTGATTCCCAGCCCAGAACTTATTCCCAGTGTCGGCACATGGGGACTGAGATGGGGCCAGTGCTCACAGCAGCAATTAGCCCTCCAATTAGCCCTCCTTCATGGTCAGCCACACACAAGAACACTCCCTGGGCAGCTTGAGCTGAAACTGGGGCCATGGGAGTATCCATGTCCCTGAGCCAGGCTGTGGATTTGGGCCCCACTGTGCATCCCCACAGCACCCCAGCCTCCTGTCAGCCTCCTCCTGGACCTGTAAAACACGGGATAAGATGCTGAGCTTGAGGAGATGCAAAGCCCTGAGCAGATGCTCCCTCTGGTTAGAGTTAGCTGGATTTACCCACAACTTCCACTACGTTATGCTAAAGACACTCATGCTAAAGAAAATGGCCATGCAGCCAAATGAATCAACAAACTTCTTAATGATAAGAACATGAAAACCTTGCCAAGGGCTCGAATCTATCATCTCTCCCCGTGGCTTGGCTTGGGAGAGCTGCCTTCAGCTGCCAAAGCAAGCATTTCATCCATCCTCTGACAGAGAGGGCAGTGCCTTCAGCTCCCCTTACCCTGCCCTGGGGCAAGGAAGGGTCTGCCCTGCCCCTCGGGGCTTCCCTGGGCCCCATCACATCTCCTGTGTCCCCTCAGCTGCCACCCTGTACCCCAAAACTCTGTCCCAGCAGCTGTGAAATGGGGGCAGTGGTTTCCCCCCCCCCGGGAATACAGAGAGTTTTAGACCTCAGAGCAGCTTGGCTTTTACAGGATAATCACAGAACACCGTGGCTCCAGTGCAGCTTTTTTTTGGGGTGCTAAAATGCTCCCTGCACTGTCCCTCACTGCCCATCTGTTGATAACAGTGATTTAAGGAATCAGGAATACCACCCAGCACTGACATCTTTTCCCATCTGTTCTTCCCTTGGTTTTGTTCTACAGTGTCCTCTCTTCTCCCCCCTGTCCCTCTCTGGAACAAAGTGCAAACTTTTCAGATCAAAACATTGATATCCAGATTAGTTTTGCACCAGCCAAAAGGCTGAGAGGTGCTCAGGTCCTTTTTGGCTCCATCCTTTGCTGGTGGGGGGCTGAAAGACCAGGGCAGGCAGACTGGGGACAGCTGGGGTGTCTCTGTTTGGAGACTAAAAGAAGAGGGAGGAGGAGAGGAAGGCAACAAAACAACTTGCACCTCATATCCAGAGGGTGGGATGGGATGTGCCAGCACAGCCTGGCTGTTCCCAGGTCTTTATTGCATCCCCCAACTTTTAATTTATTTCCTCAAGCCCAGTTGCTGCTATAACACTGATCACTAACCTGGATCTCTAGGGTGGGAGTGAGGGGTGAGGAGCTCCAGCTCAGCCCCTGAGGTCAGGATTGATGCTCCCGCTGGCAGGAGCAGTGGGATAAAGCCCACACTGACAGTGGGATGTGGGGTTTTCTGGGTCATCGGCTGGAGTCTGGGGAGTGCAGTCATCCCACCAGGAGGGAGGGAGCTGGAGGGGACATCCAGAACTGTGCTGGAGGAAACAGGGACACAAGAAAATCTCTTGTCCTGGGGTGAGGCAGAGTGAGGGATTCCCATCCCTGGGAAGGGGCAAGGCCCTGTCTGTTATTATTGGGGTCAGCCTAGTTCTGGGGGCAGGAGCTTGGACTTGAGACCTCCCAAATCCGTCCCAGGATCAGTTTGGGATGGATTGTGGCTTTTTGTTCATTTGTCAGTGAACAAACAAGGGAAACTGAACTCTCTGGAGCCACTCTGTCCATGTGGGACAGTGCTGGTTAGAGCTGGAGGAGTTTATTTCCTACTGAAGTGCTGTAGTGTGGGTGGAGGTTCCCAGTTACAGGAGCACCTTGCACCAGTGTGGGGTGCCCTGTTTCCTCTCTGCAAACAAATCCAGCTGACATGGATGGATTGGTGGCTCTTGAGCTGCTTTTCCTCTCCTGGAGCAGCTAAAAACCTTTCTGGGGTGTGCTGGGACAGATCCAGGCGCCCTCTATGCCAGTGTGCAGCCAGGGCTGAGACTGCAACAGGAGCCACGAGTTTTCCCCTTTGCTTAGAAACAAAACCAGAAATGAAACCACAGGAACTGGAGGCAGGGGACTGTGGATGTTGGTCGGTGGTGTTTGTGTGCATTTTTCAGGGTTATTCCTCTACTATGGGAATTGTTTTGGGAAAAGGGGCAGCCCAGGACTCAGTTAATGGTGAGGGACTGGTGCTGATTTTTGGTGCTGTATCTTGCTTGAAAAGCAGATTAAAAGCTCGGGAAGCAAATGTGTGGCTTTATTATTTAGCTCATAATAAAGAGGAAAATGAAAATAAAAGAGAAAATGCCCCCAGTTTTGTTGGACAATGGGCTGCTGTCTGCATTTAGAGGAGAACAAAGTGACAGTTTTTTCTTTGCTGGAAATGAGCTGAACGCTGCCTTGTGCCCAAATGTCTGATTCCTCTGGAAAGGTCTTGTCCCTGGGACCTTGTCATGCATAGAAGCTCTTTATTTAGGATCACATACACTAAAGGGACACTGTTGAAAGATTCACTGTCCTCAGATGTGATGATTTTAAAGATTTTCTCCTTTTAAAGACAGAGGAGTCCTGCTCACAGGATAAGCTGGTGTTTACTTTCATGCCTTGGAGGGTAGGATATAAACTGGAGTAATATCTGGGCAATATTTCCAGGCAAATTCAAGTACAAAAAGCAGATGTTGACTATGTTTTAGCGACAAGCGTCATTTGTAAGCCCTCTCCTGGCTGGGTGGCAGCTGGTGGCACAGGAGGGATCAGGAGCTGGTGTGGGTCCCCAGGCAGAGCTGCTGTGGCAGATAAAACACTGTTTATAGTGAGCTGAGGTTGTTATTTTTCCACCAA
The DNA here is from genome assembly GCF_965231275.1 of Zosterops lateralis. Taxonomy (NCBI): domain Eukaryota; kingdom Metazoa; phylum Chordata; class Aves; order Passeriformes; family Zosteropidae; genus Zosterops; species Zosterops lateralis. Next base: position 9,801,248 of record NC_139780.1, on the reverse strand, counting down.
AAAAAAAAAAAAAAGAAAGTCACATTCGTTTCAGTTCCATTTCAAGCGCAGGAAGTGACCATTTGCCAAACTGACAGAGGCAAAATCAACAGGGAAAATGAGATTGTTGTTGTTTTTAATCCTTCTGGAGGCTCAGTGCTGGCGGTGGAAGGAGGGTGGGTCAGAAAGGAAGTGGCTGGATTCTCAATAGTGTCCTTTTAAAGGTTGATTTGATAGGCTGGACCTCAACTTTTTCTTACAAACAACTAAATAAGGCAATTTCAGAGCTTCTGCTGCCTAGAAATCATACAAGCTGCATATCCTGCCAGGCCAGAGACAACTGGATGTGAGGATCCAACCTTGTACACTATTCCAGTGTAGCTGTTTCAAGGGTTTGGACAAAGGTATGAGAAGAGAACCGAAGCCTTTTGTTGTAAAGGTGCAGTATCCCTGAGGTGTTCCCCCCTTCCCAGCACGGGGAGCAGCTGCAATTCTTGCTTGGATAAATGTTTTTTTTTTTTTTCTCACACCAGGCTGACTCTGTTACTCCTCTCCCCGTGGCATTCTGTGTTTGAGCACAGTGTGGATCTGAGAGATGCAAATTCCCCACCTGACAGCCAGCAAAATAAATCAGGCCAAAAAGCAGAGGGCAAAATCAGAGGGGCGAGCTCAGAAACTCCTGTGCTGGCTTTTGGAGATTGGAACAGCCAAAATCTCTGCTGCACTGAGCAGCATGAGTGGGTTTGCCCAGCCCTGGAGACACAGGGGAGGAGATACTGCACCTTTAGTCACTGTGTGCCGAGGGCCAGGTGTATTTGAGCAGAAAATGCAAACTTTGTTAAATTCTGAACTGTTTCTACTTGTGGGTATTTTTATCCCATTCTCTCTATTTCTAGACAGTGGAAGCTCTGCCTCTAACCGGGCTGGGGATTCTACTTGGGGCTCAGGACAGGTATGTTGTGAAACTAAAACAAATAAAAAATTGATTCAAACGAACGAACCTCCCAAAAAATCAGAACAACCAAACCCAACCAAAAGCCAAACCAAGCACATCCCCTCCCAAACCCGAACCCAACCGAACTGCAGCCAGATGTGTGTGTCTGTCGTGGGCTGTCACCGCTCGCCTTGTAAATGCCTTTTGTTTTTGTTTTATTTTGTTTCTTTCTTTTTTTTTTCTTTTTTTTTTTTTTTTCTTTTGTTTTTATTTTTTTTTTGTTTGCTTATTGCTAGAAACAGATTGAAGTTGTTAAAAAAGGGCCAAGGTGTGAGTGCTGCTGACATGTACAGGTGGAAGCTTTCCTCCCATGAACCCTGCAGCTCTACATGCACCACAGGTAGTTATAAGGAGCAGCCAAATTCTGCACAGCCTGCTGAAATCACCCGGTGTGTGAGTCCATTTTATGTCTGTTAGGGATGGGAAGGAGCTGGTGATGTTTAGGGGGTCTCGTGAGGTCTCTGCTTTAGCACCACCCCAGCTCTGCTGTGCCCGGGGTGAAGGTGGGGAGAGGAGCTGGGGGCCGAGCATGCAAAGCTCACCGACCTCTCAGTTGTGTTGAGGACCAGGAGTTGGTGCCCAGAGAGTCCATCATCCCTCCAAACACCCTCCCTTTGGAATGTTCTGAGCACTGCCTTCACCTCCCATCACTTTGTGTCCCCCCTGGGGCTCAGCAGGATCCCCAAACGTGCACTGAGCCTCCTTTCTTTTCCCCCTTCCTCACCTTTCTGACAGCTTCAAGGGGTTTGAAAAGCTCACCTGCTTCCCTGCAGAGAGAAATTTTAATGATTGTTCAGCTCTGGCAGGAAACACAATAGCATTTGGCTTTTTGATTATGTTTTGCTTCTCCCACTCCTTCTACCCTGGAGCCTGAGCTCGGCTGCGAGGGTGTAAATCTGGAACAGTGACAGAGATGCCAGGGATATCAAAACTGAGTCTCTATTCTTCAGGCAGAAATTCCCCCTTTCTGCATGAATTCCTCCCTTTTTGCCCCCTGAAAAGCTTCAAGGCACCTGATCTCCTCCCTCAGCCCTTGGTTAGGGGGTCCTGTCGATCCCTTGGGATGAATCAGGCATGTGGGTTGTGCACTTCTCTGTGCTGCCCCTGAAATTATCCAGATCCTGCAGTGCTTCTGGAATTAAAAAGAGGGAAAGGAGTGGGAGAGAGGAGTTTACAATCTCAGGGACATCTCTTAAAAGATCAAATGCAAGGATTTTACATTTTGAGCATTTGTTTTTGTCCAGCAGCCTCGTGCCTGCAGCAGGAGTTTTGCAAGCCATCCTTTTCCCCAAGATCCCATCATCCACATGTTCTGGGACATTTTTGACTTCTTTGATCCCCTCTGAACAAATTTCTCACTTGGCTGGGCCACCCTGCTCTGCCTTGGGCTTGCAGCAAGCCAAGAGAGGTTTAACTCAAATTTCTCCTTCCCTGCTGCCTTTTCTCACTGACATATCGCAGAGAGGCAAGACCATGTCAAGAGCTGTAGATCTTTTTTTAGTTTCATGTAAACCATATGTTCCCCAGAGCTCCAATTCTTGTTACCTGTAGCCAGAGCAGCCTCCTGGTCCCCAGCCAGGTCCCAGAGTGGACTTCTCAACATTTATTCTGGCACGGGAGGCTGCAGGGGGAAAAGGTCTTGCTCTGACAGCACCAGCTGCTTTGGAGGGGGAGCAGGAGGGGCAGGGCCTTCCTTGCCAAGGCTCCAGGATCCCTGCCTTGCCCTGGAGCTCTGGATGGACCTGGGGAGCACCTGGTGCAAAGGGGGTGTAAAGCACTGGTGAGTGGGGGGATGGAGCGGGTTGAGGACCTTTTGGTGTCACCTCCACCCGCCAGCCCGGCAGGGTGGGAGCTGCCCAGCAGACTCGTGGCCCTGAGTGTTTCCTATAAAAGCGTGTTAGTCATATATTGGTTTTGGTGGCAAGCCCTGGCTGGGGTGGCCATGCCGTCCTCTGAGCTGGCCAAACTCAACCACATTGCTCAGCTTGGTGGGGTGGCCACAGTGACATTCTGTGCCAGCAGCAGCCATCCCACAGGACAGAACATCCAGCTTGCTGGAAATGCAGCTAAAACCAGAAAAAACAACAACAACAGCAAAGAGTTTGGATGTCCAACTCACCGAGCACCCTGCTGTGTGTGTGTGTTCTCTCTGAGCCCAGGAGTGATGTCCACCTATGCCATGTGTGTCCGCTATGATGGGATCGAAGTGGACGATACCTACTGTGATGCCATGACCCGGCCCGAGCCCATCCATGAGTTCTGTGCTGGGAGAGAGTGCCAGCCAAGGTACAGCCTGCACAGGCCACTCCTGGGGTCTCTGTGCTTTCTCTGGCCTGGTTGTCCTTGGGGGAGGGGTGGTGTGGATTTTTGGGAGCAGTGGGGATGGCCCTTAGCACCCCCAGCCCTCCTCCTTTCACTCCATCTGCAGCAAGAATTTTCTCCTGAGTGCTTTAGCTCAAGCTGCCAGGTTAAAACTTGCATAAATCCTGGCAGAGTTGAGGCTCCCAGCAAGCCCAGCAGTGCAGGATCATCCTGCCCTGCCTGGAACATGGGGAACTCGTGAATGATTTGGGTGGAGTGGCCAGGCTTGCAAACTGTGCCACAAACCCAACCCTGTGATCCCTTCAGCATCCCAAACACCACTGAGGTTTGCTTGTGTTGGGGCAAGAGCTGGTGCAGAGTGCAACTTGTGCTGGAAGTCCTTTGGAAAGTTTTCCTTCTGGCGTGGCTCTTAACCCAAACAGTGACCACAGTCTGGAGCCAGGCTGTCCGGAGCCAGGCTGTCCAGCTCTGGACAACCCCAGTGCTGGTGTGGAGGCTGGGAGGATTGCAGGTCACAGGGGGTTTGGGCAGGACAGATCTGTGTCTGGCAGAGGGAGGGGATTGTCCCACTCTGATCTGTGCTGGAGCAGCCTCTCCTGCATGAAGTTTTGGGTGCCACCACAGGACAAAGTGATAAAGGAAAGCTGTGAAGGTTGTGAAGGGTGTAGAGGGGCCACACAAAGAGCAGCTGAGGGCACTTGGTTTGTTCAGCCTGGACTGAGGAGAGACTTTGTTGCACCCTACAAATTCCTCACAAGGGGTCACAGAGGGGCACACTGATCTCTTTTCTCCAGTGACCAATGTCAGGACCCAGGGAATGGCTGGAGCTGTGTCAGGGAGGGTTAGGTTGGATATCAGGGAAAGGTTTCCCCCCCAGAGAGTGCTGGGGCTCTTCCAGGCTCCCCAGGGAATGAGCATAGCCCAAGGCTGCCGGAGCTCCAGGAACATTTGGACAGTGCTCCCAGCACAGGGTGGGATTGTTGGGGTGTCTGTGGTGGACTCGATGAGCCCTGTGGGTCCTTTCCACCTCAGGGCATCCTATTCTGTAGCTGTGATGATGTCACACTATGGGAGGAGTAAACCCAGAAATCCACACCCTGGAACGGTGTGAACAGGGCAAAGCAAAAGCCCAGTGACACCAGGAATGGCTCCTGGAGAGTGCTCAGGTGACTGTGAGGGAGGACAGGTAGGACATGGAGTAGAAGATCTCCTGGAAACTCTCATGTTAGGGCTGAGAGCCAGGACAGGCTGCAACTGAAGCAAGAAAACTGCAGGGAGGTGAATGGTGCTGCTGCAGAGAATGCACCCACCCTGAGGGCACCACAGGGGCTGGAATCTCTGTTGTTTTTTAAAAGAAGCATTAAGGTACTTTTTGTGCTTAGATTTTCCCACTAGTCTTTCCTAAAACTGTCCTTCCTTATGGCTGTGCTGTTCCAGCTTCAGGGGCTGGCACTGTTAGGGAACAGAGCTGCTCTGTGATTTACCAGTAACTTCAACTGGGGAGCACTGGGAGCTCATGGGGCAGCCACCAGCACTTGGGCACACAGGAAGGTACATGGGCTGGCAAGGCTTTTCAAAGAAAAAATGTTAATTTTGAGTGATCTGAATGGGGAAGACCTTTGTTTCATTTCTCTTCTGAAGTCAGGTGGCACCTGTAAATGACATCTCCAAATGTGTGACATCTCCCTACGGCTGCTTGTTGTGCCTGGAGCCCCATCGTGGGCTCTGAGGCCTGGGGGCAGCCCAGGTCTGGGGCTCTCCTGCTCAGAGAACAGCAGCAGTGGCGACCTGGGGATTGCCCACATCCACAGGAGCTGGGAAATTCTGATCCATTCAGATTTTTAGCTCCTTCTTTAATTGCTGTAACATTCTTGTACTGTAAAAAATTTGACCTTTTATATTTTTTTCCTCGGATTGCAAGTTGCTGCTCTCTTGTCAGGACAGAGGTGGCAGGGGACAGTAAAGGACAGGCAGTGCTTGGAGCAGATCTCAGCTCCCCCAGCCTGTCAGATGTGCTCAGCAGAGTCAGACTGATGGTGGGACATGAACGTGTGTCCCACTGGGGCTGTGTGACATTATTGCTGGCATCTGCAGGGGGATGGATGGCATGTCCTCTCCGCTCTTCAGCTGAGCAGGCAGAAAGGAGAGGTCAACCACGGGCTGAAATCCTGACAGAGAAATGTGCTGGCAGAGCCCATGGTGACAAACGCTCGCTTGTCACTGAGGACACTGGGCCAGGCCCTGCCGTGCCACCTGTCCTCTGACAAGCTGGTGTCAGCTTCAGGCATGAGCTGGGCTCTGAGGGGTGAGCCCAGCATATGCTGGTGCTTCCCATCCCTTGGGAAAACTCTCATGTGCTGGCAGCTCACTCACTGCAGCATGTCCCTGCAGCCAGGGTTTTCCTGTGGGTGATGTGATGGATTTGTGCGTGGGGCCAGAGTGTTTTCTGCCCCACAAAGAGGCATTACAGCCTGAGGGTTGACCAGCAACCTCCCAGGAATGGCTTATAAATAATTAGTGAGATGGCGTGATGGGGTGTGTTTTTAAAAAGCAAAAAGGTTTTAATTAAAGAGAAAATAACAAATGATACAAAAGAACTAAAGCTGTGCACAGTGCAGGGAGGTCCCTTGCACCTGCTAAGACACTTTAAAATACCTCAAGTGCTCTCTCTTAAATATCCAATGATCTAGGAAGGGCTTTTGGCAAGCTGCTCAATAGAAAATAGAAATATATTTTCCTCAATTACTTGACAAACAGCTAAAGGGAATGAGTGCTCTTGTCCTAGCACTAGGCCAATTATGGTGAGGAGAACATAGAAGTTTCTAGTTCATCTTCCTTATAAGTTCAGACTGAAGCTTCAACTCTTCTCCTAACATGGGAATACCTGCATGAGTGTGGAGGTGAACTGCAACAGTGCTGGGCTCTGTTCCCTGCCCAGGTGGGAGACGAGCAGAGGTCTGGTGGCCTGGAGCCATGCAGCAAAGCAGAACCAGTCTTATTACCTTTCCTAAAACAAGAAGAAAAATAATTTTCCCATGATCTTCCTAATCTTTAAACCTGTGTTAACCAAGAGGTGTATCCCTATAATTAATTAGCCAAACCAACCTACTGTGATGCCATCCATAAGTTCTGTGTTGGGAGAGGGTGCCAGCCAAGTTACCCACTCCTGGGGTCTCTGTGCTTTCTCTGCCCTGGATGTCTGAGGGCTCTTGGGACATGACATAGGAATCTTTGTCTCCAGAGGCTGTGAAATCCCAAACCAATCTCAAAACCAGCTGCTGATTAATTTTTTACCATCTATACTAAACCAACTGTCCTGGTTTGAAAGCAAAACGAGTGAGAGGCTCCAAGTCAGAAATACAATTTAATAAGAAGAAAGGAAAAAAGGTAAAATAAAACAAATACAATAATACAAAAGACCACTGACAGAGTCAGAATACAACCTGAGCAGGGTGGTGGGAGCAGTCCAGGTGAGGGGCTCTTCCTGAAGCAGTGATCCTGTAGAAAGATCTGGTAGCTCTGGTCCTCTGGCAATCCAGTGGGTAGGGGCTACTTGTACTGTCCCAAATCCCAGATTCTCTCCAGGTGGGAATGCTTGGCTCCTCCCCCTGGGCATTGGGAGCATCTCCCAATGGGATGATGAGTCCTGCAGTGGGTCCTTGATGGCCCATTAAACAGAGATAACTCCTGGAGGGAATTACCTGTGAGTCATGGGCAAGGCATTGATGGGCCACGAGCAGAAGAGCCCAAAGGAAGGGGGCCTGGGAAAACACTGCCCCACCTGGTTCCAACAGCTCATGGAGATGATGATAGAATAAATACTTTGTGTACATCCTACACTACAATCCAGGACACCAACACAATGGAGTGTGGAGGTGCAGTGTGACAGCTCTGAGCTCTGTGTCTCCCTGCCCAGGTGGGAGACGAGTAGCTGGAGCGAGTGCTCACGGACCTGTGGGGAGGGGTACCAGTTCCGCATCGTGCGCTGCTGGAAGATGATCTCGCCGGGCTTCGACAGCTCCGTGTACAGCGACCTGTGCGAGTCCGCTGACATAGCCCGCCCCGACGAGCGCAAGGTCTGCAAGAACCCGGCCTGTGGCCCCCAGTGGGAGATGTCCGAGTGGTCCGAGGTGAGTCCTGCTGTTAGCGTTGGAACACAGAGTCACAGAATGATTGTGTGCGTTATGTGCTTTTATTGGAGAGCTCTGGGAGTCAGGGATGCAGGGCAGAGACCCAAATCTGACTCCCACATGGCTCTTTTGTTATATAACTATATATATTAATTATTAAATTCATATTGTTCTATTGTAAACATTGATCTTTTCTGAGCATGAATCCTTGTAGTTTCCATCAGGCCCCCAAATATAGTTTCTCATGATTCTTGTTTAAGATAATAATCATATTCAATTACCAAATAATCATTACAATTTACAATCGTACCATTTATCATATGACGATTATGCAGGTGCAGTTTCACATGATCTATCCTTTGTTCCCAGGGCTTACCCAGCCCTGGTTCCCTTTCTCAGGCCTATCCAGGCCCAACCTTTCTTTCCACCTCCCCTAAATCTACTGTATAGAGTTCCCATGATTTTTAGAAATTTTTTAACCCTATGCTATCACTGTTGGCAGGGTCAGCACCTGTGGGCTTCTCTCCCTTTTCCAATTTGTCCTCACCCACAGCCATCCACTGTAGCAGTGAGGCAGGATGGAGAATTGCTGTCTCCCTCAGAAGCTGCTCAGAGTAGAAGCTGCTCTGCTGCTCCTGCAGCCATTCCCAGTCCATGCACACACTCTTCTCTGCAGAGGAAAGATTTCGTTACCATTCAGGACAGCTCATGCAATGACAAGCAGAACTCCGATTTCTTCAGAGGGCATTATAGCAAAGTTTGTTGAAAGACAGATTCTTTTCATACAATGTTTGGGTACAATGAATAAAGTTGGTCCTTTAGGGCACCACCTTTTTGTAAACACCTCTACCAGTAAACAAGCTGGAAAAACACCAGGTGTCAGGAGGATGGGATCTACAAGATTGTTTTGGGTTCCTCCTCACGATTTCCCAGGCCAGATTGGGAGAGTTCTGTACTTGGCTTTGCCACAGGCTTCAAGCCTCTGCCTGGAGCCTGAGAATCCATGTTCTGACCACTGTCAGTTCCCACAGAAAGACAGGAAGGGCCTTCTCTATGATATGTTCCAGCAGAGTATGATATTTATTTCATCATGCCAAAGGGATCAGGGACAAAAAGACCCTGACCCTGTGGTGCTCAGTGGTAAAGTAGGGTCAGGAGCCAATGGTCTGAGAGAACAGGGGCAGTACAAAGGGCAAGAAAAAGAGCAGCAACCTGTAGAGGGGATGAGGGATGAACACTTTGGGATGGGGCAGGGTTAATTGGCCAATGGGGGAAGAAATCCAAGGTAGATTGGCAGGAGTTCTGCAGGGCCCCATGAGGGGAGTCATCTCTTTCAGCCTAGGCAGGGAAACTCGGCAGTACATTCTTCCAGGGCAAAGCCTGGAAGTTTCCCTGAGGGGATTTTAGGGTTCCCACAATCCACAGACACTTTCCCCTCAGGATACACTGGTTGTAGTCACTGTGTGTGGGTCAATGTGCAGCAATGTTTTTCCCCCTAAAATGAAACCCTGGGTCCTGTTTAGGATGAGGAGGCCACTGCCATTGGTCACTCACAGGTAGAGCAGGAGCCCACAGCCCAGATCCCCCCATCAGTATTTCCTCGGCAACCTCCCCAAACCCAACACGCTGGGAAGGTGATTCTGACTCACACATGAATTATGTCCCACATATTGATCAATGTGCATCAATAATTTTCCCCCTAAAATGAAGCCCTGGCTTCTGTTTAGGATGGGCTATCACTGCCATTGGTCACTTACAAATAAATTACATCCCTATAAATGTCCCTTCCTCACCTCCAATTCCTCTGCACCACATGCAGAATGAAACCCTTCCCCAGCTGTGCCTTAAGCCAGTCCCTGAAGCCACTGAGAGATGGTTTGGGGAGGCACAGTGCTGCCCCTGTTCCAGCTCACTGGTTTGTTTGGAGAGGGTTTGTGGTCCTGAATCCCTTTCCAAGCACAGACAGTGCTCCAGCACATCCCTCACAAACACAAACTCATGGAAACAACTCAACCAGCGCTGCTTCCTTGGGGTGCCTCTTCCCAAATCAAGCACAGACCTCATCTAAGCAAGAGCAGATGAGCTCTGAGCCGAGCTGTCCGTGGGTGCCAACCTGCCCCATGGTTTGCATCACGAGGAATATGACTCTTCCTCCTGGGAAGCTCCCAAAAACTCTTCTTAGTCATAATTTAAATGTCTCCATTCCCCTGCAAGCTGGTGTGCATCATTTCCCTGGAGCTGGCAGAGGGGCTGGTGCATTCCCTGGTGGTGCAGGATGTTTTGACTTTCCCAGCTGGTAGAGAGGAGCTCCCTGAGCACGTGCTGGAGCGTTATTTAGTCCGGCGTAGCAAACTCTGGAGTGGTTTATTTTACAGAAATCTGTATTCTCCTCCAGCATTTGTCAGGGACAGATTGCTTGAGACAATGCTGGAGTAGATTGTTCTTAGCCAGCAGCAAAGCTAATCTCCTTTGGATCCCATCAGAAGTGGAGTGCCAAGTTGGCTGGGGAAATAGGCATTTTAAAAAGCACATTTCAGGGCTCTGAGGATTAACATCTCGGCACGCTGCGTCTGGGCCCTGTGCTGTTGACACTTTTCCCTGCTTTACGTTATGCATGGAGCAAATGCAATGTGTATGTGAGACTGTAGTAACTCAAATCCAGTTCTAAATAATGTCACTGGGCTGCTCGGTGCCAAATTTATCCACAGCATAAAAATCTCAGTTGTGCAGTCAGGGGTGAAAACATTTTCCAAAGAGGTGGAAAGGAGCTGGCTGTTCCTGGGAAGGAGGCGAGGGAGATCACACCCTGTCTCCAAGTGACAGCTAAAACTGCTCAGCTTTGAGCCGGCATTCTTGGAGCCTTGGGTTTCCCCCCTTTGGCATCACCTGTTGGAGAGTGCAGCTCCAGGGCAGGGTGCAGCCTCCTGCCAAAAGCTGTTCAGGGGGTTTGGGGGAATCGGGGTTTGAGAGTTTTATGTTAAAGCATGGGGGGAAACCCACGGTGCTGGGAGCGGCGGGTGACGCCGTGTCCCTGTCCCCTCCCGGCAGTGCTCGGCTCGCTGCGGGGAGCGCAGTGTGGTCACCAGGGACATCCGCTGCTCGGAGGAGGAGAAGCTCTGCGATGCCAGCGCCCGGCCCCTGGCCGAGAAGAACTGCACGGGGCCACCGTGTGACCGGCAGTGGACAGTGTCCGACTGGGGACCGGTGAGAGCCCGCGGTGGCCGCCTCGGTGGCCAGTGTGTCCCACCACGGGCTGGCTTGTCCCCGGCGCTGGGGGGTTCGGGGTGGGGCTCATCGTGCCTGGCAGGTCCCAGCTCCGACAACCCTGTGCTGAGAGCTGGCCTCCAAATAATTTACTGCTTTGGCTCTCCCGTGTCACTTCTGCCAGTGTTTGTCGCCCTAAGTCGCCCTGACCGGCCACCCTGGCTCGGGCGCTGGGGCTGATCCATCGTCCCAGTGGATGCTGTTGCTTCCCCCTGGGCTCCTGCCTTGTGGGGCATGTGGTACAGCAGGGGTTAAACCCTGAGAGACCTGGCTGGGAGCCTTAGTGGGTGTCAAAATCCTCTTGTCTGTCTGCTGCACAGCATTCCTTGGCAATGCTCATGCTCCATGCCCAGAAATTGAACCTTTTAACTATTTTCCCCCTTTTTTTATTTTCCCCTTTCTCCCTTTCTCTTTTCCCCCTTCACCTTTTCTCTTTCCTCTTTCCCTTTTCCCTCTCTTTCCCTATTTTTCTTTCCTCTTTATTTTCTATTCTCTTTTGCTCTCTCTTTTTTTTTTCCCCACACCCCCACCCTGGGCTTTTTCCCTTCCTGCACAATTCTGCTCCAGAGACCCCCTCCATCCCAAGCTATTTTTACCCAGGTTTTTGATACATTCACATCAGCTAAAAATAAGTAGTTTCCATGGCAGCAGCAGTGCTAGGAAACACCGAGAGCCTCTGCAAGAGCAACCAGGGAAGCGCCGGGGAGCACCGGGGGCTGGATATTTGCAGCCACTTTTTGGTCCCCTTTGCCTTGGCCTCTTTGGGAGTCACCCTGGGGTTCTCTACTCATGGTGCTTCCCCTTTTGCCAGCCCTGAGAGATGCTGGGTGTTGGGGCTGTGGCCCTGGCACTGAGAAATTGGGGATGTCCCATCCATATTTGGTCTTTGGGTGTCCTATGCGATTTGTAACTATCTCGTTGTCTGATTAATCTGCTTGCAAGTGTCCAAGGCCGGGTTGGATGGGGCTTGGAGCAACCTGGGATAGTGAAAGGTGTCCCTGCCCATGGCAGGGGGGTGGAACAAGATGATTTTTAAGGTCCCTCCCAACCCAAACCAGTCTGTGATTCCATGATGGCAGAATCTCTGTCGGCTGAAAGAAGGATCTGTTGATCTTCCCTGTGGCTGTTTTAAGCCAAGCCCCAAAAACCCCTCTGAAATTTGGGGAAGGCGGGTTGTGGGGATGCAGCTGAGCCCCGTGGGGGCTCTGTCCCTGCAGTGGGACGGGTGAGGGCTGGATCCCCTGGCGCTGAGTGCCCACTGTGGTTGCAGTGCAGCGGCGGCTGCGGGCAGGGCAGGATGATCCGGCACGTGTACTGCAAAACCAGCGACGGGCGCGTGGTGCCCGAGTCCCAGTGCAACCTGGACACCAAGCCCCTGGCCATCCACCCCTGCGGGGACAAGAACTGCCCTTCCCACTGGCTGGCACAGGACTGGGAGCGGGTAAGTGCTAACCCAACTCCCTGTGCTTTGGGGTGCCCTCAGAGGGGTCGGGATGGGGGTGTCTGTGCAGCTCTCAGGTGTCCCTGCCCGTCACCCCGCAGTGCAACACCACGTGTGGCCGGGGAGTGAAGAAGAGGATCGTGCTCTGCCTGGAGATTGTCAATGGCAAGATCAAGACCCGCAACGCCGCTGACTGTGACGTGGCCAAGAAGCCCGTGGAGGAGAGCACGTGCTTCGAGAGGCCCTGCTTCAAGTGGTACACCACGCCCTGGTCTGAGGTGAGCAGGGAGGGAGCCTCGAGGGTGTGCTGACCTGCTGTCCTGGGAAATCAAGGCACAGAAAGCTCTCAAAACCTTGTGTCTGCGGGTTCTGAGTTTGAAATGGACACAGGGTTTGACTTGAGGCCATGGAAAAAGTTCCAGACTTAAGAGACCTGTAGTGAGGATGTGGATTTGTAGTTTAAGAAGAAGCATGTTAAGTTAGACAGTAGAAGTGTTTGAAGTCTGAGGTTTAGATATAGAACTAGTTATAAAGTTAATAAGAAGTTTGAGGTGTAGTAATGTAGAGTTGTGTGTCATTATGCGATTGAGTAAAAACGTCTGCATTGCGGCAAAAACGTATGAGACAATTAAATCAGCGATTGGTGTGAAGACATAAACAAACTTTGTGGCTGTAGTTTATTGGCTAATTAACCTTTAAAAGACCTTGTAAACTGTGGTCTTGTGACCATTGACCATGGACTACTGGCCTCTATCTTATGCTGTGAAGACATTCTCACTCCTTGATGAGGCTGCAGCAATAAATCAGGCTTTAAAACGCCTCTCAGTGGTCCCATCTCTCTCAATAATCCCGATATGTTGTAAATAAATAAGTAGACAGGAACTCTGGTTTCTCATGCAGAAAAGTCAATTCTTTATTCACAAAGCTCATATTTCTAGGAAATAGAAGGCACTATGTTAAACCTAATTGGTCAGCAATACTGGGAAACTTGGTTGGTTGGTAAGGGCTATTGTATATGTCTACCAAATTTTGTCTCTCTAGATATGTTTACGTATTTTCTTCACTGACTCTCATATGGCAGATTCATTGTTTATGCAGGTGCAAACTTATTTTTTCTCTCTAAGAAAAGGCTCTTGTGTTCTTTCTTATAATTTTTCTTTATGGGAACTTATGGGCAACATCTAGCCTAGCTAGAGTTAGCAGAGCCTAAACCAAATTTTCTAAGGCCTTTCTTTTATAATATCTCCAGCTGCCTGCAACACTGCTCCATCCCTTTGCACCAAGGGTCATGCTGCCTGCAGAACCCCCCAGGAGGTGGGAGAGTCTCTGCAGGACATGATCCCTGAGGTAACACCCTGGGTGTTTTAGCTGCACTGGCAGCTCAGGGCAGAGATCCTGCCTTGCCATGGTGCAGCTGGGGCTGTCTGTGCTCAGGGAGAACAGGACTGAAAGGGGCTGTTTGGGGCCAGCTGTAGCTTTATATATATATTTTTTTTTTTTTTTTTTTTTTTTTCCTGGAAGTGTGGTTGGGGGTGTGCATGGAGCCCACAGGGTGGCTGCCCCAGGAATGCAGAATTTGGGGATGCTGTGATGGGATGTTCCATCACCCTGCCCAATCCAAAGGGCAGCCAGGGTTCAGTGGCCAAGAGTCCAAGCTGCAAGCCCTCCTGGATGCATCCTCCCTGATCCAAGCTCCAGGAGCCTCATTTTTAGTCTTGCAAACACCATAATTAGCCAAAGCAGCCCTGCTGTAATCCCAGCTCCATGAGGCATCCAAAGGGCAGCAGGCAGTGAGGACTGGGCCCAGCAGGAGCTCCACAAACCCTCCACAGATGCACAGAGACCCCACAACCCCACTCCTGGTACTCTGGGGGGTTCCATGGCCAGCCATGTCCTACAAGAGCATCACCTGGACTGGGCCAGCTCGTTTGTGGTCCCTTGTGAAGGGCAGCAGGAGGAGGGAGGATGGCAGTGCCAGGGGATGGGACCACATCCACCTGCCCCTGGGCAGAAGCCGATGGTGCCGGCAGCAAAGACAGAGCAAGGGGACAGCAGTGTGGCCCTGAGATGTGACATTCTCCTTCTGCCCTAACCTGTCCAATGAGCAGATTGTGGCTCAGCACAATCCCCTGGGATGGCAGGGTCTTGCCTCACCCCCTCTCTCTGTCCCCCAGTGCACAAAAACCTGTGGGATCGGCGTGAGGATGCGGGATGTGAAGTGTTACCAAGGCAAGGACATCGTGCGGGGCTGTGACCCGCTGGTGAAGCCAGTGGGCAAACAGACCTGTGACCTGCAGCCCTGCCCCACAGAGCCTCCAGGTGAGCCCCACAGCCTTGATTTTCCATGGATCCCTCCAAGCAGCACTGCCAGCATCGTATCACTGCCCCCATTTGGATAATCATCGCAGGCAGGATGAACAGGGACAACTCTCCCTCTGTGCCCGAGTAATGGGGGGCTGTGCACTGGCTCTTTCTGGAGATAAATTAACAGGAGAGCTCAGAAGAATCATGGTCTGACCCGAAGATAAAAAGGGCCTTTGGAGAGCTGATCTGGGTGCTGCTTCTGTCAGATTCCAGCTAGAGCCAAGGAAGTTCTGTCTGTGCCATTATTTTAATGATTTTTGGTCTTCGGGTGTCCTGTGGGATTTGTAACTATCTCATTATCTGACTCGTCTGCTGGCTCAGAGTCCCTGTGATCTTTAGCAAACACGTGGTTCTAATCTTTTAATAGGATTTGGGAATAAAGACAGTGTGGGAGAAAAGCATGAAAATGGGAGACAGATTTGGGGCCAGCTCCTGGCTCAGCTCTGGGTGCTCTCGGCTGCCCATTCCCTTGGGATCTGGGATGGGGCATGGAGCTTGGCAGTTGCCTCATGGCCACCTTGCCCTGGGACCAGCCTGGTTTCGTGCCTCCTGTGGATTTTAAGCAAAAAAAATATATATAAGCAAATATTGCATTGAAAGGAGTTGGGACAGTGCTGAAGCAGCCTCTGGCCTCATCCCTTTCTCCATCAGAAAGGCCTAACTCTGGATGTGACACTGCTGGATTCCCATTCCCTTTCTCAAACAGCCTCTTTGGGATAGAAACTGTGAATCCCTACCACGGGAAACCCTTGACTTGGGGACAACTCTGTGCCTTGGGGACAACTCCCGCAGTGTCTGGGCAGCTCTGCTTTACAGCAAAGACATTGAGCTTCAGGGCTGGGACCGAATGAGACCCCCCAAGCCTGGCCAGGTGTGAAGGAACAGATCAACCTGCTCATGCCTTTGCCCAGGCTGACATTGATATTTATGAATTATGAATGATAATTATGAATGGTATTTATGGAGAAGCTCCACGGTGTTTTCCAGGGGTTGTCAGGGATCTGGCAGCCACAGCTGGGATGAAGCTGTTGCTCATCCCGAGGTGTTTAGAGCTGTGTGGGGGAGGGAAATGAGCTCATGAGCTCACGATTGTTTATTTTCTTTTTCTTTTCCATGTCATGCCTTGTGTTTTCTCTCCCCTCAGACGACAGCTGCCAGGACCAGGCAGGAACCAACTGTGCCTTGGCCATCAAGGTGAACCTGTGCAGCCACTGGTACTACAGCAAAGCCTGCTGCCGCTCCTGCCGCGCGCCCCACTCCTAGGGCCAGGCTCCTAACCCCTGCCTGCCTCAGCCAGGGCTCCACCTTCCACTTAGCCACACATCCCCACACACTGCTGACAAGGATTTAGGCCTGGCTTTTGTGTCCCCACCGAAGCAGAACTCCTCTCCTGGTCCCTGGAGCAGAGGGATGGACGTTGGGAGCCCCCCGGGATCAGAGCTGTACATAAAGTCGTGTATATTTGATTCCTCCCCCGCTCCAAAAAACTCCAGCTACACCCAAGGTCTTGTCCTTCGGTTTCCTCTCTCGGTGCAGGGTTGGGGTTGGCGAGGGGAAGGTGTGAACTCTGGGAAGTGCAAGTTTCCCCTCACAAAATGGGGTTGGTGCCTCTCTCCTGATTTATCCCGAGACCTGCGTGCTCTCGTTAACAGAATTAACGTGGTGGGAAGCTGATCCTCGTTTGTTAAATGAACTCAAGCCCTTTTTTTTTTGTAATATGTAGGTGTATACTTTTTCAGAGAATTTTATCTTATAATCAAATGTTAGTTTCATAGTCCTTACCACCCCGCCCCAATGCTGACATATTGTACATAATATGGAAACATAACTGCACTTTATATCACAAAAAAGACGTGCTCTTTTTTAATATATTTGTTTACAGACAGTGAACTTTATCCATATAATCATTAATTTGTACTCATAAGTATATTTTAATAAAGTTGTCATATTTATGGTGGTATTTTGTTTTATTCTCCAGTTTGTAGTGGGGTGCCGGGAGCACTGGGATTGGGGCTGGGGATTTGCTGGTGCCCAGGGGAGGCAGAGCAGCTTTAAATCAGAAGAATCACAGTTCCTTGGGCAGAAAAGTCCTAACAGTGGGGGAAATTTTGGGACTGTTGGGGGACCTTTGGGGTTCTGCAGCTTTAGAAGCTGCAGCCCTGAAGCTCCTCAGGGGTTTGGGAGCAAAGAGATTTCATGTGGTGCCAGTGAGAAAAGGGCCTTTCTGAGCTCCCAAGGGGTTATTGCTATGTTTTCACTGGTGTGACCCCCAGCCACTGAACCAAAGGCTCTTTAGCATCCCCCAAACTTCTGTGTGCACCCCAAGTGCTACTGCATCACTCCCTCAGCAGCAGCGACTTCCTGAGAGCTTTGCAAACACCACCCCAAATTTGCAGATTCAGGGGCAACCCCCCCCCCCGAAAAAAAAACCAAAATAAAACCCCTCAAAACCCATGTCAGAGTAGTTTATTTCTTTTTATTTTTTTTTCTTTTTTGACTTTTTCCCTCCCCAAAATCTGAGATTCCCAAAGTCCTGTACAACAGATCAGCAGGTGAGGGTTAGTGGAAACCAACCGTTTGCTGGATTTCCAAGCTACAAGGGAAAGAAACAAGGAGAAAAAGGAGAGAAGGAAGTTCTGGCAGGAGAAATCACGAAAAAAGGGGAAGAGAAGGGCTCAAGGCATGGAGACAAACCCCAGTGAGGACTGTACATGGGAGCAGGGTCTGAGTGGCTGCACCCCTCTGGAGCAGAGGGATTGTGCTGACCACAGGGACCGAGCGCGGGATATTAAACACGTACGAAACCAACCCCAGCCCTCCCCACCCCAAACACAACCCCCCCACACCCCCAAAAGTCAAAGATATTCATTTGCAAAGACTGACTTGTACTTCAAAAGGTTTCCTGTGGAATGAAAAGCCCTCGTGGTTTGAAGTAAAATACCCAGCTGGGCTGCAAACAGTGTCCATGAGCCCAGGGGGCTGGAGCCACGGCTGCTTCTTCCCAGAACATCTTTAAAAAGGAAAAATCCCCCTGGAGCACAGCGCTGTGGCCATCAGAGTCTCTGTGCAGCCAGTCCATCCTCGCCAGCCATCCCCAGGTGATGCTTTTAACCTGAATAATGCCCAGTCCAGGAGAAACAGGGTGTTCTGTCACATGGAGTGTGGTGAGGTCGGAGGGGAGGAACGGAGACATCCAGGAGAAAGCACAGCAGGAGTCCCCTCAGTGCTGCAATTCCTCTCCCAAATCTCTGAGTAGCCCCAAGGGCTCCTTTGCAGCATATCTGGTGCAGAGGGACATGCTCAGGGACCAGCTCTGTGCCTGCTGCTCTGCCAGGGCTGCCCCTGCTGGATCCAGCTTGGGACAGAGCTAGGGCCACAGCCAGGCTGCCCAGCCATGGCAAATGGCTCAATGGAAAATGCAAACTGGAGGTTTTGACTGAATTTAAAAGTGTTTTGACACTATCCCAGATGCAGGGAGGGGGAAAGTGTCTTTTTAAATTTTATTTTTTATTTAAAAAAACCCCTTCCAAACAAATAAATCAATGTAAAAATGTGCATGCAAGGGGTGGGCACACACATGGTGACCCCTATGCCATGGAGCCCTGGGTCAGAAGTGGTGCGTGACATTCTCTGGATGCTGATTCTCCAGAGGGATATTCCTCCATCCCAAAGTGTGCTGTGTATTCTTTCTGTGGCTGAGTAACGCAGTGGTTTTGCACCCCCAGCCCAGCTCCTTCAGGAGGTCCACGAGGCCACTCTGGGGGGCTCCAGGGACAGGCTCAGCCACCATCCTGACCCCGAGGGGATTGTGCCTGGCCCCCGGGAATTAACGCCCGGCTGGAGGAGCGGGCTGGGCTGGGAATGGTGCAGGGCTGTGCTCACCCACACCCACAGACACTGCCGTGCCTGCAGCAGCGAGCAGCACAGCACAGCCTGGCAGAAGGGTGGGCAGTGACAGCCTCGCTTTGCTAGGGGACATTCTGGGGTGTGAGTGCATCCTGGGGCCCCGCTGCTGACCTGCAGTGCGAGCCATTCTCAGCCACCACGAGCCCCAGCATTCACTCATCATCCCCCCGGTGAGGAGGGGCAACTCCTCCGTAGAAAAGGTATCAAAACCCTCTTTATAAAAGGAAAAAAAAGCAAGCAACGCAGCACTGGCAAACCTCCCGTTCCAGCTGCACCCCCTTTGGGGTTGCTCTGCTCCTCCTTTATACCATCACCCCGTAGAAATACATTCACTTTTTTTTTTTTTCTTTTTTTTTTCTTTTTTTTTTTTTTTTTCCCTTTTCAAAATTCCTCCACGAATTCCAACCGGTCCTTGCAGCTGTCCAGAGCCCCGCTCGGGGCTGGGCGGGCAGGCTCACACATCGGTGCTGATGCTGCGGCTGCGGGAGAACGCCTCCCGCATGGCCGAGAGCCGGTTGGGGTTGAGCGCCTGCAGGTTGGACACCGGCAGCGCCAGATCCTCCTGGCTCACCGTCTTGTAGCTCACCCGGTCCCCCCCGTTGTGCAGCTCCTCGGGGGGCTCCTGCAGGAAGAAGGTGGGGGGCTCCTGCAGGAAGGCGGGGGGCTCTTGGAGGAAAGAAGTGGGGGAGTCTTGGAGGAAAGAGGTGGCGGGCTCTTGGAGGAAAGAAGTGGGGGTCTCCTGCAGGAAGGAGGTTTGGGGCTCGTAGGGAGCGCAGCTGGGGCAGCTGGGCCGGCTCTGCGATGGTTTTTTGGTGAAGGGGGATGAGGAGTAGAGGGAGGGGCCGTTGGTCAGCACTACGTTGCGGTTGCAGTGCAGCGGAGGGATGTGCGAGTGCACGGCGAAGTCGGGCTCCTCCTCGTCCTCCTCGGATTCATCCTTCTTGCAGCAGTAGTACTGAAACGGGAGGGGCTCAGCTCGCACCCCCAAAGCTCCCAGCCCGCCAGCCCCCCCCCCCCGCTGCCGCACCCCCCGGGCCTTACCTGGAGCCTACAGTAGCAGAGGACGGCGATGATACAGAGTAAAATGACAGTCGCTAATATTCCACCTGTGATGACCACGGTCCCGGCTGTCATCCGCCCTCTTCTCCATTAACAGCCTGCAAAAGGGAGTGCACGGCCTGAGGGGCTGGGCTGCAGAGCCCCAAACTCTCTGCTAAAAACCAGGAGGGCTCTGACGGGCAGAATCACGTCACATCCCTGGACTGGGCACTTGTGGAAAGTCCCCAGGGAGTGTCCATCCCCTCAAAAATGCAGGTGGAAAAGGTTAAAAAAACTTCATGCAGTGGGTGAGAGACTGAGTGAGAAGCAGCTCTGGGGTCACATCTGTGTGTCCTGCCCTCAGGGGGGGAGTCAAGGGAAATAACCCCAGGCACCCAGGACACTCTCCTGGCTCCTACCTGGCAGCAGAAATCTTCAGTGATGGGAGAAGAAGCCTTGCAACAAGGATTTCTGATCTGCACTCGTTTTCCTTTGAGCCTATAATCCATTTTCCCCAGGAACACAATGTGGTATTTTAATTTGGAGCTGCTGAGTGAGCCTTTAAGGACTGCAGGGAGCAGAGTGCTGCCCTCCCTGAGAGCAGGATCCTCCACATCCCCATGGCCAAGCCAAAGTGCTGGGGGGCTGTGGGGGCACCCCAGGATCATGTTTGGCAGCCCCAGGTGAGCTGTGGCTGGGAGACAGGGCACTGCACATCACAGAGATGCTGTGGCTCAGCTTGGCCCCTGTGGTTGGGATTTGGGGTACCACCAGCACCCTTCTCTCTCTCTGGAATGCCCCTGGGGAGCTGGCACAGCACTGGGAGCAGCAGAAGGTCCTGTCCCTGCTGGGCTCATCCAGAGGGCAGATGTTGTGTATCATGCACAGCACAATCCCTGCAACACCAGCACGGGCCTTGCTTTCAGCATCCCTTCATTGAACGCTCAAGGGAGGCCTCAAATTCCTCTCCAGCCCAGGGTAAGGCACAGCTTTTTGCCCTAGGAAGGATGCTGGGGAGAGGTGGTACCTGCCTGCTCACAGCTGCCAGCAGCTCTGAGACAGTGGCTCTAAAACTGGCACAAATAAAAGCTCCAGCAACATTTTAGTTTGGGCTGGGAACAGGAGAAGAGACATAAATTAAAGGAGAAATCATAGCCTGACCACCTACTCTACAAGTGCTTTAACAAAGCTGGCTCCCAGCTCGTGCTATCAGGTTAAACCAAAAACCAGCCACCCCAGCCCCAAAATTACTTCAGCTCCCGAGGAAAAGCAACTGTATCTGTCAGGGATTTAACCCGCTTCCAAAGAAAACAAACCTGTGCCATATTTTCAGGCACTTAATGTCCTGCTAAAGTTGGGTGAGTGCTGAATGGATAAAGCAGCGTCACGTTTAATGTCGCTGCCGAGCAGCTCGGGAGGAGGGAAGGGAATTTATCCCGGGAATTTATCCCGGCGGCTCCACCGCTCCTCTCACCGCGCGGCCAAACCCTGCCCTCGTTCCTCGGGGGAAAACGCTCCGACGGGGCTCAGGAGGAGCGGCACAGCCGTGGGAAGGGTTTGACAGCGGTGCCGTCGCGATTTAGAAACTTTGGCTGCTGTTTAAAGAGGGATGGAGGCGCCTGGCTGGACCAGGTGCCAGCTGGAAATGCCCGTCCCTGGGTCCTTTGCTGTTCCCATTTGCAGTCCCCACGGGCCCCCGAGCCCAGGGCAGGGGGTGCAGGGTTGGGACAGGACCTGGCTCTGGGGTGGCCACTCAGCCCCGCGGGCTCTCGGGGATGGGCCCTGAACCCATCACGGAGCATCAGCATCTCCCTGGCGGCACAAGATGGGAGGTGGCAGGCGCAGCTCTGCCAGGGAGGGCTCTCCGGCTTTTCCACCCATTAATTAAAGCCCCGGGGCACAAGCTGAGGTTGCACTGAGCCCATTTCCATGGCTCCTGTCCAGCCGAGCCCGGCCAGACGTGGCATCTCAGGCACTGCTCCCTCCGGAGCCGGACCATTTGCATTTCTCCCTTTTCCCCTCCCCAAACATACTTCTCTGATTAAAGCCGCATACCTGGAAGCTTTAAACCCTCCAGCGTGCAAAGGAGGGAGGAAAGCAGAGCATAAGGAGGCCCATAAGCTGAACAATTCCTGTCTAGACCTCCTTTTTACATTTGTTCCTAATTTCACGCTCCACAGGCTCCCAGATTCATATATTTAGCAATAAATATCCTGGTAAAAGGAAGTGCTTTGCAGCTCCGCTGTGGTCTCGGAGAAGGTATGTGGGTCTGAGGAGAGCAGGCACGGGAGAATCAGTCCCGGGAGACCTCGGCTCCTCCCTCCGACGTTTAGGAGCCCTCCAGCTACCAAGGATGTCTGGACTCACCCAAATTCAGCCCCCAGCACACCGTCCATCCCTGCCAGACAGCAGGAAGAGGCTGCAGGGGGGTCTAACTCCGCACAGGCTGTTTGCCCCCAGCCCAGCAGCCCTTTGCTGTGGTCCCCAGTGCCGTGGGGTGACAGGGGATGGTGGCCCTGGGCTCACTGGGACCACACAGGGCTCAATGCAAGACTTCTCCTTTCTCAGAGTGAAAAGGTTGTGCTGCTACAAACCAAAACCATCTCACAATTCCCAGGTGCAGGTCCTGCAGGAGCTGTTTGGTTTTAGACACAACCCTGTGCCACCTGCCTGCTTCTGCATGTCCCTGCCATGGCTGAGGATGTGGATTTTGAGGCTGAACTGTTCACTAAAGGCCGGGTCTGCCCCAGCCTCTGCTCCTGTCTTCCCTTGGGCACTGCCATGAGGAGCTGCCCGAGCCCAACCCAGGGGCTGGGGGAAGCTTGTCGTGAACGACAGACGGTTGGGATGGGAAATCTTCCTGTTTCCACCTCCCCAGCATCCTGAGCACGGCCCCTAGACCACCGCGGGTGCCCGGGGTGGGGAGAGGCTGCTCACAGCTGCGCCTGGCTCTGTGCAGGCTCTGCCTCTCTCGGGAGGGCTGCGTGGGAGGAAAGGCTTCCCAGCAGCTGGGGGGGCTGAGCTCAGCCCAGCCCGAGGCTCCAGCAAATACCCGGCTCTGAAAAGCTCAGTTCCAGGTCCAGAGGGCTGATATGGACTGGCCTGATCCTGCCTGCTGAAGCTGGGGGAGAAGGAGACCTTGGGATGGAGAAGGAGACCTCCAAGGTTCCTCTAAGCACCCAGTTAAACTTCTAGGGCTGGCAGGTGTTAATAATAATCTTCTGGACAATTAAATGAATGAGGCTTTCAGCTGTCCCATCTCACCCCAACTCCCATCTGCAGGGCGACAAAGTCATTCCAAAGAGTTTTACACCAGCTGGAAGTGCTGCCGTGGCAAGTGGTTAAAGAAAGGGAATGCTGGTCCTGCTGAAGCTGTGCCTGCACAAGGAGATCATGTCTGCAAAGAGCTGTATCCCAAATCCAGCCCTGGGAGCTGCTTCCTCTGCAGCCAGAGACAGCACAGCCCTCTATCCAACACGAAATGTGGGGATTATTCACCTGTCTCCAGGAGCTGGGGATTCAGACAGAACAGCCAGGCTGGGCACAAAATGCCAACTGGCAGCACAAACACAGAGATTGATCCCACCCGGTGCCCAGCACTGGAGCAGGGAGGAGATGAGACCCCACCCTGGTGAACACCCAGGGATAAACACAGGCAGGAACATTCCCTGCTCCAGGCACACTCAGCTCAAACCCCGGCAGGAGACCCTGCCCCTTGTTCAGTTTGTGCAGGGGAGCAGGGCTCAGCTCTGCCCCACGCTTCCAGACAGCAAAGATGGAGAAAAGAAGGAGAAAAAAAAGGAGAAAAAAAGGGGAAACACCCATCCCACCCTCGGCAGGGAGCAGGGGGAGGCCAGCTCCGTGTCCTGAAGTGACACCATCCTGCCTGTCTTGGCTCTGCTCTGCACGAGCACATCCCTGGCTGTGCTCTGCGCTTGGACAAGTTGTCTCTGCCGTGCGTGGGTGTCCTGCAGCACCCGGGAAGGGCCCCCGAGGGGGGACAGAGCCTGGCACAGCCCCCAGGCTGACCCTCATCCGGCTCACTGGGTCACTCCAGGCCAGAGACACAAGGGACAGACCTCAACGAGGGGATGTTGAGGTCGGGGAGGTAGAAGTTCTATGTGGAAAATGGGTGAGCAGCTGTGTGGGGGCAGCACTAGCCTGAGCCTGTGTGCTGCAGGGAGAGGAGCTCTGCAGGTCTTGCCCTGGTGGGCACTGCAGACACTTCCCAGCTCATCCATGTGCCACCAATCCCGAGACTGGCACTGCTGATCAGGCTCTGCCCCAGAAGGAAGAAAAAGAGCTCAGGGATGCTTCCTCATCATCAAAAGATGCCAGGGAAACAGGAGAGCATGTGAGGGATGCTAGCTGGTCAACATGCCACTGCCCTCAGCCATTGGGCCTTGCTGCTTTCTGTCCCTGAGTCGGGTGCACACAGCATTCAGGACCTTGAATCAGAATAGCAAGAAATCCCACTGTAATAAACTGTCCAGGGCAGAGCAGACTGGATCTGAGCCCTTGATGCTGTAAAGTTCAGGATAAGCCTGGCTTAGACTCCTCTCTTGCCACCCTGGAGCTCCCTGAGTGCCCCAGCTCTGCCCAAAGGCAAACACCAGAGAACATGGGTGTGAAGGAAAGCCACTGCCACCGGCCTGGGAGGTGGGAAAGCAGCAAATAAACCAGCAGCCAACACCAGTTTGGTGGCAAATCCAGCCTTCCTCGTGCAATTCCCCAGTTCCTGTAATCCTACCCAGTCAATGAATAAGAGCTGGGCTCTGGGAACTGCCGGGCAAGGTGCCAGCAGGAGACTCTGCATGGCCCGAGCCAGCGGACAGGGCAGCTGCCAGAAACACAGGCATGAACGTGGCTTTCCATATGCAAAACGCTTTAACCAGAGGGCCTGCAGCAGGCCCACAGTGCTCCCTGTCCCCTCCCCATGGCAGCATTCCTGGCCTGGGGACTGTGTTCCTGCAGGGATTTAAACAGGCTGGGCTGTGGGTGGGCTGGGGAAGGGCACCTGGGACCTGGTCACTGCAGACCCTTGGCTTTGACAAGGCCACCTGGGCACTCCTCAGCACAAGGTGACCCAGCTCATCATTCCAGGCTTGCCCATCCCAGCACCAGTGCTGTCCCCATGGGAAACCCCATCTCCAGGCACTCCGTGCTCCAAAGGGATTTTTGAATATTTTATGAGCAGAGGGCACTTGGCTCTGTGTTGTGCCCTGCTGGGAGAGTGCTGCTCACAAATTCCCAGCCTCATCCACAGCAGATGGGTCCTCCTGGGTGCTGGAGATGGCTCAGAGATCCTAGCAGTCCCATATTCCCCCCTGCATCCATCAGGAGGACTGTGCTCATCCCATCTCTGCTCAGACAGCATCCTTGGCAGAGCAGCTCCTGCACTCAGGAGGGGCTTTCCCTCCCCTGAAAGGCACCACTATTGATGGTCCCTGGGATAAAAAGGAATTTCGTCAGCCTGTGGCGCATCGAGGAGGGCTCCACCAACTGGGAGATGCCTGTAACACTGTCATGGGCTTTTAACAGGAAAAAAAGAACGGAGAACAAATATTCCACATCCACCTGTCCCTTTCTGGTGGCCTTAGAGCCTTTGCCTGACTTAAAGCCAACTACAGAGGTTACTGTCACTGGTACAGGGATAACCCACAGCTCAGATTCCTGTGAGACCCCCACCAACCCCTCCCTGAGCCCTCCTGCAGCTGGGACAGCCCCTGATGCTTCAGCTCCCACTGATGTCCAGAGCAGAAACCACACATTGGAAAGGGAAATCACCCCCAGTGCCTGATCAGTAATTTATCAGCCAGGACATTGCTGGAATAGTGCTCAGCTCTGCAGAACAGGGTCCCAGGCACCTCCAGGCTTGGGCAGGGTTCAGGGGACACCTGGCAATGGCTGAGGGCAGGACAACACCATGGTCAGGAAAGGTTTTAGTGCCCTGACAGTGAGAGCCAAGGCTGGAGGAAAGTCAGGATCACACTGGGCTGATTCAGGGATGTGTCCCCCATGCCTGCATCAATGAGAACCCACAATAAACTCCTCCAGAGGGCTGGAGGGACAAGGGACTGTTCCTCTCCTTTCTGCCCATTCTCAGCTCAGCCCTTTGCAGCCAGAAAATCTCCCCCAGTGCCCCCAGAGCAGGGCTGATGTGGGAAATGGGTCACACTGAGCTGCTCCTTCTGTCTGCTGCTATTATAATCCAATATAACCACATATAAAAATGGTACTACAGCTCATTAACTCCCCGAATTTTATAATGAAGAGTGTTTTGTTAAATATCATGTGTCAGTCCAAAAACTCCTTGCTCCATTTTGCTTTTTCCAAAGACCAAGGACACACTGTATATGTGCCCTTGCAGGTGTCCCTTTCACAGAACTGTATTTTGGGTCAAAGGGACCCTTTAAAAGTCATCAGGTGTGACCCCCACAACCAGCCAGTCTGGATTCCTGTGTGACAGCAGCTCACTGACAACAAAACCCAGCAGAGGAGGCTCAAGCTGAACCCATCACAGAGCATGGCTGATGAGATCCTTCCTACAGCAAGAGCCACTTCAAACTCTGGGGTTTCCTGAAGCTAAAAAAAAAGCAGAAGTTCCTGGCAGAATCAGGGATCCTCTCCCACCAGTTTTTAAAGCAGGAATGAGCTCTTAGCGTGAGTCTCCAGCACACTTAAGAAGGTTTTCCTGGATCCAGGGGTTGCCCATCTGAGAGAATGTGTGCTCTGCAGTAATGAGGCACTAATGGCATTTAGCACAATCAAATCACGCCTCACAGAAATAATATTTGCACAGCTCATCAAAGCGCTGTGAAGGCTTACTAAGCACAATGCCAGGCAGGAATTTCAATGGCTGCAGATGCTCCATGGGGAGAGGCTGAGCTGCTGGGGAGGGATGGAGGGGGAATGGCTGAATCACCTGGATGCTGCCCTTGGGAATGTCCCCTGCAGGGGCCATCCCAAAGGTGCTGCTGTCCTCATCCCAAAGTGACTGGGGAAGGTGGCTGTGGACACTTCAGCATGGATGGAGTGCCCACCATGCTCTGCCCCTCTGTGGAAATGAGCAGCCACGTCCTGAAAGGATCCACAGGGGTGATGGTGAAATCCAGAGAGGAATGCTGGTGACATTGAGAGAGATGCTGGTGACACTGAGAGGAATGCTGGTGACAATGGCAGAGATGCTGGAGACATCCAGAGGGATGCCACTAACCTGCCCACCTGCACACCAAGCCTACACTGGTGTCAGTCCAGGACAGGTAAATCCAAAAATCCAGGCCCAAGGAGCTGGCGCAGCAGTGGTGGACTCACCCCCAGGGGATTCCACAATCAGCCAGGCTCTGTCTTGATTCCAGACCTGCTGTCAAACCACTCCAGAGGGTTTTATCCTCCTCAGCCCCACCTTCCATTGCTTAAACAATCCCACTCTGTTTAAGCACCAGGAAATATTTCCATCCATCAGCTGGGAAGCAGGCCATAATCTGAAACACACATAAGCAGTCTAAACTACTTCCAAAAAATAAAAAAAAAAATTAAAATTTAAAAAAATAATAAAATAAAATAAAAATATAAAGATATAATAAAATATAAAATATAAAATATAAAATATAAAATATAAAATATAAAATATAAAATATAAAATATAAAATATAAAATAAAGATGTGCTGTCTTTGCACCCTGCATCGTTTAATCACCCCTTGAGTTATGGCTTAGGCAGCTTGAGATATTAAACCTTGGAGAGAGCAGGTTTGGGAATCAGCAGATTGAGCTGAGGTGCTGCAGTCTCAGCTGAGCTGGGC
Source organism: Zosterops lateralis (assembly GCF_965231275.1). NCBI lineage: Eukaryota > Metazoa > Chordata > Aves > Passeriformes > Zosteropidae > Zosterops > Zosterops lateralis. Next base: position 9,774,007 of record NC_139780.1, on the reverse strand, counting down.
AAAGGTCAGGGAGTGGGGAGCACCCACTGCCCAGCCCGGGGTCTTCTCCCAGCAGGGCAGTTTTGCAGGCTGGAAATGTTCCTTGGCCAAGCTGAAAAGCTCATTGAGAGCCAAATATAAACCTTACTCCTGATGAGGACTTTTTCCTGCTGCATTCACTGAGCTCCCTCCCCACCATCTCACAGCAGAGCTCACTGCAGTCCCCTGGAAAGGCACAGTCAGAGACATCAAAAAGCCTTAATTGTCAGAAAATGCTGCTGAACCAGTGCACCAAAAGTGGGAAAAAAGGAATTTGTTCTTGTGAAAGAGCGACTCTTCCCAGAACTGCTCCATTCACAGGGATTTTGAAAGCTTCTCATGCTGAACACCCGAAGCTGCTGCTCCAGGAGCTCTGTGGGAGCTGATGTCTGACACCAACAGCTCACTCCAACATTCCTGCTGTCCCATCTCCCAGGAAATGCCTCGAGAACACAGTTTCATGGCTCAGACAGCACTGCTGGGCCACAAGGATGGGAAAACACTCACACAGAGTCACCAGGTGAGCTCTGAGCTGATGACAGCCCTGGCTGGGAGCTGGAGCTGCCTCCTGCTCCTGGGGCATTGGCAGTGCAGATGGGATGGGATCAGCACTGCCATCCCCAAGGATCCTGGGGACAAGGATTTACAGGCCAGGAACACTGCACAGAGGGACAGAAAGGTCCTGGTACCCTCTGATGGCCACCCAGAACAGCAGAAGCAGCAGCTCTCCCTGTGACTCCTGCCAGTGGCTGCTTTAGCTCCTGGGGTTTATAGCTCTGGACATGCCCCAGCCTCTGCATGGAGAGTCCCTGGAGAATCACCCTCATGGGAAATCATGGGCTGAGTCACCTCTGCTGCCATCCAGGCCGGTGCTAACGGAAGCCTTGCATGCTTCAGAGCTCATGTTTGCACCTTTTGGCTTCTGCTGCAGGCAGGTCCAAAGCCACACAGAAATCTGCCGGGCCACACTGTGCCAGCAGCCTGCCCCAGCTGCACCTTCAGCCTCCCTGCACAGCTGGGACACAGCCCTGCCTCAGCCCAGGACCTCTGGTTTGTCCCAGGGCCTCTGGTTTGGCCCAGGACCTCTGGCTCTGCCAGGGGAAATGTTGCTACTCCAACACCCATTTTCCAGACAGGGATGTTGGTCACAGCTCTGCTTTTGCAGCCATGTTGCCTGAAATGCATCAAATCCCAGCCCATTTCCAGATGAGGTGTCTTCCACCTGGCCAGGCAGTGGGAGAGCAGTGAGCTGGGAGCAGCTCCATGCTCAGGCATCCCCACAGCAGTGTCTGGGGAGGATGAGCCCACTCCTGACCCCACAGATGTCCTGGGAGGGTAAGGAGCCATCAATCCCCAGCTGCTGCTGAGCCATCGATCAGGCTGGGGAAGAAGGGCACAGTGAACAGTGGCAGTAAGCAGGAAATCCAACAGCTCTGCATTTCCAAGGGGTGTGAACACGGCTCTCCCTGGGATAGGAAGATCCTCAGCAGATTAAAGCCTTTGTGAGCCTTTGTGAGCTTCCCCATCCTGCTCAGGAGTCCAGCCTGGAATCCAGGACAGGTAAATCCAAAAAACCAGGCCCAAGGAGCTGGTGCAGCAGTGGTGGACTCACCCCCAGGGGATTCCACAATCAGCCAGGCTCTGTCTTGATTTCAAACCTGCTGTTAAACCACTCCAGAGGGTTTTACCCTCCCCAGTGCCACCTTTCACTGCCCAAACAACCCGAATCTCTTTTAAAATAAATTATAGCAACCTGAGAGCTCCAGAGACACCCTGCAGGCAGCCAACACATAGAGCAGCACCCTTGCCAGTTGTGTGGGGGGGTGTCTGGCACTGGTGACATCTCCATCAGTGTCACACTGTCCCCCCAGCACCCCTGAGCTGCCCTGGGCTCTGGCTTTCCATACAACCCACTTTTTTATCTCCTCAGTGCTCCTCCTCTGCCCTGGGGACACAGACCTGGGTCTGTGCTTCCAGCTCCTGCTGCTGCTGTGACACCAGGGGACTCCCTGGGTGCTGCAGGCAGCCCTGCCTGGGATCTCCAAACAGACATACGTTGCTGGTCTCATTATAAAAAAAAAAAAAAAAAAAAAAAAAAAAAAAAAGGGATTGGGAGTTTCCATAGCTACAGCTTTACATCGCTCTGGCTCAAGCCCTGTAATGAGGCACAAGTAGAATGTTTTTTCCCACTCCAGCCCAGCAAGGCAGCATGGTGCATGAATAAAGAAGAGGAGAAGAGAGGGGGAGCTTAGGGATCTTGGAAATAACACATAAATGTTAAGGACTGGGCTTTGGCACACGTTCTCTTCCCTAGGGCTGGGGCAGGGCATGAGCTGCACTTCGGGTGAGGAGGGAAGGAGCCCTTCACTCATCACACGGTGAGTGAGATGAATCTTCAGGCTGCTTGACATGGGCAGAGGCCAAAAACTGCTGCATTTGAATTCCTGTCTGCCTGGTGCTCCCAGGGCTGGATCTCAGGGACTCAGGGAGCTGCTGCAAGCAGGGAAGTGCAGAGGGTTAGGGCTGCCAGGGCTCAGACACTGCCCACAGCACCTGGGACAGGGGACCTGCCTGCCTTCCCCTCCATGTCCTGTGTTCAATGTTATGTCACCCCCTTAGGGCTGCTGTCAGCACTGTCACACCTGTATTTACAAAGTGATCACAGAATTCCAGGCTGGGCTGGGTTGGAGTGACCCTAAATTTCACCTCATTCCACCCACTCCCATGGTTGGGAACACCTTTCACTGTCCCAGGCTGCTCTGACCTCCCCTTGGACACTTCCAGGGATCATGAACAAGAGGGAGATGGGCTTCCTCATGGTTTGCACCCTGGAGTTTCTCTACAGGCAATAAAATCTCCTTATGTTATCCTCTTTAATAAGGATTTATCATTGCTCCATCAGGGAATTAATACAGACCGTCTGAGAGGGTAATTTTCAGATTCTTGGCCACTCACCATGAACCGGTTCCAGTGAATTTTCCCTTTTTTTCCTCACCTTAATTTTGTTACAGCTTTTCCTGGGAGATGAGAGAGGGAAAGATTTAACTCAGAGAAAAAAAACAAAAGATAACAACCCCACAACAACAAAATCATAAGTGAAAGAGCGGAAAAGATAGAGGAACTCACACAGCTCAGCTGAAACCCCTCATTAGGAGAATAAAGAAACAGAGAGAGAAAAAATAAAACCTTCACACAAATTTCTCTGCTCAAGCCCACGTGGGCTGGGATCAAATGTTTGGAATATCGACTGTTCCCAGAGACAGCATCTTCCCCAGAGCAGAACACGTGTGAGGGATCCTCTTGCCTCTCGTCAGCACGGGGACGACACCAGCCCTGCCTTTGAAATGACTCCTTGATGCTGGAGAGGCCCTTAAGAGCGAGGCAATGCTGCTCTGCCACCTCCCTGCCGTGCCCAGCAGCCAGAGAAATGCTGCCACAAGGCACCAGAATGGGGGAAACCGAGGCAGGTGAGGTGGGAAGGACGGATGTGGTCAGAAATTTCAGCTCAGGGCTGGTGCTTCCTGAGCAGGCTGCAGCTGGAAAACCTGGAACAGAGACTGGACAGAGCTGGAGAATAAAGTAGATATTTATTGAAAAGCCTTTAAGGACACACCTTGGGCAGGACAGGAGCCTGGCCAGGGCTACACCCAAGGTGGATCCAAAATGGTCGAAAAATGGTCACTAAATGGACACCTGGTCACGAGGTCTCACACTTTTGTAAGTTTTGGTCCATTTGCATATTGGGATTAACTGTTCAATTACAGCTTCAGGTTATGAAGTCCCATCCTTCTTGTTTTCTCTCTTCAGCCACCCTTGTTTGTGCTTTTGGGTCTGAAAACTTGTAACCTTTGTCCTTCCTCCAGCAGGAAAAGGATTTGTTTTGTGTCCCTGCTCTGTGCAGAGCTGAGTGACACTGACTGTGGGCTCAGAGCTGCACCCCTGGAAGCAGAGAATCTGAAAAACCATGAAAGCTCAAACTTAAGGCATCACCTTTCCTGCTTAAATGGTGCCTGACTGGCGGCACCCCAAAGGACCAGAAAATCCTAGGGGTCTTTTCTTAGAAAGCCAAGCCTCAGAGCAATGCTCTGAATCCCACCCTGAGCCTGTCTGAAGGCACCCGCAGCAGCCAGGAGGGATCAGGGCCCTGAATCCCCCAGGGGTGAGCCCACAGAAATGCTTCCATCACTCCTGGAAAGCAGGAGGAGGCTGACACAGCAGCCCCAAATCCCAGCTGGATTTCAGCTTTCCTCCCTGGCACCATGAGTTCACTTCACCTGAACACAGGTGTTGGAACTCCTTGGGAAGCAGGAATGCTCTGCTGTTAAATAGCAGAGTTAATGTGCTGGACTGGGAGCCCAGAACCAAATTGCACAACTGCTGGTTTTCTGAGCTGTACTGGGATGGACTGGGAACCCAGAACCAAATCAGCAAAACCTTCACTGAACCGATGCTGAATTTCTGAGCTCTCCAGGCACCACCTCCCCCAGGGAGCCCTTCATCACCATCCTGCCTCAATGGAAAGCAGACACAGAGCTGGGGTTTAAGTCTTACAAAACCCAGAGCTGTAACAATGTGAGCATCTTCCCTGCCCAGTGCCTGGGAGTGCCCCTTGGCACAGAAGAGCCCCCCCAAAACCTGTGATGGAGCTGTTCCTGTGGGAGACGCCCCTTTGGAAAGTTCAACAGACCAGAAATCTCTTCTGGGAATCACGAATGCATTCACTCCTGTCTCAAACCACGAGCATGGTTAAAAACACCTTCCAGCCTGGCTGCCACTGCTCCTGGGCTTGACAGAGGAGAGACTGGAGAGTGTGGGAGCCCAGGAATTTCTGCTGGGAGCCCAGGATGCTCCAGTGCTGCTCCTGGATGGTTTAATTGGGATGATCATGGAATTGCACAAGCCTGTGATATTTGGGTTATGAGGTGATGTTAACAGCCCAATCAAACAAAGCTCTTTTCATTTCAGGTCCTGGCAAACCTGTATTAATTTGGGGGAATCTTCTCTTTTCAAGCAAAACTCCAGCAGCAGCCTGCGCCAGTTTTATGCATCCCTGGGGCTGAGCAACTCTAATCCTCTGCAGCCAACAGTTCTGCCACAGCCCAGCAATCTTCACACTTTATATTTACTACCAATCAAGTCAGACAGTGTTTTAAACACTAACCCTTTGCCTGCCAATTGGAACGTTCAACAATATGCAATATTTATAGCAGTACCTAGAAACAAGGTCAGATCAGTGCTTGTTTTCTCAGAAATTGGTATCATTGTTTTGTGTTTTCTGTAACCTGTGTTGTTTTCTTCGAAAATACAATATAAACAAAGATGTGGTGCCAGGAACACAAAGGAAAATAAGTGCAACTAAGAAAAATTCCACTTTCTGTGGGCTGAATCTGCTCCCACGAGCTTCTGTGAGAATCAGGAATAACTCTCGAGAAAACAGCGAAGATGAAGTGTTGCAAATCAGAAAAAAAAAAAAAAAAAATCACCTGGAGCAATGTCCGTTGTGCTTGTCTTTATCTCAGGGGGCTGGGCCTGCCCCTGGAGTGTCACATCCAGTGCTGGTCATGGGGGATGAAAGAATCCCAGAATCCCAGACTGGTCTGGATTGGGAGGGACCTTAAAGCCCCTCTCAGTCCATCACCTGCCATGGTCAGGGACACTTTCCACCATCCCAGGGTGTTCCAAGCCCTGTACAACCCAGCCTTGGAGACATCCAGGGGCAGCCACAGCTTCTCTGGGCAGCCACAGGTGCCCACCAGGCCTCCCCTGCAAAGAGCAGAGACCTGAGAGTTCCTGCCTGAGCTCAGTGATGGAAGTCAGTGCTGGAGACCTGAGCTGCCCTTGGAATCACAGCCTGCTTTGCCTGGGAAGGGACCTTTAAAGGCCACCAAGTCCAACCCCCAGCCAAGAGCACATTCCCTGCTCTGAGTGCACCTGAACGCTGCCACAGTCACTCAGAAAATGACTTTGGTGACAGCTGGATTGGAGACATCACCTTGAGGGCTCTGAGAAAAAACCTGTCAAGCATTTGATGGCATTTGGATGTGGAAGTGGGGCTGGCTCCGCTCGCCCTGCAGCCGCAGGCAGGGGCAGCCCTGTGCCTGTCGCTGTTTGCACAAGGAGAAAGTCACACAAGGAGCCCGTGGGACAGCCATGAGTTCGAGTCATTACCTCAGTTGCTCCTTTGTGCAACATAACAATAAACCCACTAAATTTTCCCGACAACAAACGCAAATCAGCGCTCATTATCCTTCCCCTCCCAACTCCACTCCCACTCTCTCAGCAGAGCTATTTTCCCCCAGATCCCACCGCTAATCTTTCCAGGGCTTAGCCTCCCAGCGGGCAACACCAATCAGGCCGAGACACCTCCTTCCCTTTCCCTGAATCCCCGCAAATGGGGATGAGAAGATGGGGAGAGATCCCCGGCAGCGAGGCAGTGCATCTTCTCAGCCACCCCTCTCACAGCCGGGACACCTCCACGCTGTAATTCCCCCCCACAGGAAACAGCCTGGAGTGCCACAAAATGCCTCCTGTTTTCCCTCCGGAACTCGGTTTTCCTCTGTCGCTCCTGTTAAACCAAAGAGCGGTGCGATGCTCCGGGTGGAAGAGCGGTTTGCAGGAGGAGCATCGCTGCCTGCAGGGATGATGCAGGAGCTCACCAGGGAACAGCCTCCCTGCACACGCTGCCACCTCGCCCAGAAGGCAGGCGGCAGGTAAAGGAAAGAGCGAATGGTTTCTCAAAAGCTCAGGCAGGAAGATCCGCGATGGATCTAAAATCTAAACCCCGCACAGAGAGAGCGCGCAGGGAATCGCACGGCAAAGCCCGAGCAGCACCCTGTGCCTAAATCGGGAAGCAGCCGAGGTTTCCAGGCAGGAGCTCCGAGCCGGGATCGCACCGTCCCTGCCGGTCACCTCGGAAAATACCCCAGCATTTCCCAGGCACAAAAAAAACCCCAAAACACCCCAAACACCCCAGAGAAGCGAAGGTGGAATATTTGGAAGGGAAATGAGCAAATCTATCTGTAGGTAAGTTATTTTTCTCGCAGGAAGCCGTGCCTGGGAGTGATGCTCCAGCAGAGCTGTGATTTTTGCAGCCGCTCCGGGGACTTGTCTGACGCTTCCCTGTGAAATCCCCCTCGCTCCCGGCACGCTCCCGCAGCACCGCGACGAATTCCAGCCCCTCTGGATCATCTTTTACAACAAAATCCACGGCATCCCTCTGCTGTGATCAGCGCCAGCCTGTGAATCTCTGAACCTCGGGGCATTTTTGATGCCGTTCAGCTGAAGTGACCCGAGTGGGGAGAGGCTGGGAGGGTGAGGAATCCATCCTGAGGCTGAGGTGATCCCCAGAGGGATCACCCAGAAATCTGGGGGTTTCCGTCGCCCTGGCAGCCACTTTTCTGGCGTTTATACTGATGGATTTCCCCACTTTCATCCCAACCACGCCGTGGGTAAAGAGAGGAGCTGGCTCTGCCTGGTGCCAGCTCTGTGGGGACAAGGACTGACCACTCGTGTCCATTGTGGTCCAGCCCCTCCAGGCAACCCAGGAACGAGGGGCAGCTCTGCACAGGAAATAATGCAACCAACACAGGGCTTTTCCTCCTGGTTTGCTGCGATGGGAAGGAAGGGGAGGCAATCCCAGCTGTGTGGCCTGCTCACCACCTGCAGCTCCCCCAGTGTAAGGAGCTTATGAGCTTCTGCAGCTCAGAGCCTGCGATGAGCTCCTACCTAGAGCAAAGCTCAGCGTGGCCTCAGAGCCAGACCTAAAGCTGCTGGTGCCCAGGGCTCTGTCCCCTGCTGAGCAAGATCATCTCCTTTATCCCCTCCCCAGGAGAGGCCAACCTGCTCAGCCTTGGAAGAGCCTAAGCTGGACTTCAGTAGCAATTCAAAGGGGGAATAAAACCCTGCTTTTTCAGCAAAGCCTGTTTTTCAGGCAGTTTCCCATGGTTTGTCTCACCACCTAAGGATTTTGTTGTCTTGGAAAGGGAGGAAGAAGAAGAGGACAGGGCTGTGGAGCAGGAGGGCAGGGCTGAAGCACCAGTGGGTGAACAGAAGGGAAAAGGGAGGGATGGGCAGCAGGATGGGTGTATGAGGTCTGAGCAGCTCCAAACCAGCACTGAGAGCCTTCAGCACTGACATAGCCTCACAGCAGCCCCAGGTGAGGCACAGGAGAGCTGGAGCCAGCGGGACAGGATGGCCCTGCTGCAGGCAGAGCCCTCTGCTTGGCCCCAGGGCTCCACTGAGTGGAATTCATTCACCCCCACTGCCCCTGAGAGAAAAAACACCGGTGAAACAGGAAGATATGTGAGCCCACGACAAGACTTCCACTCTGAGGGGCAGGAAATCATCAGTGAGCATGAATTCTGTCTGCCCTGAGGCTGAGGAGAGCAGCCAGCAGTGGCTCCTGCCAGGAGCAGGGGCAGATGTGCGAGTGACAGCAGAGCCACAGCTCATCCCTCCCTCCGTGTGAGCAGCATCCCTGTCACCTGGGCCAGGGGAGGGGGGACAGCTGGCCCTTGCCTCCTGCCAGGAACCCATTTCTCCTTTTCTCAGTAGTTCAGTGCTCTGGGACGTGCTGAATGGAGGCGTGGGCTGGGCTCCGAGTGGCTCCTGCTGTGGCCTCGGAGTGTGGCTGCCCCCGCCAGCCCCCTCTCCCTGCAGAGCCTCCCACCCTCGGCTCAGGTGCTGCTTTAGCCGTGGCTAATGACATTTATTTTCTCCTCAGCGCCTCGGGGAGGGCTCTTTCTTTCGCCCTCCCTGCTGATGTGAATTCTGCTGCCCTGTTGTGCTGATCTGAGACCTTTTTTGTTGTTGTTGAAGTGCTGGTGAGCTGCCCTGCGTCCCTCCTCTGTGCCTGCTCTCCCTTCAGCCATTTCCCAGGCTTGATCCCACCAGCACTGAAGTAAAGGGCAAACCCTCTCACATTTTCAGGTTGGATCAGGTCCCCTCACCTGACCAGGACAGGCTGAGCCTTACTTTTGGGCTTTTTTTGGTAAGTTCCCTCTAAAACATCCTTCAGAAAAGGCAATTACCACAGTGCCATTAAAGCTTTCACCGTTGCACGGCCAGATAAGTCGCTGGGAGCCTTTTGAAATAACCTTTAAACAATGGATCCTGTCTTGTTTACTGAATGTTTCTGAACTCAACAGTAATGCATCCAGATGTCACCCCTGCCTACCGTAGGCCTAACTATTTCTGGAAACACACCAAAGGCAAATTGCTTGGATAATGTCAGATATTGTTGCAAAAAGAATATGACAAGTTTCCATCTCCTTGATAAAAGCTGTGGAGCAGAGAGTTATTTCCCAGGGCAGCAGAGCCGCGTGTACCTTCGACTCAGCCCCATGTGGGAGCTGCATCCCTCCCTCCTCCAGCTCATGGACAGGTGGGCAATGGCACGTGTTTTCCAGCTTCCAGCTCAGGAAAACATCAGTGTTGCTGTCCAGAGAAGCTCAGCACACTCACAAGATCCACGCTGGGGTTTTTTTTTGTGGCTGCAGGTGGCTTTTGTCCTGCAGGAGGGAGATGGGAGAGAAGCAATGGAGAGGGTGAGCAGGGGCTGAGCTCACCCTCTGCACAGTGATGCCTCAGCGCTATTGGGAGTGAACTGTCAGCTCTGAGCCATCACAGGGGATTGCTCAATGAGCAGGAGAAAACTCTGTCTCAAGTGAGAAGGTGACAGAGCTCGCCAGCTCCTGGCTCATGTCCTGTCTTCACTCCTTGTCCTGCCAAGGGGAGCTCACACTGAGGGAGGTGCTGGACCCAACATTGTCCCTGCTGAGGTTCAGCTCCAGACGGAAATCTCTCTTGGACACATAGGATGGGGTAAAATCATCATTGTTGTGGTTCTGGCCTAAACCAAGTCCTGTGTCCCCTCAGTGATGCCTCTGACACCTTGGGAACCACATCTCCATGGAGCTGCTCCTCCTCCTGCTGCCCTGAGCTGCTATTAATGGCTCAAGGCTGTTATTAACCTTTCCAGGGACAAAGAGGTCCAGGGATATTTCCAAATATTGTTCTGACTTTTAATTTTGTTCTCCAACCTTTCCAGCTGCCCTCTGCCCAGGGCTGCTCGAGCAGGTTCCTGAGGTCCCAGTCCTGTCTGGGTTGTCCCTGGCTGTGAGCTGAACGTGGCTGAAAGGTCTGGGGAGGGTCAGAGTCCATCACCCACCTATCTGTCAGCCCTCTGTCCATCCGCACTGCTGGGATAAAGGCTGTTTGCTCAGGCAAAGGGGGAGCCAACCCTACCCTAAGAGATCCCAAGGAGAGGAGGAGAAAACACACTGACCTGGGAGAAAACACAACGTAGACAGGGAACGAGCTGCAAGTTCAACCCCAACAGCTGCCACCTCTGCTGTATTCCCTCCCTGCACCTCCTCAATGTCACAAGCTGCATCACCAGCCGTGGCTGCAGGAGCCCTGCCAGCATGCAGCACCTCTTTCCTGGCCATGTCCTTGTCCATATCCATGACAACACCACAGACAGGTATGGGAACAGGCTGAGTGACAGGGGACCAGCCATCCCTGCTCCTTCCACCAGCACTGCGCAGCCACAGGGAAAAGTCTGAGTCAGGCAAATCCCTTGGAGCTTGGCCAGCTGCAAAACCCCTCCTTGCCCCATGTGCTGGGAGCTGAGGACACATCCTGACATCCCAAAGGTCGGTGGCACAGACTCTGCCAGGCTGTGAGGATGCGACAAAGTTCTCTGGGCTGCACAGAAATGCCTGAGGGAATTAGCACCTTTATCTCTTTGAGTCTGGCACCCAGCAAAACTTTTAAAGATCTTAAAGAGGTGCTGAGGAATGGCTGTGAGGTCAGGGGTGTTTTTTAGCTTCAGAGTGGGAAATATTTAGAAATGTTTGGGTCAAGAAACCATGAGCAATGAGTCTGTCCCTTCCCCACTGCTGAACACGTTCTCCTCAGAGAAAAAAGCCCCTGAGTCCAACCTTCAGGCTTGGCTCTCGTGTCACCTCCATGAGGGTTTAGAGACTGCCAGAGATTCAATCAAAAGGGTCAGGAGATGTGACAGGCAGACCCACCTGCCAGGCTTTGCTGGAAAACAGCGATGACCACAGCGAGGACACAGCCAGGAGCTACAGCACGGGGGATGTTCAGCACTCCTTGTGCCCAGGTAGGCACAGGTATTTCAGAGCTGCCTGTGTTTGTGATCTGTGCCCGCTGGCAATAAACCAGAAAGGAACAAATGCTGTTTCCTTCCTTCCCCTCAAATCCCCACATCCTTTCTGAACGAGAACCAATGTACTGCGGGGCGATAAATCAACATCAGCAGCTTTGCAGGGGATTTTGTTGAAGTTCTTTATCTCTCCTGAGCACCAGCACCATTCCTTAAGAGGTCCTGTCATCGTTCTGCACAGAAATCCTGACATGCACAGGAAGGAGGTTACACTTCTAATTACAGCTGCACGGTCTTTAAGGTGTTTAAAATCCCTTTTCACCAACTGACAGCCTCTAATGCACCTTTCTGCTCGTTTCAGGCAAGACGAAAATCAACCACAGAGGCTGCAAACAACCTCCAGTTATTCCCAAGCCGTTGCAATGGGGCAGGAGCCTCAGCACAGGTGTGGGATAGTTCAGGCACTCACTTTCATGCACAATTCATGTCAACTGCTTTCCCTCACAGCTATAATTTAGACGCTTCCTCAGCGAAGACAAGATGTGATGACTAAAAATCCCATCCTACTGGGTACTTTTGCTCAAATGAAGTCACCCAGGAGCACCATCTGCACTCTAAAAATCGGGATAACCCACCAGGTTCCCTAAAATGACAGCCATACATCACGACAGACTGAAGTGCAGAGTTTTCCCATCTAGGTTTTATGCTGATTTCGCTGCTCCTTTCAGGCTGGAAGACAATTTGTTGAACCTCAAAGTGCCGTCTTCTCTTACCTTAAATTTATTCTGCCAGAAAGCTGTCTACCTTAATGAGTATGAGCACACCCCCACTACCTCCCAAGTTTGGTGATCTGTTATGTCAAATATAAATAATCCTGTCTGAAAGCGGTCGATATGGGGAAATGAAAAGCCATCTTCCCTGGGGGGATTTCTCTCTCCCTCCCACAGCCCCCCTGAGCCCTCAGGCTACCTTTAATGTGCTGAGCAGCATCCATGTGGCTCTGAGAGCAACAGACCTTGATGGCAGCTGGATTCAGAGCGACAAAAACAACCCACAGGTGACTGTGCCGTCACCTTCCTCGCATTCTGCCCTGGATCCCTCTCCATCACCACTGAGAGTCAGCCTGATGGGATGGTTTGCTACCTAACCTGGGGCTGGGCTGTCCTACAAACTCCTTGGGATGGAGAGGGGGATTCTGATGTCCTTTGGGGCCAGCACATGAGATAGAAACAAAGTGAGTCCCATGGCTCCAGGTGGGATGTTCAGGCAATGAAGAGAGGCCGGTCCCAGTCCCACACTGAGTGCCCAGAGGGGACCGAGGTGTCCCTGGGGCAGAAGAGGACACGACCTGCCCGCCCAGGAAAGGCATGGGATGGGGGCAGCTTTCCCACTCCGTCCCTAAAAGGTGCTTTCATGACATCCCTCACAGGCTTTGGAGCTGAAGATGCTGTAGGATGAGGGAAAACCGAACCTGGAGCCCGCCAGGATTTCCCATTTCCTGAGGTGCGGGACTCGCCCGGTCCCTCCGGGCAGGCTCCGGGGAGCGGATGCCGGGCAGTTCTCCATGTCCCTCCTCACCCTGTCTGCCCCTCCAAATCCCCTCGCAGCCCCACTCCCGGGGCTCTCCTGTGCCCGCCGCCCTCCTCGCGGGCATCCCCCGGGGCTGGGGCTTCTCTGCCGGTTCCCCCGGAGCACCGACCAGGGCAGGATGTGCCGGGCAGCGGGCGGCGGGGGCGGGAGCGATGCAAACGGGAAAAACACCGCGAGAGACCCCAGCGCTGGGAGAGACGGGGAGAAAGGGCCCGGGCAGAGCCGGGGGGGCCCCGCCGAGCCCCCGTGCCGGTGCCTTCTCTCGTTCCGCTTACCTTCAAACGGGGGAATGGGGCCGGCTCGCTCAGGTGAGGACCGCGTTTCCCGAAGTCTCCCGCTCGGAGAGCATCAATACCAAAATAAAAATAATAAAATAATTTTTAAAAAAATCTTAAAAATTAAATAACGGTCAAAAAAAAAAAAAAAAAAAAAAAGCGGCAGAAGGGAGGCTGAGGAGGCGGGCGGCAGCGGCGGGCGCGGAGCAGGCAGCCGGCAGCAGCCACCCCTGTCGGCACATGGCCGGGCCGGCGGCTCTGCGGGGGCCGCTCCCGCCTCCCCGCCCCGCTCCCAGCGCCAACGGGGCCGCCAATGACGGCCCGGGAGCGGGGCCCAACCGAGCGGCGCCCCCCGAGCCCGCAGCGGCCCCGCACGGGCAGCGCCGCGCCCGCCGCCCCCCGCCCCGCGGCCCCGGGATGCGGCACCGGCGGAGCGATGCGGCTCCGCTCCCCCCGCCCAGCCCGGGTGCGCCCGCGGGGGCTCCGGCCCGAGTGAGGGGCTGCTCTGGGTATCCAGGGGGGGCAGAGAGGGGCTGGGAAATGGGGGACTGCCCCCCGAGCTGGGTTACCCCCAAAGACAGAGGGGTCATCCCGCTACGGACCTGGAGCACCCCCTACAGAGCCGGGTCACGGTCTTTATACCTGAATCATCCCCCTAGAGAGCCGGGTCACCCCCTCCATACCCAAATCTCCCCCCTAGAGAGCCGGGTCATCCCCTCCATACCCAAATCTCCCCCCTAGAGAGCCGGGTCATCCCCTCCATACCCAAATCTCCCTCCTAGAGAGCCGGGTCATCCCCTCCATACCCAAATGTCCCTCCTAGAGAGCCGGGTCACCCCCTCCATACCCAAATGTCCCCCCTAGAGAGCCGGGTCACCCCCTCCATACCCAAATGTCCCCCCTAGAGAGCCGGGTCACCCCCTCCATACCCAAATGTCCCCCCTAGAGAGCCGGGTCACGGTCTTTATACCTGAATCATCCCCCTAGAGAGCCGGGTCACCCCCTCCATACCCAAATGTCCCTCCTAGAGAGCCGGGTCACCCCCTCCATACCCAAATGTCCCCCCTAGAGAGCCGGGTCACCCCCTCTAAATCTGAATCACCCCCCTACACAGCCAGATTACCCCCTCTGTACCCAAAACACCTCCCTACAGTGTGGGGTCACCCCCTCTATACCCAAATCACCCTCAAAAGAGTGGGCTCACCCTCTCTATACCAGGATTACTCCCCTACAGAGCCGTGTCACCCACCACTGGGCCAGGGGACGCTGGTTTGGACAAGAGACCTTTGCCCCTAGAGCTGGCACAGGAAAAAAATCCCCTTCCCCATCCCCAAGGCAAACCCCACAGCACCCCCTGTTTGATCCCACACAGCCCCCAGGGCGTTTTGGAGGTGACATGAGTTTGTTCCCTGGTCTGTTTTTCAGGAGCTGTGCTGGGTTTTCAGCTGGTTTTGGTTTCATGAACAGAACAGGGAATGTCTCTCCTCTTCCCAAACCCATTCCAGCACAACCTCAGCTTAGAGTCCTCATCCACAGCTTTTTCCCACAGTGGTGATTTTCAGCAGCAGCAATTCACAAGACTTCCTTAATCCTGGGGCAGTGGTGACCCTTCAGAGCTGGAAAAAGCAAAATTTTGGGACAAAACCTGAATCCTGAAGGGGAATTACCCCTCTGGCAGGTGGGCAACCTGCAGAAGCACCACCACAGGAGACATGGAGGTTTTCCCCCAGCCTCAAGCTGGTGCGACAGGGGAGCACAGACTGTCCCAGCTCTCCCTGAGCTCTGCAATCCCTGGGCTCCCTGCAGAGCTTCCCTGGGCACAGAGGATGCTCAGGAGGCTCTGCCTCATCCCCTGCCACCATCCTTGGCCTTTGCCACCCAAGCTGTCAAATCCTCAGGCAGCAGGGACCCTTCTGCAAGCCCCTGGATTGTCCCTGTCCATGGGGATGTGTGACTTTTGTCCTGCAGCATTCATTTCCCTGGCAGTGAAACTCGTTCCCAAGAACTAACTTAATTTTTCTCGTCAGCAGTCCCAGCCCATCGATACTTTTCTGTCCCTCTCAGCTGATGAGAATAATCAGTGTTTTTATAGCACATCTGCTCGTTTTGAGATGGTATCGCTCATAGTGCTCCTTTACTCTATACAGAGGGAAACAGTTGCATTTAATTAATTGCTCCCCAAATAAAATGATCACTGCCAGCACACTTTACAAGCAGTTCAAAAGCCTGTGCAGAGATCTGAAAGGAAAAGCACTCACCGCGATGACAAGAAATGAAGGTGAGGAGGAAGAAAACCACAGTTTATCTTTAAAGAGTCTACTTAAGACTATTATTATTTAATTATTATATCAAATCACTTAATACTGACCTGTGTTGTGATTGCTGTTGAGTTTGTCTTCAAGGTTACTTGAACCACGTGCAGAAGATATTGAAAGGCTGTGCTTTAAAAAAAAAAAATAAAAACAAACAACAACCAATTTGAGCTTTTTATTACTTGTGCAGGTCAAACGTCATCGTCTGGCAATTTGTCACTGTATCCTTGCTCAGAGATATGAACGATGGAGGTTCTCTGCTTGGCCCATTCATTTTGGTTTCAATGCCTGGCCTCAGGTACTGCAATAAACATCCTCCTTGCTTCCCAGGGAGATGTCAAAGCAATTCTCACGGAGCTGAGTCCAGGATAAGGAGCAAGGAAAAACAATGTTATAACAAGGACTTAGCAAATGCTTGAGCTGCCTTGTGCCAGTACAGAGCTTGTTTTTTTGGATTTTAACACGAGGTTTGCTTATGCTAAGAGCAATTCCAGGAAGAGCAGAATTCTGTGAAGGAAAAAAAATGTTTTTATAATGTATTTCTGTATTGCACTGATGTACAAGACCTCCACGGTGAGCACGGTCTGGCCGTGCCAGGGGCTGTACAAACACGGATTCCCCAGACTTTGCAACAGAAATTTTTACAGAAGGCAAGTGCTAATTAGCATCCACAGTTTGGGAGCCAGTTGATAGCCTCAAGACCTGGCAGCTGGCCAGCCACAACTTTCATCAACCCCAACATTTGGGAAGTGTCCTGTGCCTGCCAAGTCTGTGGGATAAACAGAGCCAGGAGCAGTCAGGAGCCAAATCATCCGTGGGTTTTCAGTGCAGTGCTCAGGTGTGCTCACCTGCTTCCCTCCACCACCACCACCACCCCTGGGTTATTATTCCCTGTGTCAACCCTTTGGTGATTTTGTGCACTCCCACTCCTGCAAACCCAAATTCTTGCTTTTCTCCTTTGACTCAGAACTTGGCATCAAACTTCCCAGGAATATTTTATGATCTTCCCATCACTCAGCATCCAAGGCCACTCTCTAGGGGTTTTTTGCCCCACCTCCAGCTTGCTCCATTCCCAGGGTAGGTTCCCCTTTGGTTTTCATGACCCGGGAGGAATCTTCCACCTGAGACTGATCTGTGAGCACAACCCACATCCAAACCTGGGTGCTGCTGGAACACTGCTCAGCTCCCTGTGGGTATTCCCAATGGAACACACCAGCCTGGGGGATGCTGGTGATGTTTTTATCCTCAAAACCCCTTTGGCAATGGCAGTTTGGTGGATGTGACACACACAAAGTGTGTGACCTTCCAGAGATGCAATAAAATACACACTCACCTGAAACAGGGCAGCAAAAGGGCTGCTAATATTGCTAAAGGATCCCACTGCTCGTGCAGGGCTTTGTTCCAAGAGGAAAACACAGAGTTAGGGTTTTCTTAACCAACTCCTGCATGTGGCCAACCTTGGGAGTGGGTTCAGGTAAAGTGACAACACAACCAGCAACTTGGCATCACCTGCCAAGTCCCCTCCTTTCCCCTCCCTGAGGACAGAGCCTTTTCCTGGCCTTCTCTCTGCCATTTGTTTTTACCTTCAGCTTCCTGGCAGTAACAGGACCCTGTGTGTGCAGCTTTGCAGGAGAAGGCTGCAGCAGGATGCTCTGAGGCTCAGCTCAGTGCCAGCCACCCTCTGGTCCTGATGGAGGGACCAGGTGCTGTTCTCTGCCTCTTCCCCATGATTATGGAGGTTCCTTCTCATGGACAGTCTCCAAGCTGATTCCAAATATTCATGACAGCAACCTGAAAAGTCCCCACTGCCTCCTCCTCCTGCCTTTGCAGCACCTCAGTCACCTTCACTGGATTTAATGGCAGAATTTTGTATTGCTGAGAACAGCAGTGATTCCCAGGTTTGTACCCTTCCACAGCCACCTCCTTCCACCTGCTTTAGCCCCCCACGATGTCAGAACCACCTGGCATTTAACACAGCCCCAACAACTGTCCCAAACTAGGACTTTGCTTGGTGTCCCCCTTGCATCCTCTGCCATGGATTTAGGCAGGAGCTGAAGGTGCCCTGGGGGGACACATCTGCCACGTGTTACTCTGAGAGGTGTCTGCCCTTGAAGGTGACAACCTGAATAACACAGAGACAGCAGAGAGGAGCTGCTGCTCCTTGAATCAGTGTTTTTAACCCAAGCAGGTAAATTACCCAGTGGCCCACCCTGGCCCCGTTGGACATCCCCAGCTCAATGTGCCACCCATCTGGGGTGACATCAGTGCTCAGACTGACCCATGGCAGGGCCTGCCATCACATCACCCCATCACCTCCTCCCTCTGCACCTGACCAGACATGTCAGACTCACTAGAATGTCACCCTGTGCAGCCACTGCTTCTTGGAAGGGCTTGGAGAGGCAGGGGATGAGGTTAAGGGTGCTCACCATGGATTCCCTCACATCCCTTGGCACACAGACATGGATTTGGGGGGCTACTGGCACCCAGGGCTGCAGGAGGTGCTGGGGAAATAATCCTTCCCTGAGTATCTGGGCAAGGTTGGGAAAAGGGCAGAGCCTTTTGTCACAGCCTTGGAAATCCAAAGATTCCTGGCAACACTTTCCACTTCAAGCTTCCCGAGCTTGTCAAGAGGTTTGTAGGGCAAACCCTCCCTGTACAGAAGCCACATTGAGTTTTCCAAAGGAAATCTCATTTATTTGCAATTTCTAATATTTATTAGTCGTTCTGCTGAGCTGCCCATCACAAATCTCAAGCAGCAGGGCCTGCAGCCTTCACTCTCCAATGCTCCAGCCCTTTTCTAAACTGGTGAAGCTTCATCTCCAAACTCCTCAGGCTCTCTTGGCCCTGTGTCCTCTCTTAGACCTGCTCCTCTCAATGCTGATCCAGCTTGCTGTGGGAGCCTCAGGAAGCAGCTCAGTGCCAGCACGTGAGGGCCAGAGAAGGAAAGGTTGGCACCAAAGAACAGAGCCCCATGCAGGAGGGCTCAGCACCAACCCACACCCCTGGAAAATCAAGTGGCAGGCAGCCTTGGGGCCATGGCCACAGCACATTCCAGCTCCTATTTCCAACCAAACTGGAGAAGAATTTTCCCCTGCCATTGCAGAGATGGGAGACAATTCTCCAGGGAAATTAAGAGCAGTCCTGGGAAATCAAGGATGGCAGGTAATGCAGGAGTGCAGTGCAGGGTGTCCTGTGTCTGAAGGACACCTGGATCTGGTGTGTGTTTTTTAAATGATAAACCAGATCTTTCCTTATGGAATTTGGGATTCTCCACTACAGGTTGGGTGTTAAAGCTTGGAAAGGTGTTGGCTTGGATTCACAGGGAGAGAGAGAGGAGAGAAAACAAGTGGAGAGATGGATGGATGGAGGGATGGAGGGATGGGTGAGGGATGGATGGATGAGGGATGGATGCGGGATGGATGGATGGATGGATGGATGGATGGATGGATGGATGGATGAGGGATGGATGCGGGACGGATGGATGGATGGATGGATGGATGGATGGATGGATGGATAGATGGATGAAGGGATAGATGGATCCATGGATGGATGGATGGATGGATGGACGGATGGATGAGGGATGGATGCGGGACGGATGGATGGATGGATGGATGGATGGATGGATGGATGGATAGATGGATGAAGGGATAGATGGATGGATAGATGGATGGATGGATGGATGGATGGATGGATGGATGGATGGATGCTCATTCCATGGTGGAAGGCATCTGGAAGGCCAGGAATGAGCTGACACAGCCAAGGACTGGGAATGTCACCACAGGTGAGCATGGAGGATGGGAAAAGGGAGGCACTGGTGGATACTGGGAGCTTGGGGTTGCACCTGCTGGGAGAAGAGTCATCAGCACTGGGAGGACTGGGGCAAGCTTGCCATGGCTCTGCTGCAGAGCCAGGCTGGAGCAGAGTTGATCCTGCCTGGAGCATCTTTAGCGGGGACACGTGAATCTGTGTTCCAATGCGTGGAGATGGTTATTGCAAAGCCACTTTATTTCTGGTGTTGTTATTGGCAGGGGAGTGGGAGTGCAATACAATTTTAGCCACCCTGATGTCTCTGTGTCCCTTACATCCCACCTCCATTCTAGAGCAGCTTTTTCCTCACATTACACGATTCTTTTGACTGTACAAAAGGGACTTTTTTTGCACCTGAAATGGTAAGAAATGAGCTGGTCCTGCAGAGCAGGGTCAGGCGTGGGCAGTCCTGGGAGAGCTCATGGCTGTGTGTCCCCACCACCATCAGCAGCCCTGGCCCCACCAGCTGCAGGAAGCAGGATTTCCTTGCATATGGCAGGACCAGGGGATGACCAAGCTCTGTGTGAGGCTTAGTAAGGATGAACTTGCTCATGGAGAAGGAGCTGCAGGAGCCCAGTCCTCAGGCACAAGCAGAGCAGGAACAGCCCAACCAGCAGCACATTTTTATTAATTTAAAAACATCCCATTGAAGATCAGGGTGAGTCTCCAGAGCTCCCGTGTCAGAGACCACCCCTCAGATAAACTCCACTTCCCAAAGCTCACTCCAACCTCTCCCACCTCCCACTGGCACTATCCCCTGGATCACACAACGCTTTATAAACACACCCTGAGGACGCTTTTGTCTCTTCCTGTCCTTTTCAGATATTTTGGGTATTTGTGGCAATCTCTCCTGTTTATATAACAAAGCCACAGCCCAGTGTTTGTGACACCATATCCATGGAAACCCTAATATAGCATGCACAGGCGAGGAGATCTCATTAGGTGCCTCAGCTGCGGCAGCTCTGGGGAGGGAATTTCTCTGGGATGCTCTGCTGGGAGGGGGCCTGGCTGCTCACCCAGCCTGGAGCACCTGGTAGGGCAGTACCACCTCCCAAAGAGCAAATAGTGCTTTCCTCTGGCTAATTTTGGCCTTTTTTCCTGCTGTCCCATCACCAGCTGACCGTGGGTTAGCCCAGACACCCACCTTTGGCTCTGCAGATCTGTGGGTGCATGGCTGGGACAGGAGGAGAGGCAGAAGGGATGGAGCTTCTCTGTCATGGCAGTCCAGTCCTCACCTCCAGTGCCAGAGCAGGAGCAGAGACTGAGCTGTAAAGAGCAGCTCAGGTTCAGTTCTGTCCCTAATTTGGAGCTCATGGCCCTAATTTGGGGGAGGTCTGGGGCTGGCTCCCGTTTGGATGTGCTCCTCATGAGGAATGAGGCAAAAGTTTTCTTCCACAGTGAAAAACAAATAAAAAAAAATCTGGTCCTAAGGAAGGCAAAACAGGTTGGGGGAAAGCAAGAAACTGGAACAAGCAGAGGCTTGGCAAGGGGGATGTTTGTGCTGTAAGGCACAAACTCAGTGCAAGGAGGAAGGAATAGCTCTTCCCACCCACCCCGCTGGATTTGTCACCTCCGAGTGTCCTGTCCTGGCTGGCACCAGGGACATCTGTGGGTTAAAGCAGCCCAGGCTGCTGCCACATGTAGAGATTCCCTGCAGAACCTCACAGCTCGCTGTGGCCCAGGTGACACAGGGACACCAAAGCCGCTTTAGAGAGGACAGACACTCACCTGCACCCCTGCTGGGCAATTGAAACTCAGATCGGCAGCCCCCGGTGCACAAAAATTTCTCAATGAGCAGCCTGCAGGTCCCTTCTGATTCGTTATGGGAACAGGAGTGGGCAGAGAGACCCTTGGGGAAGAGTGATAACAATCCTTCCCACCCTGGGGTGTGATGGAACAGGTCCTGTGAATCTCGGGGCTGCTGCACGTCCCTGACCTGCCGGCTGCGGGCTGGATTTGGCCAAGGGGATGGAGCAGGGCAGGGGTCGCTGTGACCCTGCAGGGTGCTGAGCATCCCCCCTGGGTGCCAGCCCACCTATCCCCCTTATCCGGGTGTCGGATACTGCCAAACCTCATCAGCACTCACGCAAATTCGATCGTGGCTCTGGATAGGGCTGCGGAGAGCAGAGCCCCCGGGGCACGGAGAGCTGCACCGGCCGCGGGAGCAGACAGAAAGCCTCCCGCCCTTCCCTTCCCCTCCCTGCCCTTGCCCAAATTGAATTTCCATTTCTGTTAGCGAGGCAATGGATTATAGCTCGGAGGGCTGCTGCCTGCTCCAGCCCCTAATTTGGCGCATCAATTGTGTTTAAACTCCTTACCTGGGAGTCATCTTTTGTTGCAGGCGGGCTGCCCTGGCTCCCGCCGATGGAGGCGGCTGTTCCCCGGCTCCCTGGGGCTCCCGAAGGCAGCACTGCCGCTGTCAGGGCTCTGGGAGCCACGGCTTAGCCCCAGCTTTGCACCCAGGGTCAGGAGTGGCGATGGAAGGCCACAGCTGTCTGTCCCCAGGAGGGTTTGGGTGTGTGGCCCTACAGAGATGGGGTCAAAACACCCATTAAACTCTCCAGGAGGGGCTTTAATGCGGCTGCCGGGGCAGTGAGCATCCAGCCAGCCCAAACCAGCCCTGTCCTGGGGCTCACAGCTATTCCCTGGGCATCTTTTCTGCTTTTCCACCTGGAGAGGTGGAGGGGAAACCCGAGTCCCATCTCCAGCACAGGGACCAGCACAATTCTGCCGGCGTTCCCTTCCTCAGGAGCTCCCACAGGGGCACAAACTGGCTGCTTTGCCTTCGAGAGAAGGGCAGGACCCACACCCCTCACCCCACAGCCCTCCCGCGGGATGCTGCTCCCAAACGGTTCGAGTTTCCGAGCCAGGAAACTCCGGCGCTTCTACATCTCCTTGAAGTCTTAAAATAACCCCCCCCCGAGCAATGAGTGGAAAGCTGGATCTTCACTCTTTGCCTGGATTTATGAGCCACGACTCAGGAAAAACTGAAAGGAGGGGGGAGAGAGGGAGAGATGTACATCATTTTTTTTTTCCTCCCATCAAATAAATTCTCGGTGCTTATCTGCAAAGTTCAGCTGTTTTCAAGCTAACCTGCTCGTGTTCTGCTGTTCCACTGCAAATTCCTGCTGCACAGGAGAGCTCAGGAGCTGCACTTGCACACGCCAGCAGCCTGGGGTTTCATCTCTGATGGAGGCAGAACTTGTTAGCTGAGGACCCCGGCGAGGATCACTTTGCCTTCCTGCCGTGCTTGGCAGCTCAGCTGCTTCTCTTTACAATGGGGAAACGAAGCCAAGAGAGGACAAGTGGGTGAATCTGCTTGGAGGAGATCGGGGATAGGGAAGGATAAAAATCTGTTCTATGGGGCTTTTGTAAGGCAGCCAGAGTTCTGTAATGCTCGAGCACCAGGGCTGGGGGATGAGGGACATCCATCTGATGCCGTCAGCGTGTCCAGGAATGAGCCCAGGAGCCTCAGGCAAAGGGGGAAATGCTGCATCCTCCTTCAGCAAGGTGAACACAGCCGTGGATGGGGTGGGGTGCAGACCCAGCTCCTCGGGCAGAGCTCCAGTGAACAGAACCCAGGGATACCATGATAGGGGAACATTCCCAGGCAGCTCCAGCGACCTCCTACTATCCAGACGTGTTTTTAAGGCTTTTAAGCAGCAGTGGGAGGGCTGGTGTGGGACTGGGCTGAGCACTGGAGTCACTGGGGGAGGGATGGGGCTGAGGGATGCTCCTCTGGGAGAGCTCAGCTCTCCATCCCTCCCCTGCCTTGGCCTTTTGCCTGGTGGGGCTGAATGAGAGAGCAAACCCTGCGAGCAGCAGGTCACCCGGCAAGGAGACACGGCCGGGATCAATTGACGCATTCCTGAGTAATGGTTGTGTCTTAGGACAGTAAAACCTCATCGGGTTTAACGTCGAGGTGCTCTCACTGATGATTCATTAAAAACGCCGAGCTGGATCCAGTTTCCTCTCGTTACACGGGGCTGGGGAAGGCGGATCTGCCCCTGTGACATTGCTGCAAGGACCAGGAGTGACACCCGAGCCCCCGAGGGGACCCGAGGGGACTCCGACCGGGAGGCACGTTGAGGTGGCATTAATAAAACAACGCCAACACTCGCAGACTAAAGCCAGGCAATGTGTGTGTGTGTATCAAAGAGCTCCAGGCAGTTCATTATAATTCCAATTAACGTGGGAAAGTTAATAACCGAAAGAGAATCCATCAGACTTTAAACAAATGGGAAGGGGGAGAGACTAAAAGGTGTCTTTAAACTGGAGCCAGCTGCTACAAAGGAATAGCAAATATTGAACATATCCAACGGTTTAGGCAGGTGAGGGCTTCAATGGATACAGAGCAGGGTGGGAGAGGAGCTGGGCTTTGCTGGGTTTGAAAGGGCCACAATTAAATCCCACAAAGGCCAAGAACAGGAGGAGAGAGGAGAGGAGGTGTCTCTTTCCTTGCTCTTTGGGGGAAATCAGCATTTCCTTTGGCATTGAGCTTTGCAGGGAAAATATTTCAAACCCTGTCAGTATTATTGAATGCCTGGGAGCTCAGGCAAGGCTCAGGGTCCTTTGTTCTCATGTCTGGCCACCTTTGGCGTGATCCCAGGCTGGGTTATGTGGACACCCAGGCCAAAGGCAGCATGAGCAGTGTGGTGCACAAGGGCTCAGCCAGAGCAGCCTGTGAGCGAACAGCCCTTCCCAGGCACTAAGGAAGATTTAAGAGTGAATCACATCAGCCTGGTCAAATCCAATTGCTATTGATAATGTCCATGTGCAATTAGAGCCAATTAAGGGGAGGCAGCAGATGACAAGTGTTTGGCCAGGAGCTGACGGGGGTCAATACACCAGTCCAATTTCCCAAGGACTAAATGCAATTAAAGAGGATCACTCACCCGCCTTGCCCAGGAGGGCCAGCACATAAATGGGCACGGCCAGGTGCCGGGTGCCATCCTGGCAGGATGCAGAACTCCAGGAGCAAGCCCTGCTCCTGCCCCAGCCTCAAGCTGCGGGAGGTGGCCTCCATGTACTTCACCATGGTGGCGGCGTTCCTGGTCATCCTGGTGGTGGCTCTGCAGGGCTCGGCGCCCCGGGAGAGTGATTTCCCCTACAAGGTGCCCCTGGATCCCCAGGGGCTGCTGGAGCTCTCCTGGAATGTCAGCTACCCCGAGCAGGCAGTGCATTTCCAGCTCCTCATCAGGGAGCTGCACTTCGGGCTCCTCTTTGGGATGTCGGACAGGGGCGAGTTTGAGAACGCCGACCTGGCCGTGCTCTGGAGCGACGGGCACAACTCCTACTTTGGGGTGAGTCACTGGGGTGTTTGCATGGATGATTTTGGGGTTTCCTGCCTGCGAATGCAACTCTCTGAACCTGCCTCGTGGTTTTGTAGAGTGGGGTACAGGGCACGGCACAGGCTGGGCCAGCCCCGCTGCTCCAGAAGGTTTTTGGGGATTTCTACCCTAGAGGACCCCAAGAGATCAGATCCTCATGGTGGGTTTGGTCTGGAGCGATGGGCACAACTCCTACTTTGGAGTGAGTTACTGGGGTGTTTACACAGATGATTTTTTGGGTTCTCTCCCTGTGAATGCAACTCTCTGAAGCTGGTTTGTGGTTTTGTAGAGTGGAGTACAGGGCACGGCACAGGCTGGGCCAGCCCCGCTGCTCCAGAGGGTTTTTGGGGATTTCGACCCCAGGGGACTCCACGGATCAGATCCACATGGTGGGTTTGGCATGGGGGTTAACCCAAAAGAGAAAAGAGTAAACACAGCAGCACATCAGCAAGGCTGAGGGAACCAGGAGCTGGATGTCTCTGCTATGTTTGGCCGCAAAGATACACACACAGAGAATGCATCAACACCCTGCTTCACTCGTGAGCTGCTGCCAGTCACATTAAAAATTAACCACAGCTCCCATTAATGGCTCTGAGACAGGGCAAAAGTCACCAGGCAGAGAGGCTGCTGCTGCCAGCAGGAAGATCCTGGCTGAGAGTTGCATCCACAGGGATCAATGGGATAACAGGGCAGCCTGGGGTGCTGTCAGAAATTAAAGGTGCAAATGTATTTGGGTGAGATTTAAACGGGAGTGCAGGGAAAACTGATCTCCAGTTGTGTTGTTTGCTGTTGCTGCTGCAAACCCCATCCTTCCTGCCACTGTCTGTTTGTTGGGCTCCTGTTTGGGTGCTTTTCCCAGCCCTGGGCTCTCCAGCCCTATCCCCAGCCCACCACATCAGGCTGATTGCGACTGTGCTTGGCTGCAGAAAGCAATTCCCATTTTTGGCCGTGTGAGGCTTTCCAGTAAGTTAAATTTTACCTCTCTGCTTACTTCAAATTAACCATAAAACACATTCTTTTGCAATCAGCCGCAATGTGATCCGCAGTGCAATGAAAGCATGAAAAGAAGGGTTCATTATCTGCGCTGTTCTCCTGCTAATTGCCAGCCTTTCAGGGGCTGTGGTGGCCCAAATGCTCCAGGATTTCACAGCACCACGTTAAGAAAACAGAAAGGATCATTTCTAATCTCGCCCAAAGACAAGCAGCGCTGAATGAGACACCCGGCAGCGCTCGGGTTTGCTCTTTCCCTTGGTGCTAAACAGCATCCTGCAAGGAAATCTCAATAAATCTCCCCAGCCCCGGTTTTCTCTCTCCCAGCAGCTTTTCTTCTGGATAAGCGTGTCGGCTGTTTAAAAGATCCAAATTTGCTCAGCCCCCCATGTACTGTGAGATTAACTTTCCTACGAAAACAAATGTCATGCAAGCTCCGTGGAGCTAATTTCCCTCTCCCCCTCTAAGGACAATATGTTCTGGAAATATGACTCTATAGTTCTGGCTGAAATGATGCCAAGTTCCTTCATCCTTTTTCTCCTGGTTTTTCCTCCGAAGAGAAAAGAACCAGTGCCACTTGTGTGCCTACAGCCAGCTACTTCCTGGGTGCCTTTTCTGAGCAAACAGGAGGCCCACGGGAGAAACAAAAGATCAAAGAAACAATGCTGTTCAAATGCAAATTATCACAGGATTTTATACTCCAAACCTTCAAACCCTGAGGCACAGGAATACCGTGCTGCTCTGCTTCTTGGGGTGGCTTTGTCACCATCCTCTACAGTAAGAGGTTTTTGGGATGCTGTGCTGGGTTGCCAGAACAATCTGACCACAAAAAAATTAAGGATTTTGCAGAGGGGCAGCAATTTCTAGGGTTTACATTACATCCCAGCAAGGGTCTGATTTTAAATTGAGAGAGGCTGGGTTGTGCCAAGGGTTTTGGAGAGCCCAGCACCCCCTTCCACAGGGTCCCCCCAAAATACAGCACAGACCAATGCAACACCTTCATGTGTGCCTGGGGGCTTTCCTCCTTCCATTCCCGACCTTTCCCCACTCACATCTCAGCTTCTAAAGGTCTGTTGATGCTGGGTCAGGTGTTTCTCAGGTCTGCCTGAGCACCAGAGGCCATTCCAGCACAGATCTGCCCAGGAGAGGCACGGAGCCCACCAAAGCACAGGCTTCCTGCACCTCTGGGATGCTGAGGGTGGACAGAAGGAGGACCTGTGGTACCTCTGGAGGCATCTCCTGGCTGAGCAGGCTGCTCTCTCCCTCACAGGACGCCTGGAGCGATGCCAAGGGGCAGCTCCACATGGATTCCCAGCAGGACTACCAGCTCCTCGGGGCTCGCAGGGCTCCTGAGGGGCTCTACCTGCTCTTCAGAAGAGCCTTCAGCACCTGTGACCCCAAGGACTACCTGATAGAGGTATGGCATCACTCTGACCCCACTGTGGCACCCCCAGCCCCATCCCAGGCCTGGGGAACTGCTGCAGACACGTCCTGCAGGGTTTGGGCATAGGCTCAGGGGTTGATGCTGTGTGAGGCAGAGAGGAAGTGAGCTACAGATGTCAGCCCTAGCCCATGAGTAATGTTTGCCACCATCTATTCACAAACCCTTTGAAAGCTCTCTCAAGTGTAGCTTTTAGCTCGTTTGCATCATCAGCTCCTGTTGAGCATGCATTGGGTCTATATAAATCCCTCCTGCATCACTCTGCTCGGCAGCCTGGAGCCAACTGTTGGGAGTGTTACGAAGAGGGGTGGGTGTATCAACAGGAGGCAAACAGGAGGGTTGTGACAGGAGCTGGGCCAAAGGGACAGCACACAGAGGTGCTGCTCTGTGCTCCTGAGTGGTGTGGTGGTGTCTCCCTGGCTCTGCATCCAGCACTCCTCTCTGAGCTGGGATGTGGGATAAACCTTCCCAGTGGGGGATGTCAGACAGCTCAGGGGCTCAGCTACAGGCCCTGGCTGCAGGCAGGAATCTGTGCACGGCTCATCTCACATGAAAGCCTTTGTGGGCAGGATATTTTAGAGCCAACGTGGGCACAGAGTGTCCTCGAGTTTTCGCTGCTGGTGTTCAAAAGCTTCTCTTGTGGTGAGAAGTGTCTGCCGTCTGCCAAAACACTGAGAGCCCTGGAGGGAAAAATCTGTGTGTGTGAGCCACAGAAACACTTGCTGGTCTTTATTCCCTGATCCTTTAGGAAAAGACTGTTCTCTTTATCCTTTCTCCCTTATCTCCTGTCCAGAGCTCTCAGCGTTCTTGTTTGCAGTAGACCTTCAGCAGAGCTTCTTGTGGTACCTTCCACTTAAAAAGAAGCTGGAAGAAAAGGGAGGGCTTCAGGGAGAAGTTTTATTTCTGCTATTTCTGCTATTTTTACCCCCCAGGCTATTGCTGGGCTGCAGGGGGGGATGAGCTCTGCACTGATGGGTCTGTCCCAGCCTGGAGCTCATGAGAGGCTTGGAAGGAGCAGAGAGGATGTGCCACCCTTTTGGAATTGATGGGGAAAGCTTTTCAGACTCTCCCACTTGGTAGGGAACCCTCAGTGACCACATCAGCTGGAGAAATACCCTGGGATGTGGAGCTTTCCTGGGACAGCACAGCAGAGTGAGCTGTTGCTAAAGGACATGAAATGAAGGACACACACACAGTCAGTGGTCAGGGCAAAAAAAAAAGAGGGCAGTTTATTTTTCGACCTCGATTTATTTAGATTTTGGACAATGACCAGGGATTGGAGGGTAAGGTTGCCACTTCTTCCACCACACTGGTCAAACTAAAAGTCTATCAATTGTCCCTCCTTCGTAGAGGAATGTAAACAATCACTTTGTTTACCTGAAAGTCCTTGAGAACTCCACTACAAAAATGCAAACATCAGAAGGCTGAGAAAGATCAGGGCAACAATGAGCTACTGGTGCAGTCAGGGTGGGGTCCCAAGACCCATTTCTGGGTTCATCCCACCAGTTCTGGAGATGCTGGTCCATGCAGCTCCTGTTCTGCATGAAAACCCCACTGATGTGTTCTACTCTGGCTTCAGGACGGCACAGTGCACCTGATCTACGGCATCCTGGAGAAACCAGTGCACTCCCTGCAGGCCATCAACATCTCTGCCCTCCCTGGGGGGCTGCAGAGGGTGCAGCTGCTAAAACCCAACATCAGCATCCCTGAGCTGCCCAGCGACATGAAGAGCATGGAGATAACGGCCCCAGATGTTGTCATTCCCAGCCAGGAGACCACCTACTGGTGTTACATGGCAGAACTCCCAGAGGGCTTCCCCAAACACCACATCATCATGGTAAGAGGCAGGAGAAGAGGGCTGCTTTTCACCCGAGGTGGATCGGGAATTGTGCTGAAAATCCTGGATTTTCACATCCTGAAAATTCCGTGTCCTCCACAGGGAGGCTTTTCAGACCCTGACATCTTTCCAAATGTGGTCCCAAAACCTCTTCCAGGTCCACCCCACCAGTCAGCAGCATCCTCATGTCTCCTAGAGTGTCTCAGCAGGAAGGGACCAGGTAATGTTTTCTCACCTGCTACATCCAGCAGGTTCCAGGGCAGGCTCAGAGCTGACTCCCTGCAGAAGGAGCAGACCCACAGCAGGATTTTGGCACACAGAGAGCCATGAGGAACATAAAAACACAGGAAACAAAGGAAGAGGGCTGTGGAGAGCAGGGCACAGCCAGCCAGGATAGGAACTGGCTCACAAAAGATGAGGGAGAGTCCACAAAAAAGAGAGTTACAGACAGAAATGTGACTTGTGAGCATTGCCCAGACGTGTTGCTTGGGCCACCTCCCACAAAGGAGAGGCAGAAACCTGCTGGCAACCCTGAGAAAGGGATGAGCTGCTGGGAGAGCACCCAGCAGGTGTGGGGGTGGCTCAGGAGGTGGCCTGGCACATCCAGAGTCAAAACCTCCAGACGCCCGAGCTGCAGCGAGCGCTCAGTGATTTCCAGGGGAGAGATGGCACTGCAAAGGAAGGCTCAGAAGGAGGATTTTCTCTCTGACAGATGGTGTGAAGTGAATCATCTGTGTGTAAGTAAGAAGTGTGTAACTCCTGATACCTTCCCGCTGCTGCGGATTGCTTCTACAGCTGGCACTTTTAGCCAGAGATGTTCCCCAGGCTTGAGTCACTCTCTCTATCCCAAATCCTCCTCCCCGTGCCCCAGGCAGCTGCTGGATAGAAACAAAACCCAAAGAGCTGCAGGCAGAGCTACAACAACAACACAGCCAGGCCTCTCTGTAGGAAAAAGCAGCATCCCCAGGGCCACCTCAGCCCTACAAAACCGGTAAAGGACTCAGTCATCCCAAAACACACCAAGATCTGCTGATCCCCTGGATCTGTTGCTGGAGAAAGGATGAGCTGGTTCTCTGTGGGCTCTGGGTTGGTCCCTAAACCAGCCAAGGAATTAAATATTTCCACAACTGACCAAAATGTTCCTTGGGCACTAACAACATGTTGTTTTCCCTTTGAAGCACCCAGGTGCTTGACTCTGCCATAATTAAACATGAAGCCCTTGGTGCCTCAGGCCCAGAGCAGCCTTCCCTCCCCATCCTATGGCAGAAACTGATACCAGCTCCCAGATATTCCTGCCCTGGGGAGCCTGCATGCCCAGGGGTGGGCTCTCAGTGTGTCCTTTCCTTCTTGGGCTTTGCAGTACGAGCCAGTGGTCACGGCAGGCAACGAGGCCCTGGTGCACCACATGGAAGTGTTCCAGTGCACAGCCCAGTTCGACAGCTTCCCCCACTACAACGGGCCCTGTGACTCCAAGATGAAGCCAGACAGGCTCAACTACTGCAGGCACGTGCTGGCAGCCTGGGCCATGGGGGCACAGGTGGGTGTGACAAGGGACATGTCCCCCCCGCCAGGTGACATCCTGCCCTGCTGCTTCCCCCAGACATCCCTGATCCTGCTTTGGGGTTGTCCCAGAGGAGTTGACCTCGCACTGGGGTTTGGTTTCAGCTCTGTCTGATCTTCCCAGCCCTTCCTGGGTGTGTTGGATTTTCCACCTCCCGCCCAGCCCTTGTCCTCTCTGGTGCCGTGAATCAGTGGGATGGGACACTGGAACAGCTTCCCCAGGAATGGTCATGGCCCCAGGCCTGAGAAGGAGCCTTTGGACAATGCTCTCAGACACTTGTGGGGCTCCTGGGGCTTGTCCTGTGCAGGGCCAGGAGTTGGATTTTCATGATCCTTGTGGGTCCCTTCCAGCTCAGGGTGTTTTATGATTCTATGGCAATACTCAGGTGTTGTGCCACTGCATGTGGAATGAGAGAAGCTTCTGGAAGCAAGGGCAGCTCTCCAAGCACAGCTGAAGGCACAAGTCACGTCCTTCAGCCCATGGTGTGGGTCAGGATCATGCCCACACATTCCCTTGGGCTTTCCAGCCTTGGTCCCAGGAAAGCCACCCCACTGCTGTCCTAACACCCTCCCTTCTGCTTCCAGGCTTTCTATTACCCTGAAGAAGCAGGTCTTGCCTTTGGTGGCCCAGGCTCCTCCAGATATTTGCGTCTGGAGATCCATTACCACAATCCCCTGGTGTTCAAAGGTGAGGGGCTGGGTGGTGCTGCCCATTGCTTTACCTGTCACACCACGACAGGAGAGCAGGGGAAACTCCAGGGAAGGATTGCCACCTTCTGGGGAGGCCTCTGGCCAAAATCATGGCCCTGTTCTCAACTTTCTGGAGAGTCCAGATCTGTCTCTGCAGGAAGAATACATTAAATCCCCACCATACTGCTGCTTTTCTGGTCTCAGCAAAGTCATCCTCACTGAAGGCTGACATGTGGCCCACAGGTGGGGAAGGATGACTGGGAAAGGAGCCTGCAGGGAAGGAAATTTCCCCCACAGAGTTCCTGCAAGGAGGTGATGCAGGGCAGCACCAGGATTTAGCTGGGCTGTCACAGGAGCCTCCCGAATTTCCACACAAGGTTCTGGGGCTGGGTCTGAGCTCAGAGCAGGAGTGACAGCAGTGCCAAGCCACCAGAGAGACCAGGCTGCCAGGGGAGGGGGGGATGTGGATGTTGTGTTCCTGTTCTCCTGCTTCGATAACATTGTCAGGAGACACATTGGAAAAAAAAAAGGATTCCAAACAACCCAGCTTCTTCATTAACATAAAAACAAGCAGCTTCTTGACTACCCAAGTATATTTTTAGGAGGCCAGAGCATATGTACTGTGGATCAATCATAGCACATTCGGCAACTTGAGAAGAAACACGGCTATAAATACAGAGTTCACGTCTTCCATCATTTATCTGCTTTTGCATGTTAACCAATAGTGTCTCCCCCGTTATTCTTATCCCTGGGTGGGCTCCAGCCTGGAGACAGGGAGCTCAGAGCTGGCCTGAACCCCTCCTGACCTACTGACTCTGCTCTTTCCCTTCACCTGTATGGCCTTTTGGGGTTTTGGGGATGTTCTCATTAAAGAAGCTGCCACAAGCCCCATTCCTGAGGGACTCCTCCAAAGCACCCCATGCTCTGTCCTTCTGCTCTGGGCTCTCCAAAAGCACCCCTTACCTTGCTCTCCTGGGACAATTCGGCCTCAGGTCAGTGCCCTCACCAGGGAACCAGGTGCATCTGGGGCCACTCAGTGAAGACTTGCATGAAAAATCTGTAGGATCTAAAACAATTTCAAACAGATGAAGGAAGCCAGGAGGGGGAGGCTCCCCACGGCAGCGCAGTATCGTTGTTTTTTTTTTTTAACCTGTGCTTGTTTCTTCACCTTTTGACCTTGTCCCTGCAGTGACTTGTCCTTGTCCCCTGGCCCACCAGGTCGCCGTGACTCCTCGGGGATCCGGCTGTACTACACGGCCACCCTTCGTCCCTACGACGCCGGGATCATGGAGCTGGGCTTGGTGTACAGCCCAGTGATGGCCATTCCCCCCGGGGAGCACAGCTTCGTCCTCACGGGATACTGCACTGATAAATGCACCCAGCTGGTGAGTGTATCCTTTCCAGAGGAGAAAAGTCTTCTGTGGCTTTTCCCTGGCTCCAGGCAGCACCAGTCTCCAGGCTCTTGGTTTGAAGTTTTAAGCTCACCATGAGGTAGTGCTGGAAAGAAAAATCTGCTGTGTACAATAAACAGAGAAGAGCAGCTGGTTGGGATGTGCTGAATCCCCCCTGGAAGCAGCTCTCCTGGGGAGCCATCTGCTCCAGCTCCCCGGGGTACCATTCCCATAAAACTCACTGCCGAGCTGGCCGTGTCCCAGTGGTGCTTTCCCTCCCAGGGATGGGAAAATTGGCTCCTGCTCCTGGGGGAGCCTGCCAAGAGCTCTCACAAAGATGGTTCCAAAGGGCCCACCTGGCTCTCTCAGGGAAGTTTTAGTGTGTGTTTTTGTAGGGCCTACCCACAAGGAATCATTTGTGCCACCACTAACAAGGCCAAGGAAGCAAGCAGGACCTGCCTCAGCTGCTCCTGCTGCCCTGGAGAGTTGGTTTGGCAGTGATGAGGGTTTGTCCCTCTGCAAGAAGCTCATTGAGATGCTTTTCCAGGGGCACAGGGACCCCATGTGAGAGCCAGAACAGGGACAGCGAGCTCCCAGCACACAGCAAGGGCATGTGAGGGAGGGGAGGGGAGGGACAGAGCTGGCCACAGGGGCTTGAGCTGTCCTTCCTTTCTTCTTTCCTTCCCCCAGGCTCTGCCAGCTGCTGGCATCCGCATCTTTGCCTCCCAGCTCCACACACACCTGGCGGGGAGGAAAGTGGTGACGGTGCTGTCCCGGGACGGGAGGGAGCGGCAGGTTGTGAACGCTGACATGCACTACAGCCCTCACTTCCAGGTACGGGGGCTGCAAGGCCACTATGGGCCCGACTGGGTGTCACCCCTGGGGACACCGTGGCACTGCTCTGACGTGTCCCCTTTCCTCCCCTCCCAGGAGATCCGCATGCTGAAGGAGGTGGTTGCGGTTCTTCCGGTGAGTTACTCCAAAAACAGCACATCCTGATCCCTGTGTCCCTTGCCTCCTTCCATCACCCCATCCCGTCTGAGGACTCCCAGGGGGGCTGTACTGAGGGTCCCTGGGTCATTTCTGCCATCTCCACGCAGATACTTTGGGGACAAGCAGGCCCCCTCTCTCATATGGCACAGAGCTGGTGTGTGGGCAGCCAGGAGATAAATTAGGCTCCTGATTTTGCTGGGCTTCGTCTGGCAGAGGGAGGCTCCTCAGGGGGTGAGGATGAGCCATGGTTGTGCCCTCTGGCCTTGCTTGATGGAAGGAGAGGAAGAGATTCAGCGTCAGAGTGGGAGTGGGTAGGAAAACAGGGGTGGGACCTGCCCCAGGGCTCGTCAGATGGGGAAGGACCTGACTGCAAAGCTGAGGGCAGTTCCTGGAGCTGCCATGCCCCACGAGGCTGCTCAAAGCACCCAGCACCCACTGGAACCATGCCCGTGGTCCTCAGCACTGACTGTGGCAGGGAGGCTGTTGTGCCATCAACTCACCTCCGGATTTGGCACTTCAAACTCTTGCCTAAGTGCAACTTTAAGGTGTTTTCAACCCTGCAGAAATTCTCAAAAAGCGAGGAAAGCAGGAAGCACCATCCCTGGGATGCAACCCTGGGGAATCTCTGTAGGGGATGAGGTTTAGC
Source organism: Zosterops lateralis (assembly GCF_965231275.1). Taxonomy (NCBI): domain Eukaryota; kingdom Metazoa; phylum Chordata; class Aves; order Passeriformes; family Zosteropidae; genus Zosterops; species Zosterops lateralis. Next base: position 9,739,996 of record NC_139780.1, on the reverse strand, counting down.
AAGGACTCCTGTGGGGTTGCAGGCTCCTGATACGGGGAGCAGAGATTTCTATGTGGAACAATCCCCAGTCCCTAAATTTCCCTGTGTTTGATCCCCCCAGGGCGATGAACTCATCACCACCTGCACATACAACACTGAGGATCGGAGCAGAGCCACCGTGGTGAGTGCAGGGGCAGCTCCCCTGTTTTGGGGGGGCAACCCAGGGTGGGTTGGGGGCACCCCCAGAGTGAGGACCTGCATGAAGCCAGGCTGAATCACAGCCAGGAGCAAAGGGAGGGTGGGAAGAAGGGAACTCACAAGGCTCTGCTGCCTGCAGAGGGGTTGTGAAGGTGCTAATTGTGAAGTAGCATGTGTCACTCTAATTCCCATCACAAACTGTTCCACCGGGGATTAATTGTAATTAAAGAGAAGTGGCACTTTTTTGACAGTGCATGTTATTTCCTTACATAGGCAGTGGGAAAAAAAAAAAAAAAGAAAAAATAAAAGAGCCTGTCAGAGGTACCATCAACAGGGACAAAGCTAAATATAGCAGAGGGATTATAGGAAATCTGCATTTTAATGTAAACCACACGGTCTAGCCTGGAAGTCTGTCCTTGCACAGAGGGCAGACAAGCAGCTAGCTGGCCATGCCATGCACCTGAAGGGGTGTGAATACCTCTCTATCTCTATCTGTATCTCCACCTCTGTCATCTCTATCATCTCTATCTCATCTCTATCTCTATCTCATCTCTATCACTTCTATCATCTCTATCTCTATCTTTCTAGATACCCAGATATCAAGATATAGACACTAGACAGAGATTTTAGGTGTAGATCCATGTCAGTGTGCACCCAGAGGTGTGAGCTCTGTGCCCCCCTGCCCTCCCTGCCCCTGTGCAGCCCCAGCAGGGCACAGCCAGACCCCGCTTCCATCACCTTCCTGCCTGTGCCACAGGGAGGGTTTGGAATCCTGGAAGAGATGTGTGTGAACTACGTGCACTACTACCCCCAGACCCAGCTGGAGCTGTGCAAAAGCGCTGTGGATCCAGGCTACCTGCACCGCTACTTCAGCCTCGTGAACAGGTACAGAGCCTCTACACAGAGGGGCTGGGGGCTCAAGGACCGCTGCTACAAAAATCCAGGGGTTTGAGGATGGCTGTGTAGTGAGAACCACCAGGAAGGGAGAGCAGGCCCTGGGAGGGACTTCCCAGCAAGAGTGAGTGTATGGCCAAGTGCATAAGTGCAAAATATTCCTTAGAAGCTGAGGCAGTCACCAAGGATCCATACCAGGGGAGGAGGCTGCAGCCCATCCACCCATGAGGAGAGGGGAGATGCTGACCCTGCACAAGGTGTCCTACCCATGGGCTGGTCCCAAATCCTGCCCTGCAGGTGCTGGCTGCTCCAGGCTGTCCCTGTGCCCAGTGCTGCCCTTAGAGCCATCCCAGGTGGCTGTTCAGGCAGGGAGGAATTGCTCACACCCAGTGCTGGAAGGGCACAGCACACAGCACTGCTGTGCTTCAGAATGGCCTTTCTCCTGCCCAGGTTTAACGACGAGGAGATCTGCATGTGCCCACAGGTGTCCGTCCCACAGCAGTTCTACTCCATCCCCTGGAACACGTTCAACAGGGATGTGCTGAAATCCCTCTACGGCTTTGCTCCCATCTCCATGCACTGCAACAAATCCTCCGCCGTCCGCTTCCCGGTAGGTATAGCCTCACTCCCACAGCTTCCCAACAGAATTCCCAGGTGTAAGGTTGGGTCTGTGGTGCTCAGGACACATCCAAACCCAGTAGGCTCAGGGCAGGGGGCTGGAGCTGCCTGGAAATCCCTGGCATCAGCAGGACACAGAGCCCAGCCCAGCCCTGTGCTTAGACAATACATCTAGAGCCCACCACGGATGCTCCCAGCCAGATCCAATTAGGAGATGCATTTGCATAAAGTGATTTGGAGGCTGCTTCTGCTGACTGTTAAAGTAGGGCCAGATCCAAGGAGAAACGTGAGGTGGTTTTTAGGATTTTGGCAAATCACCCCAGGTCCCAGCAGAGCGAGCTCATTACGCACAGCATCTGTACAGCTTCTGAACGTGGTGATCCAGCAAAACATGAAGGATAAAGGACTGGGAGGTCTTTAAAATAAAACCAGGCCCAGAGACGAGGGACATGACGGTGATGGTGATGAAGATTTAAAACTACTGCTGGCAACAGCTTTCAATGCCATTTATCAGTGTAAAAAATTTGGATGATCCCTTGTTCCTGGATCCAGTGCTATCCACTGCAGCACAGGAGGATGCTGAGCTGATTGCAAGGATGGCCATCAGCTTTCTGCCACAGAAAATTCCCTTTAGCAAAGTTTCACTCTGAAGTGGGCAGAAACCTTTCCACTTTCCTGGAACTGGACACCAGGCACCTCTCAGCCACTCAGAGCTTTGCTGCAGGGACAGAAGTGGTGCAGAAGTTTTGTGCAGCAGCAGAATTATGAATTAAACCTCTTAATTTATGACCCAGACAACTCCCTTGGTTTCAGAGAGGTCTTGGGGGCTGTCAGGAAGGGACTTCAGCAGACGAGAGCCAATTCTGGCATGAATTGAGGGCAAAGGAGCCTCTGCTGGTGTTTCAGAGCGAGCCCAGCTTGGAGACATCTCATTTATTCCATACCGTTTCTGCCAAGAGAAAAGCACCAGCTTCTAATTAAGCTCATGTTTTTGCAGCTCAGTGATCCCAAAACTGATGATTTCTGGAAGGAACTGAGTGCTGTTAATTATCAAGCCAAATCTCAAGGTAACACTTGTGAGCAGCAGTGGGGACAGTGCCATCCCCAAGTTCCCCTGTGCCCGCGAGGGCTCGCAGTAAACTCTCTCTGTTCAGATTTCCACTCGAGAGCACTGAAAACAACAACTGTCAAGACACTCCACATGCCTTTGATCTCTCCAAAAAGCAGGCTCAGGGTTGGGGATGCATCAGCAGGGCAGATGCCACAGCAGATGGGCTCAGGGCTGGAGCCCAGCCCTGGAGCAGGAGCACCCTAAAGATGCTTAACTGCTCCCCTAAGCCATGAGGACACAGGAAAGGAGTTGTTTCTCCAGCTGGTGCTCCCCTGCAGTGCTGTCCCCTCTCTGGTCACTCCCCATGAGCTTTAGAAAGGTCCCTCCATCCCACTCCATTTTCCCCAGGGTTTTCCTAGTGCTGGTGGCGGCTCTGGCCCGTTTCGCTTGACATACCAGGAGAAATGTCAGCCGAAAACACAAATTCCACTTTCATCTCGCTGATGACTCACGCCTCTACCTCTCCTCTCCAGACCTCCCTCCTCCTGCTCCCGCTGCGCCTCAGCCTCTCGCTGACATTTCCGCATGAACACGCAGCCAGCGGCCCAGCCGGAGCATCACCGCCCCGGAGCCCAGCCCGCCGTGCCCTCCCACGTCCCCATCGGCCACCAGGCCACGCCAATGTCACATCTGAGTTAGATCCTGCTCGGCAGGTTCAGCCCCGGGCAGTACCTGCACCTGGCAGGCCGCTCTTTGCAGGGAGCATCCCCCAAGACAAGGTGCCTCCACGGATGCACAGAGTGGGGGGAATTTGTCCTGGCCGTGGTCACCGTGAGCCCTGATGGCTGTGACAGCCCTTCCCTGGCTCCTCAGCCAGGCTGCTGCATCCCTCCTGCTCCACGGGCACATCCGTGCTGGAAATTCCTGCCAGTACCTGCTAGAGGAGCATTTTCCAGAGCATGGTGGGCCTGTGGGGCTCCCTGGTCTGAGCTGTCTGCACCTGGCTCAGCAGATAACAATTTTCGGGTGGAAACTCCCCAGTGGGGTGAATTTGTGGAACATGGAGTACCTCAGATGTCTGCACCACCCAGGGGATGTGTAGGTGCTTCTGCACTAGGAATAATTAGTGATGTCTCATGAGCAAACACCCTGATTGGGGCTATAAACCACTTCAGACCTTAAAGCTGGTGGCATTTCCCCAAGCAGACAGGAACACCGAGCCTCCAACACCTTTCTAGGGAGAAGAGTTCCCACCCGCTGTGCTCTCACGGTGCTGACCTCTCTTGCAGGGCGAGTGGGAGAAGCAGCCACTTCCCCGCATCACCAAGAGGCTGCGGGAGCCCGTCCCTCGCTGCCCGCCTGCCCTGGAGCCTCAGCCCGCTGCCCCCGTGCCCCTCAACCTGGGCCAGCTCCAGAGGGACTGACATGGTGCTGCCACCGGGACGGGAAGCACCTCCAGGGCAGGAGCATCCATCCATCCATCCATCCATCCATCCATCCATCCATCCATCCATCCATCCATCCACCCATCCCTCCATTCATCCATCCATCCCTCCATCCATCCGTCCATCCGTGGGGAACATCCCGTCACATCCTGCCCACACAGCGGTGCCAGCTGGTGCCCCCGGCCCTGCCTCCGGGGGAGGGGGTCGGAGCCTCATCAGGCAGAGTTCACAAAGTCCTCCGGGGATGGGAAGCGCTATATTTAGTGCCTTATTAGCAATGCTGGCTCTGAGTAATGCTGCTTCCCACCCCCGGAATAACAACGGCGAGGTTTGCTATTGTGCCGCCCCAGGGAAGGGGGAAGGAGCTTGTTTGCCTGCGGGGAAACTGAGGCACGGAGCAAAGGTATGTGTGGGAGCAGCACAAAAACCTCGCCGGTGTCCCACGGTCCCATCCAGCTCAGGATGGCTCCACAGGTGCTCCCCCCACGCTGGCAGGTGTGGCAGGGGTGGAGGGATGGAAGGAGGGAGGGAGGGATGGAAGGAAGGAGGGAGGGGTGCCACATCACCCACCCAGCACTCTCCCTCCTTCCTGCAGGGCCTGCAGCTCCCCCACCACACTCCTTCCCCCACTTTTATTCCTCTCTCAATGCCACCGGATGCCAAAGGCTGGGAACAAACGATACGTTTGGGATGGGGTTTAAAAAAGGGGAAGGGGGAAGGGAGAATGACAAATCTTTTGTCAGGAAAAATTGCTCCATTAAATATCTAAATGTAAAATAAATTGCTTTTTGCTGTTGAGCTCCGAAGGGAGAACATTCAGGAGGAGCAAAAGAGAGGCTGGAGGTGCTGCAGGGGAGTCCATGTCCATCCCAGCTTCCACTATCCCAGCTTGGTGCCTGCCCTTGCTGCCCTGGGACAGGTGGGATCCAGGCCAGGTGATCCCCAAATTTCCTTCCCAGCCACCTTGCGTGTAAGAGAAACCTCAGCTCAGAGCACTGCACTCCAGAAAAGGCATTTTAAAGCAAAACCTGATCTTCCTGGGTTGGCAGGGAGGCAGAATGTTCCTTCACTCAGAGGACTGTGGCCACCCCTCCCCTGCCCTCCACCCTGCCAAAGGGAGGGCAGTCACCTCTTATTCAAGAGAAAAAATCATCTCAATCTTGTTTTTTAATGTTTTCAGTAAAACCAAAGCATTTCAGAGTTCACGCTCTTGCCCATGGCATGAGGGTAAGGAATGGAAATCAGCTCTAAAGAGAGTATGACCCAAGCAAACCTAGTCAAGGGAAAAACAAGGGAAGAGCAGGGAGTGAGATTATTTCTTCAGGCGGGTGAAAGCTTCAGCAGAGAGCCCAGCGAGGGGACCAGAGCAGGGGCTGGTGATGGGGAGCTGCTGATCCTTCCCTGCAGCACAGGCTGTGTGCGTGTGAGGACAAAGCCTCCCTGCTGCCCCCCAGGCTGGCTCTGAGCTGCCAGGGCCTGCAGGGCTTTGAGCTCACGGCTCAGCCTCTGCCAGCACCCCCCTCTGTGTGGGGAGCTAAAAGGAGCCACCTCCAAGGTGACCTTTGGGGACATGCCACAAGGAGCTGCCAGCGGATGGGGCCAAGGGCTGCTGTGAGGTCAGTGCCCCTGCTGGCCACCCTACACCATAGCCTGGGCCAGGAGCAGCCCAGAAAAACCGTGGCTGCCCCATCCCTGGAAGTGTCCCAGGCCAGACTGGATGGGGATTGGAGTAGCTTGGGATAGTGGAAGTTGTCCCTGCCCCCAGAATGAGATGGGCTTTGAGGTCCCTTCCAACCCAAACTGTTCCATGGTTCTGACACACCAACACAAACTGCAGTGGCAGAGAAGAACCCACAGCGTGAGCCTGGGCAATGACCCTGCACTCCTGCCCCTTTCCCTCCACCCCAGAGTCCCCAGGGCACAGCCACGACGAGGTGACACCCATGGGAGTGGGGACAGCAGCAGCAAGGGACCAGAGGGACGGCAGGTTTGGAGGGTCCAGCTGAATCAACAGCAGAATTAGTTTTAAAAAAATTCATTTCCAGGCAGTGTGGGACCACATTCAGGGAGAAAGAGTTTCCAGCAAAGTCAAAAATTGAAACCACTCCATATGCAGGGAGACCAAACACGGTTTGCAGGCCAATTAACCCATGGAAATGCATTATTACTGCAGTGGAACCACTTCACTCGGGAAACAGAGCACCAGAGTCTTTGGACTTTTTGGAATCTCTTCCTCCTCTCTCCTGTAATTCGACCCACACTGACTTGAGAGTTCCAGGCACTTGCCCGGCTCTTGCGGCTGACCCCGGAGCCAGCTGGGGTCGGGAATTCAGCCGGCAGCTCCTCCGCCCTCTCGGCACCGCAGCGGCCGCTCAGTAAAAGCCCTTCACGCGTTTGTTGTCGGGGTCGAACGGGGACTTGGTGTGAGCTCGGGCCGGGAAGGTCACTCCCATCCGCTCCAGCTCGTAGCTGCCACTCTTCACAAAATCCAGGGAAACCTGCGAGGCAGAGCCTTTAAAAAACCCCTGCAGGGTGCCGGCATCCCAGCTCCACCCCTGGGCAAGCTCCCACCACCCTGCACATCTGCTCTCTGCCGGGAAAACCCGGCTCTGCCACCCCGAGAGGATGTGAGCAAAGCAGAAAGAGAACTGGTAAAAAAAAAGAACTGTTAAAAAAAAAATAAAATTCAGTGTTTCCAAATTGTAGGTTTCTTTTTTTTTCCCTGTGGAGGTATAGGATGGAAAAAAAAGAAAAAGGGGAAAAGGAAAGGGGAAAAGAAAGGAGACGGGGAAGGGGAAAAGGGAAAAAGGGAAGAGGGAGAGGAAAAAAGAAAGGGAAAAGGGGGGGGGGGGGGGGGGGAAGGGAAAAAGAAAGGAAGACCATTCATCACTGGGAGAAAAGGGGGTTCCCAGGGGCGACTGGCCCACAAAGCCACTTGCCCTGGGCCTCTTGCAGGGCTGCAGGATGAAAAGCCAAGGCAAGCAAGAGCAGGAATCACAGCACACACACAGCCCTTGGCTGGCACAGACAAGGTCCCTGGAGATGTCACCTCTGTCCCCACAGCAGCTGCTTAATGAGGGCACCTGGCTGATTATCCAGGGGTCTCCCAGGGTTAATTAAGAGCTTGCCCTTCTCCTATTGGTCATCGCTGTCTACAACATTAACTGATTTGCTGCTGCAGTTAAATATTTGGTTGCAATTAACACCCGAGGCAGCACTTGAGCCGTGCGTGGACCTCAAACAGTGACAGTGGGTGAGACCAACTTTGCCACCGAGCTGTGACATCTCTCACCCTCCAGCCTGCACAGGGGAAGCAGGAGGGAGCTGCGGTCCCATCTCCCAGCCCAGGTGACAGCAATGGGTTTGTGGCACCGCATGGAAGGAGGCACAGCCCCCGCGGGGTTCTGCACTCACCGGGCCCCCTGCAGGGTCACGGATGTAGCCGTAGGCAATGGTTTTGTCGATGGCAAATCCGAAATCTGCCCGGCGGATGTGGCCGACCACCTTGCCATCCCTCCAGACCGCCTCCAGCCCGAACATGGGCACCTTCCTGCGAGGCAAGGGCAGAGCTGCCACAGCAGAGCCCCTCCATGGGCCAGAGGGGTCTGGCTGTGCCCCAGGCCAGCCCATGTGCCACGGCTGTCACACCAAAGCCCCTCTATGGGCCAGAGGGGCCTGGCTGTGCCCCAGGCCAGCCCATGTGCCAGGGCTGTCACACCAAAGCCCCTCTATGGGCCAGAGGGGTCTGGCTCTTCCCCAGGCCATCCCATGTGCCAGGGCTGCCACTGCCCACAGGCTCATTCACCTCTCCGTGCCCAACCCCAAATCCCTCCAGCCCAATTTGCAAAACCTCCCGCTGCTCCGGGCAAAACAAGATCAACAATCCCCTCACACCACTCGCAGCTCCCACTGAACATCCAACAGGGAATTCAGGGTGGGATTTAAATTAGAGATGGAACTAGAGCATGGAAAACAGCTGAGCTGGCTCACAGCCGAGCCCCACATTCATCCAGGTGTGTGCACACAGGGCTGGGTAGAGGGGCTGCTCCAGGGGTGGCCCTGGCTCTGGGGGCTGCAGACCCAGCAGTGGTACTCACTCCTCCGTGGTGAAGCACACCAGGCGCCGGAAGATTCCCTTGGCCTTCTGAGCCTCCACAGCCTCCCTGCCCAGGAAGGGGATGCTGGATTTCAGCTTGCAGGTGAAAGCCAGACCTGCCTCCAGCGGGGTGTCATCAGGGCGCAGGTCTGCGTGCCAGTGCCTGTAGCCTGCAGGGAGCAAAGGGGTCACCCACAGAGACAGGTCTAAATGTTCCCCCTGTGTAGCTCTGATTTTTCAGCCTTCTGATGATTTTATTTTTGGACTGGAGAGTTTTTACGCATTGTAACAAAAATAAAGACTATATATACTTTATATATAGTAAATATATATATACTTTATATACAGTAAATATATATATATTATATATTTACTATATACAAAGACTGATATTTTGCAAATATGTTCCTTCCAGGGGGAAGGACAAATTGATAAACTTCTGGTTTGACCAGTGAGGTCTGAGGGGTGTCAACTTCATCCCCTCAATCGCTAGTTAAAGTTCAAACTTTATTTAAACCCTAAAAATAAAGTTAGGGTTTTTTTTCTCGCTCTCAACTTGATGAGCAAGTGTCCTTTTCGTGTCCTCTTGTGACACCCCTGCCCCCTGGACACCCACTGCCCTTCATTCACTTGGCCTTGGATAAAACACCCTCGAGAGAAGCCCACAGAGAGGGGAATTCTCAAGAGAAGAGCCCCTCGAAAGGGGAATTCTCAGCATTCTGCCACACCTCCAGTCACCCTGAGGCTGAGAAAAACCTCCTTGCCCTGTTCCCCCACTGGAGGAGGAGCAGGGAGTGCTGCTGCAAGGAGAGCAGGGACCTTTCTCGATGCTGAGGCTGTCGATGGCTCTGTAGCCAGCGTTGGTGATGCCATGCCGGGCTCCTGCTTCCATCACCGCCCGGTAAACCTTGACACAGTCAGCCCTGGGCACGTGCAGCTCCCAGCCCATCTCGCCCACGAACGACAACCTCATGGCACGGACCTGCAAAGGCAAGAGGGCAAAGAGCCCTGTGCTGGAGCTGGCCTGTGCAGCCTGGGAGAGGCCACACACTCCCATATCAGGGGAAAAGGCAGCTTTGCCTGGGAACCTTGGGGTGGCAGCCAGTTCTGTGCTCTCCTTTCTTGCACAAAGACAGGCTCAGAGTGAATTTCTCATCACTGGATAACTTAAGCCTGGCACCTCAAACCATCAGTGCCAGTGGGCAGAGGTGGCTGAGGGCAGCATCTTCTGGCTACGGATTGCAGGGCTGGGGTGAGATGTGATGCTCCAGCTCCAGCCGAGCTTTTGTCTCCCTCTGCTGATCCGTTGAGACAGGGAAGCTGGTCCCCAGCAGGACTGTCCTGCTTTGGGGGCATCACTGTTGTCCTTGCCACAGGGATGTTCCCTTCTTGGACAGTGCTCCCACAGCAGAGGCCCCCAAAGGCTCCCGACAGGGGCTGAGCCCAGTGTCCTGACCCACATCCCATTCCCATCAGGAAATGCTCAAATTTCCCCATGGAGGTTGTGTCCCAAGGCTGTGCTGTCAGATCAGCTCCACACCAAAGGCAAGAAGCTCCAAGGAGGAGTGAGCAGATTGGCACAAGGGACATGATGCTTCTCCAGAGGAGCCTCATTCCCAGGGATGGAGCCTGGCTGCAATCCCAGGGAACAGACTGCCCTGCCTGTGTTCCACTAGCTCCTCACGCAGGCAGCCCGGCCTGCACCCTCCTGTTGTCCCTCTGAAACAGCCTCCATTCCCAAAGCTCCATTCCCTCCATTCCCAAAGCTCCATTCCCAAAGTTCCATTCCCTCCATTCCCAAAGCTCCATTCCCAAAGTTCCATTCCCTCCATTCCCAAAGCTCCATTCCCAAAGTTCCATTCCCTCCATTCCCAAAGCTCCATTCCCAAAGTTCCATTCCCTCCATTCCCAAAGCTCCATTCCCTCCATTCCCAAAGCTTTCCAGGCCAGCTGGGACAAGCACAACTCAGACACCCTCCCTGGAGACAGCCCCCGGGTCTGAGCTGCCTTTCCCTCTGATTCATCCCATTGTATTTCTCCACTTCCTCCCCCACAAACCCCCTCTGGTTCATCCTTTCGGGTACACATCCACCACAAACACTGAGCTTGCTTTGGGAGAGAGATTAACCCCAGAATTTTGCTCTGGATCGTGATCTGTCCTGTTAACAAAGCCGTTTCCAGCTCAGAACACACTTCCAGGCTGGTTCTGGTGGCCTTGGGGCTGGCCTGGCTGTGCTGGCTCTGGGTGTGCTTGGGGCAGAAGCTGCATTTTGCCATCTGCTGAGCTCTTACTCCAAGCAGAGCCAGCTGTGCTCTCTAATCCCGGGGACAAATGCAAACAGACTGCCCAAAGCAGGCAGAAGTGCCCGAGGGCTGCCTGGGCTCTGTGCTGCCAGCATGGCCAGAGGGCACGGCTGGGAACCCAAATCCTGCTTCCCCAGTGCACAAAAATCACCCCCTCAAGCAGAGTTCAGGGCAGCTTGTAAGAAGCCTTAACCTCTGCAATAGGCATGGGGAGGAGGGAGGAACATTTAGGATGGGGAATTTATTTTGAGCCTGCCCTGGTCCCTGGCACAGCCCCGCAGTGAGGCACAAAGGCTGGCAATGCCTTCCCCAGGAGCACAAGGGGCTCAGAGAAGCCTTTTCCCCTTCACAAAGGTGTCATCTAATTAGGGAACAGCCAGAGACAAGGCTGCTGCAAGCCATCTTCCATCTTCATTTCGGCAGGAGATGCTCCGGGGATTGACAGGCAACTTCCCGGCTCATTAACCCCATCTGTGACTGCAGCTGAAGTGCTCTTTACAATCAGGAGCAAGTTACTCCTGGGAGAAACTTCCTCTCAAACCTGCAGTGCTCCAGGGGAACGAGCATCCCAGCAGGAGCAGTGCCCTACAGAAAACAGGTAACTGGAAAATTGGGGTGCCAGAGATGAGCTCAGCATAGGCAGGGATTGTGTGTGAAGCCCAGGCAGGACTCACATCCCACCACGGAGGGGAATGCTGAGGGCTGGGCCCAGCAGCCCTGCTGGATTCCCATGGGAACGGGTCTTTCAGCTGGAGCAGTGAAATAGCGTCAGTTCCTGGGTTTTTGTGCAGCAATTCAAAAGCATTCTAGGTATTGTAGAAAAAGAAAACCTGAATTTCCCCCTGTCTCCAGCAGTGAGATTCAAAGGGGGACTTTTCTCTGCTGTTCCATACAATGAGAGACTCTATATATAAACTCACAAACCAGTCCATAATTTCCAGAGTCATTAACTCTGCTGGAGCTCTCCTTTGACTCCAGCTGATTTTGTTCAACTACTGAGTTAATGCAGGAAAATCTCAGCGATAACTTTTTTGAGATGCTGGGTTCAGTTTAATCCCCGTGGAAGGTGATAATATCAGCAATGGCTTCAGCCTGCTGCCCTGAGAAATCCTCCCACTCTAATTCCGGCATGGGATGGGGTCCCTGGTGTTCATTGTCCAGTGGAACAAAGGAGAGCTCCTGAAGGGTGGCCCTGGCAGCAGGCAGGGGGTCCCCTCCCAGCCCACACCCCTCAGGCAGGAGAGCTTTCCCCTGTCCATCAGGGAATTTACACTCCAAAGAATCCACCAAACCTCTGCCAGCTCTGTCTTCCTCGAAGGACCTGATTATTTATAACAAACTTGAAGTGAAATGCAAATAAACTCATCACAGCCGTGGAGACAGGAACATTTCTACACCTTTCCCAGGGGATAAGCAGATTATTACAAGATGATATCACTCTGCTACAGGCTGACAAGGGGAGGATTAATGGAGACTAAAATCCAGCACTTTGGACAACCTGCAGCAGTGGGTAGGCTTTGAAGTCCCCCAGGCCCTGGTTCTCCTCCAAGGGACACTGAACTTGATGTGGGCTGAGTTGTTGGGCACCCAAAGCCCAGGGTGCACCGATGGCAATGATTTGGAGATAATTCTGACTTGGGCAAAACCTGTGCCTCAGTTAAACCACCTTAAGGCCTGGCCAGGCTCTTGCTCACGAATCAAGAGGCTCTAATTTGATTTAGCAGCAATCCCTTCAGCAGGCAGCTGCAGTCGAATTAAAGCCATTTTAATTCTGAATGAAAAGTGGCCGCACGTGGCTTAACCCAATTTCCTTAACATCCAGCCTGCTGCAGCTCCTGCCTCTCCTGCTGCCTTTTATGAGATTTACTGCTTCACCTTCACCTCCTTCATCCCCCACCAGGCACCAACCTGGGAGCCAGAGCGAGTCCTGGGCATGGTCCCTCCTCCCGGGCAGCTCAGCCAGCAGGAGAGGGATGATGCTCTGGGATCATGGCCCAGGATTCCCATGAAAGGGAGGGAGTATAAATTCCACTCTCTCTTGTGTTTCTGCAACCACAGGAATATTTCACTTGGGATAAACATCACTGAGAAAACAGTTTCTCTATGATATTTTGCAAAAGCCTTTCCCCCATACCCAAACTTGCCAGCAGCAGGTTTTCCCAGGACATTTCTCCTCTGAGAAAAATGACACCTCATGGTCACTGACTCTTCTATTTGGGCTGTTTCAAACAGGCTCAATCAACAGCTTCAGGGCATATGTGAGCCCTGAAGCCTGGGCAGAGTAGGATGATCTGTGCCTGTACAGGGAGCTTAGGGCTGTCAGGCTTCTCCTGTGATCAAACACAGCAGCTCCCAGGCTGCCCAGTCCCTACTGCCAGTACCTGACAAGCTTTGCATTAAATTGTCCCCCTTTTTTTATGGGGGGGGGGGGGGGGAATGGGAAGTGTCTGGAGTGTCAGGCAGATCTCATCACTGGTGCTCACCCTAATCCATGGAGGCATCTCTTGTTCCTCAATCATCACTGCAAAGCCATGAGTCACCCTGTCCCTTCCCCAAGCTCAGTGGTGACAGCCCTGGGAAGGCTGGGACAGCAGGATGGCACCTGGCAGGCAGTCAGGGAGGGAAACACCCTTTTCTCACTCTGGGTTTTGGCCTTTTCCTACAAAAAACACACCAAAACCTCTCTGCAATGAAGTGGAGGCAGATACATTCCTAACAGAGGGAGATGGCACAGTTTCCCCAGAGCAGCCGTGGCTGCCCCATCCCTGGAAGTGTTCCAGGCCAGTTTGGACAGGGCTTGGAGCAACCTGGGACAGTGGGAGGTGTCCCTGCCTATCCCAGGGGGTGGAACAAATGATTTTTCAGGTCCCTTTCAACCCAAACCAGTCTGGAATTCTCTGCTTGCCTGGTGGGTGCACAGAGCCCAGAGCTCCCTGGGCAGCTCAGAGAGTGGCCCCTTCCTACCTGGCATCCTGCAGCTGTGGTGATTTTGTGTGTGGAGAAGGGGAAGGCCTCGTTGCTGAGGTCAGTGTCGAGCACTTCTTGGAGGACAACACGGCTGTGGGGAAACAGCAAAGTGGGCACAGTGAGGGCAGTCAGCTGCTAGCCTGCCCTGAGGGGGGTCCCCAAAACTTGCTCCCTCATCTTGCTGCTAAGACACACTGCTCACTCCAAAGAGGAGCTGAGGTGGCTGATGTGCAACCTCGAAAGAAGTTTCAGTTCCATGGAAAATGGAGTGATACCCAAAACAGATCAGCACTCATTGCCCTGCCCAACATGGGGACCTGCACCTGAGGCAAACCTCCTTGCATCCCTGCATCCATCTCTGCATCCCTGCACCCCTCCTTCCACCCCTGCATCCCTCCCTCCATCCCTGATTCTCCCCTTCCCTCCACCCCTGCATCCCTCCCTCCATCCCTGCATCCCTGATTCCCTCCCTCCATCCCTGCATCCCTCCCTCCATCTCTCCCTCCCTCCCTCCACCTCTCCCCACTCAGGTTGCAGGGAGGGCTCACCCACTCCTCTCACCTCAGAGGGCCCTGGATGCTCATCATGCCCAGCTCCTCGGAGCAGTCGAGGAGTTTGCACTGGAATTTCATGTCCTGCAGCACGGTGGTGATGTGGGACCAGTTGTGCTGAGCCACAGCCCCGCCAATGGCCAGGTAATATCCGTCCCCTGGAACACAGCCCCGGGCAGCCTTTCAGGGCTCAGAGGGCTGGGCTGGGCTGGTTCTGCTCTGCAGAGCCTGAAGAGCAGCCCTGAGCCTCTCCAGCTCACACAGCCCTGGGTGAGGACTGCCAATAAAAGGGGAGGTTAAAGAGCACTGGGATTAGGGAAGGCTTTGGGGCTCTGCTTTTTGTGGGGCTCAGCACAGTGAAAACCAAGTGACCCATTAACAGTGAAACAGGGGAAAAATGCTCCTTGAGACCAACAGCAAAAGCATCTGCACTTTTCACAGAATCACAGAATGTATAGGTTGGAAGAGACCTTCAAGATCATCAAGTCCAACCCAGCCCTAACACCTCAACTGGATCATGGCACCGAGTGCCACATCCAGTCTTTTCTTAAACACATCCGGGGATGGATGGTGACACTTTTGTCCCAGTACAGAACAGAGCCTCAAGTGTGGAGGGAGCTGTGAGCTACAGGTGGGAGCAGGGAATGCTGCAGTGACCAGCCCATAGCCAGTGTGGGAATTGTACTGTGTGCAAGGAAGAATTTCACCTTCTCAGTAATCCTGGGTGGAAAAAATCACTAGGGATGGTGTTTGAGAGCTGATTAATATGTAATCAATCTTCCCTCTGTCTTTCCTGCCACCACCAAATTGCTCTCTGGTATTCTGTCATAATGATAATAAGTGCAGCCACCTACTGTAATTGGAAAAATAGACTTTGCTGTGATTAAACTCCTCCAGTGCCCGACAGATCCTGCAGCTCTGCCAGCCACTTCCCACCCTGCTTCCCGTGCCAGTGTCCCAGACAGGAGGGAAGAAGGATTCTGGGGAATGTGGTGATGCATTCCCTACACCTCCAGCGGGTGCTTCCAAATAGGTAAAGAGCCTCAGTTTACCTTTAGACATTTTAGGGAGTTTAGCTGGAAAGTTCTGTGGGTTTCTCATTATAATTGGCCCAGAGCCAGCACAGAAGTGTGGATTGGACTCAGAGAATGTAACTCAAAGTCTGTTGTTCATCTCATTGGGCCAAGGGCCAAAAAGCCCACCTAGGCTGTTAAGTGCTAAAGAGAGAGAACAAAGAAACTCCACACCTTTTGAGGTGTTCTGCAAGTAAGAGACTTGTCTCTGTACTGTGCTCAGCCTAGTTTTGTTTTTTGTATTATTTTCCTTCTTTATTAAAACCTTTTTGATTTTTCAAGGCACACTCGATCATGCTGTCTCACTAATTAATATCAGCCACATTTCTGCCAGGCTGGCCATCAGAAGTGTGGGTATAACCCATAAGGGAGGGAAAAAATCACTCCCAAATCAGCCTCCCCATGCTACTGGGACAAACATGGTGAGATTCCCCATGGCACACTGCAGGTGACATAGCGTGGGGACAGGGCTCTGTGGCACCCTGTGCTTGTCCAGAGCCCAGCTCAGCATCCTCCTCCTCAGCTGCCTAATGCCATTTCTGCCCCCAGGGCTGCTCTGCTGCCTTTCCATCCCCTTTAATTGCAGCTGATAAGGACTGGGACAGAGGTGAGAGCCGCCAGGCGGGCTGGACAAACCCAATAACAGCGATGAGCAGCACAGGGCCCCGGGGACAGGGCCATAATCAGGTTACAGGGACACAGGGACAGAGGTGGAAAAAGCCAGGTGGCTGCCATTAGGAAAATGCAATCAGAACCCTGTGCCTGCAGCCCCTCCAGCGTGGCAGGGAGGGAGGGGCTGGAACAAACCTGTCCAGGACTAGAAAAGTCTTTGTGTCACACACAGGTAGAGATATTATAAAAGAAAAGCTTCACAAATTCAGGCCTTGTTCTGCTGAATTACCACCTAGCCTGTAAGTTCCCAGAATAAAGAATCAAAGGAATGAAAAAGTCAGTGAACACAACAACCTATTCTAGTGAGAAAAATAAGTTTGCACCTGCATAAACAATAGATCTGTCCCATGAGAATCCACAAAGGAAAAATGTAAACACCTGAGCGAAAGAGAGAGTCTTAGCACGTACAAAAAAACTACTTTTTAACCAATAAATTAAGTGGCAAGAAAACTACTAGCCAATTAGAGCTGCACACAGGGCCTGTGAGCACTGTAAAAACATGAGATATGTGAATAAAGAATTGGCTTTTCCTGGATGAAGAAACTGAGTCCCGTCTACTTATTAATGCAACAACTTTGTGTGCATTGACACACGGCTAAAAAGGCAGTGGGAAAGCCTGAGAATTCACTAATAATATATAAATAAACAATAAATTATAAATAAACAATAAATAAAACAAATACGTAATAAATAAATTCTAAATAAATAAAATTTAAAATTATATAAAATAAATTATATAAAAATAAATGATAATTCACTAATAATAAGCTGCAGGAAGGTGAACACAGCCAGAGCTCCTCCCTCCAGCATCCCCGGGCTCAGGGTTTTACCTTCAAAAGCGGGGGCCAGGGGCGAGCCCGGGGCCCCGGGGCTGATCCTGCTGACGGTCAGATCGCTCTCCACGCCGCCCTGCCGGTTCAGCATGCAGGTGTACACGGTGGAGCCTGCGGGGACACGGCCAGCAGGGTGGGCAGCAGGAAAATGTGTCCCCATCATTAAATCACCTGCCTGCCTTTGCCCTGCCCGGCCCTGGCAGCACCAGCGGGGGGAAAGGAACGAGGATTTTGTTCCCTTTCCTGTGTGAGGAGCTGGACTTGTATATTTGGAAATAGCACGAGCTGCTTCCCAGCCTTGGAAAAGGGGACAATAAACCACAGCTGGCGAGGGTTGTGCTTGGTTTACTCCAGCACCCACCACGCCTCCAGATGTGAGCCACAGCTGGACGGAGCCAGAGGGAAACCTCCCTCCTCCATCCCCGAGCTCAGAGCGCTGAGCCTCTGTGGAAATGAGGCAGAATCCAGCCTGTGGTGGAGGAACAGCCTTCCCCACACTCTTCCCATCCTCTGCAAAGGCAGCTTTGAAAGGAAAAGCCAGTTCGGGTTTCCCTGGGGCTGTTTTGGGGCGAGATTTCCCCAGCAAAACGAGGAGCTGAGCCTGTACCTGGAGCTTTGCTCACATCAGCACTGAACAGCCAGTCGGCTGCTTTCGTAGCTTCGGGTCCGACCAGGTAGAATTTCCCAAAATAAGACATGTCGAAGAGAGCCAGGGCGTTCCTGCACGTCAAACATTCCTTCTTGATCTGCAACGAGAGCAAACACGGCGCTGAGGCTGAGCCCTGCTCTCAGCCCGCAAAGGGAGACACAAATTAAACCATTTACATAACAGGAAACGATACCAGGACACTCGCCTGGTGCCTTTAAAGGCTCCAAAATGCTCCTGAAAGAATCAGGTATTTGCTGGAATGAGCCTGACAGGCCATGCAGAGCTTGATCCCATCCCTTACCTCACTAACCCAGTGACAGTTATCATTAATAACACCCATATTTTATCAAATTGAGTTTTCCCCCCACGCAAGCTGGTCTCAACACTTTAGGAAAGCAGCAGCACAGTTCCCATGGCCTCTCCCCTGAGGTTTCTGACCACATTTCTCTTAAAAGTTTTGGGACATTTTTCACCGTTTCGGAGCTTCCCCTCCCTCCGAGCATCACCAGCTCCCTCCAAAGCAGCGATGGGGGACAGGTTCTGCTGCCTCTAAAGCCCCCCCAGTTCCCTGGCAGTCTGAGGGGCTGCCAGCCCCACTCACGATGTCGTGGTGAGGGGGGAAGTCGAAGGTGTACTCGTCCCCCAGCAGGCGGTTGTAGGTGTAGTCCCCGTGGCGCTGGCGGCCGTAGGCGCCATAGTAATCATAATCCAGGACCTGGGAGAGCCGGGGGAGCCGGGGAGAGGGAGGGAGAGGATGTGAGGCCGAAGCCAAAGGACTCCTTGTCACATTCATCTCACTCCTGGAGAGATGGCTGTGGTGGTGGGTCCCCACCCTGGCATCCCTGTTGGCCACAGGGATGGGTTCCCACCCCAATATCCCTGTCCATGGGGATGGGTTCCCATCCCAACATCCCTGTCCTCAGTGATGGATCCTCACTTCAATATCCCTGTCCTCAGTGATGGATCCTCACCCCAACATCCCTGTCCATGGGGATGGATCCTCACTCCATCATCCCTGCCCTCAGTGATGGATCCTCACCCCAACATCCCTCCTCTCAGTGTTAGATCCTCACTCCAGTATCCCTGCCCTCAGTGATGGATCCCCACTCTAATATCCCTGCCCTCAGTGCTGGATCCTCACCCCAATATCCCTGCCCATGCGGCTGGATCCTCACTCCCAACATCCCTGTCCATGGGGATGGGTCCCCACCCCAACACCTCTGTCCTCAGTGATGGATTCCCACCCAACCCTGCCTGTGGTGATGGGTCCTACCCCAGCTGGTCTCTGCAGGCTGAAGACCCCCCAAAACCCCAGGAGTTCTTACCGGGGCAGCTCCCCCAGGGTTGAACCAGCCAGGTCTCTCCCAGCCGTGTCTCTCCTGGAAAACACAGCCCTGTCGCAGCAGCTCCTACACAGAAGAAATGGGAACAAACAGCTTTTTTTAAAAAAGCCCTTTCACAGAATTTTGAGCAGCATTTCAGGCTGCTCTCCTCGGGTGCAGATGTGGGCTGAAGACCAGACCTGAGACCCCTTGGCTTTGGCTATCAACAGCCAAAATCGATCTTGCAGTTTGTCTTTTAAAACAGTGTCAAACCAAAGAATTGCCTAATTTTTGTCCCCCTCAGGCAGGATGTTTTCCTCAAGGGTGCTCAAGGGGCAGAGAGCCACAGCCCAGCTCTCCACTGCACCAAAACCTGCCCTAATTACTGACCAAGAGATGGTACATGCAGAGAGCAAGACTCCCTACCGTGTTTACAGAGTAATTACATAACAACATTTAATATTTATACATCAACCTTCTCATCCTTCCTCTATGCTCTCAGGAAAATCTCTCTGCACGCAATTAATTAAGGATCCATTAAGACATTTTTGTTTGGAGCCTCAGTTCGGAAAAAGAACAGATCTTGTTGAACATCTCAGAAATCACTCAGTGCCTATTTATAAAACACAGCACATGTTCTGGAGCTGCATGGATAAATAGCAGCCTGTCAGTCAAGTGGGCATCACTTATTAGACGTGCTATTAAAAAATAAATTGCATCCTCAGTGACAGAAAACAACTGAGCTGTCAACCAAACACCGGGGGCTGGTGGGCAGGGGTGTCTGTTTTACTGCTCCAGCCTCTGCCCTGCAGTTGGAAGAGGAATGGTGTGATGTCAATCAGAGAGAAGCAGGAATGGGTTTGGGAAATGTGGCTTTGCTGGGGCTGGGGCTGGGATGAGGTTCAGGGGCTGAGTCATGCTGAGTTGTCTCGAGGAATTTGGGGGGTTCTGAGCTGCTGGTGCAGCAAAATGCTGGTAATTGGGTTTTTCTGTCAACTGCTGCATCTTGAGAGTGTTCACCTCTGGATGTTTGTGTGGAGAAGGGGCTGGAGCAGGAGGGAGCCCTGGCTGGTGGCTCCAGGGAGCAAAACCACTCAGGGGCTGCTGGTAAAACCACCTCCAGGGAGGCATAGCCCTTTTCCCACAGCCCTCCTTGTGCCCCAGCCTCACTCCATGCTGAGAGATGTCATTCTGGGGAGAAATTGCTGCTAAATTGTGAGCAGGACACGGTGAGCAGGGGCAGGAGATTCCTGTGGGGATTCAGCACCCTCAGCCCTCTCTGCTGCCCCTGGGATGGACTCAGCCTCGGAGGTCTCCTCTCCCCTTTTCCCTCGCCCACTGATCATCACCAGGTTCTCAATCCGTATCTGCTGAGTCAAATATCATGAGATGGACTCAGCCTCAGAGCTCTCCTCTCTTTTTCCTTGCCTGCTGATCATCACTACGTTCTCAGTCCATACCTGCTGAGTTCAATATCATTGGAATGCTCAGGCTCTCTGCCATTAAACTCCCCATGGCCCCAGAACCCTCACAGTGAGCCTTCACTCTTTATGTTGTCACTGGGAAAGTGAACAGTCATACAGGGGGAGAAGTGTTTTGAAGGTTTCATTCTGATTTGTATTAATTTTTTCTTTCTTGTAGCTTTGTTACTAAATTTGTCTTCATACCTTTAAGGTTGGAGCCTGCTTTGCTTCTCTCTTAGTCCTATCTAACAGCAGAAAAAGAGTAAATAATTCTAAGAGACACTCTAACCACTAAACTAATTTTGGGAAACAAGAATTGGTGAATGTGAAATCACTGCACGAATCTGGCTGGAATGGAATGGAATGGAATGGAATGGATGGATGGATGGATGGATGGATGGATGGATGGATGGATGGATGGATGGAGGGATGGAGGGAGGGACGGATGGATGCAGGGATGGATGGATGGATGAATGGAGGGATGGATGCAGGAGTGGATGGATGCAGGGGTGGATGGATGCAGGGGTGGATGGATGCAGGGGTGGATGGATGGATGGAGGGATGGATGCAGGGGTGGATGGATGGATGGATGGATGGATGGATGGATGGATGGATGGAGGGATGGATGGAGGGATGGAGGGATGGATGCAGGGATGGATGGATGGATGGATGGATGGATGGATGGATGGATGGATGGATGGATGGATGGAGGGATGGATGCAGGGATGGATGGATGGATGGATGGATGGATGGATGGATGGATGGATGGATGGATGGATGGATGGATGGAGGGAGGGATGGATGGATGGATGGAGGGATGCAGGGATGGATGGATGGATGGATGGATGGATGGATGGATGGATGGATGGAGGGATGGATGGATGGAGGGATGGATGGATGGAGGGAGGGATGCAGGGATGGATGGATGGATGGATGGATGGAGGGATGGATGGAGGGATGGATGGAGGGATGGATGCAGGGGTGGATGGATGGATGAATGGAGGGATGGATGGATGGATGGAGGGATGCAGGGATGGATGGATGGATGGATGGATGGATGGATGGATGGATGGAGGGATGGATGGAGGGATGGATGGATGGATGGATGGATGGATGGATGGAGGGATGGATGGAGGGATGGATGGATGGATGGATGGAGGGATGCAGGGATGGATGGATGGATGGATGGATGGATGGATGGAGGGATGGATGGAGGGATGGATGGAGGGATGGATGGAGGGATGGATGGATGGATGGAGGGATGCAGGGATGGATGGATGGATGGATGGATGGATGGATGGATGGATGGATGGATGGAGGGATGGATGGAGGGATGGATGCAGGGGTGGATGGATGGATGAATGGAGGGATGGATGGATGGATGGAGGGATGCAGGGATGGATGGATGGATGGATGGATGGATGGATGGATGGATGGATGGATGGAGGGATGGATGGAGGGATGGATGGAGGGATGGATGGAGGGATGGATGCAGGGGTGGATGGATGGATGGATGGATGGATGGATGGATGGATGGAGGGATGGATGGAGGGATGGAGGGATGGATGGATGGATGGATGGATGGAGGGATGGATGGAGGGATGGATGGATGGATGGAGGGAGGGAGGGATGGATGGATGGATGGATGGATGGAGGGATGGATGCAGGGATGGAGGGATGCAGGGATGGATGGATGGATGGATGGAGGGATGGATGGAGGGATGGATGGATGCAGGGATGGGTGCAGGGATGGATGAAGGGATGGATGGGAGTGCAGAGCTTTTGGGAACGACAGAGCTGCAGCCACTCCTTGTGAGGTCCTTTCTGCTGCTCTGAGGGCCAGTCCAGGTCTGTCCTCACCTCGTGCAGGGGGTCCTTCCTCACGTTACGTCCTGCCAGGGGCTCGTCATGGGGGAAGACGACGGAATAGTTCTTGGCGTAGGACTCGTGGCTGCGCTCCCGGATCCAGCGGTTGTTGTCAGTCAGGGAGTGGTGGAACCTCCTGGAAGGCAGGGAGATGGCAATATCTGGGTGAGCCCAAGGCCTTCTCATCCAGATCCAGGTGTGGATGCAGCTGCTGGAGTAAAATTGCTCTTCCTGCTGCAGTTTTGTGGGTAGGAGCAGAGAGGCCAAGCAGGGCTGGGTGCTGGCCATGCCACAGAACTGACCATCAGAGCTACAGCCCCCACTGAGCTCCCAGCCCCGCCCCAGGAGCAGAAGACAGCCCTGCTGAGGAGGGGAAATACAAAAAATATGAAACTTGAGGTTAATTCTGCCCCCTTCAACATGGGACTGCACAGCCTTGATAAAGGGATGAGCCCTGGACATTCCTTATATTTTTCACCCAATTCTCCCCAGGGTAAAATATAAATAAAGCCCAAATTATTTTCAATTCATTTGAAGTATTTTCATCTTTCAAACAGAGAATCTCCTTGAAGGAATGTGCCAGCTCATCCCATGGTCAGATTGTTAGTCCCAGGGACCTGTAACTCACAGGGAGCAGCCTTGGGCACAAGTGGCACTTTTCCCAGGGCTGCAGAAAGGGAGCCAGGCAGGGTATGAAAGACAAAATAACATTTTTCTAAGGACTTTTAAAATGCTACTTTCAGCTTCCCTCCTTGCTGGCTGGGTGCAGAGGAGAGGCAGGGCATGGGGCTGAGTCCTGCAAGGAGTACAAGTGATGCTCCCCAAGAGAGAGCTGCCTCTTCTGCCGGCAGAAGGTGACACATGGCATGTCACCAGCACCCCTGGTTTCCCCATCAGCCTCAGCCCCTTCACCAACGAGCTGAATTTTTGACAGCAGCAAGCGGGCAACAGCTGCCAGATGAAATATTTACAAGCAAATGTTCTGAGAGGATAAATATTGAAATGTGAGGAAAAGGGAGTTATTTAAAGAGGAGCTTGGTAATCGTCAGCAAAAGGAAGGGATGGGGCTGACAGCTTGATGACAGGGCACATGGGACATGGGAGATGTTTGAGTGGAAAGGCCCTGGCTGCTCTGAGCAGGGCTGGGGTCCCTTGGTGCAGGTCAGGGGGGCTGTGCTGGTGCCAACCCAGTGCCCAGCCTGGGATTTCTCCATCTCTGCCTCCCCATCCCAAGCCCAGCTGGTGGAAGGGGCAGCTGGAGGCAAGCCAAGGTGGCATTTACGGGGTTGGCCACTAAAGCAACGTGAGATTTTCAAAGCTTTGTCCCTGACAAGGTGGCTGCTGTCACTACAGCCCTGTAAGAAAGTCCAAACCCAATCAAAGACATTCAAGCAAGCTAAAAGCAATTACTGAGCCAACATCTGCACAGTCACAACTCCCTGCCCGGGTGGTGCTGCAGAGGGGGGGCCAAGCTAATCTTTGTGCTGTTAAAATCATCCCCCCAATTATTAACTTAGAGGATTAGGCACGGCACTAATTGAACAACAAAGCCCAAACGTAATTACCCCGTCCTTCCCCATTGCAAAGATCGCCTTGTGCCTGATGGAAGTTGTTTGTGTGGGAGTGGAGTGAGGCAAATGAGATAAACCCCACGTGTGCATTCATTAAACTGCGTGTAATTGATTCCAGCTCCTCAGAGGGACACAGACTCTGCCTGGACACCCATTGCTGATGCCAGCCCTGCCTTGGGAGCAGGGAGGAGGGATGCCAAGGAGCAGCAGGGAGGAGGGATGCCCGTGGAGGCAGCTGGGACACTCGGGGTGACTTGCCTGATGTCGTAGCCGTACATGTCCTTCTCCGGCCGGCCGTGGATGATCCAGTGAGCCAATTCCCTGCCACAGCCACCTCCCAGCATCATCCCTAGGGAACAGGGGGGGATGAAGATGAGGCCAGGAGGCCAAGCATGGCTGTGGAATTCCAGGATCCATCTGGGATCCATTGCCAGCAGGGTATGACCCTCTCAGCTCTCTCTTACCGGCGCTGTTGAAGCCACAGCCCAGGAAGAACCCTCGGACTTCGGGAGCTTCTCCCATGAGTGGTTTGTGGTCAGCTGTGAACGACTCTGGAAAGCAGAGAAGGGATCTGTCAGGCCAGGACAGGGGGATCACACACTTCAGGGACACGTCACACACTCTAGGGACATGTCACACACTTTACAAACAGGTTTCCTGCAGTGCTGACCTCATCTGCTCCCAGAGATGTCAACAGAACTGGACCAACACCAAGCACTTCCCAGCACAGGTTTTTTGGAATTAGACTGAAAATTTGGGAAGGAAAATGAATTCCCCGAGAGAAGGTGCATGAGGCACTGTGAGGACTTTTTTTTTTTCCTTCCCAGTCCTCCAGTCAAGGGGCTTCCACTGATCTGTTTGTTGCCATTTTAACACCTGGGCCCTATTTCCTGATGGGGTGCTCCACCTTTGTCCATTCCTGCTGGGAAATTCCATGACTTTGAGCCCCTTGGTTCAGCTGAGGGAGGGCTGGGGGTGTCTCTCCTGGGCTCATAATGTCTTCTGCTGCCACTGCTATTCCACAGGACCATCAGCTGTGGAAATCCCTCTACAAATCCTCACCAGGGAGGACAGCAAAGCCCCTGACAGAGGTGTGCAATCCTCCTCCCTGTTTGATGGTAGTCCATCCATCCATCCATGTAAAAGGAGAGAGGGAAAACTGATTTCAGCGTGGTCTTTCCCCCCTTAGCAATGCCTAGTTTGTTTCCCCTGATCTCCAGAGAAGGCAGGAGCAGAGCCAGAACATTCCCACTGTCACCAGAGCAGCTCCTCACATGCCAGAATCCCTGCACAGATATTCCAGGCTACAAACTCAGGGAGTTAATGGAGCAACAGCCAAAGCACCTCCCCTGCCAGCACAGCTGACTTTGCCCTGGTACAGGTGCTGAGGGCTCCAGGGACCTTGGCACAGTGACCACAGCAGAGGGGACAAAGGCTTGGCCATTTGCTTCAGCCCAGCGTGACTCAGCTGCCACAGGCTGCTGGTTTCAATCAAGAAGGAGAAAAGGAGGAGAGCTGAGCCTTGGGAAATGACATTATTGTACTACAAAGAGGAGATATTAATCTACCAGCAGCCAGTTCTGCTCAGCTCACACCGCAGTGTAATCAAACCACTGGACCCAGGGCCAAGGTCTCCACCTTTTACAAGTCATGTTTGATCTGCTGGAGAGCACGAGATGTGCCCTACTTTCCCCTCATCCAACCCAAAGAATTTCCCTTTAAATGCCTCAGCAAAAAGGGATTTTACTACAGTTGGTTTTTTAGTGCCTAGTGGATTTTAAGGCCAAACCGAGGGTGCAAGGCTTGGGCTCAATGTCTGGCACCACCTCCAGCTGCCACTGCAGGGATGGCTTTAACTCCACACCAGACTGCCTGGGACGTAAATCTGGGTAAATCTAACGTCACTGGATCAGGAGCAAGTAGTAAAAGTAATTATAGAAGATAACACTTGGTTAAAATAACAGCCACTGCTTAACAACATCTGCATCTTAATTTTCCAGTCCAGCAGCCACAACATCAGCTGGAAACCCAGACTGGACCAAGGCAATCAGCTTCTCAGGGAAATGGTTTTAAACTGAAAGAGGGGCAATTGAGATGATAAGAAATCTATAAGATTATAAGAAATTATAAGACAGAAGTTATTTACAACAAGGGTGGGCAGGTCCTGGCACAGGGTGTCCAGAGAAGCTGTGGCTGCCCCATCCCTGAAAGTGTCCAAGGTCAGGTTGGACAGGCTTAGAGCAGCCTGGGATAGTGGAAGGTGTCCCTGCCCATGGGACTGGAGCTGGAATTAGATAATCTTTGAAGATCCCTTCCATGCCAAACCATTCTGTGAGTCTCGGAATGTGTGATTCTTTTTCTTCACCCAGGCTAGGCCTGGAATGCCACCCCTTGGAAGATGCCACCACTGCAGCCAGACCAGCAGCACTTTCTCTGCATTCAGGGAGTTTTTCTTCTCCCCAGGCTATAAAGTTTCCCTTTGCCTTCAGCAATACTTTCTGAGAAACCCAGGCACCACAGTGCCACCACAGTGATCACCACAGTGGTCACCACAGTCACATTACCTGGCCCGCAGACAGTGGATTTAATTCCTGTTTTCTCCAGAACTGGCACTCTGTTGACAGCACCTTCAATGTGTTGCATGAAAACATCCCAGTCCAGGTCAAAGAGGCCAAAAGCAAATTTTTCAGATACCTAAAGGTGAGAAACAAGAATCAGGACACAGAACAGAGGATGGCTGATGGTGTGAGACCTCCTCATCTCTGGCAGCCTCGGAGAAGATAAATCAAGGCTGCATTGGATCTCTGGGATTTTGGGGTTTTCTTCAACAACCCAGAGAAACCTGAAGTCTGAATTAAGGATAGAGAGATGGGCATAGCTGCTTCTGGCTCTCCTGGTGCCTCTGCACTGCATATCTGCACCACAGACAGCCCCAAAGGGGAGATGCTCCCCTCTGCCTTCCCCAGCAGCCACCAGAGGTTGGAACCTGCAGAACGCGGGGGCTGAGCGCTCATGTCTGTGCCCACCCCTCAGAGGTGGCTTCCCTGGAAACCTGCCTCGTTTCCCCAGAAAACCTCCCTGCTCCACTCACCTCCTCCCAGAAGATGGGGTTTGACTCATATCCACCCACGGAGAGGGCATCACCTTGGAGACGGAGATAGACTGAGGCGTCGTGATCACGAACGTTTGGCATGTTCTGAAAAATGGGGAGGGGTCACAGGAGGCCAAGAGCCATGAGGACACCCCTACAGCACCCAGCGAGATCCAGGGCACAGCGTGGGCACCTGCAGCAGTGACATGACAAGGATGGGACACTGAGTGGCTTTGTGGGTGCTCCCTCAGCACCGAAATTTGGGTGCCTGCATTGCCCCAAGAGGAAAACACCCAGCTCAGCTCCAGCTAAATGGCCAAACCATGACACAGACACCTGAGCAGCACCCAGGGGTGCCCTGGGGACGAGGAGCAGCCCCTGTGGTTGATCCTAGCTCAGGAATCATCACTCCTCTGCCACCCGCCTCTGCAGGAGGATGCAGCGGCTCAGCGCGCAGGCAGCAGTGCACGAAGAATGAGGGATTTGTTCTCGTGAATAATGGATGGGGAAACATTTAGATAACACTGAAGAATTGGTGTAGGGCCTACTGCAACCCATGTTGACAAGTGGAATTAAGTGGATTGAACAGGAGGCAGCGAGGTCTGCGAGCTGCAGCCTCCTCTCTGAAGTCTTTCTTGCTGCCTACGGCTCAGAGGAGTTACCGGGACAGAAATGTAATCACAGACCACTTTTTACAACCAGACACCTCGTGCTGAAAGGTCAGGCACAGACCGTGTCAGCAGGATGGAAACTAATTAATGTGTCACCCTCAGAGCTCTGGGGCCTGAGAGAATGGAGCCTCCTTCAACTCCTGAGCGACTCTCCACAGCCAGATGGAAGGAACAGATTTATCGGGGCAGTTTAGAAACACTTAAAGAGCTGCACCTCCGCCTGCCAGGGCTGGGGCTTGCTCAGAAAGGGATCTTTATGACTGCTGCTATCAGACACCAAACATAGAGATCCTGAGGAAAAAAATAATTATCCTGCCAGTTGTAACCTCGTTAAATATTAAATCTGGCTCTGTTGAGGGTGGTCTGACAGCCCTGCTGAGGGTGTGCACTCCCCTGAGAGCAGAGCCTGACCCGGCAGGAATGAGGAGGTCCCACAGGTCTGGGGCTGCCGTGGAAGGGACAGGGATCTTTCTGCCTCTCCAACCCTGTCCCCCAGAGCAGAGGAGCCGAGGTGCAGCTGCTCAGGACTGACCTGGATGCCCTCGATGCGCTCCGTCACCACGTAGGCGTGGTGCATGGCCACCAGCGGGACACGCACACCAGCCAGCCGGCCCAGCGCCCGTGCCCACACTCCTGCAGAGACAACAACCCTGTGCTGAGCTCCTCTCCACCCCCCCACCCCCAGACAGCTGCAGGGGACAGCCAGGCAAGGGACAAAGGGCTGCTGTGACTTTCCTTGTCATGAGAGCAAAGCCACCCATGAGCTGTGGCTGCTGCCCCTGTCCCACACCTTCCCCTGTGCCCCCTGTACCTGCACAGTTCACCACGCAGGGAGTCTGGATGGTCCCGTGGGCTGTCTCCACTGCGTGCACCCTCTTCACCCCAAAATCATCAGTTCTCACCTGGATGCCTGTGACCGGGCAGTTCTCGATGATCTGGTGGCAGAGGAAAGGTGGCAGAGTCACAGCAGGGTCACCAGGGCAGGGGGCCAACCCGCCTCACCTGACATGCAGCCCCAAAATCTGAGAAAAGAGAATCTAAGCAGTGCTCTGAGTGCCTTGTCTTGCTCCTAAATGTCTTTTTTCCACCCTCTATTTCCCCTGGATCTCATGGCTCCTGCCAGCTTTGTCACTGTGACCCAACCAAGGGAACAACACCCTTCTGGGGGAAGACCCAAATCTGCAGGGGCAGCTCTGGCCCAGTGAGAAAGGACATGGTGATGAAACCAATGGGCGTTAATGAATAAATTACTAATTAAGGACTACCGTAGCTCCTCTGGCAGTTGCTGCTCTGGCAAGGGTTGAGCAGGTGCCAGCGGGGTCCATGGTGCCATCCTTGGGGACGTACAGGGTGCCATAGAGGTCATCAATGTTCATCAGAGGGTACAGGTCTTTGGTCTGTGACGGGGTCAGCACGTGGGACTCCACACCATACACCTTCCCCAGCTGCCAGGACAGGAAAACCAGCTCAGGTAAGGAACAAAAGCTTTGCTCATCACTTGCTGCTGAAGGAGAAGGAGGAGGAGAATCCCAGGACATGTTTAGCTCCCAAACCCTAAATCCAGCCTGGGGTGATGCTCAGATTTCAGGGAATATGGCCCTGCTCTTGAACTCAAAATGTCTGTGCAGCTGGAAAAATGATGCTGCACAACGGGGGAAACGATGGTAGTGCTATTTAAACACTCAAAAATCCAAGGCTGGATTTGATTCTGCCAACTTTGGAGGAGTTTGACGGATTTTTGGCTGCCTTATGCCAGTCAGGAGGCCACCCTGGAAGGACCATTTCCCAATTCTCCTCGCTGCTCTCCAGGTGGAGGGCAGTGAGGGATGGGACATTCGGCGACCTGCGAGCTCCACAAAAACCACCCCCTCCCGCAGCCCGCCCTGCCGGGGGCCCCTCCCTACCGACATGAGCCTTTTGTACTCATCCAGGCGCTGCTTGTTGGAGGCGATGAAGAGCCCCCCGTTCTCCACCCAGCCCGTGTGCAGCCCGGTCTCGGCGGGCAGGTCCCGGCTGACCACATCCCTGGTGTGAGCCAGCAGCTCCACTTCCACATCGCTGGGGCGCAGCTGCCACAGGAGACCTGCGGGGGACACGCACAGGGTGCCACTGTCACCTCTCTGTCACCCGCAGGGATGTAGAGGGGGGTCCCCGGGTCCGACGCGTGTCCCGTGTCGCCCTGCGGGGCTCGTGCTCCATCTCGTGGATTTGTGGGAATGCTACAAAAGCGTCGGTTTTCTGGTCTCTTTGGGCATGAAATGGAGGGGGGGAAAGGGGTTCTGGAGTAGATAGACCCCAAAAATGAAAAAAAAAAAAAAAATGTATGTATGTGTGTATATATATATGTGTGTGTGTGTATTTATGCATATATATATATATAATGTATATATATACATATATCTATGTAAATATATATATGTATGTGTATATATTTACATATAAACAGGGGGAAAGGGATTCTAGAGTGGATGGACCCCAAAAGTGGGGAAAAAAAGAGTATATATGTGTGTGTGTATATACATATATGTGTATATATAGTTGTATATATATGTATACATATATAATATGTATATATGTAAATATATATAACATATAAATATATGTATGTATATGTACATATGTATAATATATATGTATAAGTGTATATATGTATATTATATACATATATACATATGTATACAATATATATACATTATATACATATAGAAAAATATATGTATATCTGTACATATGCATATACATCTATATATGTGTGTGTATAATATAAATATATATTAAATATAGCTCTGCTTCCCTGCTGAAGAAAAGTGGCTTTAGAAAGGAGGGAGAAACTACAGAAATAAACGGTTTCTTTTTCCTGCAGCCACATAAATCTTGGGGGGAAAAAGAAAAAAAGAAAGAAAAAAAAAAAAAAAAAAAAAAAGGAATTTTTGGGGATGTTTAAAAAAAGGATTATGGCAGAAGGAAAACCAAAAACTCTCAGCATTTACAGCCAAAACCCTCCCGCCCATCCAGGTACTGCCCGTACAATGGACCCACCCCGGGGGCAGCAGCACATCCCGAACCATCATCCCCCGCCCACCCCGGGCAGGGCCCAAACCGCGTCCCCGCCGCTCACCCGCCGTGTGCCAGGTGGTGCCCGAGGTCAGGCGGTCCCTCTCCAGCAGCACCACTCCGCTGAGCCCCATTTTGGCCAGGTGATAGGTGGTCTGGCAGCCCAGGCTGCCCCCGCCCACCACCACCACCTGTGCCGAGGCCGGCGGGGCCCGGCTGGGCTCGCCGCCCCCGGGACCCTCCTCCTGCAGCGTCTTCTGGTACGGGACGCTCTTCTTGGCCGTGGGGCCCGCGGCGCTGCTGAAGGGCCGGGGGCTTCTCCAGGGGGCTGGCAGGGGGGCGGCTGCCCGCCAGGCACGGCTCAGGTAGGACATCTCCACCTGCAAATCCCAAAATGGCCCTGGCTGGGTCCCTCTGCTCACCTCAGCGCCCAGTCCGGGATGCTGCGCAGGGGTTGAGCCAGCCCTGGGGCACAGCCCTGAGTGGGGTCCCTGTCCAGCAGGGAAATGGGGTCCCAGCTGTGTGTGCAGCTCCCAAACACCCTCCAGAGTGGTGTTGGGTTAAAAATAGGGGCTTTTTTAAACCTAATCCGTGCTTGCTTCATGCCTCTAGAAATTACTTTATTTTCGCCACTTTTTTCCCCCCACTGGAATTCAGGAGCTGTTTGGCCACAGACAAACAAGGTGCCGGGTTTGCTCCCTGTCAGAGGGTGGGGCAATGGCTGCAGGGGGAGAAACGGGGACAGATCCTGCCTGTGGGCAATGTAAACCCTGTGCAGGTCCTGCCTGGGGACACTGCAACCCCTGTGCAGGTCCTGCCTGTGGACACGGCAACCCCTGTGCAGGTCCTGCCTGGGGACACAGCAACCCCTGTGCAGGTCCTGCCTGTGGACACTGCAACCCCTGTGCAGGTCCTGCCTGGGGACACAGCAACCCCTGTGCAGGTCCTGCCTGGGGACACAGCAACCCCTGTGCAGGTCCTGCCTGGGGACACAGCAACCCTTGTGCAGGTCCTGCCTGGGGACACAGCAACCCCTGTGCAGGTCCTGCCTGGGGACACAGCAACCCCTGTGCAGGTCCTGCCTGTGGGCAATGTAAACTCTGTGGAAGTCCTGCCTGTGGACAATGTAAACTCTGTGCAAGTCCTGCCTGTGGACAATGTAAATCCTGTGCAGGTCCTGCCTGAGTACACGGCTCGGGATTTGCTCCTGGAACAAGATTTTGGGCGCACACGAGGGGTGAGGTGGGGCCAACACAGACCCCCCTGCACAAGGCACAGGCCATGAGCAGGGTCTGCCCTGGGGATGACCCCACTGGGACCCCCCTCCTTGCTGCTACGTGGCCACCAGAGCACCCACTGTCCCCCCATTGTCCCCCCATTGTTCCCCCAAGCTTCAGACTCCCACTTGGGGATCCTGTAACAGGATTCCCACTCACCAGCAAGGCTCACTCCGGGCTGCCTTTCCCTGCCGGGATGTTGTGGGGCCCCTGCCTTCCTCTGATGCTCTCCTCCTCCTCCTCCTCCTCTTCCGTCCCCTTGGCCCCTGCTGCAAAAAATATTAACCAGCACTTGGAGGCGAGCGGAGCCAGCCTGAGCGGACAGAAAAGAGAGACTCACCTCCCTTGTCCCCCCTCCTCGTGGCTCTGCTGCTTCCCAAGGAAGACAAAAAGCCCGGCAGAGTAGCGAAATTCAAAACAGGGAGGAAAACGCTGGTTTTTTTTTTCCCGGCTCAGTGCCCAGCAGAGAACAAACAGCCCAGCTGGAGCCGGGGGGACTCGCAGCCTCCCGGGCTGGCTCGGCGCTGGCTGGTGCCGTCAGCTGGATGCCAGAGAGCAAACACGGTGAGGAAAGGCACCATCTGACCCTCCTGCTGCAGTTCCCAGCGGCTCCAGTCAAAGAACAGAGTTAAAATTAATTTACACCTCTCCTAAGCCAGACCTGAGAGCTCAAAGTGAAGGTGGCAACACCAAAAAAAAAAAAAGAAAAAAAATTGGAGTTGAGAAAAATAATGGTTTGATTTAGATCTCTAAACCTGAAGGTTTGTTGTTGCTTCAGCTCAGGGCTCAGCCCTGGAATTAGGGCCTGTTTGGGCAGGAGACAGAGGCTCTGCTGAAGAGCCTCATGCTGGTATCTCGGGGAAGCAGAAGTCGGGGTGGAGTCAGGGTTTGGCTGGTGGTTGGGAGGGATTGGGGTCCCAGCAGCATCATGGTCCTGCAGGCAGCATCACCCACCCCTGCAGAGCTCTGAGCAGCCATAGGATGGTTTGGGGGGGGCTTTAAGCATCTAACTTAAGTGGAAGAGCCCCTTTTCTGCTCCTCAGTTTAAGCCTGTGCTCTTCCCTGCTGAGCACATTGTGGTACCCAGTGTGTGTCCAAACTCCCCCAGTTTGGGAAAGGTTTGAACAGGACCCAAGGGGTTCACTCATTCCAGCTTTATCCCCTCTCCAGCAGCATTTCCCCTCCTTCTCCCAAAGACAAAACCTGTTTCTCAGTTTTACAGAGAGAGCAGGCTTCTCTGGGGACTAAATTGCTCAGAATAACCACAGAGCTGCAAACAAGTCTAAACTCCTGTTTGCAGTGGGGTGTTTCTGTTTGACAGGCCAGAACCATTTCCAAACTATAAATATGACCTTTGGGTTAGACCAGACCTAGAATAATACAAGCCCAAGACCAATTCAGCAGTCTGAGCCCTTCACCAAGCTCAGGATGGACAGTGAGGAAAGTGGCAGTTCCTGCAGCCCCTCAGAGCCCTGATGTGACCCCAGAGCAGGAATGAGGGGGGTTGTTTTTTGGGATGGTCAGTCCAGTGTGGAGGGAGCCTGCACAGTTCCATCTCCCCCCTCTAATTTTTAGGTTAATTCTAAAATGAAGCAGCGCAGTGGTTCAGGCGCCAGCTGGAGTTTTCTAGGTCACAGGAATCGTGGTTAATGCAGGGCTGAGCCAGCCAGGCGTGCTGCAGGCTGTCAACACTGCCTCTGCCACCCCACTCCTCATCCTCAGCAGAGCTCTGGGCTCAGCTTTGCCCCACAACCTCAGTCTGGGCTTGGGAAACACCAAAAGCACCCAGATCCCACAGAGTCCTGCTGGGCAGAGCTGTTCTGAGCTCTCCTCTTGGCCACCCCCTGCCTCAGTTTCCCCACCCTGATGGCACAGTGGTTTAGACCCTGGTTTTGGGATGCCCTGGGCTGGGTGAATTGACCCCCAGAGTGGCAGAGAGAGGTAGCCACGCTCTGGCTGGTGGCCACAGGGCTGGAGGGGCAGCCCCAGGGCCAGGGTAGGTGGCTGTGACACTGTGACAGGAGCAGGAGCCAGCAAACACAGCCACCCCCACACTGTGTTTGCTCAGAGCCCGGCTCATGGTGGGGATTTTGTCAGCAGCTGCTCTTGCTGGGGGAAAAAATCAGAATAATAAATAAGACTCCACTCCTGGTGTGTCCCCCCTGTCCTGGGACAGGCCAGGGGCTGTGCAGGGCTGGAGCCAGCTGTGCTGGCCGTGGCTGGGATTTATTCTCCTGTTAATGCCCCTGGAACGCTGCTCCTGCTCTGGTTACTGCACCTGGCTGTGGCTGGGCTCTCTGGATCAATGCCCCATTTATTCCTGAGCTGTCAGACCCTGCAATGGAGCAACCCCCAGGAGAGGATTTTGGCACAAAGCTGAGAAAAGCCACTGTGGAGCACTCAGCTGCCAGCTCCAGGCACTCCCCGTGGGCTCCATGTCCCCAGCCCTGGGCTGGCAGGGATGTCCCCAGAGGCAGGACAGGATTGGAACAGATTTCTGCACTGCCCAGCTCTTGGTTTCAGGCTCCTGGGGCTGCATTTGGCAGCCCAGCTGTGCCACAGCCACTCCACCCACCCAGGGCCAGGCTGAGCCTCAGCACCAGCAGGGGAGGGCCCAGGCTCCAAAACCTGGAATTTCACAGTGGTGAATGTTGGAAAGATTCCCTTAGACCAAACAGCCACGAGGAAAGAGCTTATCCCAGGCAGAGTCAGCACCTGGAGCAAGGTTCCATACCTGGCTGGGCAGCACCTTCCCAAACCAGCATCCAAAATTCAGCACCCAGCTCACATCCTGATTATCTGAGTAAAACCCCTCTGGTCATTGCTACATCCCCTTCCAGCTCATCCTGGGAAAAGTGAAGCACTGGGGGCTCCAGGGTGGAAAAAATGAATATTCTTAATTAAATGACACAGCATCTCACAGGGACATCACATCCCTGCTCAAGGGGAAGCCTCTTGAACATCTCAGGGTTTTTTTAACCAGCTGTGCAACTTATTTATTGCTCTGGAAAACGCTGCTGCCTGCAGGGCCAGGTGGGGTTCTGGAATATGATATTCAGGAGTGACTACAGGCCGTGGAAAATCAGCTTCTTTCGTTCACCCTGCAGGGGTTCAGCTCGGAAAAGGAGTGACAGGAAAGCTCCTGGATGGGACAACTGCTTGAGTGGCAGCTGCTCCAGGAATGAGAAAGAACCCGACAGGCACCGCAGGAGGGATCTATTCCAGATTTTGGAGGGGTAAAAACACTTACTGTTCATGCCAGGAATTGGGAAGGATCCACCCCTGGGAACACCCATCTTCCCTGGATGGGCCAAGCCACCCCTGAGCCCCAGTGCAGCCAAGGGGGTTTTAGTGACAATGACCCTGACACGATCCTGACCCCCTGGCACATTAAAAACCATGGCTGGAAAAAGAAAACCTATCAGCAAAATTACACTTTATTTTTGTTGGGGTTTTGTTTTTCTGTTGGGGAATTTAATTTGATGAATTGTAACTTTAAAAGGCCTGGAAAAACCACATGCAAAAGGGTTTCTAAGTAGCAGCTAAAAGTTTCTATTCCAGCATTACAAGCTATTCCAAATGATTTCCAATTTTCCCAGCTATAAACTATTCCATTAAACAAACAGTTTGATCTTTAAACTCCCTCCACCCTACCCCAGTTAGTGCAGTGCAAAGGAAAAACCCAAGGAATTTACATATTATTTTCCAACGTATCCCATTGCAATTCCGAATGATCCGCGATGAACTAAAATAATACATACAATTTTCTCGCCATCATCATCATCATCATAATAAAAAAAAAACATTTCCCTTTCTTATTCACAGATATATTTGTGGCAAATGGCTGAATAATTACTTACAAACAGAACAATCTCTTTTTAACAAATTTCTTACACCAGTAAACACAAGAGGGAGAGCTCTCTGGGGTTAAGGGGGTTTGGCAGAGGGTGGGGGGGTCCCTTTTGGGGTGTAAAGGGACAGAGGTGCCCTGGTCCCTGTGACAGGCTGTGCTCTCCCAAGGTGATGCCCTGGCCACTTTACAAAATTGGCGACGTTGAACAGGAGGGGCTGTAAGGCTTTAGGGTCTGTGGCAGACCAGGAGCCACCAGGAGTTTGTGTGTCCCATCCACCCCGATGCCCCGTCAGCTCCAGCACAGCCCCTGGAATGGGAACGGGACCCTCTGCTCTGCACAGGAGCAGGGAATTGTCAGCTCCCTGCTGGCTGCTCCTCTCAGACTGAGTGTGGAGCTGGGCTGGGAGGGGTTAGCACCAAACAGTACCTTGGGAATGCCCTGAGCCCCCCCATGTCCCTGTCACCTCCCATCTGCACCCACCTCACACCCCTCCACGAATGGGGGCACTCCCAGAGCTCCAGGAGGAACAGGGAGCAAAGCAGGGTGGCCCTGGGCTTGTCACTGAGCAGC
This sequence comes from Zosterops lateralis, assembly GCF_965231275.1. Taxonomy (NCBI): domain Eukaryota; kingdom Metazoa; phylum Chordata; class Aves; order Passeriformes; family Zosteropidae; genus Zosterops; species Zosterops lateralis. Next base: position 9,703,927 of record NC_139780.1, on the reverse strand, counting down.
AGCATGTAATTCCCAAGTTAGCATCATTCCCTTGGCCTTGGGAGCTCCAAACTCTCCCATTCCTTATCCCAAGCATGGTTCTGCTGCTCCATGATAGGGACTGAGGGCAGCAGCACTGCTCACACACCCAACACTGGCACCTCCCAGGCTTGCAGCAGGATCCCACACCAGGAACACGAGGCTGGCACACCACAAACCAGGGGAACAACGTCAGGGCATGGAAGCACCAGCTCAAAATGCCACACATTCAGAGAGGCAGCTCGTGGGGCTCAGCTATAGGGAAGTTGTTCCCTGTCGTGCCCCCACAGGTGTATTTTGTTCATATTTGCACTTTGGGAAGGGCAGACTCGGACTGAGGGTGCTCAGGACACAGTGGGAACGTCACAACACACGGACCTTGGACAGCAGCAGCAGGAACAGCCTGTGGGAGGAAGACCAGGGGGCAACACTGCCAGCCCCCAAAAGTGCACACAGCTGGGAACAGGAGATCACAGCTCAGGGACAGGATTCAGGACTTGATACCGTAGCCCTTGTTCAGGTGAGTTCACCCTGAGCTTATGAGGTGGGATTTGTCACATCTGTAAGGAAAAACAGCCTGGCTTGGGGGGTCCTGTTGCCAGCAAGGGGAGGACAGACTCAGGGACTCATCCTCTGCATGTACCTGGTGCCTTGGAGGCCTCTGAAACCCTCATGTGGAGCACATCTCCAGTCCTGCAATGCCCCCAGACCTCCTGCTCACCAGTGGGACCAGTCTGCTCTCTGGGTACCCCCCTGCCCACAGCAAGGCTGGTGGGACTGAGGTGACGGGAAAGAAAATGGGCCTTTTGGGAGTGCCAGAACGGCTCCTTCCCCTCCTGGCTGACCTGAAGGTCCACTTCCAGCCTACATCTGAGGGTCAGAATGGTCACAACCCTCTCCTCCTCACCCTGCCCCTCGCCCTGGCCACAGCACGGTGCTGCCCATGGCTGCCAGGGCCACTGCCAAAATCCTGCCCTGTGCCCCGCGTTGTCTCCTTGGGGAACCCCCCAAAATTCTCACCCAGGCACAAAACCTTTGGCCTCACCCTCCCACCACCATCCCCCGGGGTGGCTTTTAAAACCCCCTGACAGCAGAGGGGTGCAGCACCCCCAGCCCCGTGGGCCCCCCAGAGTCTCTGAGCTCTGTCCATGCAGGGGGAGCGTGGCTCTCCCGGGGGTCTCCCACAGCCGCTCCGCTGGCGCCATCCCAAATCTTCTGTACACGGAACGGGGGCAGCCTGGGCCGACAGGGGAACGTGAGGGGGCTGCAAGGGGCAGTCCTGGGAGGTGTCCAGCACGGGGACAAGTGTGCTCGGGCTGCAGCTGCTGGCTCCGGGCGCTCGGACGACTTCCAGCGGCCATGGCCGCGGTCACTGCACGCCCTCCTCCTCCACGTACGTCGAGGGAAACCAGCCCACCTGTGGGGGGACAGCAGTGGTGAGCTGGGGGCTGGGGAGCTCGGGGGGAACAGCACAAAGCCTGCTGGAGTTCAAGGGTTTGGATGCACACAGGGTGGGATTGTTGGGGTGTGCTGTGTAGGACAGGAGTTGGACACTGTGATCATTGTGGGGCACTTCCAGCTCTGTTTTATAAAGGAGCTCCTGTCCTGTTACTGGGTTTATTCCCCTTCCAATAAGTGCTGTTCCCAGTCCTGGATGTGCCAGATCCTGGTGGTGTGAGCCATCATCCTAATTTGTGATGGAGCTAACTCCTGTACATCACCTTGGACATGCTGCCTGCAAGGGATCAGGGCAGCCAGAATCTGCCTGCAGTGCTACAAAATCTGTGGGACACCAGGTCAAGCCACCAGGCTGCTGGTTTTCCCAGGATGCTGAGCCTTGCCCCTGCAGAGCCTGCAGACATCCCCCACAGGGCAGGTTTAGGGAAGATCAGAGTGCAGCCCTGGTTCTGTGCCTGAGATATTTTGATTTTCTGAAATTCTTTTCCCAGGGAATTTTCTGTAAACTGGAGAAATGTTTTTGTAACTGTAACTCTGTTATTCATTCCTTTTCCTAGGAGGGACTTCTCCTTGATGTCCCTCTGCTCTGACCAATGTGGGTGAAGAAGTTTGTCTTTGTTTCACCAATCAAATTGGTCTGTGTGAAATAGTATAAAAGGGAGACACATCCCAAAAATAAAGGAGTCATTTTCAGCCTTCTGAAGCTCAAAGTCTGTGTTGTTGTGGTGTAAAACAGCATCAATCAGACCCTCTCACCATGTCCACCTATGTGCCCTGGATATCACTGTCACAAAACACCAAATGGCCACACAAAGGGGGCTCTCATAGGGTGACAGCCCACCCAAAACCCAGGAGAGAGTGAGAGGGAACAGGACACACCCCTTCCCTTTGCCACCCTGACAGCAGGGAGGATATCCCGCTGCAGGAACAGGGCAGGAATTTCTCTGGAGGCACTCACCCTTCCATTGGTCTCCCCCTTCCACCATCCCTGGTCCCCTCCAATCCTGCTGTAGATCTTCACCACGTCCCCCTCCCGCAGCGACAGCTCCCGCATGTCCCGCGCCGCAAAGTTGTACCGTGCCACGGCCGTGCCTATGACCCGGGGGGTGAACACTGCCAGGGACAAAGCACAGAGGGTCAGCAGCAGCCTCCAAATCTGGCTGAAGCCTGGGGAAAGCTTGAAGAAGTTCAACCTGGGTTTTCCACCATGGCAGAGAGAGCTGGAGCCACTCAGATGGAGGGGGTGGTGTTGGAACCAACGAGTATTGAGAATTTTAGGTGCCTGTGCTGATTCCCAAACACTGCATTGGACCGGAGGCCATTGAGAAGGCTTCCAAAATTGAGTGACAGCACTGGGATTGTGGGTGTGGAGTTTGGATAGAAGTGTGTGATATCACAGGGTGCAAAACTTAGAGTTTAAGGGTTTAGAATATAGTAAAATATATATAAAGGAAGATGGAGTTTTTAGGGCATAGGCTGAGTCCTTCTTTTTCACCTTCTCCTTCATGGGTCTGGGTGGTGTTTTGTAAATGGGTAGAAAAGTCCTCATTGTGGGCCACAGGTTGTTGGTTATTGGGTTAAAAGTAAAAATAATTTAGGTGTCATTTCTCAATTGGACAATGTATCCTTAAAAGGCCTTGTAGAGAGATAGAGACAGAGCCATTTTTCACTTTGTTAGCTGGAACTCACAGCTTGTGAGACTGTAACATAGATAAGAATTAAAAACATCTAAATCTGAACATGAAATACTGTCTTTAGCATTTAATCCTGAATCTAGCAGAAAAAGAAGATAGAAAAGCAACAGGGTGGCATCACCTGAGGGGCTCAGCCCTGAACAGGTGGGGTGGTCAGTGTTAAACTGGGTTCCTGCTGGGCCTTGAAGGGTTCTGTAGGCTTGGGAAGCCCCTCTCTGCTGGTCAGGGGCTTGGTGGGGATCACTGGGGTGAAGGGCACTTTTGTGAGGTGGTAAAAGAAAGGATTTAATAGGATTACACAACAATTAATGAAGAAATCATGGGAAAATCCTGTTCAGCTTTCAGCCTCGGGTCTGGCTGCCACACAGCTCCCAGCACGTGATGGAACCACTTGGTAAATAAATCAACATGGATTTCAGCTACTTCAAAACCAGTTATTGGGAATGGATTCTCTTAGAGGTGTTGAGCGAATCCTATGTGCTTGGCTGTCGCCCTGATTTTTTCAGCCTTCTGATGTTTTACATTTTTGTACTGGAGTTCTCACACATCATAACATAAACAAAAAATGTTTTGAAAACTGTACATTCCTTCCTGGAGGAAGGACAAATTGATGGACTTCTAGTTTGACCAGTGGGGTCAAAGAGGTGTCAACCTCGTCCTCCAATCCCTGATCAAACTCCAAAGACTATCTAAGTCAAAATCCCAAATAAACTTCCTTCTTTTTCACTCTCACAATCTGACCAAGTGAGTGTGGACCTTTCTAGCGACATTTGGCCATGAGGAGGAGCCAGCTCCTAACCTGGAACCTCCCTGCTCCTGTCCCTGCCAGGCACCAACCTTGGGAACTTGGTCCCAAATGGTGCCAAACCCCAACACTGACCAGCACCTTGAAATGAGGAGATGACCCCAGGAGCCACATCAGGAGCCAACCTCTGCCAGCACAGCCCCAGCCCCACGGATCTCCATCACTTCAGGCAGGGGATGATGCTCAGGGGAAGCACAGGGAGGGGGAAGGCAGGGGCAGCACTCAGCACTCCTGCCCCAAGGTCTGGGCACGGGGAAAAAGGCTGGAGAACAACACTGGAGGGATGGGATGGGCAGAGGAGGAGAAAAATGCACTTTCTCTGAAGTTTAAAAAATTGAAATAAACACTCTTGAGGGAATGCTGTGTTTTCACTCCCCTCCTTCTCCCAGGATTTCCAAGGGTTGATTTCAGCTCTAGAAGTGTGCAAACCAAGGTTGAACGGAGTTTGAGGGAAAGCTTTGCCCAGGTTTTCAGCTCTTGGGGTGGACGGAGATGAGGATGGCGATGGAGATGGTTTGGACCCACAATGTGCAATCACTGGAGGGTTTGTCCATCCTGGCCAGGCAGCCAGGCTGGAGAATGGACAGAAATCATGGCAGCTTTGAGCTCTTTCATCAAGAGCTTGCTCAGAGCCCCTTGCTACACAGATCACTTCCTGCAACACTTTCTGTGCAGTTAAAGAATCTCAAAATCCCAGATTTACACATGAAAAGTTAAATGTTCTTCCCAAACATGGCACCAAGGAAGGCACATGTGGCTTTGCCAGTGATTTTCTCTATCCAGCCTAAAGGAGAGATTGAAAGATAAAAACTTCAGTGGGAAGAAAATCTGGCAGGATTTTGCTCTGATCATTTGCTATGATCTGTTATCTGGGAGGATAACACCAGCCTGGGATGGCTGGGGCACCACTGCAGGGACACTGAGCCCCAAAACACACCTGACAGCTCAGGTGTGCCCCTGTCCCCTCAGCAAGGGGCTCCTGAGCAGGCTCAGACAGCAGAGCTCAAACCCTGCAGGACACTGGGATGTTCTCCTGAGGACAAGGAGGATCAGGAGGGACAGGGTGTGATGCTGATGCTCGTTGGGTGAGACACACGGGATAAGCAGGTCGAGCTTGAAGTACATCATGAGATCCCAAAGTGCTACATACACTTTTTGGGGGGTTTTTGGTTAATTTTAGCCCCTTTTCTCAAACAGCAACAAATTCATCTCCTCCCTGCCTTGATTTTGGGGAGAGGGGTGGGAGCACATTTTGCTGCCAACCAAGCCATGGTTAATTAACTTAATTAACTTATTTCCCAAGGCAGCACTGGGGTCCCCCTGAACTGCCTGTGGGGATGGAGGGACAGGGGGGACCCTGCAGGTCCCACTGGTGATGGCTTTCAAGCTGGGGATGGTGGCAGGTCTCTCCAGCAGGGAGAGGCACTGGTACCTGACCAGAAGGGACTGGAGGAGCTCTGAGAAGAAAAGTTGAGGCCCTGAGGACTGAGAAAAGAAAAGTTGTAGGAAGCGCAGGAGGCTGCAAAGAGGTTAGAGAGAAACAGAAAGAGGCAGAACACGCATTAAAAAGGAAATTAAAATAAAATATAGTAAGGCACAATGCTTTAAAAGCTGATGGAAGGATACAGGGAAAAGCATGCAGAGGGTCTTGTGCAGGGGCTCGGAGCTGGGACAGCTGAGAAAAGGTCTGGCCACAGCCCCGCAGCCATTAGGGGCTCAAAATTCATCCTAGGGTTGTATTTAATGCAAAAAGACATTTAACTAACTTTTTTAACCCATCTTCCTTTGATATTCTTTTCTAAATATACCATGGAGAAAAATATTTTAAAGTTATTTTTCCCCACCAAGCAGTTAGTTCTGCACTTAGGCTTTTAGACAAAACAACATCTTGCATTATTGCACTTTTTTCTTCCCGTCTATTTTGATTTTTCCCTTTTTTTTTCTTTTTAGACACAGACTTACCCTTTCACCCACCACCTCCATTAAAGGAGTCCCACTGGGATTCAAACCACCACAAGTCACATTGGATCAAAAAAATCTTCTGTGGGTGGGAAAACCAGGATAAATCCCACAAAGTGAACATCACATCCCTGCTCCCAGCCAGAGGGTGGGCAAACCACAGGGTGAAAAACCACAGGAGGGGAACCAGCCTGTCCCAGCAAAAACTGTCCCTCCAGAGAGCAGCAGTGCCAGAGAGCCCAGATCCCCCTGATCCCAACACCTCCCATGGGACTCATCCTGAAAACACCACCAGCCCAGAAGAACTTATCTGCAAACTGAGGAACTCAAGCCCTACAGTGAAGCTGCAAATTCCTTCATCCACTGCTCCTACAGCTGGCTGGGAGGGGCAGGTTTTCCATGACACCTGAGCTGGGCTTTACCTGGGGAGCGGGTGAAGGTCCTGGAGGTAGAGCGCTCCCGGGATTTGTAGGGATATTTCAGGGTCGTGTCCAGCTGCTTGAAGCTCTCCTTCAGAGAGTGGCTCTGGTAGTACTCAACCAGCTCCTGGGAAGGAAGGAGAGGCACCTGGCTGTCTCTGCCAGCCTCTGCCTGGCTTGCAGGGACAGTGCTCCAAGGGGGAACAAAAACCCACCAGCAAGCTTTCGAACTTCTTGGCTTCCGTGATGTGAATCCAGTTGTCCTTCTCCACCACCTTGATGTGCTTCACCTCCTCATTGAACCTGCCAGCGACAGCAAAGGCACTCATAAAAAACACAGCCACGTGCTCCAGCCCTGACTCGTCCTCTGTGAGTGAGAAAAATTGAATTATTAAATTCCTAAATGGGGAATGACTCACTTGATGCTGATGGCAAAGCGCTCGGCCTCAGCCGGCCGCTCGCGGATCAGGTAGGTGCCGCTGACGTGAGACTTGAGCAGGTTGTCTGTCTGGTGCCTCTCCATGTTCCCTGCAAACCTGAGCCCAGAAGGTGATTAGTTAATTTAATTCATTAAAATGAACTCGTGCCTTTAAACAGGCACCTTTTGGATGAAAAGAGACATCTTTTTTAAAAGGCATGAAGGTTGGAAGGCAGGTGGGGAAACTGCCTGCAATATCCTGAGCGAGAAGGAAAGTGCCCTGAGATACACAAGAAGCTGCTGAGCCACTGAACCACACAGAGAGTGGCCTCTTCCCTTTGAAGTACCTGACACCTGGAAAAACCCACTAATTGGGAATCATTCTCCAGGTTAATGAGGCCTCAGCAAGAGCTGGAGAGTGGGGATAATTTATATCCATGAATTTGTAAACCTGGCTGGAGTTGGAGAGAAGGAGCAGCAGGCAAAGCCAAGCACAGCCTCTCCGGCCAAGGCAGGAGTTGCCTCCTTCCTCCCACAATCATTTTCTGGGCACAGAAAATGGGAAGAGAAACCAGCATCTCTCTTTTTGCCTCTGACTCTCTCCATCAGTGAAGAAATCCCCACAGAAGCACCCAAACACCACCGTGGCACTGCTCCAGGGCCACAGAGAAAAACAGGCACTGCTGGTTCTGCCTTTGGAATTCCTGACTGGAGTGGATTCCTGAGCAAGGAACAAGCACAAGGCAAAGCTTTTTGGTTTCTGGTACTCACCACGGGTACGCTGTGTAGTTGATCTCCCGCGAGGGTGGCCGGCTGTTGGGGGGCTGCAAATTGAGAATTGCTCATTAGTGAAGGACCTGAGCAGCTCTTCAGGCTGGGGAATCACTTGTGGGATGCTCCTCTCCACGGGAGCCTTCCCTCTGCCAAGCCAGCCCTGGATTCTGGGCTCGGGCAGAGGAGGGCAGTGTTGCAGCTGAGCATTTCGCTCTCAGCTCCCAGCTGGGATGAGCAGGCTGTGTTTGTTCATTTACCTGAGTGGTTTTTAATTGGGAAGCAGCTGACAACATTACAGCAAGCGGCTAGAAGCAATTAAAATAAACCAAAAGCATGTTTTTCTGCACTGGGGCCTGATCTGGAGCACTCTGCTCCTCAGTCAGCCCTGCAGAGAAGGAACAGAGCTGGATCTGATGATGCCAACCCCAACCTTGGGAATGGGGCTGGGACTGCCCTGTCCTGACACCTGCAACCATGGGATGGGGGATCCACCTCCCCTGTGAGGCAGAAGCCTCACTGAAATTCCAGAGAAGGACTGAGGTCTCCAGGAGACAAGTGACAGGGACAACCTCACCACCTGCAGCCCCCTGGCACTCCCAGCTCCATCTCCTGTCTGGCACTTACCCTGGCATCCACGGGGCAGGGTTTCACCGAGGAGCTGGGGAAATAACCCGACTTCTTCGTCTGCAGCAGCCTCCCCTGCAAAGCCAAGCTGGGCATCAGACTGGGTTGTGCACTGGGGGCACTGGGGACACAGAGGGGTGCCCCAAACTGCCTCCCAAGCCCTGAGCCCAACCCCTGCACCAGGAAAGGCCACAGATAAAAGGGAAGTCGCTGGTTTAAAAGTTTCCAGGAGTTTCCCAAGAGGAATGACCCCTCACCTCCCACCATGGCGAGTCGGGGTCCCCCCTCAGCAGCTCAATCACATCCCCAATTTGGAAGGTCAGCACTGGCTTCCCAGGAGGGGCTGGGTTTCCATGGTAATTCTGCACTGCCACCATTTTAGGACCTGGTAGAGAAGCAAAACAGTTTCACAACCCAAAAAACCCCAAACAAACCCACCCCTCCCAAAGCCTGTCACTCCTTATCCCCTGACACAGCACAGCAGGCAGGATTTAGGGGCAGGAAACATGAAAGCAGAAAGGAATGGTGTCCACAGTGAGTGTTCTTGGCTCCTGCAGTTACATGCATGACTGAGTTCCCCTGAGCAAAAATAAACCTGGAAAGGACCCAGCCAAGCTGAAGCTCCAGCTCCCAGCCCTGCACCTGGATTTGAGCCTCATTGAGGCAGAACAGCTCCTGGCCAGCACCAAGGCCTGCCAGGCTCAGCAGTGACACCACAAAAGGGACCAGTGAGCACTCAGCTCATTCTGAATATCGCCTGGACCTGGGACTCAAACACCCCTGAAGCTCCCAGGCAAAGTCCACTTGTCTCGCCAACAACTGCACATTAAATAAACTTCCCCCCCTGCACCAAACCCACAGTGTTTATCCTCAAAATGCCTCCCCACCTCTGCCTCTCCCCTCCCAGCAAGAGCACTCTGTGCTTGTTTTTTTTTTTTAAACCACAAACTTGATTCAGGTTTCTTTTTTGCCAGGCTTGGCTTTCCTTCCATCACAAATAGCACAAAAACAAATTGTTCTTTTGTTCTTCTCCTTTGAGCCAGAGCAGGGGCAGGGCAGTCCCAGAGCTCTGTCCAGGCAAGTTTTAAACACAGGAAGATAAAAGTTATTGCAGTAACCTTTGTGACTGACCCTCATGAGAGGCCCTGAGCACACTGGACATGCCAGCAGGAGGATGATCCTCATCAGCAACAAATCTCCCTGCCAGAACACGCCTGGTCTGCCCTGAAGGTGGATTTGGAACCAGGATCTTGTGCCAGGCTCTCCTTGGTCACTGGTGGGATGGGCAGAAGCTTTACTGGCCAGGGACACGAGGGAACTCAAAAAATGATGTGGCAGCAGGGACAGGAGACTCTCCAGTGCCCCATCGCTGGCCAGGAGGGTGCACAGGACCCTTCTGCAGGGACTGAAGCTCTTTGCTGGTTTTGGAAAGATCCTCCCCCTCCCACAACCTCTCCCTGCCCTCCTGTCACACAGCAATGCCATTACCAGGTCCTGCACCCAGTGAATCCTGCAAAGAAAAGAGGAAAAAAGAGGCTCAGTGAGGACACATCAGCCTCAGTTCTCCCCACCAGCACCCACCTGAGGCCACAGGGATGAGAAAACCCCTCCCCAAATCTCCCTGGTAACCCCCAGCCCATGGTGCTCACCCCAGCTGGGTGCTGGCACCTCCTGAGGGTTCTGGTGTGTTTAAACTGGGCCAGTTTCAGGCTGGAGAGGAGGCCACTGGTCCCCAGTCCTGTCCCACTGAGAGCCCTGGGACCCCTCTGAGGCCAGGGCTGCCCCTTCCCATGGACTCGACAAGGACACAGGGGGGTGAGAAAAAGGAAAAACCACGCACCTGCTCTGCTGAAGAACCTGCAAGAGAAATGGAGGGATAAGGGGTTAATTCAACAGGCAACAAACCCCATTTTCTGTTCCTCTTGATGCTCTGAGTATGAACAAACCAGCCCAAAGCAGAGCTGGGGTCACTTGAGTCGCTTCTCTGCTCCAGGAGGGCAAGACCTAGGGAGTGACTGCAGCCAGGCAGGGGCATTTCCTCACTGCAACAAAGTTCTGCAATTTTCTCTCTTCCTCCCTCCACTCCCCACCCAAAACCTCTCCAAAGCCACCCTGTGACAGCCCCTGGAGCATCACCAGGGTTCTGTCCTAGGTGAGCATAGGTGAGTCCCAGCTTTGCCCAGTTTAGACCAAGGACACGAATTTTTGCTGCTCTTTGGGGCATTTGGGGTCCAGATAGGAGCTCTCTCCTCATCAGGAATGTTCTCCCTGCTGCAGACCCTCCTGATCTCACTGTTAAATGATGAAGAACTGATCCTCTCTCTTAAACCCTGGAGCATCCCATCCCCTGTACAGAGCTGCTGTGATTCTCTGCTATCCCTGGGATGCAGCTCTTTGTTTTTGGAGAATTTTGGCTGCTTTGTTTGTATTTTAAACCACTAGAAAACGTCAGTTTCAGCCCTGGCAGGTGGGTGGGAGCATACTTGTATTTTTTTATGTATTAACAAACATCAGTGCTTTATAGAATAAATTTCTCAGATTATTCATGTGCTTGTGAAATAACTCACCCATCTTGCAGGGAGGAATAATCTCCAAGCACTCCTTGTGAGCACCTGCTCCACATTTGGGACAAAGATAGCCCTGGTAGAAGGTTCCTCTGTGCCAAAAAAAAAGAGAAAAAAGTCAGAAAATCCTAATCCAGGCTCAGCTTTGAGGTTTTTGTGTCCAGGTTTTACTGCAGAATAGAGGGAAGGTTGTTGCTCACCTCAGGAACATCCTGCAGGCTTTGCAGTTGGTTGTCTTTTCAAATGTGTACATCTGGAAGTTGTGGTGGTTTGCATTGGCTTTCTCTGGCTTTATGTTGGACCTGAGAGAAAGGACCTGGGGGTTATCAGCCTGTCCCCAGGGGGCTGTTGGCAGTTCAGTCTGAGTTTGGACACCACACAGATTGTGAAAGGAGATCAGGGCTCGGTCGTGGAGAGAGGATTTTGCCCATTACCTTCCCCTGGGACAGGAGTCAGGGATTTGGCCTAAGCCAGCCACCAGCCCAAGCCTTGCTCTGCTCAGGACCAGCTCCTGCAGAACCACCCTCCCTCCTCATCCTCCTCCTGCTCCAGCCAGGGGCTTCCCCATGGCCCAGCACCAGGGGGAGGTCAGAGAATCACAGAAAGGATTGGGTTGGAAGGGACATTTAAAATCATCCCATTCCACCCCCTGCCAGGGGCAGGGACACCTTCCACTATCCCAGGTTGCTTCAAGCTTGTCCAGCCTGGCCTTGGACACTTCCAGGGATGGAGCAGCCCCAGCTTCTCTGGGCACCCTGTGCCAGGGCCTCCCCACCCTCAGAGGGAGGAATTCTTTCCCAAAATCCCATCTCAATTTCAGAGATAAAATCCAGTTTCAGAGGTGCTTTGGGGGGATGGTCAGAGAACAGTTCCCAGCTCCCTTTGCACAGTGACTCATCCATATGAGCTTCCCCAGCCTAGGTTTTGCTCTCAGAGCTGCTCTGCAGTGACCTGATGGCCCAAGACACTTTTCCCCCCATGCCTGCCAACTGCACCCGGGGCCAGAGCAGCCTCTCATGCTCACATGGCCATTTCAAACTGCTCCATCCACTTCCTCTTCATCTCCTCAGTCTTGCAGAAGAACTGGAAGCCCTGTTTCCCCTGGAGGTGGATCAGGTAGAAGCCATACGACCACTGCAGGAGGAAAAGAGAGCTGATCTCACAGCAAAGCACACCACAGCTCCACTCACACGCCTCAGCCACTGCTCTGAGCTCCTGTCCCTGCCCCTTGTGCTGAGCCACGGCCAGGGAACAGCAGGGGAGGAGGAAGGAGAGCTCCCTATTTCTCTAACACATCCCAGTTAATGATGCCTGGGCGCTGCTCACTTGGACCAAACTCGATTTCATGGTGGCAGATGAGAGAACCCAGATTCTTCTGCTCCACTGGATCCTCCCCAGCCATTCTGTCTGTGCCTGACAGCAAGTGACAGCCCAGGAGGAACATCTGACCTGCCCACTGCACATATGCTGGGCCTGTCTCATCAGCACACTGCACACAGACACACGACAGACAGCCAAGGGGGTTTGCTCTGCTTACCATTTTTCCGTGGGACTAGAAAGCATAGGAGAGCAAAGTGGAAATAGAGTTCATTAAAACACGAAGCCAGCAGCGTTCCCTCAGCAGCCAAGTGGCAGAATTGGCTGTTCTCACCCCAGTGTCCCTCATCCCATCTGCACCATGGCTCTCCCCATGGTGTGGAAGTGGGTTAAGCTAAAGGGGCTCTGAGCTAGGAGGTTTTTCCTCCATGGCTGCAGAGTGAGCATCAAACCACAGGAAAATCATGTTCTTGGTGTGCAAAGCTGCCTTTCCAGGCTTCTCCACCCTGCAGCTTGTGGGGGAAAGAACATCCCGGACCTTCCCTCCCTCCCTCCCTGCCCTCCTCTCCTGCCCAGCTGATGTTTGCTCCCTGACACTGGGCCAGAAAGCAGGGAGCAGCTTCCTCTCTCCTAACTCCAACCACTCCAGCCCCCTCAGGGCTGTTTTGCCAGGACACAGGTCAAGGATCCAGCCCAGCCCCACATTAATAAACATTTCCCAATGCTCTTTAAGGCTGCCCTGAAAGTTGAGCATTTATTTTCCAGCTTTTTTTTTTTCCTATTTTAAAAGGCTAATGGGAACATACTACCCTGAAACAGCTCCAAAATGCTCTCCAGAGCTAATCCTTGGTCCACCTACCTTCTTAATGTCCTTATTATTCATGGGGTCATCAGTCATCTTGTGGAAGAGCAGCTCAATAATTTCCTTCAGCTCATAATTGTATCCTTTCCTCTTGCAGACGATCACCACTTTGTCAAATAAAAATAAATACCTGCCCAAAAGCAAGCAAATAAACAAGCAACCCAGTCAAACACATCCTTAACAAAAATACAAGGGGAAGGATTTGGAAAGCTCTGAGGAGCTCCCCCAGCCAGAACTGTTTAATCCTTGTTCCCTGCTGTGATTTCACACTGATGCTGGGTTATGTCAGTGCAATTCCAGGCAGTAATTAAATAAATGAGCTCAAGGGGAATGGTTGTAGGTGAGTTTGGGGCTGTTGTGCTGGCACTCACCTGTCCTGCTTGGTGTGGTTCACTATAGAGCGCACCTTGAGCTCCCCGTCGATCTTGGGCCTCCCAAACTCCTCCAGCTTCACTTGCTGCAGGGAGGGAGCAAAGCAGGGCTCAGACCCACAGCCTGAAACGATGCTTTGGGCAGGTGGGAACCCAAAGCTGTCTGGATTGCACCCCCACAGCCCTGCCTGAGGCTGCCAAAACTCCTGGGAGCAGCACCACCCTCACCAAGGGCAGGGAGGATGCTCCAAGGGGAGCCTGGGCATGGACACAGTTCCAGGAAACCCCTGGAGCTCCAGCACTGGCAGCCCAGGGCAAGGCTCAGCAGTCAAAGCATCTTTGCAAACCCCTCCCCAGCTCCAATTTTTCAGAGGTTTTCACAATAATTAAGGATTTTTTGTTTCTGTAAAATAACCATCAATTAAAAGTTTATAATTTCCAAGTGAAGTCAAGGCTTAAAGCCCCCAAAGCCAGCACCCCTCCAGGTCTGCTGATGCACAGCAATGGGGCTGAGTGTTTGACACCTCTGGAGTCTGGGGGATGAGTTCTCCTTTAAAATACCTGGTTGAAAATTTTGGGGATTTGGAGCCCTTCTCCTCCCCTTTCAGTTCACCTCTGTACTCTTGAAAGCAAAAATAAACCCTCTTTTTAAATAGAAGCCAGATACCAGTTTGAGGAACTTTTGTGTCCTCCCTGATACACTAATAATGTGAGAAAAAGCTGAATTTTTAGGGTAACACCAACAGGAGAAGCCACCCCCCATCAATGCCAAAGCAGTTTTGTGATGGAGGATCTACCTCTGGACCACCAGCAAAACATGAGAGAGTGAACACATGGTGATCTTTCAGCACACCAGAATAAGCAGTAATTGCCAAAAAACCCCAAATATGTTAATAATAATCAAATTAAACTGGGTTTAAGAGGATTTTCCAGCTTACCAAGTTCTCTATAGAGCTCTGAAATTCACTTATTTTCTTCAAAGTCTCTTTGTCCCTCTTGACTTCATTGATGTACATGGCCAAGTCCTTAAAAAAAAAAAAGGTGAATTGTGATTTTTACTTCACCAGTATCTTACCCAGGAGAACAAACATGAGCCTGGCTCCCTGAATCCCCCAGGAATCTGAGCAGGACTCCACTGCAGCCTGGGACAGGTGAGGCTGTGGGTGCTCCCAGGGCTGAGCCAGGCAGGTGCTGCAGTGTTTTCCATTTCCCAGAAGATGGCAATGCACGAATCCATGGCAATGCATGAATCCATAGCAATGCAGGAGCCCATGGCAATGCAGGAATTCAGCTCAGCACAGCCATACCAAACCCCGAATTTTCATCCACCAAAGAGCAGGAACCATCCTTTCCACTGGAACAACTTCTTGCACCTTTCAGAGAGGATTTGCTGTGCCTGTTTGCTTCTTATCTGCCCCCTCCTTAACCTCAACAACAGCTCTTGTCAACTTGGATTAAATCTGAGCAGGGGATTTTTTTTAAGACGTCCCCCCCGGGTCAGACCTGGCTGAGCTCCCCAACACAAGGAGGGTTAATCACAGCCCATGATCACAGATCTACGTGACAATACTTGTAACATCACCAAGCCAGGGATGCTGATGAGAAATGACACAGCCAAAAGCTTTCTGAAGCAGGGAGACACAATCCCAGGGAGACACAATCCCAGGGAAACACAATCCCAGGATCAACCAGGACTCAAAACAACAGCGTGCAAATGTTGGCTGTGGAATTTCACTGGGAGCTGCCCTTCCCTCACCACCACTGGGAACTCAGTTCTGCATTCTCAGGCAGAGGGTTGGTACCTGCACCACAAAAACCCCACCACAAATGATGTTTTATTGGTGCAAATCCTGCCCTTGCCTTGCAAAAACCAACTATTCAAGCAAAATATAAGGGAGCAGAATCCCCTTGGGAATGTCAGTCCATCCACCCCCCTGCACAGCTCTTACCCCAGACAGCAGCAATGTCTGCTGCCTGCCAGCACAGCAGACAGCTAGGCTGGACTTGTGATGAAAGACATCACTTGGAAGTTAAGCCTTGGTTTACAGATCAATTAAAACCATAGTGAGTGGCTCCCAAAGCCCCCTGAGCCCAGCACGGTCAGAACTGCTCCCACACTCTCCTGGTGATGGGGAGGAGAAGAGAGAAACCTCCCTGATGGTTATCAATGTAAATGCTGAGTCTGCAGCAGAGCCAGAGCAAATACACATTTATTTTCCAGCAGTGGTGCTGGGTGATGAGGCCATGAGCGGGGTTTAACTGCTGTCACCAGGTCCAGCGTTCATCTGAGGCCACAGCAGCGGGCTGGGAATGTCCTTCAAACCACCTCAGCCCTGCACACACCAGCTCTGGATCCCTGGGCTGGCAGGGATAATGGCTGGAAAGGTCACCCAACTTATGTAAGTGGGAGGAAATGCAGCGGAGTTACAAAAGCTGCAGCTCCGAGGTGGAAAACAAAGTGACCGCAAGCACAGGGAGGGATCCTGAGGTGCTCCCCAGAGGAAAATCCTGGAGTTAATGAGCATCCTCAGCTTGTGCTGACAATGGATGTGCTGTGAATGTGTGTGTGGGGAGACATAGCCCAGGCAGAAAACATTTGGATGATTCTACAATTTGATTTTTTTTGTTGTTGTTTGCTGATGGCTGATGGTTTTTCTGAGATTTTGGGGGCTGAAGAAAGAAAAACTTGAAGCGAAGCAAACTGTTGATGCCAAAAGTCAATTGTTGACAACACGTCTTTCCTTTAATAAAATAAAATAAAATAGAATAAAATAAAATAGAATAAAATAAAATAAAATAAAATAAAATAAAATAAAATAAAATAAAAGTGGATTCAAGGATTCCCACCCAGCCCCTGGTTAACAGCACACAGGGAATGCTCCACACACACACACACACACACAGGCTCCCATCTCTGCCGTACTCCCTGACACCTCTGGAGCTCCTCCAAATCCTTCCCAGCAAAAAACCAAAAGCCAGATCTGGCACAGCCTCTGCACACACAACAGCACTCACGGGATTACTCTCAGCAAACCCCAGCTCCTCACACTGTGACAAGGGATCTGCTGTGAGGCCACCACACCAAATGGCAATCCAAATACACAGGTGTGGCCAAAAGGAGCACACCTTGCCTTCCCTCCAGCTGTACCTAGAGGGCTTTTCCCATCCAAATTTTTGTTTCACAGAGCAGAGGGATGCTGAGCTCTGCTGCACCCCAAACCCAGCACAGCCCCCTCCCCACCCTCCTGTACCTGCATGGCCTCCAGAGCCTCCTTCAGCTGCTGCTTCTCTGGCCGCTCTGAGGAATGGCTCAGCAGCTCCTAAGAAAGTAGAAATTAATTAAAAAAAAAAGAGTTTGGATGTGCCAGGAGAGATGCCCAGACGCTGATTGCACCAGACAGGGTCTGCCTGAGTGTTGGCAGGGAGGTGACAGGGAAGCCAGGAAGGTGGCAAGGATGTCAGGAAGGTGACAGGGATACCAGGGAGGTGACAGGGACACCAGAGAGGTGACAGGGATGCCAGGGAGGTGACAGGGATGCAGGCAGGTGGCAGGGATGCAGGGAGGTGGCAGGGACACCAGGGAGGTGGCAGGGACACCAGGGAGATGGCAGGGATGTCAGGAAGGTGGCAGGGATGCAGGGAGGTGGCAGAGACACCAGGGAGGTGGCAGGGACACCAGGGAGATGGCAGGGATGTCAGGAAGGTGGCAGGGATGCAGGGAGGTGGCAGGGAGGTGACAGGAATGTGGCAGGGATGCCAAGGAGGTGACAGGGATTCAGGGATACCCAGGCAGGCAGCTGTGGTTGCAGGACAGGGAACACACCAAGGGCTGGTGCTTGAGAGATCAGTTACACGGAGTTGATGGGAGGAATTTCACACATAATCAGATTATTTGCAAGCTTATTTTATATTCATTAAGTGCCTCTCGTGGCGGGCAAGTGCAGAATTACCCCGGGTCACCATACTTTAGGAGACAGCACAAATATTATGTTAAGTAGCCCTATTAATTATTTTATTTGAAGGGAAATAAAAATCCCAACCCTTGCTCTGCATTTGGCAATGATTCACCCCTCCAATGACAGAGGTGAAAGATGCTACAGCAGAGAGAGAAGGGCCAGTGCTGAAAATCTTACTTTTAACAGGAGATGATACTTCAAAACTCTTTGCATTGGAACCACCAGCAGATCTTGCAGTTTGAATTTCCCATCCTGGACCTTGAGCGTGCATTCCTAGGAAGGAGATCAATAAATCAGCAGTGAGAAAACATCGGCTTCCCACCTAAAGTCTCTGAAGTCTGGAGAATGTTTGTTGGGCCTCTGTAAACTCAGTTCTGATGCCCACAGACCTGTGGTCCTTGCAGCCACCCAGCCAGGGCTGGGTTCCCACCACAGAGCTTATCAAGGGATTAATGCCAGGGGCTGGACCTAAATTACAGCCACTGCCATGCAAATGAGCTACTCCAGCCTAATGAGATGCTGCTCGTTCCTCAGAGCTGGGGAAATGTCAAATGAAACCCATTTTCCTCCTCCTGGGCCAAGCTAATTCAGCTGACTTGTGGCTGGCACTGAGCATGCAGCCTGTGGCTCTGGACTGGCTGATGAGCATGAAGTCATTAAGATGAGCTAATTGTGGTGGCAGGAAGTTTTGCCACCATCACCTTCACCCATACCCGTGTCAGTGATGTGACTCTGCTGGCTGAGCTCCCCTGTGTGACCTGACAGAGCTGCCACCAGGGAGGGAGAGGCAGGAAAAGCACAGATGCTCCAGCCTTGGTGTGAGACCCAGAGAGCCCATTTTAAACAACCCCTAAATGCAGTTTTATCCCTAAGCTGGGTTCACAGAGGGAATCAAGGCACGTTTGTGGAGGGCGAGGTAACGTGTACAGACAGCCCGGCAAATTCCAATTAGCATCAAGAGCAAAGCAGGAATTAGAGCTGGGTAAAAACAGCAGCTCAAACAATGCATCCCTTCTGGGGCTCCTTTGATTCCCTTAATATGTGGATCAGCTCCTATTCACAGTGAAGGGGCCAGGGCAGGGATTCCTGGGGATTTGGGGATGTCCCCGATGCTGCCGAGGGCTTTGGAAAACCACACAGCTCCTGGTTTGGGGATGCTCAGGGGACTGCACAACTCAAAGAGCTCGTCCCAGCCAGTCCAACTCAAATAAAGTCACTGGTTTGTTTTAACTTGGATGAAACTGGGGAGGAAGGACAGGTCTGGTGAGGAGATAAGGGAAAAACGAGGGATGGGGACAGGATAACCCCCAGCTTTGCTTCCTCTGTGACAGCACAGACACACTCTCACACCTTTCCTCTCTCCTGGCAAACCAAACACTCCCCGGACACCATCCTGAGCTGCAGCAAGTCCTGCCCAAACCTGTGCCAAGGGGGTGGGGGGCAGCACTCAGCCCTCTGCCCACTCACCTCCACCTTCTGCCGGACGTCCTCCCGGTTGGCCAGGAGGTGGTTCAGGGTGTTTTGGGCATATTCCATGTGGCTGCAGTACTTGCCATAAATCAGCAGCCTGGAGAGGGAAAAATCACAGATTTAATTGGAGATCTTATGACTGAAACAGTTATAAGCTGTTAGAAAAGATCTATATAAATGTGTGTACAGCGAAAGGACGAGGCAAACAGCAATTCCCCCATTTAACTGCTTAGCAAAGGATAAACACTCTTTTATTGTGTGGCTTTTTGACATCTAAACTTTCAAGAGTTGAGCATTTAGAAGTTTCCAGAGCCCGTGAGGGTGATCGAGCTCATGGTGAGCAGAAGGGGCTGGGTGACCAGAGCAGAGGAGCCTGTTTTGGGAGGGTTAGATGAGGCAGTGGGATGAAATTCTCCCTTGTGAGGATGGTGAGGAACTGTCAGAAATTGCCCAGAGAATTTGTGGCTGACCTGGAAGTGTCCAAGGCCAGGTTGGACAGAGCTTGGAGCTACCTGGGACAGTGGAAGGTGTCCTTGCCCATGGCAGGGGGTGAAATGAGATGAATTTTAAGGTCCCTTCCAACCCAAACCATTCAGTGATGACTCCGTGTCACATTTTAGAATCATTCCTTCTTGAAAGAGCCACAGGGACCTCGAGATCAAGAGCCTGGGTAATTGGGAGAAGAACGTTGTCACAGCCTTTGGAAACACAGGGGAGCTCTGTATGGGCTATAAATTCCAACCTTGACAAAAGGGAGCAGTTTTGTGGTGGATTCCCCCTTTTCCCTCACTGCCCTCATTAATCCTGCCTGACAGGTTTGGGTTTTCTCCCCCTTCCCGGCCGTTCACTGTTCTGCTGCTGATAAGACACATCCTCCATCACAAACTGCAACTCATCCATTATTTGGGGGCCTCATCTCTCGATGGAGATGACCTGGGAGCCACTGACCCAGCGTTGCTCCATAAACATGGGACATTCACACCCTGCAGGGAAGTGAATAAAGAGATTTATGGAGCCACAGCCCCGGCAGAGCCACAGCCAGCAGAGATTATTCTTCTACCTTTCCCCCCTGACAACTTCTGCACAGGCACAATAATATCTACCTTGCCAGCATGGGGAGAGCTTCAAAAAGGCTTCAGGAGCATAAATTCAAACCTCTGGCTCACGGAGAAAGAGATTTACAAACTATTTCCTTCAAAAAAAGGGCCCCTGCAAAGGCAAGGAGCAATGCATCATTTTGCCAGAGTGTCTCCAAGGATGTGGAGGGAAGCAGGAGTGATTTGTCATGGGTAGATTTGATGGAGGAAGGTCTCTTATTCAGGGACCAAGTGGGGACTCTGGAGGCCCATGTTCCTTTCTTGGTGGGGCAACACTCTCTCCCCAGCGAGTTCACTTTCTCCTCCTCCTGCACTGAAATTCCCCTGGCTGTAGAACGTAAAATTCCAGACTTTCCTGATGTAGGAAAGGACTCTGCCTATTTACATCAGGTGGCTCCAAACTCTTCATCCCCAACAATCTGGTTTTAGGGCAAAACCCCCGCTTGAGGAGCAGTTTTCCACAGCACTGATGTCCCCAAATCCCCATGGACTGAAGAGAGCTTCAGATCCACGATCACCCCCTCACATCTCCTTTCCTCACATCTTTCCAAGGCTTTCAGATCCTTCAGGAAGTTGTTTACAAGCTCCCTTAGGAAGGGGGTCAGTTAATTCACCCATCTGCATGGAACTCACCAGCTCCAAGCCTTCTGCCAGCTCCCACCAGCACGTTAATGGAAGAAAACATTGATTTAATGGCTCAAAACCAAGCCGGGTGCTCCTGCACAGCCACAGCATCTCCCTGGGCAGCAGAGTCATCTCCACAACTCCTCCTGTGTCCCTTCCCTGCTCCCTGTGCCCACAGCTCTGCCCCAGGGCTGGCACTGGCATTGCACAGAGCTGAGCCAGGAATTAGGAGATCAAAATCACCTAAGTGGGTTTTAGGAGTATTTTCAAATTATTTGCATTCTTCTTTTGAAATTATTTTTTTTTTTTAATTTAACCCAGAAAAAAAAAATGCCCTTTGTAACGAGAGGCCCCGTGAATGATGGAAGATGTGACCTCACGGTGTGTTATTAATGCAGATGGTATTTCTGGAGTTATTGACTTCTGAATGGCATTTCTGTGTCTAGACACTGGTTTAATCACACTGAAATAACAGCCTGGCACCATTCCACAATGAATCACCCTTTGATTAGTATTAAGGATATTAAAGGCTTTTATCAACCTGATCTCTGCATGCTGGGGTGCTCCTGCCTGCAGCTGCCAAACCCCAGGATTGATTCTGCTTGTGAAAGAAACTTCCACATTTATGCATCGTGCAGGAGGTGCAGGATGAGCTCTGTGCCAAACATGAGATTCTTTGGGAGTGAGGAATCACTTTGATCTAAGCAGGGCCCAGTCTCTCTCCCCTGCACAGGAGCCACCCCACCACATCACAGCCCTCTGCTGCCTGCAGGAGACCACAAAAAAACCCCTGAAGGCCAGGGAGGTTTCACTCCATTCCAGCTCACCACCATCCATCTTCATCCCCTCAGATGTGTCCCCACAAACACATGGGATATTCAGTCTCCTACGGGGTGCTGAGCTCAAGAGAAAATCCAGGTGCAGCCAGGGGCTTGTAGGAACAAGGATCCCAGGGAGCCACAGGAATGGGGCTGGCTGGTGACAGGGGAGATGTCCCAGCCTCTGCTCTGGATGGATTTGGCTGGATTTGCTGCCCATGTCTGGGTGGGTTTATGTATCTCAGTTTCTCAGGAGGTTTTAACTCAGTTCTCACATCCTCAGGCACTCCTGGGGCTGTGGGAATGGGGCCAGGGGGATTTGTACCCCAACATCTCCCCCCTCTCTCTGAGCCATACAGACCCAGCCCTGAGGGATGTTTCAGCTGCCTGAGAGTGTTTTCCTGTAGGGGATGTAAACTTGGGCTGCTGTGAAAGGCATTTCTGGAATCACAGAATTATTAAGGTGGAAAAAACACTCTGAGCCTAACCACTAACCCAGCACTGCCACTGAACCATGTCCCTGAGCACCACAGCCACACAATTTTTGGACAATTCCAGGGATTGTGACCCCACCACTTCCCTGGGCAGGCAGTTCCAGTGCTTGACAACCCTCCCAGTGAAGAAATTTTCATTCTAAACCTCCCCTGGTGGAACCTGAGGCCATTTCCTCTTGTCCTGTTGTTACTTGGGAGAAAAGACAGACCCCACCTGGCTCCAACCTCCTTTCAGGCAGTAGCAGAGAGTGAGAAGGCAGAGAGTAACAAGAACTCTGTTTAAATCTCCAGAAATATTAACCCAAATCTGTTAAAAGTGGAGCTGCCTGTGGCCTGGAATCCCTTTACCTCTCTTTGAATTCCAGGAACACTTTTGCCAGGCTGCCTCCTCCAGACATCATCGACACATCGATGGCTCTCAGGAAACTGAAGTGCACTTTAATGAGGTCCTAAAACCAAGACAGTCAATACTTTAAACACATTCAAGGCAGGTGGGCAAACAGAGCCTAAGGAAATGCACATCCACTCCTTCATCAGGCAGGGTTCTCTCCTCTTTTAGGTGCTTGTAAAGAAAGTTGTTCTAGTGGGATGCAGCCTTCGTGTCCTGGAGGACAGGGGTGTAATTCCATCTGAGAAATGCCCCAGGATGGGGATTTAGGAGGAGATGGGATGGAAGGAGTGGAGATGACAGGTTTTGACCTAGACCTCATGAAAACCAGAGTGAAAAACAAATTCCTTCATCACCCTGTGCCCAAATCAGCTAAAATGCAGAGCCCCAGCCCTGAAACATCCACTCAATAGAATTGTTTTCTTACCTAGAGTTCACATATTCCCCACCTCTAAAACTGAGTGTTAAAGAATATCTCCTAAAGCAGTTTAAGCTCCCCAGCACACAAAAGGCTGAAGCTCTCCAAGTGAATGCACAAATCTATCAGGAGATCAGAAAACCTCCTCCTAAGCAGGGAGAGGGCTGAGCTGCTGTGAAAAGAACAAAGATTTAAGGCACAATGCCCACGATGTTACCTCCAAATTGATAAAAATAGCTTCCATGTCTTGGGGAGTCAGCACCAGCCTCAGGGGGTTCATGTAGTTCTGCAAGAGGGAAATGGAAAAGGGATTGAGGTGCTGGAGAGGAGGGAACGAGGTTGTGCAAGGGATTTGTGTTTTCTGCTTCACCAGCCGAGTTCACATGGGCAGGTTTTAATGAGTTCAAGCATTTGCAAAGGCAGAGGATGAGCAGGGATGGGAGTGGAAGGCAGGAATTCCCATGAGTACATCATCCCTGAGCTCCCACGGCACTTCCAGGGGTGGGAAGGTGCAAGACCCCCACCCATGGGTGCCCACAGCCCCCTCCCCTGCTGAACCTGCACTCCTCCAGCTTGCTGCAGCCCTGGGCTGCACTGGAGCATCTTCCCAGCTCTTTATCTCCCTGGAATTTTGCCCTTGAGGAGGCAGCGATGATGTGATTACATGGGCAATGCCTTTGTGAACAAACACAAATTAATGGGAACATCTGCATGACTTGGGACTCCAAAAAGCCCCAAATCCAGCACACCCAAGAGGGGAACTTCCACCCATATCACCACCAGGACCTGGAATCGAGCAGGAAGCTTTAATTGAGCACCAGGAAGCTTAAATTGGGATGAAAGCAATAATTTAACTCTTCCTTTCCACTGAACCAGAGGGCTGTGGCTGTTTCCAAGGAACAAGAGTTCTTGGAAACACAAATGACAAATATATTGGGACATTTTCCTGGAAAATGGGAAACGTTCTTCCATTTTTTCCCAGTTTTGCTCGCAGCTTCTTTGGGGGAACTCTCAGCAGAGAGAGAAAGGATGGCAAAAGGGGAGGAAACAAAAGCTGTGGCTGTTTCCAAGGAACAAGAGTTCCTTGGAAGCATAAATGATAAATATACTGGGACATTTTCCTGGAAAATGGGAAATGTTCTTCCATTTTTCCCAGATTTGCTCACAGCTTCTTCGGGGGAGCTCTCAGCAGACGAGAGGGAAAGGACGGCAAAATGGGAGGAAACAAAAGCATCAGGGTGATCAGAAATGGCAGCTTGATTTTCATTATTGTTCCTCCTTCCTGCTGCTTTCCTCGAAGCAGGAACCACCTCCAGGCTCCATCCACTGCCTCGCCGAGGTGTTTTGGCTTTTCTTTGTTTTTTAAAAGAAAAGCGCCACAATAATTCATCAAAACCAATTAAACCCCCGCCAATTTAGGCAGCAGAACGTTCCTTTTAATCCAATTAGCTTCAATGGCAAGTCAGCACAGCTCCAGCCCTCGGAATAAAGGAATTATTCCGTGGCAATCAGAGTGATAAGAGATATCAGCAAACATGGCTCTTATCAGCAAAACCGGCCTGGCTGAGTCAGGAGTGGGAGATTCTCACCCCAGGATAGAGGGGACACAGCAGGAGGGTTTCCAGCCTGGTTCTAATCTGCAG
Source organism: Zosterops lateralis (assembly GCF_965231275.1). Taxonomy (NCBI): domain Eukaryota; kingdom Metazoa; phylum Chordata; class Aves; order Passeriformes; family Zosteropidae; genus Zosterops; species Zosterops lateralis. The sequence goes on along the minus strand of NC_139780.1, from coordinate 9,679,736 downwards.
CAATCAGAAAAAATAATAATAAAAAAAGATGCTGCTTTGGGCTCCTGCATTCTGTGCTTTTCAGCCTGGGTTTTGTGGATCTCCCTCCTCTCCCATTTTCCTCTGGGAGCAAGAAGCAATCCAGAAGAATTCCTGTGGGATCCAGGGCTGCTGGGGAAGGGGAGGCTGTGGAAAAGAGGGCTCAGTGCTCACCTTTTCTATGTCTTCAAGCGTTTTGTAGTACTTGGCCTCGGTTTCTTGGATTTCGAGCAAACAGCAATTCCTTTTGTCATCTTCTGTCATTCCCATTTTCTAGGGAAAGGGGGAAAAAAAAAGGCAGGGTCAGATGGTCCTAAGGGTGGTCCAGCAACCTGGTAGGGCTCCAGTTCAGCCTCCAGTTACAGCAACCAAGCACAAGTTTGGAAAGTCAGGAGAGAGCCACTACTGGTTTATGCTAAAGGGAACTATTTTTATCCAAAAAAACCCCAAAACCATAAGGAGGAACCCTGGCTCTGTTATTAAATACATTTCCACATGGAAAACACTGTAATTTTTGCATTTATTACAGCCACACCACCAAAGGCTATCAGCTAAAGAAGAATAACAAGAGATAAAGGCTGATTTTCCCCTTTTTTAATTTTATTTTTGTTGCTGAAGATGACACTCACAACAGATACTAAGTGGGTCACAAATAATACATCAGACTTATACAAATCCCTGGCCAGGGTTGCAAATTCTCGTGATTTTAGGTCAAATCTGATCAAATGTGCTTCTCACAAAGCCCCAAACTCCTGGAGTCACTTCTGCTCTGCAAAGCTGGGACCTCACAGTGGGAGCTGCTGCACTTGGCAGGGCAGAACCTGAATTTGGGGGTTTATGGATCATGCACAGGAACAGAGCCCCTCTGTCCACCCCCTCAGAACTGGCAGCTGGGACCTTTCAGCTGGATGAAACCCCAGATTGGAATCAATTCATCTTACCTGCATGTATCTAATCTGAAGCATGCAGAAATACAAGAAGCCATTAGCAGCACACACTCACTGAACCCAGCACCACCACAGTCACCCCTAAGCCATGGCCCCAAATGTTGTGACAAATGTTACCCAAAAAGTTCCATTTTTTTTTTTGGCAGACATATTTAAAAATAGACTCTTTTTTCTCAGGCAGAAGAAAGAGGGTCACAGCTCTCGACACCAAAACTGCTCAGCAGAAAACATGAAGTAATTTGGAGGAGACAATGAAAAATGGCCAATTCCTGTTTTTAAAAGTTACCTTAATCCTTTATTACCTGGCTGCTGGAGCTTTCCCCCATTTTTCCCATTTATGCAAGAAATTCCTACCAAAACCTTCCCCTGGGGGCAGCTCTTGGGCCAAGAGGCTTTTCCAGCTGATGTCAAAACCCACTGGTGGCCAACGAGCTGCGCTGACTTCAGATCCAAGCGCTTTGGCAGGATCAGTAGGAATATTTTGGGGCCAACTCCTTGATCCAGAGGGGGGTTTGGTGTGCAGGGAGCTCCTCCAGCTGCAGGTGAGGTGTGAAGGGATGGAATTGGGGTTTTATGATATTTGTCCCCTGGGAGAGGGGAGGAATCAGAGCACACCCATGGATGCAGCCCTGCATTCCCAGGCTCCAGCCCCTCATGTCTGGCTCAGCTCCAGGGATTGAATTGATCTCTGAACTTGTCCATTGATCCTGCTTTGTTCCAGGGAGGTGTCTACTGTGTGAACTAGGGGAGAGTAATTAGAGTCTGAACAAAGCCTGGGGGTGGCAGATATTGGACGTGGGGAGAAAATTGGGAAGGTCACACTCTGGAGCAGTGAGTCCTTCCAGCCCTGCAGCAGTGCTGGGGACACAGGTAGGCTGTGGGCACCTCTGGGGAGGTGCAAGGGCCACCAACACTTCCTTGGCTCATCCATGGAGTGTGATTTTTGCTCCAGAGCCCTTGGAGATATTCCTCCAAGGGCTGACCATACAAATCCCTCCATGACACTGACCATGCCTCAGTAAAATCTTTTTTTTTTTTTTTTATTTGAGAGGTGACAAAGGGGGACTGCTGTTTGTCCCCAATGCCACACAGCTCCCTGCTGCCCCACAAAGCTCTTCTGTAAACATCTCCCTGCTCTGAGCCATGCAGGCACAGGCAGCTGCTGGATCCCTCACACACACACAGATCTGTCACCCCGACCTAAAAATACCGGCGGCACCTCTGGCTGACGGAGCAGGCGGAGCCTCTCCGGAAAGGCTGGAGTGACACAGCCTCAGCACCAAAGTCCTATTTTTAGCTTATCTTTCAGGGCTTTTTAGGTCTCCCTTTCCCTTCCTCCTCCCCAAACTCCTGCAGATGACAGGCTGGGCTGGGAAACTCCTCAGAAAACCCCTCTGGGCTGGTGCCATACCAGCTGTGCTAACTTAGGTTCTGAGGAGTGACTCAATTCCCTTCCCTGCAGCATCACCTGCCAGTGACACCAAGTTATTTCCTTCCAGGAGTCCCCTCCCTCCCCCTCCCAGCGAGGTGTAGCTGTAAAGAGGCAGCTGAGCTGTTACCATGGGCTGCTGAACTTCCACTCGGATGATATCCTCGTAGATATCATCGCCCTCATCCTCGCAGGGGACGCAGTCGTAGATGTCCTCCCCCAGGTCGTGCTCGCTGCAACGAGAAGGAGAAGGAGTCAGGGATAAATAACCACGAGATGTTCACTGCCACTTCATCAGGCACCGAGAAGGGAGGGGGATCACAACAAGAAACTCCCGTGCTCAGCCCATGCTGGCTGTTTTTTCCCGGATCAGTGCCTGCTGCATGTTCCTTTTGGCTCACTGGAGGCTGGAAAAGGCAGAATGCTGCTCGACACGAGAGGGGATCACAGCCAAGAGCTGCTCAGTGCCCTGTGCCAGGCGTGCCCGTGATGCCCACAGCACCATGGGCTGGCAGCTCTGCCCCTGCTGAGCTTTTGCTCGGCACTAATGGGCCCAGCTGAGATGGATCTGTCAGCCAAGAGCCCAGCGGGGCCATCTGAGCCACCAGGGCCACCAGCTCCAGCTCCACCTGCTTCAAAGGTGCCCACAAAACTCCCCCTCAGCTCCTCTTCAGGACCAGGAGCAGCTCTTGTATCAGTGACTTTATATCATGCTCAGAGAATTCACTTTAAGGGTTGCATTTTGGTCTGCTTAATGCTCTGCATTCACTCTTGATCTGATTTTGCTTTTCCTCACTGAAAGGTTTCCTCTGTGCCAAAAAAGCCATCCCCTTCCCCCGGGCAGGGGTGCAAACTGCTGCAGGAGCCCAGATCCATTCAAAGCAGGAGCAGATATTAAACACTCATCCAATGTCTCTGAGCAGTAGGAGAAACAGCCCAGTCCTGATGAACCAACACCCCCGGGGCTGTGCAGGACCCTCAGCAAAGCCTGGACCCAGCCCTGGGCATTCCACCCAGGTTTAAATGCTCTGCATCCAGGTTTAAATGCTCTGCATGCAGTGATCTGAGCAATGCCACCAACTCCCACAAAGCCCAATCCCTGCCCTGATGGGCGATGGGATGATTTTTAACTCAGCATTTCCCAGAGGAGCAGGAGGCTCTCCTCACCACCATAAGGGAATCCCATCAGCCACTCAGCTCGGTGGGCAGAGGCCAATAACAACATTTACAGCAGAGAGAAATTAAGCAGCAAAATATCCCATTTTGAGGACCAGCCCCATCACTCAGGAGCTGCCCCTGCACTCCCAGGCTTCAAAGGCATCCCAGAGCTGTAGTGCCCAGGTTGTGCTAAAGGTGACGGTGTTCAGTAATTAATTATCATCTGAGCCTTCACACCCCTCCCAGGGGCCCCTCAGCCTTGGAATACTTTTGAAAATTCAGCCCACATTAAACAGCAATTAACAATAATAATTCCAGTGCTTAGATCTACAGGTGCTGGCTGCTAACGGCTCCCACTGAAGTCAGTCCCACAGGATCAGGACAGTGTGAAATGCTGGAATATCAAACAGCACTCGTGTATTTTACGAGCTGTGTCTTTCAACAGGGGTATTAATTACACACAAATAAATTTAGGTGTAAAGCTGTGCTCCAAGTGTGACACTCAACATCTCTCTATTATATATCAGGGAGCAGCAGAGCACATCTGCCAGCAAAACTGGGCTTTATTTCTCCTGCTTAAATACAGCCCTTTCTATTTACACAAACAGATTTATTTAATAAAAGTTTGGGGATTTTAAATAAATACACTGGCATGATGTATCCATCCCATTCTTCCCGGGTGATGCATTGCAGCTGCTGCAATAATGCCCACTAATGGCTGGTGATCCATCTTCCCCCTCCCAGGCGTCGCCGTCGCCGTCATTATCTGCACCAATATTTATATTCTGGGCTCTGCTCCTCATCCAGAGCCAGTCACTCCCAGCTCCTGATGGATCTCCCTGCCCACACCTCTCGGGTTGTTGGCTGTCTCTCCATACATCATTTTTCCCTGGCTGGAGGGTTCTTTGGGAACGTGTGGTTGGGTTTGTGTCACGGGCAGGAGCCCAGCTGGGTGTGACACGACCAGGAGAGGGTTGGGGCTGTGCTGCTGCTGGAGCAGAGGCTCCTTGGAGTGAGGGATGAACATCCCCATCCCAGGAGAGCTTGAGAATTGATGTGGGATACATGCAGAGGAGAAGATGGCACCCTGAGGTGTCCCTGAGCATCACCTGGAACTCCTCTCCTGTGCAAGCCTCAGGGCCTGGCACTGCCCATGCCCAGCCTGGTGCTGCTGTTCCCAGCCTGGACAAAGTCTCCTTTGATCTCTCCCCAAGAAGCCAGGAGCTCTGGAGTGTGGTGGGCACACACTGGGAGAAAGCCATGTGATGTTGAAGGGACTTTTGCAGAATCATCAGTGTTAGGAGAGACCTTCAAGAACATCAGGTTCAACCTGAACCCAGCACCACCAGAGTGACCCCTAAGCCACATCCCCAAGTGCCAAATGCATTTTGCTCAGTCATGGGCAGAGACTGGAGAAGGATAGATGCCCCAAGGCCTGGCCCCACCTGGGCCACCAGGAAAGAAATGCCTCCCAAGGGACATCCCAGCAGGTTTGGCCACAGAAGTGCCACAGCCCTTGGACACAAAGGCTGCAGCCACAACATGGGGCCACATCCTGACAGCACCTCCCAGCTCCCACTCCTCTAATGAAGGGGCTGAGTCTCACTGCTCCACTCCTTCCTGTTGCTCCACAGCAGAACAAGCCCTTCTGTACTCCAATTTTTGGTTTGGGGGAAAAAAATCATAAGTATTCCCAAATCCTGGGGACACCTAGAAAGACACCTCCACTCCAGAGCTTTGGGGAGATGCACCAGAGTTCCTCAAACCCGACAGCCGTGGCAGTATTACAACATCACCATCGCTCAGCAGTCTGTTATTTATTAAAATGCATTCTCAGTGCATCTCTGAGAAACACCAGAGGCTGCCAGTTTTTATGGAGAGCAGTAAACCACGAGGATCAGCCTCTCCAGGAGCAGCCAACCTCCTGCCGTGCCCTACACATGTTGACATCTCTGCTTTGCACATTTTGATCCTCACCTGTCCCCACACTGTTGAAAATACAGGCCCTCCCTTGTCCTTAAAGCAGGGATTGGGATGATTTTAGGCAGTGGAAACCTCAGGACACACGGAATTCAGGCAATAAATTCAGCATCCCAAGCGTGTCACGGGCAGACAGAACAACTTGAGCAAGGAAAGCCAGATCACCTCGTTCTTCACAAAGAAAAGCAATTTACTCCTTCAATAAAAGCAGCAGAGTCTGCGAGTTACCCGTGGGTATCAGAGCCTGTGATCTACTGCTTGGATTAGGAGATTCATTGACAGCTCTGGGGTTAGGAAAGGGATTTCAGCCGCCCTTCAGAGAGAACACCAGCATTTGCAATTACTGTTATTAGGATGGATGTAACCAGCTTTGGGCTGGCAGCATCTTGCCGAGCCAGAAAAGCTGATAATGAATAAAGCTTTTCATATCTGAGGCAATTTCAGGCAAAAACAATGCTTTTGGCTGAGCTCTGCCTTGCTGGCAATGCCTGCCCTGCACTAACACCCACACAGGCAGGCAGCAGCCCTGCCAAGGAGCAGCTCCCAGAACAGAGGGGCTGGTGCCAGGATGCTGCCTTGGAGTGAGGGAAAGAGAAAGGGAAAGTCCATAAAATCACAGAATGGTTGGGACTGGAAGTGGGCACAGACAGTCTATGATGCCCCATAAAGGACATGCAGCAGGTCCAGCAGGCTGAAGGAACCCTGCACATCACCTTTGCAGTGACACTGGGGGTAAGTGGGGAAGCTCTGATGGATTTCAGGGCCATAAAAGCTGCTGTGGGAAGTTAATGAGTTTGTACCAGCCGCAAGAATTCAAGGACAAACCCTCATGACAAACCCACCACACCAAAACTCTGTCCAAACCACGCTGAGGAAAGAGCCAGAACCACCAGGAACAGCAAAAGAAAGAGCAGGAGGGGACAGAAGGAGCTAAAATGAGACAACCAAGACACAACCCTAAATTTCCAGTCCTGTGGCCAGGGTTAAGGGCCAGAAGACCTCAGAGCCACCACAGATCCAGGCTGGGAGTGCCTCTGCAGGGTCTCTGAGGCAGCTGTGAGGCTCCAGTCCATCCCAGCAATCCCCACTTTCTCATGCTCACTCTGCACTCACAGCTATAAATAAATACACAGTTCCTCCAACCAACCCCCTCATTCAGGGGTTCCTCCAACCAACCCCCTCATTCTGCCAGAGAGGACAAGCAGAACCCCAAATTTGCAGCACATCTGGTTTAGGTTTAGGTTTCAGGGTGAGGGAGTGCAAGACGTGCAGCTGCTGGACTCGAGATCTTGCAGGGGTTTAATTACTCAGATTGGATTTGGATGGAGACACTCGTCTGGAAATAGCAGCAGGAGCCTTTTCCCATTTATTCTGCTTGGGTCTTACATTCCCCATCCCAAGTGGGACATTCTGATCCCAAGGGAAAGCCTCACACAGTTACAGCAACCAACAGGATCCCAGGAATGGCCCAGGCAGGATGTGTAAAAATCAATACCAGTGACACACAGAAGGACAGACACATTTACAAGAGCTCTGGCTCAAGTGCCCTGCACCGCAGAGTCATTTATTTGAGGGGCTGTTGTGCCTAGTTTGTCCAACACAGCAGAAATAATGAGAAAAGTGGCAGCTAACTTATCATCTCACCTTGGCTCCTGCACTCGTTACTTTTTTTTAATGCATTTGAGAAGTTCTGCTGATCACAGCAATATTTTGGAAGATGTGAGGGGGGAAATGCTGGTGACAGTAGTGAGGAAAGCAGGAGAGACTTCAGCAAGAAGCTGAGCCCAGAAGAGGAACCACTTGAGAAATTGTGGCCTAGCACATCTCCTTCCCCCCTTCTCCAGGATGGAAAGTTTGGGATAACACAATTATCCCAATAAATTCATTAGGGGTAAATTCCCAATGAGCTGCAGCTCAAAATGAGAGCAGGGGACATTGACACTGACCCGTGGGACAAAGGTCTCCAGGGGTAAGCTTTGGTGGGGACCTGCATTGCCTTAAACACTTTTTTTGCTGCTTTATGCAACACCACAATTCCTTTCCTCAAAACAAATTATCTCCAGAAGAGAAAAAAGGGGCAAAAGTTATGCAAATTAAATGCTTCACATCAAATCCTCCACAGAACTTCTGCCTGACTCTGAATCCTTCAAACAGCCAACAAATCACGCAAAATCTGCCCTGTGTAATCTACCTAACTGTGCCACTGCAGAGGGACAGTGCCATGAAGTGGAGAAGATTCATTATAAAGAAGGCTCTGGGGCTGTAAAGGGGGCCAGGATTAATCACTCTCATAAATTTAATGAGACAAAATAACTGGAGAGAGCTCAAGCGGTAGCGGAGAAAATTTAGGTGAAATGTTAAGTATAACTCCGAGGTACCAGGATGGTTTGGAGCAGCTGAAAGAGCCATAAAGGGGGAGGGAGAAGCAGTTGGCAGGGCAGTAAGGTGGATAATTGCCTCCTGACACCAGCCCCCAGCAGGCACAGCCATGTGGGAAGCAGCAGCTCCCATCCCTGGGGATCTGCAGGAACATCCTCAGGACAAGGGTCACTGGTGCATCCCTGCTCTGGGGGCACAGGCTCCAGAGCATGAACCCACACACTGCTGCTGCTGCTGCAAAAACCAGCTCATTTCATGGACCAACACCCCCCAGACAGGCTGCTCCAGGGTCTGGCATGGGGCTGGCTGGAATAAATCAGGCAGCAGAGGCCAATTGTCCCTTTACTGCTCCTCACAGCATTGATCAGGCATGGCTTGCAATGAGAGCAGCCCTTGCCATCTGCCCGGGCTGGTTGCAAGCTGCCATCTGGCCCAGGGCACAGCAAACCCAGAGGGCAGAGGGCTGAAAACGGGGAATTTGAGAACCTCCCAGTTCCCCTGATAGCCTTTTAACTTCCCTTCCCCTTCCCATCACCAATTGTTCAGAGGTTTTTTTGCACTAAATAGCTGTTTCCAGGCAATTACGTGCCTTGATCTGCTGGCTGGGGAATCTGTCTGGAGCTGGGATTAATCCCTGCAACGCCCCAAAGGTGAAGGCACAATGGGGTCATCAAGGCTTGAACATCCTTTAAACACAGCAGTACCCCGTGGCTGCCCCATGATTGCACACACAGCTTGTTCCTGCATCCCTTGCCCAGCCCTGGCACTGGATTTTGTCCCACAGATCCTCCTCTGTGCTGGGAGAGTTCAGGATTAAGGTTCTCACTCTTTAGAGCATCATGGGGACAGCAGGGGCAAAGAGCCTGGTTTCTTCTGCTGCCCAAATCAGCACCTCCATCACAAATATGTTTATTTAAAAGGCTCCGCAGCAGAGAATTCAAAATCTCAGCCTGGGGACACCAAACTACTCCGCTTTAGTGCTTACACTTAAAACATCCTGACATCCTCCAAAAAAACCCTCATTTACCAGGCCCCAAAAATATCTTGTTAGAACCAACTCAGTGTTTATCCTGAGCTTTTTCTTCAACAGCGTAACACCCAAAGAGAGCTCCCTTTTGGGGATTCCTCTCTGCCAGGGTGAATTGGTGGCACAGAGCCCAGCAGGACTGTCCCTCCTCACCCACCCTTGTGCCTCTGAAGACTCTGGGGACAGCAGAGTGGCACCTTGAAGTGACAAATCTCTGCTGGTTTTACAGGCAGGGCTGGAGCAGCCCCCTCCACACTCGGGGTCCTTTCCCTGCCTGCTGTGCAAATCACTTCCTTGCCTCAAAAAAAAAAAAAAAAAAAAAAAAAAAAAAAAAAAAAAAAAAAAAGAAGGCATTTTTGGCCGCAGCCACATCTCCCCAAGGCTGCTGGATCATCAGCAATATGAAAGGCAGAGGCGCTGGATGGACTGAATCATTCCCAGCAGTGAATGCTGCCCTTGTTGGGCTTGTTTGCAGAGGGCAGGAGCTAAGAAAGAGCTTTTCTCATGAGTGTCACAGCCTGCCAGGGGCACACCACTGGGACTGGAACGTTTCCAGTCAGAGTTCCCTGCTCCAAGGGAGAAAAGGGCACTGTTGCTGCTGTGCTGCAGGCAGCAGGAGCAGCAGCACTCAGTGCTGAGGGGTTCTCCAGGGAGTTTTTGGGGTTTTGACACCAAAAAGTGGATTCTGACACTATTTTGTCGGCCGCGTTTCAGTGCACTGGGATGGATGAAGGAATTTGGGCAATCCCTGCTGGTTTCAACATGCCTTTCCCTCATGAGCCCTAAATAAGATGTAAAAAAAAGAGGATTTTGCAGAGAATGGAGAACAGGGAAAGTTAAAAGTTGGAGATCTGGGGCAGAACAGGGCAATCAGTTGAAATAAACCTCCAAGTTATCTGATGGGCATCAGAGCCCCTCTGACCAAGGGACAAGGAACAGTCTGGGAAGATCCCAACTGGACACCTGGTCCCCAGCAGACTTAAAGCTGGGAACCCACTTCCAGCACCAAATGCAGCACCAAGTGCAGCACCCCAAACCCACCCTAGGCCAGCACTGCCATCTCCACCAGCACTCTGTCCCCACACAAACCTCTCTCCAATTAAAAGCACATCTGTGTGTGAGAAACAGGCATTTTAAACCCCAATATTAAAGGGATTTTGAGAACTTTTGGAGAGGGAGCACAAGAAATGCTATTCTTGAAAGGATTCCTTTCTTAGTTAAAATTTTATTAAACTGAAGCTGCTGGGAGCCAACAGCAAGCAGGGAAATCCAAGGTACTCCATTACCTCCGCTGGTGTAATTTATGATTTACTTCTGTAATAACTGAACCCATAAGGAACTCATAGGATTAAGGAGTCTTATTATTTATGTTGTGGAACAATAATATTTAACTGCACAAAGCCACACATCCACCCATGCAGTCCATCCCTCCATATGTAGCAGACTGCACTTCATAAGCAAAACCCTGGCTTGATGGGAACGCTGCCATTGAATTCCAATAGTGCCTGCACTTCAACCGTGTGTGCTGCAGCTCAAGGTTGATTTAAAAAGCCTGTTACATCATCACCACGGGCAGAAAAAAACAGATAAACACAGAGAGAGGCAGCAGCAGCATCACCCCACGTCCCAGCAAGGACAAGCAGGAGGAGTGTCACGGCAGGACATGGCTGTCACAACCCTGGAAGTGTCCAAGGCCAGCTTGGATGGGGCTTGGAGCAATGTGGGATGGTGAAAAGTGTCCATGCCCATTGCAAAAAAGTGGAAGGAAATGGTCTTTAAGGTCCTTTTCAACCCAAACTATTCTCTGATTGCCTCGAGGCCAGCTGGTGTGGTCCAAAATCACACCTGGGGGATGCAGCTCCATGTGCCAGCACCCAAACAATGCCATGGGGGGAACCAGAACTGCTAACAATGGGTGCCTCACTCCCAGAGCTGGCTTGGATCACCTCAGAGGATGAGTTATGTAGTTATGTCCCAGGGTTTTGGGATTTAGGAGGAGGAGGGGATCCCCTGGGCTTGGCCCCTTTCACCCCCCAACAAGCCACTCATCAGCTCAACCTGATTAAAAGTGACATCTCCCAGGGCTTTACATGAGGAGAAGATGGACTTTTGTCAGAGCACAAAAATCTCCTGGCCAAAGGATCAAAGCAGCCGTCCTGGCTCTCCCAGCCCTGCTGTCAAACTTTATCTGCCTTTGCTGGAAGCCCAGGGCAAATTTTCCCCTCCCAGGAGAAGGTGAGGCCACTCACTCCGCCAGCTCCTCCAAGCTCCGGTACACGTCATCGTCATTCTCCGTGGTCTCCTCCGAAGGGAAGGGCCTGGGAAGGAAAGGAATGACAGGGTTATACTGGTGCCTCACCCCTCACAGCAGAGCCCCTGAGCTCAGCCCAGCCCTGAGCATCCTGCTGAGCAGTACAAAATATTCACTGCAAATCCAGATTTTGTCCCAGAACGACACCATGTCTGCTGCTTCCTGAAGGCAGAGCTGGGCAAGAATGCAGGTGGGGAGTGTGGCTGAGCTCACAGGGCAGCAGAACCCAGGTGGGGAGGGTGGCTGAGCTCACAGGGCAGCAGAACCCAGGTGGGGAGGGTGGCTGAGCTCACAGGGCAGCAGAACCCAGGTGGGGAGGGTGGCTGAGCTCACAGGGCAGCAGAACCTAGGTGGGGAGGGTGGCTGAGCACACCGGGCAGCAGAATTCAAGTGGGGAGAGTGGCTGAGCTCACAGGGCAACACCAAAATGAGGAGCTGCATGGTCTGACAGCACCTCAGAGCCCCCTGTGGCTGAGCTCTTCCTGCTGAGCTGGTGCTGCACAAACAACTCAGGAATCCTAATTCTAGCCTGGTCTTGTTGGGATGGAGAAAAACACTTTCTCCTCCAGTGATGGAGTCTTTCTACCTGTGAGCTCTTTCCCTGCTTGGCCAGGCAGGGCTGGGCACTCTGAGCTGCTTCCCACTGGATCAACCCCACTGGAATTAATGAGTCCTTATGAACCCCAGGCTTCCTCATCTGAACAACCTGGTGACAGCTGAAAAAAGTAAAACCCCTGGAGAGGAGGGAAAGGACACCAAAAGGGCAGAAAGAAAGGAGGGGAGAAAGCAGATTAAAAGAGTGAGGGAGGGAGTGGGGGAATACAAGAATTCCTTGGCTCATTCTGAAGCAATAACCAAATCATGTAAGAGGGAGATGAAAAATACCGTTTTAATTAAACCCCACGTATTATTGCTGGCCCAGGGCCAGGCTGGGCTGTGGCTCTGTTGGGGTGGATGCACCACATGGTCACAGCCATGCTGGGCATCCCCAGGGGCACAGTCAGCCTTGCTCCAGCCCCAGCACAGGGACATGGAAGGGTGGCAGCAGGACAGCTCTGCCCAGCCCTCCTGGCCATCCTGGGGCTGTCCAGGCTGTGAACCACAGCCATGGGACACTGATGCTGTGGAAGAGCAAAGCTGGCTACGTGTGAACTTCCAACTGCCCTCAAGAGCAATTTCCTCCTTTTCCCTCCCACCCTCCCTGCCCATGATAGATTGCCTCTCCTGAAAGATTTAATACATGGCCTGGTTAGCCCCCGAATTTGCTATTTTTGGATCCTTTCACCAGCATTAATTTGCTTTTTCTCCCCTGCTACACCTCAGCCTTCCTTCGGTAAGCAGCTCCAGACCAAGCATTTTGAAATAGTGCTGAGACCTGCAGTGAGTTCAATTAAAACCTTGACCAGGGGTGAGTCCAGGAGGGGAAAGAGCTGTGGTGACCCCAGGCATGGAGCAGGACAATTCCAGCTGTCCCAGCTGCAACAAGGAGCACCCAAGGGGTGCCCAACCAGTTCTATATGCAAAATGGCAACACAGGAGGGAGGCAAGGGATACAGAGCTCTGGCAAGAAGGCAGAACTCTGTTTAAACACCACTTGTTACAACAATAAAAAGAAATCCACCACAAGGCACCAGCTCCTTTCTTTTACGTGCATCTTCTGCTCTTAATCTCTGACTGTTTCCTTCCCCAGCCCTTGCCATGGGAGAAAGGAGTAAAAAGAGCCATAAAGAATATTAAAATCACATGGCCACATCTCCAGCCATAAATCTGGGCTTGAGGTATAATTGATACAATCCCCCATGTAAGACAAGGAGGCAGAAAAGGGAGAAAAAAATATTTTCTAATCAGAGTTTCACAGGGATGCAGCTCCCCTGGCCCTTCCAGCTTCACCTTGACCACCAGTGAAGGGCCAGAGTGAAAGTCAGGCCAGGGGAGGAATTAATAACCTGTGTCCCTGCAGTGGGAGCTAATGGCTAAATAAGGACTCACAGAATGCAATTAGAGGGAGAAGTCACACCAGGGTGAGGATTACTAAATGAACCATCCAAAAATCCGGAGCTGAAGGGCAGCTCCTGAGACAAAGCCTTGAGTTTTCCCTTTGTTCATCCCTTGCTCTTCCCCAGGAGTTCTAAGTGCAACAACACAATTTAATTTAGCTCTACCAACAGCCACTGTTCGAAATATCTCCCTACTTTTGACTTAAGCTCCCTTCCACATCCATTTAGGTTATTTTTTTTTGTCACAGAACACACCTGAGCTGGCAGATTTGATGTGGTGGGGACAGACAACCCACCAGAGCAAGGCAGCACAAAGAAAAGCCAGCTGGGAGACCTTTTAAGCCAGTTTTTCCTCACAAGCACAGAGTTTTCACTGAGAACCTTCCCACAGATGATGCCCTTGGCCCCAGCCACACAAGAAGCAGCATCTCCACCAGGGTGGGTGAAGGTGCTGCACCTTCCCCAGCCATGAGCTCCCCAACAGCAAACACCTGGTGTGGGACCAATTTCTGTGTCTTTTTCTTTTTGGTAAAACGAGTAAAAATGTTGTCAGTCCAAAGATCTAAAAGCTCTGGATTTTCTGGGAAATTCTTAAAGACTTCCAGGCATATTGCAACTTCTTGGGAATACCCAACAGTAATGAGTGTTCCGAGTCCACTGAAACCCACCAGCTCTGCAGAGATGCCCAATTTATTAAAATTCATTTGAAAATGTCTCTTATTTTATATCTTTAGCTATGCACCACCTTTTTTTACTCCACCACCATGCAAAAAGCACCTGCTGAGCCATTAATCCTCCCAGCCCTGCCTGGGCTGCTGTGAGCCCCACCTCGCTCAGATGAAAAGCAAAAGCCCCCAGTGCCATCAAACAGAGCTGGAACAGGCTCTTCAGAGATAACAAAGCTCCTCAAGTAGACTCCTTCACACACACAAACCCCACAGCACTCCAGAGATCAAAGGAGGGAAGGGAGGTGGGATCAATCTGACGCGTTTGTTTTAGGGAAGAAAAGGGAAGAGAAGACCAAGCGATTTGTTAGGGAGTTTAGAGTGAGCTGCTCCTCTGGAGGGCAGGACTTACAGCACACGATGCCTCCTGACAGCGATGCAAAGCACCCCCTTGATCTCACAAAGACATTGTGGCCACTTTCTGGGCTCTCACAGAGCCCCCTGCAAACGGGGCACAGCCACAGCACATCACCCACGGGGACAATCAATTCATATTTCATGAGGCACTTGATGCAAAAAAAACCACCACCTTTCCCTGGTCTCAGGTTGCCCCATGATCCCTCCCACAGCACATCCTCACTGTCCACCCCTGCACAGGGAATCTCTCAGCGCTGCCTGGCTGCTCTTCCCTCTGAATTATTTAAAGGGAAGAGCCAGGTAGGCTGCAATTCTAACAGCAATAAACAGGGAGGTTTGGTTATTTATTTATGAGCCTCTTTCAGCATTCTAAGCTGCCTTGTCCTAGCAACTGAAGCCAACTCTTCACCTCTGCAGGGAGCAGAGTGTCAGGGATGAGGCAGCTTCAGTCTGATCCTTGTGTACAGCAGCATCTTGGCCTCAAATCCACGTGGGACAGAGCAAGGAGGACCCAGCATGGTTTATTTACCATTTTTCCCGTCTCCACTCTGATTTCCTGGGGTCAAAAACCAGCAAGTCTGATGAGAAGCAGAGAGAGGAAATGCCCCACTCAGGGCACTCCATCCCAAGGAGCTTTGAGGCTGCTCTCAGTGGAGATGGTTTGTCAGGCAGATCTGCAAGGAAGTTTTCCTGACTTGTGCAAACACCCTCAGGAGTATAAAGGAAGTGATTTATCCCTTTCTGGAGGGGGATTCCACCCTCCCGGCACCAGCAGGATAATCGCCCCCCCCCCCCCCCGCCCTCTCCTGTTTTCCCAAGTCCAGGGATAACACTTGGGTGTTTTAAGGAGCAGGTGGAGTGTGTGACACCCAGGAAACCTGAGCTGCTCCCATCTGCCGTCCCTTCTGCGAGGGATTTCTTCAGTAATGGGAAGAAAGGAGCTTCTGCAGCTCTGCTGGGATGGCCTGAATCCTCCTGGCAGGGAAATGTTTCCATGGTGTGGGGTCTACAGTCTGAAATGACACCATGCAGGACTCCCAGCCCCCCTGGCTGGGATACAGACCCCCAACATCCCTGTTTTGGGGGAAGCACCATGGCAATGCACAGAGAACCCACAGGACACCGATCTCACCAACATTTTAGGCTTCAGGCTGTGTTTCCATGGGAGTTTGGGAGTGGGGTTCTCACCCTCACAGCTCCTGTGCTTCCAGAAAAGTCCTTCTGTCCCACTGCTGAGGTTTAATGCTGCTTCAATCCCAAAATTTCAGACTTTGGCTGTTCCTAGCACATCATTTTGGCAGCTCCAAACATCCTCTTCTCTCTTTTTCCTCCTCTTTTTCTCCAGGAGGATGAATCACTGGGGATCACCCCCTTCCTGTGACTGTGCCCCCTTGTCAGCCATCAGCTCTGGAACCCTGGGCCCACCACCCTGAGCACTCCTGGAGCTGCCCAAGGAAAATCCTGGATTTTTTTCCCAAGACTTTTTTACACACCACTGAAAACACTTCCCTCATTGTCTTCTTGGAATTAGGCAAATTAAAGCAGCATTAAGAGGTGGATTAAAGAGCATCCCAAGAGGTGGCTGTGAGCTGCCCAGGGAGAAGCAAAGAGGTGACCCTGGAGCTGCTTGGAGGCAGCTCCTCCAAGATTTGCTTCCCAAAATTTCCACCTGTGAAATGGGAGCAGCATCAGGCAATGATCTTGACCAAGTGCTACGAGATAAACCCACACTATTAATGCACCCCCAAAAATCCATTTATATAAAGAAGAATAGAATCAATTCTCCCCGTGTAGAACAAGACACATCAGAGCATACCAAAAGCTGCTGTATTTAATTAAAATCACACTTTCTGTCACATTACTCATCCCTGGAAAGAAGCACCTCGCACGGTGCCAAATTTTAGACAAGTCCTCTGAAAAATGACGGGTTTGCTGCCTTTTATTTGTGGCCTGGAACTCACAGAAATTCTTACAAGATTCATTCTGATGGAAATTCAGCGGGGAAAGGGCGAGTTACATCACCAGTAACACAAAAAATGATGATGATGAAGATGGTGATGATGATTTTGCAGGGGAGCCCAAAGGGTGAGCTGCAGACCCTGCATTTCTCCTCAGCTCCAATCTGAGCTGAGCCTTTCTGGAGATGAGAAGACAAGAAAATAACAGCTCGTATAATTTTATGTTCCGGCACATTATCGGGTTTTTACAAAGCCCTCGTGCTGCAATGCCTCGCTCCAGCAAGGGGGAGGGTTTTCTCCTCACTTCAGCTCCACATTGGAGAGAACAGATGGATAAAATCAAAAGGGGAATCCAGAAATGTCTTTCCTGAAAAGAAAGGGAAAAAAAAAGATCCAAATCCTCTGGAACAGCACAACCAACCACTAAGGAATGATTGGCACAGTAAAGGCTTGGGGTGCATCCCATCCAACAGCATCCACTGCCTGGCATTGGAAAACACATGGTGAAAACACAAATCCTGAAATCCTCGTTTTCAACTCCCAGCAAAGCAGCACAAGGAGACCTTTCAGCACTCTTGAGTTCCTCTGCTGTACCTGAGCAGCTGCTATGCTATAGAACATGTGCCAGTACAAATAAATAATTACCAAAATGGACCTTCCTGCCTGATTCCAGCACTGCTGGCTGCAGGGAAAGCACCAGCAGCACATCCCAGCCAAGAGGGGAAAAAAACCCCAAACCTTGCGGGGTAACAGCACAACCAACCACTAGGGAATGACTGCCCAAGT
The DNA here is from genome assembly GCF_965231275.1 of Zosterops lateralis. Taxonomy (NCBI): domain Eukaryota; kingdom Metazoa; phylum Chordata; class Aves; order Passeriformes; family Zosteropidae; genus Zosterops; species Zosterops lateralis. The sequence goes on along the minus strand of NC_139780.1, from coordinate 9,662,664 downwards.
AAAGACCTGGGATGTATCCTATCCAACAATATCCACTGCCTCAAATTGGAAAACATAAATCCTGGAATCCCCATTTTTAGCTCCCAGCAAAGCAGCACAAGGAGATCTTCCAGCACTCTTGAATTCTGCTGCTGCACCCAAGCAGCTGCCATCCCATGAAATGTGTGCCAGTGTAAATAAATAATTACCAAAATGGACCTTCCTGCCTGATTCCAGCACTGCTGGCTGCAGGGAAAGCACCAGCAGCACATCCCAGCCAAGAGGAGCCCAGCTGTGCAGCACAAACCAGATCCAAACAGTCCATTCTGAGGGCCAGCAGGATTCCCTTCCCCAGCCAGGTGTGGAAAGGCCAGGGCTGACCCAGGATATCCAATGCTCTCATCCCCCAGTGTCCTTGTCCCTCAGTGCTGGGAACTTCCCAGGTCCCCTATTTTGGACCAGCTGAGCCTGGAGCCCTTCTCCATCCTTGGAGCATCCTTGGGGCAAGAGCTGCATTTTGGGAAGATGACCAGAGGTGCTGGAAAGGTCCCAGAGAGTGGGAAGTGACACAGGAGGAGCCTGGGGGAAGCACCAGGTGGGCAAAGCCAAGGAGCAGGGACACAGCAGTGACCCCAGAGCCCAGCAGTGTCCCCAGAGTGACACTGCAATGAGCCCAAAGCACAACAGTGTCCCCAAAGTGACACAGCACTGACCCCAAAGTGACACAGCAGTGACCCCAAAGCCCAACAGTGTCCCCAAAGTGACACAGCAGCATCCCCAAAGTGACACAGCAGTGATCCCAAAGCCCAACAGTGTCCCCAAAGTGACACAGCAGTGAGCCCAAAGCCCAACAGTGTCCCCAAAGTGACACAGCAGTGATCCCAAAGCCCAGCAGTGTCCCCAAAGTGACACAGCAGTGAGCTCAAAGACCAACAACATCCCCAAAGTGACACAGCAATGTCCCCAAAGCCCAACAGCATCCCCCAAAGTGACACACCAGGTGACCCCAAAGCCCAGCAGCATCCCCAAAGTGACACAGCAGTGACCCCAAAGCCCAGCAAGCCCCAGCTGAGGCCAGGCAGCAGAGCTGAGCTCAGTCAGAGCTGTGTTTTCATGGTGCAAAGCTGCTGGTGAGGAGGGGGCAGAGAAGCTGCCTTTGCTTTGGGAGCAGATGCTCAGGGGTGACCTCAGCATCCCCCCAGCCTGCAGAGCAGCCGGGCAGGAAAACACCACAGGGATATTTTGCAGGCTCTCTGTGAGGATACAAACTTGCCAAAATAAATGTGTTAAGAACATTGTTTTTAGGATTTTTTTTCTTTTTTAAGTGGGAAAGAAAGGAGCTGCTTTGCAGCCAAGGATTCTGCTTATCAACAAACGGAGGAGCTTTGTGGTGGCTCCTAAATGTTTGTCACAAGGAACAACACCAACCTGACCTCCTGCTTGTGAGGACTGTGCTGAGCTCCTCTGGGTTTGTGCTGGTGACCAGTTCCCAGACTGGTCCCAGTTCCAGGAGGGCTCTGCACAGCAACTGCTCCTGTTTCCAGACACGGATCCTCCCACAGCCTCCTCCATCCATTTTATAGCAACGCTTAAAGTGTGTACAAGGGAAAACACAGCGGCAGTAAAACAATAATGGGCAGAGAGCAATTCCAGAGAGCCGCTGGCAGGGAATAAAACAGCCCTTGTAAAACCAACCTGCAAGAGAAGAGGTGCCCTAACAACCTCCTCGCCAGAGACACTTGAGGACTTAATTGTCAGCGCCTTTAATTGATGCAATTTTCACACCCAGCTGGATCCGCCTCCCATCCCCGGGGGCAGGGGGAGCAGAGACCAAATCTGGAGAATCCTCAAAAACACCATAAAAACCTTCCCCTGTCTCTCTTCTCTCCTTCAGGACAGTGAGAGGAACGTCCTGATCAGCTCCAGCTTGTGCCACCACATCTTCTGTGAGGAGTGGGGTTCGCTGGGGGGATCACAAAGCCCTTTTTACAGGGTCACCCCACACCACAGTGGGGCTCAGTCAGATGGGGAAATGGATTAAAGTCATGAAACCTGGACAAAACTCCAGGTTTATTTCCGAACTGGAATCACTGAGGGATTTCCTGGTGAGGCAGTGACACACACCGGGGTCACAGACACACAAGTTGTGCAGGGCTGCAGGTCTGGCTCCCTGTGCCCCCTGGGCACCTCTGCTTCTCCCTCCCCATCCCTCCTGCTCCACACAAATCCTGATGTTATTGGCAAAGCGTTAAGCACAGAACCGCCAGGGCTGACAATGCTGCAATCCTCCTTTGGAGCCTGTTTGATGCTTCCCCTGGGCCAAGGGGAGCAGGGATGAGCCCTGGAGCAGGCAGGGGCTGCAGGGAGCTCTCCTCTGGATGCTGGAACTCATCTGGCTGCCTTCAACGTGCCTGGAGTGGCTCTGACATGGGCTAATCCCAGTGCTGAGCTTTTCTCCTCTCCCCTCTCTGCGCTGTGGAGGTGGGGAAAAAAAATCACACAGTCCTGGAATGGTTTGGAAGGATCATCTCATAAGGATCATCTCATTCCAAACTCCCTAACCCAACTCCACTATCCCAGGTTGCTCAGAGCCCCATCCAGCCTGGCCTGGAACACTTCCAGGGATGGAGCAGCCACAGCTCCTCTGGACAAGCTGTTCCCAAAAACCAGAGACAGGCTGGCCAAGATTGCCATTCCACAGGGTCAGCCCAGCCCTGACAGCCACTCCCACTGGACCTGCACTGGTCACTTTTTCTTCCAGCTGATCCAAAGGGGTCCTGTCTTGGCCCCAAGAGGGGGGAAACTCATCCCTGTGCCCAGCCAAAGCACTGCCACTGCTGCTGTGAGAGAAAACCTCCTGTGACAACCAGGACTCGCCCTCCTGCCCATCTACAAATGGTTTTAACTCTCTTTTATTGACTGTGGTGCCTTCTGAGGAGAATCACTGAGAGGTCCAGTTCATACAGGGAGGATTTACTGAGATTTAAGGCCTCCATAAAGGCCCCTGAATGTGCACACCCGTTCTCAGCCAGGCTTTTCTGTGCACGCATTAAAAATGCAGGCAGGCAGCACGAGCCAACGTTCCTGAACCTCCTGCTTTGCTTGCAGAGCTCTGCTTCCAGGAAAAACACAGATCTCAGGGAGGTGAATAAACACATGCCCCCTCCTCTGCTCAGAGCTCACTCTCAGCCCCCAGAGCTTGAGGTGGGTGATGGAGACCAGAGCATGCCAGGATGTGCCACAGGCAGCAGGGAGAAGTCGTGGCTGTGGCAGGAAAGTCTTAAGGAAAAAAAAAATAAAGCTTTAAGAAAATAATTATAACCCTGGTTTATAGGGACCTGCAACAAGAAGTCTTGTTGTCCTCCAGAGAGCTGAGTTTGCTCGAGAAAACTTGGAATGAAAACGCGGGAAGGGAATTAAAACTCAGAAAAGGGAATGAAAACTCCTGCTGCAAAGCACAGGAGGAAGCTTTGCACGACATCCCTGTGCAAAGACCAGGATCCTCCAGGCTGCCTGGGAAGTGCCAGTCACTGTGGGAATGGGGTAATGGAAGGGCTGCAGTGGAAAATCCTGACTGGATAATAAAAAGGGCTCCTTGTTCAGGGACAGCCAGGCATGGAGCGCAGTGGAACTTCTCCCTGGAAGTGCTGACAGTCCTTCAAAATGATGGAGGGAAGGATGAGAACCAATAACAATTAAATAAATCCCCTCTCTTGGATCTGCTCTTTGTCCCTGTGCACAACCCTTTGGGACAATCCCAGCAAAAGGTTCCCATCCCATCAGCACAGAGGCTGCTTCCTGCAGGATTTGTGGGAGCAGCCCTGGGCTGGGGACAAGGCAGGCAGAGGATGGTCACAGCAGGGCTGTAGCTACAGCTGCAGCACATTAGGCACAGTGAAAATGAAACACTCTGCATTCAGGATGGAGTTTTTGCCTTGTTTGTGCTGCTTGTTTCTTGGAAGAAACGCTCTGTCATCTCCACAAAGCTGCCCTGATCTGCAGGACTCTGGAAAACAGGGCTCCTCTGCCAAGGTTCCTGTAGCCAGAAATTATTAAGACAGAAAGAGTGATTTTTTTTTTTCACTGAACAGCACACAAGATTGATTTTTATTTTTTCTCCACGCCATGAGACTTATTTAAGGACAAGTAACAGGCTTTGGGATTTATTTCACCCTTAATTTGTGTGATCCTGATTCTCAGACCCTGAAATAGGGATTGGAGCAGAGCCACATTCATGCTGTGGAGCTGAAGGCCATACAATCCACTCAGCATCCAAATCTCACTGTATTTACCATGGTAAAACAAGATTTTCTTGTTTTGTGCCTAAGACAACCAGATTTTTCCCACTTCCAATGGAAGCACTGGGAAGAGGATGGACTCCAACGAGCTGAGGGGTGGCTGATGTGAGCAGCCCCTTCAGGGAGCCAGAGCTGCTGCTGGTTCCCACAAGACCAGATTAATTCAGATTAATTCAGCTGAGATTAGTTTCTGTCACTGAGGGGTCGGTGATGGTGCAGCAAGAAATCACCTAATTTAGAGGGAAGAAGATGCAGCCATGGACAAAGGCAGGGCTCTGTGGCTGCAGGGGACAGCAAGGTGGGAGGGAACACTCCCAGGAGGGTATTTCCCTGGAATTATAGAATTCATTTCTAGTCTGTTCTGTTTTCCAGCTAAAGGAGTGACAGCTTTTTCTGTTTCAGCAGAGCTGGAGGAGAAACAGGGTTAATACACAGGAAAACAGGGTTGGGAGCAAAGGCTCACTAAGCTCTCTGCTATTTTGGTGTAATTACGGTGCCAAAGGCTTCCAAGATAAAGGATTTTAGTGGGAACTGTAAATGCCAGTTGTAAAATGAACGAGAAAAAGCCACATAGCCACAAGAATAGCAAAGCCTCCCTTGTCTCTGGATCCCAGCTCTGCCCAGCCCTCAACACCACCAACAGGGGCTCAGCCAAAGCCTTCCCAGGGGGTGGCAGCTCCTTCATCCTCTGAGCTGGACCCAGGAGCTCCTCCCTGCCTTGGGAAGGGCTTTGACACCCTGGAACCCTCCCAGTGATGCCCCAAGACTAAACGCAGCCCTTGCCCAGGCAGTGCAGTTTGTGAATCCCCCAAACTGCCTCCAAACTCCTCTGGTGTTCTCTTTCCTTCAAACAAAAACCACTGCAGGCCCCTCCAGGACTAGGGGTTGTCATCATAACAAACAGTCCTTAACTCACAGCAAATCCTTCCCCCTCAAACCCTCTTCCCCTGCATCCCCCACCCCAGCCCTGCTGGGATCTGTGGGATCCGTGATTAACAGATGGGAAAGGCTCTGAGCTGGTTTTACACGTGAAAAGCTGTTCCCCTCCAGCAATCTCAGCGCAGATGAGGCAGGGAAAATATGTTCCAACAGTGGGAATGGTGGCAGGGGGTGCTGGGAATGGGTGGCAGGGCTGGGAGTGAGCCTGGCTTGGGATGCAGCACAGATTCCCCACCCAGAACAGCAGCAGGGCACACACTGGGGAGAAAAATCAAATGTGTTCTGTAGCTGGGGGAGTGAAAACGCACATGTCCCCCCCTAAAATTATCCCAAGGAAAGGTAATTTAGGCTGCAAACTCATCCCTGTTACAGCCGTGGTCCTAATGAGATGTTCCCAGATTAATAATACAAATGCTCTCTTAACAAGGAAAGCAATTGCAAAGTAATTTTGCAGGGAGCTGAACAAAGAGCAGGATAACAGCTCTGCTTAATAGGGGCTGTCTGCTGCTTTTAATTCCTTCCCCAATGCTCCCTCAGCCAGCAGAGGAGGAGCAGGCAGCACAGCCTGCCTGCCAGGGCACTCCCACCCCCCTCAGCAGGGATGTGCCTTGGGCAAAGCCAGGGGGACATTTCCAAGAAAGGTCCCTGGGCTCTCCTGCACAGGGGCAGGGGACAGTGGGGACAATGGGGGCAATGGGGACAATGGGGTGATGCCACAGCTCCTGCCTTTCCTGGGATCTCTCATGGAGTTGAGCAAAATCTGCAAATAGAGACACCAAAGCTCACCCTGCTGCCCCCTCCCCAGCAGGAACAGTGCACATCATTCCTCATATCTTCATTTCTTTCATCTGAAACTATTCCTAAGCAGCTGTTGGGATCCTGCCTACATCCCAAAGGCACCTTTGGTGTCAGTTTAACCCCATTATGTGCAGCTTCTGAAGAGTCTGATGTGATTAAATACAAGGAATATGGAGAGGGAGAGAGAGGTGTTATTTTAAAGCATCACATTGAAAGGATCTTACCTAATTCCTTTGGTTTGAGCAATACTGTGGAAGGAGAGCCTGGATACTGCAGAGATCACCTGGAAATGAGAGAACAAGATGCTGATGTGCTTGCTGAAGACACAGGAAGGTTTGGTGGGAGCCCAAGGACCTCCAAACTAGAACCCCAAACTGGAATGTGCTCCAGTCCCCCGAGTGTCACAGTCACCAGCAGGGCTGGGAGGACACTGCCAGTGCAAACCCTGCTTCAGGTTCCTTCCCTGGGCACAACAGACATTCAGCCCTCGGCTATAAAGATATTATTGAGCAGCTTCATCCCAGGAAACTCCATCCCCACACTAATTTAATGAGCCCAGACCTGCCCTGACAGGTCTTTATGCAACACTAAGAAGCTGTTGAGAAAACCCTGTTATTCTGTGTTTTGTTACAAAGGGATTACAACTCCTTCCGTGTCTCTCCTCGCACGAAATGATCTTATTGAGGCAAACTTGCCAAGACTGAAGGGCTCTGATTTCTCGCAATTCAATAAAGATGCATCATCAGGGTTTGTCAGAGGTGAGTGCAGACCATCGCCCTGTTCTGGCAGAAAACAGCCAGGAGTGATTCAACAACAAAACATTCTCATCAGCATCGCAATCAGGAGCAATAAAACCACCAGGATTTTTTTCAGAAAAAACTCCCCTTTTTTTGATGGAAGTTTTAATTGCTAAGGGGAATTTTGAACGGAGAGGAACAAAGAATGGGTTTGAGTCCATTGTAGATTTAAACCGTGTTTTACTCTTGTTCACATTCACCATTTCAAAGCTGGAGTGATAAAAAAAAACCCTGTTATTTTTGGACTTGGTTTCCAATTGGTTTCCAATCTGCTGGGATGGGATGTGGATAAAGGGCTTCTTGAGTGGGCTCCAAACAAAAAAAACCACCAACTCCCTGGGGGCTGCTGCTGCATCCAGCCCAGCCACAGGGACCCCTCAGGTCCCTTCATGCAGGAATTTCACTGTGGGATGCTCCCCTGGTTTGCTGAGCCACCTCCACACCACCCACCCAGGCACCACATCCCTGGATTTTCTCCTGGGATGAACTCAGAGCCTCTCTGCCTCTCACATTTTTATCCCAGGATTTCAGTGAGAGCCTCATCCCAGACTGTCCTTTTCCTCCACCTTCATCCCTCCCATTTTTCATTTGCCACCAATTCCAGCCTGGCTGTCAGCTGCTGGTGCCCCAGGGCAGCAACCAAAAAACTGCCACAGTTTGATGTTTGATGTGATTTCCACATGAAAAACAGGAAACAGAACATCCCTGAAAGGCTCCAGGGCTCATCATGGCACAAAACACCACCAGTGGTACCTGGAACACTGAATCCAGACAGGGCACAGAGACTGGAGACTCCCCTGGAACCCCCAGCCCTGCTCCAGGGGGATTAAAATAGTGCCAGGGAAGCCCTAGACTGACTGAATGAGTCTCTCCCGTGCTCTATTTTTAGCCTTCTGAAGTTAAAAAAAAAATCCAGTTTATGAATCAGACAGTTCCACCACGGGGTTTGACTTCCAGGGAAATTTAAGAGAAAAGCTCCCTGTTCTCCTCACTAACAGGATTCCCTTTGTTCCCTGCTGAGCAGCCCCAGGCTCTGCATGTCCTGGAACATAAAAGCCCAGGCACTGGTTCCAGTGAGGAGCCAGAAGAGCCGAGTGAGGATCCCAAATCCTCTGTCCCCACCCCACAGCACAAATGAATGAGGATCCCAAATCCAGGCTCAGGTGGGAAAGAGAGGAGCCAGCAGAGCTGAGTGAAGATCCCAAATCCTCTGTCTCCACCCCACAACACAAACAAGTTGGAATCCCAATTCCACCCTCAGGTGGGAAAGAGAGGAGCCAGAAGAGCTGAGTGAGGAGCCCAAATCCATGCTCAGGTGGGAAAATGAGGAGGCAGCACAAATGAATTAGGATCCCAAATCCAGGCTCAGGTGGGAAAGCCAAGGCACCCAGTGTGAAGGATCAGGTACAGAAAACCTCCCTGAAGCATCTCCAGAAGGCTGAGCAGTGTCTGTCCCAATATCAGGGAATATTTTTCCCAACAAGGGCTCCTGCAAAGAGCAGGACAAGCCCAGTGTGAGGATCCTCACCAATCCCAGCCTGAAGCCAGCAAAGTGCTTTAAGCATGCATTTAAGGATAAGTAATCCTCTTAATTTCAACAGGATTAAACAACATTCTTAAAAGTAAGTCATACCTTAAGTGTTTGCTGAACTGTCTGTTTTTCCCCTGTAAAACTGCTGGGTCTTTGCAGGGCAGCCCAGGGCTGACTTCTGGCTCTGCTGTTTGCTCAGGGCTCCCTGATCCCACTGAGGCTTTTTCCCACTTCTGGAATAGCAGGATAGACCAAAACAACTAAACCAGATAATCCAACGTGCCCCTGAAGACTTGGAGCAGCCCCAGCTTCTCTGTGCCAGGGCCCCACCACCCTCACAGCCAGGAATTCTTTCCCAATATCCATCTAACCCCAATCTCTGTCACTTTAAAGATATTTCCCCTTGTCCTGCCACTCCAGCCCTTGCCCAAAGTCACCCTCCAAGTCACTGGAAAATGTTGTTTGGAAAACTATTCTCTTATCTGTGCATTTTTCTTCCAGGAGGTGTTGGGCTGTGGGTTTTAACAACAGGGGCTTATGCAGATTATTGCTATTATTATTATTACTTCTTCACCCATTTCTCAATGCAATTTCCTCCCTGGAAACTGCACTCAGCACACAGAATTACCATCAAAGTTATATATAACATCCCAGTGACAATAAGATGGCAGGAATATAAATAGGAATATAAAGGTACCAAATGCAGGTGAGGCACAGACACTTTTCTCTACCTGCAAAGGCTTCCTGGGGAAATTCCTGGTGGTTTTGCGATGACAAGGTGAGAGATGCCCTTCACATTCCTGAAATTCCAGTGTGCCTTGTATTAGTTTTGTTATTGTAATTGTAATTAATTATTAAATTAATAATTAGATTTAATTAATTGTGGCATGAGTTCAATCCAACCACCCAGCTGGTCATTTACTGGCCAGAGAGATCATTGCTGCAAAGGAACAGCACCATAAAGTGAGGCACCTGCAGGTGGTTTCAGGTTTGAACAGGTACTGAATCCTGCACTTCATGGGAAAAAGAAAGACAATTAAGATAAAATAAAATAAAAAATTAAAAATAAATTAAATTAAAAATAAAATGTAAAATAAAATGTAAAATGTAAAATAAAATAAAATAAAATAATAAAAATAAAAATAAAATAAAAATAAAAATATAAAATAAAATGTAAAATAAAAAACAAAATAAAATGTAAAATAAAAAATAGAATGAAATGTAAAATAAAATGAAATGTAAAATAAATGTAAAATAATATCAAATAAAATAATCAAGGTTCAAAGTGGGTTCCTCACACTCACCGGTCACTTTGGAAAGAAACAAAGTGAGTGAAGAAATGGGATTTTTGAAAATAATAAAAGCCCCACAATAGCCACATCATTTTAATAAAAATTTCACCACTTTTCTTCCTTCCTTCCTTCCAACACTTTCTTTTACTAATTATGCGTTTTAAAATAAACCAAAGCCAAATAGAAAACAAATTATAATGTTCACTGCTCTTCTGCTTCCTCCAGCATTGTTTACAGCTGATGGTATCTCTGAGCATCTAGAAAACTCTATAATAAACTTTAAAAAAAAAAATTGAGAAAACAAACTGGCCCAGCTGGAGAACACTTTGCATTGGAGGAACTTTCCAGCTCTGCACACCAGGAGTGACCCTGGGGGAGGGAGCGAGCTGAGGGCTCACAGCCAGCCCTGAGCATTTCCAGAACAAACAGATTTGCTTCTGAGCAAATCAGGAGCTGTGCCCAACACTGATGACTCTGGGCAGGGACCTCTCTGTGCCATCTCTGCCCAGCCCCTGCCAGGGAGAGGGAGTTTCACAGCCTGGAATTACAGGGCGTCATTTTCAAACTCATCAAGTGCAAAACAAATCCTCAGGCCAAACATCCCCAGCCTCAGGCAGAAACCTGACCCCAAAATCAGACACAAACTGATGGTATCTCTGAGCAACCAAACGAAAAAAAAACTTATATAAACTCTCTCAGGTTTGAAAAAAAAACAAACCAGCTGGGCTGGGGAACACTTGGCATGGCAGGAAAGTCAGGGATACCATTTCTGAGCTGGATAATGGCATCCCACAATCCAAACACTGCTGGGGACAGGCCCGGGGACAGGCCCAGGGACAGGAATGCTCAAAGAAAAGCATCCTCAGAGCAGGGAGGGTTTGATCCAGGGGACAATCCCAGGGACAGGAATGCTCAAAGAAAAGCATCCTCAGAGCAGGGAGGGTTTGATCCAGGGGACAATCCCAGGGACAGGAATGCTCAAAGAAAAGCATCCTCAGAGCAAGGAGGATTTATCCAGCTGCCTCCTGCCTGAGCTGCTGGACAATCCTGTGTTTTCTCCTGCTGGTGCTGCTCAGCTCCTGTTTGCCCTTCTCCCTGCACACCTGGGCACTTCCCAGCACCTTCCAGCCCCCTGCACACCTCCCTGGGCTGGGTACAGCCTGGGATTCACAATCCAAGGTCTGGGAGTCACAAACCAAGGTCTCACCAGCAGCTTCCAGCCTCCCATGTCTCTGTTTGCATATCCCTGTGCCACGGTTTGGACCTTTGCTGGACCAGCCCTGGAAAACCAGAACAGTGTGAGGAGAACACAAAGCACAGCCTGCTTGCTCTGGATCAGTCATTCCTGCTCTTGCTTGGGGTAGAAACCTGCAAGATCCCAAGGCAGTCCTTTTCCCTGGACACAGAGCAGCCAGGACACTGGGAATTTACTGGGGAATTCCTTAAATCACCATCTCCTGGTACAAGCTGAGAGAAGCAGCAGCCCTGAGAGGAGCATCAGTCCTGGCTGGGCAGGAGGAAATCAGACAAAATGTGATGTTTTCTTGGGATGCAGGAGGAAATCAGACACAATGTGATGTTTTCCTGGGATTCAGGAGGAAATCAGACACGGTGTGATGTTTTCCTGGGCTGCAGGAGGAAATCAGATGTGCTGTAATGTTTTCCTGGGATGCCAAGGGTGGGCACAGCCCCACGAAAGAATCCAATCAGATGGATTTTCCTACACCCATCCTCTCCAGCCAGATCACATCCACCTCACCCAGCCTGCTGAGGATGAGGCTGTTCAATAAAAACTGGTTTGGACAATTGGTTTGAGCCTTTCCAGTGCCTGGGATTTCCTCAGTGGCTCCACTTCACCTGCCCAGGGATGCCACAGCTTCTCCTCCTGCCATTGCCACTCCTGCCAGGCGTGGTGTCTGCTGGCATCCAGCTTCTGGAGAGGTGCCAGCTGAGCAGATTTGGGCTGATAACATGTTTGATAGGGATTTCAAATCAAAGCCAGGGAAGTTCTCCCATGATGGTGTGTCTGGGCTTCTTTTCCTGTATTTCACTGCAAAGGGCCTTGAAAGAGATGGGGAAGTCGGGGCACGGTGAAACCTCTTCCCTCCTCCAGCAAACACCAGGGATCCTCCACTGCCACTTCCACTGGCTTTACTGCTGGTCCCAGGGCTCTGGCAGCCCCTCCTCTCCCCCAGCCCTACAGGGTGGTGAAGCCCATTAGCTGTAAAGTGCTGCTTTAAGCCACACCGTGTGTTTGGAATGGGCTTTTAAAAACAACGTTATTAAACCGTCACTATTTCGCATTAAACCCATGATTTGGCCACGATACGTGCTGGGGATGCAAATATGAAATCACTGGGCAGAGCCACTGCTGATTTCCAGTGGGAACAGGATTTTAACAGGTTTGTTTTGGGCTCTATGGGGTTGGCATCATGTCTGAAATCATGACGCCTTTCAAGAGTGAGCAGTCACTGCCAGACCAGCACTGCCTCCTTACAAGGAGGAGAAAAAAAATAATTCAGGTGGATTTATGGCTACTGCCAGAAAAATCCCTGCACTCTGTCACACCATCAGAAGTTACCCAGATGCACACACCCCATCTCCCACACTTTAGACACCCATTTGTCTTTTCCCCTCACAGCACAGCTGAGGAAGGAAGAGAACACTGTCAAACATCTTTGGAGTCCCCAAACAGAATCACAGAATCACAGAACGTGTAGGTTGGAAGAGACCTTCAAGATCATCGAGTCCAACCCAGCCCTGACACCTCAACTATGTCATGGTATCAAGTGCCACATCCAGTTTCCTTTTAAACACATCCAGGGATGGTGACTTGACCACCTCCTCGGGCAGACTATTCCAACATTTAATCACTCTTTCTGTGAAAAACTTCTTCCTAATATCCCTAAAAACCCCTAATATCCTAATAAAACCCTGATGTCTGTGTGTCCAGAGGTCTCTGTGCCCGTCCCTGGCCAGGACCAGGACAGGGCAGGTCCCTCACCTTCCCAGGACACAGAGAAAATCCAAATACAAGAAGAAAAGAGGCAAAGCAGCCCAAACACAGAGAGCCACAAACCACCCTGCACCTCCCAAACGCAGGAATTAACGCCCTGAAACCCCAGTGCCTGCTTTATGCTGCTCTAATAGAACAGCAATAAAGAGTTATTCTGCTCCTTAATGGGCTCTCTCCTCTCCACGGCTGCTGAGCCGCCTCGTTCAGTACTTTTATTATCTCTGTGATAGCGGAGAGCCGAGCGAGGAGCTGCCTTTGATGGGACTTTAAAAGCCTCAGGGGGGAAAACCCAGCGGTTTCTCAAGTGAGCCAACACTAAAGCCAAGAGAGATGAGCTGGGAAAGAGCCTCCAGCTGAAGAGGGTGAAGAGATTGGTTTGGTGGCCCTGGAGGAGTCGGAGCAGTGAGCTCAGCAGCACCCATGGGTGCTGGAAGGGTTCAGAGAACTGGGTGAGAGGGACACAACCTCTGGGTTGGGGCGAGCTCAGCAGCCTGGCACAGACACTCTGAGCTCAGGGGATGTGCAGACACAAAGCCAAGGTGAGGGCACGGCCTGGAAAAGACTCTGGGTGCCATAAAACAACAATTTTCCTGTAAATGCTGGGGGTTCACAGGGCTCAACGGGCTGTGCCTGCTGTGCCCAACCCTGTGAGCCACCACGGGCTCCCCTCCTGCCTGGGGACAGACATCTCCTGCTCTGGGGCAAGGACAAGCCCATCCCACAGGAGATTTTGGAGAGATGCTGCCTCTGCAAACATCTCTGCCAGAGAGGAGAATCAAACAGGAGCGACAGGGCAATTGTATAATTTATGTACCCAGCATGGGGCTGAGCAAGAGAGAGCCGGTGCTGTGGCAAAGCTGCTGGGTAAGAAAGGGTGGCAGGATGAGGAGGTGACAAAAAGGTCCCCAGGATCTGCTTCTGAGCAGGAAAAATAACCCCAAGTATGTGGGTCTGATATTTCTGGGTCTGAGAGATTTCAGCCTGCTGGCAGCTGCTGACTTTTTCCCAAGGAAAAATTTCTCCAGAAAGCTTCTTCTCAAAACAATCTTGGCAAACAACTCTCCTTTCTCAGAACTATCTTTCTCCAGGTGGTGTTTTGCTGTTTCTCTGGTTTAACCAACGGGATCAGAGAGGTGTCGTTCCTATTCACCAACCATGTTCAGTCTGTACGGGAACACCTTATAAAAGGCAGTGAGAATTAGACAATAAAGCCTTTTTTTTCTATACTCTTTGCCTTCCAAAATATTTAGAGTCTCTCATCTTTCTTTTGTGTTCTACAATGACATAAGTACACAGCTGGAGGTGGAGGGGTGAGTGGCCATCTCCTCCTCCTCCTCCTCCTCTTTCCCACATCTCCACTTTCCCTGGCTCAGCTTGGCCCCATCAATCTGCCCAGAACTCGCCAATGACAGAAAGGCAAGAAAGGAAGGAAAACCAAAAGCTTTGATATCCAAAAAAACCCATTTCTGGGACAAGCTTTGGCAGCACCTCTGAAGGCTGATTTGGAAATGAGTCACGGGGGCTGTGGCACCACGCTGGGGTTTGAGGTGACCCCAGCCCATCTCACATCTCTGAATGACACAAAACATTAAATTAATTAAATATTAAGCAAAACTATTCCAGCACTGGTGGACAGCAACACATGGAACAGAACCCAGGGATCAGAGAGGTGTGGGATTGATCCTGGCACTCCATGAAAGAAAGGAGAAAACACCTTGGTCTTGTCAGAGAGATCCAGACTGATGTGAACAGAGGAATTCTCCTGTCCAGAAGAATTCCTGGACAGAACCCCAAGTTTCTTGAAGGTGGAGAAGAAGGATGCAACGTTTAGCACACGTTCATCTTGAGGTTTTAAATTTGGCCTTTTGGAGAGCTCTCCTTGTATTTCCCTCCCTCTGAAAACACCTCCCCGTGTCACTCCGAGGTGCCACCAGTGCCCAGAGTGCTGTGTCACCTCCCCAGCTTTGGCCAGCACATTGTTCCCTCATTTTTCACACCATCCCAGAGCAGCCCAGCACAGGCTGGGATCTGCTGACCTGTGAAGCACAAGTCAGACGAATTTTGCCTTTGCTCAGAGCGATAATGAAATATATTTGGGCAGAGGGAGCCAGCAGGGAGAAGAAACTAATAAAAGCTTCGCTTTTATTGCAGCTGGGATTTCAGCATCCTCCCAGGGGATTCCCAGAGACAAGGAGGATTCCCAGAAAGGCCTGAGCACTGGCTGCTTCTCTCCAGATTAAAGATATTACAAAATTGCCTCTTAAGAGAGAAAAAAAAAAAAATAAAATCCAGCGTGTAACTGGAGAGGGCTCGTTTGCCAGGCTTTGTGATGGTTACAAAAGGAGTGTGTCCTTGGGGAAAAGGAAGGTAATGGGGAATTGGCTTTTTCCTGCAAATTAAAAAGGGGGAAAACCACAAATAGAAGTAGCTCCAGCAGGAGCTCAGCTCAGGTGAGCACAGCCCTGAGGTGGCCGTGACAGCTCCATCAGCACCAGGCAGAACTTCTCCCTCCACACCCCAAACACAGCCCGCTCTGCTCTGCCCAGCTCCTTCCCTCTGCCCCTAATTAGCCATTTCCTAATGAACCTGGAGGGATGCCGAGCTGGGAGCAGCAGAGGAGGGAGCTGGAGCGTGGGAAGGTGTGAAACCCGTGGGTGCTGACGGCTCCGACCTCGCCGGGTGCCCCTTGAAAGGCACCAAACTGTGCTGGGCTCCTGGCCCGGGAAAAGGGTGTTAGAAGTGCCTGTTAGAAAACTGGCTTTTTGCAAGACGTGTGCTACGTGATTAATTACTTTGTGCTAAGGATATGTAAGTTTTAATTTCTGCTGTTAGTAAAGAAAATTAGGCATAGTGGTAGTAGTTGATATAGTCGTTACTTTAACTGTCTGTTTGGTTGAAATAACATCCAGTGAACATGTAAAGAAGACCCTGCTGTTGATACACCAACTATCAGCATCTCCCATCTGAAGAAAGTCTGGACCATGACCCAAGCTGGAGGTGATAATGAAGACACAGCCAAGAAACATGAATGGTCCAAAAAGGCAGACCCAAGGAGGGACCATGCAAAACAGTTCCTGGGATATGGAAACTAGTTTGTGGAAAAATATGAATATTCAACAAGACTGATGAAATAGAAAGGGTATTTAAAGAAAGACTCTGAAATAGCAGGTTGTGGACATACTTCCTTTTTGCTTAATCTGTCTCCTAATTGTCTTATTTTTATTATCAAACCTATTTCTTAACATTTACCAAGAAACTGAACTCCGTTTTTCACAAGGGACAGGAAGAGGAGGAAAAAGTCAAAAAAAGCCTCCCTAAACCCACTAATTAGCTTCAAATGCTGGTAAATAGGTTTACACAGTCTGTCTGCAAAGGCCTGAGCTGCCACAAAGACACCTCGTGCCCATGAGGGAGCACCAGCAGCATCATTCCAGCTGCTCAGAGCAAAGCCACTGTGCCTCTGGGCTTCCAGGTGGTCCAAACCCTGGCCATGGTGCTCTGCATGGATCTCTCCAGGCTTTGAGGAGCCTAGAAAACACTCAGAGCTCACCCCATGCTAAGCAGGGTGGTTGTAATCATCACATCTGTGTTTCCCATGGATGTAGCAGCCAGGAATATTGAGGGAAAAGGCTCCTGCAGCCAGAAATGTTCAGGGAAAAGGCTCCTGCAGATAACTCCTGAGCCCACAGCACTGGTGTAAAAGGACAGGATGGCCAGACAACCCCAAAAATGGCTCCAGTATTTGTCTTGCACCATAAGGAACAACAGGACAGGCTAAACTTTGTCCAGAAATCAGCTGCTCCTGCTAATCAGTCACGTTTAATTAAGTTTACTCCTCAAATTGTGGGTCAGCTGCTCCACAGCCTCATCCCCTCCCCGTGCTGAAGGCCTGCAGGTCCTTCTCTGAGCCCAGCCCACAACTCGGGGTGCCCAAAGTCAGGCACTTCAGCAAAACCCTCATCTCATGACTCAGAAAGAGCCTTAACAAACCTTTGCAGGGAAAAGCCCCTGGCAGAGGCAGCCATTCCTCAGGGATTATTTGCACCCTCAGTAACAAACTGCTCAGGCAGAGCACGGAAAAGGAGCAGCTGCCAGTCCCTGGTGGTGGAAGGTGAGACAGGATTGTGCCTCTGGGTTGTCTCCACACCTGGAATCCTGCACTGCACTGGCACAGCTCACACAGGAAAGCTGCTCCCGCCCCATCCCTGGGATTACTGAAGGAAGCTTGGGACTAGTGGAAGGTCCCTGCTGATGGCAGGGGGTGGGACAAGATGGGTTTTAATGTCCCTTCCAACCCATTCTGTGTTTTCATCACTCCATGACCAGACTCTGAGTTAAAAAGCTGCCCCCAGTCCAGCCCTTTCACCAGCTCTACCCTGAGGTATTCCAAGTGAATTCCAGCCAAGGGGATTTCCAAGGGTTCTTTGCTGGCTGCAAGGAGAGGCTCTCCTACAAAAACATCCCCCTCCCTCCCCCGGTATTGATTGGATTTGTGGAAACAGATGGAAAAAACAGCGAGTCAGATGCAAAACACGGATATCCAAACCTGCTTCCAGGAAACTGCCTTTAATCTGTATTAACTTTAATCCCTTTCGATCAAGGCCTGGGATGTGAGCAGAAAATATTACAAATTTTCACATCTCTTTGGCTTCCCATTTCCACTTGGCTCCAAAAGGGAGCTGGGAGGTTAGAGCAAAATCTACAGAGCACAAAAAAAAAGAGGTTTAGCAACATCCTGCGTGTGCAGGAGAAATTGGAAGCATCCATATGAAACCAATCCACTTGCACAAAGAGTAATTTACCTATTGGGGAGAGTGAGAGAGCTCAGAATGCTCCTTGCCTGATTTCCTTCATCCTTATCTCAGGTGCTAATGGGAAAAACTCAGCCGTGTATGAAAACAACATGAAGGAAAGTGTTTAAAAGCCTTTTTTTCCCCTTGTTTTTGCATTTTGCAGAGCCCTCACTTTCTGGAAGGGTCATGGGTTTCTCCAGAGAAGTTTAAATCCTTTCCAGGCCCAGAGCAGCAGCTCTGAGGGGAGATGGCCAGGCCAGGAGCAGTGGACAGAGCAAGGACAGCTTTGTCCTCCCTGCCACACCCAGGGGGGTTTGGGTTTGGAGTCACCATCCCACAGAATGGAAATATCCCACCTCAAGGGAGGCACCTGCCGTTTGACACTCCAGAGGCTGCTGTGTTCCAAGCCCTGAAGGCACAGGAAGCTTTTCCATTGATTCCTCAGGCTCTGAGCCCTGGATTCATCCTGCAGCTCTGCTTAACTCTCCCCATCCTACCTTGAAACATCAGCTCTGCCCCAGGGAGCCTCAGGAAAACAAAGTCCCTCCTAAAGCCCTCCTGCAGCAGCAGCAGCTTAACCATCACAAGCCGTTTGAGACCAGCTGTGTTTTACAAATCAGGAGAAAGACTCGGTTTAAGCTCAAAGAAATTCCTGTAATTCCAACGCACACAAAAGAGGCAGGAAGCAAACAGGAGGTTTTTTTCAAGTGCAGCTTTTAGAATTTGCCTGGGATTTGCCGCTTTGATTTGCTCCAAACCTGGAGCTGCTGTGTTTGCAGGGATGGGAGACCTTTCCCACTGAAGTTTCTTCCCCTGCAGCTACACGGAGTCAGGGCTTGTAGCAGGAATCCCTCTTGGCTCCACAGATGGAGGGGGCTGCTCCAAACCTCCTGCACAAGCACAGACCCACCTGCATGAAACATCTTCACTTTCACAGCTTTAAGTTTAAAAAGAGGAGGGGGGAAAGGCACAGAAGAGAAAGAAAGGGCAAAAGAACTCGATGTGCCCACGAGCTCTGGGAATGCACAACCAGGAGAGGGCTGGAGCTCCCCTCTGCCTGCACCCTCTTCCCAAGCACCCCAAAACACAGAGTGACACTGGGCAGAAACACTCAGGAGGAAGAAGAGCAGGAAGAGAAGCACAGGAAAGCAGGATGAAGTTCATTTCCTTAGCCCTGATCCTCTCCCAAACTCCAGGGAGGAGAAGCAGCTTGCAAACTTTATTATCATTACAAACAAAATTCCCCCAGTGCCAGCCAGCTCTGAGCTGCCTCTTTGCCCCACATCAGCACTGACATGCCTGTT
Organism: Zosterops lateralis; assembly: GCF_965231275.1. Classification (NCBI taxonomy): domain Eukaryota; kingdom Metazoa; phylum Chordata; class Aves; order Passeriformes; family Zosteropidae; genus Zosterops; species Zosterops lateralis. The sequence continues at coordinate 9,643,917 of NC_139780.1, read as the reverse complement.
AAATATCCATTTTTCAGGCACTGGGAACACTTGGGCACACGACCAAAGCCCATCACATCACCAGGGGCTGCTGCAGGACCCTCAAAACTGCTCCTCAAGCTGAGACATCTCTTGGTGCTGCTGAGCTCCAGCTTCACCCCAGGCTGTTTGCAAGTACAAGGTTTCATAAATAACTAAAAACCTTTGACAAGATCACCTCGAGCATCCTACAACACTTCAGGTGTTGTAAAGGAAGCAAACTTCTCCTTTCTAAACCCAGGAAACTTTAGTTCAGATCATGATTTAAGCTCTCAGCCCTTCCTCCCGAGCTGGAAGAGGCTCCCAAATCCCACAGAGCCACTTTCAGACATGTAATCAATCAGGGAACCATCTACCCATCTCCTGCACCACTCTGGGAGTGTCTGCAAGCACATCCAGCAAGTCTGGAGAATAACTGACATGAACCTCAGCCCTCCAAAATTGCCAATTTAGCTGCTGTTATTGTCCCTTCCAAAGTTTCTCTGAGGAAAGGAGTGGTGCAGGCTGCCACTCATGGAGGCAGGCAGGAGAATATTCCCACTGCTCCCTCCTCCTGTCCAGAGGCTCTGGGAGATTTCACATCAGAAACAAATGCCCAATTTATCCAGGTTTTTGAGAGCCATCAGAGGAATTCACTGCTCTTGACACAGAAAAAGAAGAAAAAAAAAATCCACAGCTGTAAATGCTCTGTAGAAAGAACAATTAGCTGTAGTAAGGAGAAATTCCTCATACATTTTCACCAGGCTCTTTCTATCTACTCATTTTCCCTGTCTTAGGCACCTAAACCAGAGGGATGTGCTGAGAGATTCTGCTGCTGGCCCGACCCTTCCATCAGCTTTACCCAGTTGGACACCTCAGTCACTTCCTGTCACTTTCAACAGTGTCACCTCTGGGTTTCCTGGAAAACAACTGTGTTAAATTCCCAGTTCCTAGAAAAACAGGCAGCCAGCAGGAGCTGAACCAGGATGGTCAGAGGACTGAGGGGAGGGAGGAGCAGTTCAGAGCAGAGAGGAGAAATTCCCAGCTCCTGAGGCAAGGTCAGATCACCTTTTCAGAGAGTTTGTATCATTTTTAGGGGGGAAAAAAACCTAAAACTGTTAAGATTCTCATTCTGTAAGAAGAGCCACAATCAGAGGCCAGTGTTGAATATCAGAGCTCCTGATCTGTGTGTTTTATTCCTCCTCACTGCACAATTCCTGCCCAGTCCTCCAAGAACTGTTTTCAAAAGGAAGAAAACCTGGGAAAGGACAGCTCTGCCAGGCTAACAAACACCACCACGAGCTTTTCTCTTTGCAATTATTCCATGTTAGACACAAATGAAGCCTCTCAGTGCAGCAGCAGAGCCAAGACATCCGTGTGCAGCAAGGATGTGCTGCTCCTCCTCTTCCCCTGCCCTCCCTGAAGGAGATAAAAGGATTGGATTTTATTTTATTACAGATTCTGCTTCGCTGGTGAAATACCTCCCAGAAATAAATGTTATTTCAGAAATTTAAAAAAAAAGGGGGTTTCCATCAATCACATGCCAAGCCTCGCTTCCTCTCTGATTCAGTTCTCAAAATAGCAAGCCCTGAATTTCCCAAATCCATGATTAACTGGAAGCATCAAGAGGTTTCCAGACAAAACTCACTGTCTGGAGCAGCCTCCTACCCCTGGGCAGGCAAATTCCTGGTCTGGGCTCTCCAAGAGGAATGGCACATCAGACAGAGACCTCTGACACTGCCCAATTTTTCCCATTTATTAATCCTGTGCCATCAATTAATGCATTTCCACCTGCAGGAAGGGCAGGAGCCTGAGGCAGAGAGAGCAGCAACCCACAAGGCATTTCCCAGAGATGCTCAGAAACCACCTCCCTTCCTCTCATCCTGTGACAGAGGATAAATATACCCACAAAGTGCTTTGATTTGACTGGGGATGTTAAATTTAGTCGCTGCTCTGCCTCTGCAGACAGCACATTTACTGCTCCAGGGATGACTGAAATGTGCATTGCATGCTGCAAAGGGGCCCAGAAAAGAACTGCACTGAAAAAAAAAAACCCCATCCAAAATATTGGCTGCCCTGACAGGGTGTCACAGCTCACAAATGACAGGGTGGAAGGGGAAGCTGGATGGATTTTCACAGTCACTGCTGCACAGAGGGTGAGACAAGATGATCTAAGGGCCCCTTCAGGCCTAACAAATCTATACAGCTGAAAAAAAAAGAAAAAAAAAAAAAAAGGAAAAAATATCATAGATTAGATCTTGACTGTCTCCAAGAAAAAAAAATAAAAAAAGGAGGAGTCAGGCATGATGTTTTCAGTCAGTGATTTAAGGAATGCAAATAGCTTTGTCAAGGATGCTCAGTCAGATTTCCCCAGCTGGATCCTCCAGTGTGAGCTCAGCTCTGCCCAGGACCTGCAGGATGGTTTGCAACACCAGGATGGTTTAAACCAACACCAGGATGGTTTAAAATGAACACCAGGATGGTTTAAAACAAACACTGGGATGGTTTAGAACACGAGGATGGTTTAAAACAAGCACCAGGATGGTTTAAAACAACACCAGGACAGTTTAGAAGACCAGGATAGTTTAAAACGAGCACCAGGATGGTTAAAAACATCAGGATGGTTTAAAAGACCAGGATGGTTTGCAACACCAGGATGGTTTAGAACAACATCACGATGGTTTAAAAGACCAGGATGGTTTAAAACACCAGAAAGGTTAAAAACACCAGGATGGTTAAAAACATCAGGATGGTTTAAAAGACCAGGATGGTTTGCAACACCAGGATGGTTTAAAACAACACCAGGATGGTTTAGAACACCAGGACAGTTTACTACACCAAGATGGTCTAAAACACCAGGATGTTTACAACACCAGGATGTTTACACCAACACCAGAATGGTTTAAAACACCAGGATGGTTTAAAACACCGGGATGGTTTAAAACAACACCAGGATGGTTTAAAACAAACATCAGGATGGTTTAAAACAGCACCAGAATGGTTTAAAATACCAGCATGGTTTAAAACAACACCAAGATGGTTTAAAACACGAGGATGGTTTAAAACACCAGGATGGTTAAAAATACCAGGACAGTTTAGAACACCAGGTTGGTTTAAAACAATCAGCAGGAAAAGCCAAGAAGCAGCTGGGTGGGAGAGCCCCATCCTCACTGGAAAGGGGAGGGAAGCAGCACATGGAGGGTGTTTCCATCCCAAGGGAACAACCATCCTGCATCCCCCAGCTCGCTGTGCAGCCTCACAGCAGCTCCCCGAGTGTCACCAGCTGTTTATCAGCCGCTAAAAACGCGTTTAAAAATTAATAAGAACAGATTGAGCAAGTGCGGAACACGCAGAGAGCAGAGGCTGTGAGGGATTTCGACACGAGCAGGCTGGGAAGAGCCAGCCTTGGTACAGGAGAGAAAAATGCCAAAAAATACACAAAATGCCAAAAATACACTCACAGAGACAGGAAAACGGGGACTGAACCACCCTGTGCTCCTTCTCCCAGCCCTTTAACCAGACAAAGAGCAGCTGGGCCATGCACTATGGTCAGCCTGGGGTTGTAGGGGGAGGGAAAAAAAGGGGATTTATCCATGTGTTAATACAGGCTCCCATCACCACGGCCCCCTGATGGTTCTGAGGGCTCAGCTTTGAACACACAATGTTGATAAAGGTCATCGAGATGGATGAGAGTCCTTGAGGACGCCCTGTGCAGGAGGGAATGAGGGGTCCCAGCAGCCACCAAGGGAAAAAAACAGGGAAAAAGGAACAAGAATTGCTGGTGCCAGCAGGGCAGAGTGATCAGTAAATGTCAAGACCCAAAACTGCATCCCAAAGGCCACCGATGGAAATGTGAGGATGAGGTGAGAGGAGTAACTGCTGCCAGCTCAGGTATGAGGGTCAGGGAAAACTCCTCCCTGCAGCTCCTGTCCAGAACAAAGAGAATTTGTAATCAAACAGGTAAAACTGGTTTCTGTCCTCTGGACAAGTATTTACTTGTGGGAAGGGAACAGGAAACCGGGATTTGTTCTTAGCTGCGGCTCTTGGCATTTTCTAACTGCTGGGAAGAGCACATTAAAATCTGAGTGACTTCACAACCAGCAGCAATGAGTTACCACTGCACAGGGCATTTTACAGAGCACAAAATCCCAAAAAATCCCAGGTCAGGGTGAAGCCTTGCTCAGGTGCCTCATGAGGGGCATGAAAATCCACACTGCAAACAATAATTGTGTGTGCTTGATGGCAGAAATGTCTGGAATTCCCAGAGGAAAAGCTCAGCCTGGTGTAAAACATGAAACTGAGGAGTGGGACAGAGAAAAGAGAAAGGGCTTTCTGTTCTGATCAATACTGAGCAGCATTTTGTTTCTGCCCACTGAAAAAAGGGCAATGTTTCCTGCATGTCCACAAACAAACAAACAAAATGTTTTCCAATTTTGGATTAAAGAAAAGCCAAAAAAAAAAAGGTCCCTGAAATTGAATTTTAATCGCTTTCCCCCTCCCCATCTGCTATTAAGGCTGGTTTTTGTTCAAAACATCTTTATTTTTTCATGCCATATTTTGGCCAGATGTAGACGATGTGCTTGGACTGCAGAAAAGAGCATTTGATAGCATTACTGAGAGATAACCAGCTCAGCCCAAGCCTTGCAAAAGAAAAAAGAAAAAAAACCCACACAACAAAAAACCCCTTTTTATTTCACATCAGGCCCTGAGCTCCTCACCAATATCATCTCATCAGCCCACAGAGCAAACCAGCCCGCGAGGGACAGATCCGAAAGGTTTTGAATAATTCCCCCCATCAAAAATCAACTCCAACTCGGATGAGACTTTCCACCAAAGCATCGAGACAGCATGAGACAAGGCTGTGAGAAAGACGGGGGGAGAAATAACATTCTTGTCAAAATGACATCTCCCCCCCTCGGGAGTACAATCCTCACAAAAATAAAACGTTCTACAAAAAATAAAATGTGTCACGTTGGGTTTCGGATCCCGCGCTCCCGAAACGCATCGCACCAGGTGCTGGAGTGATTATGTTTGACTTATTTAATGATGGAACGTCCACAGGCTCGGCTTTACAGCTGGAGAAATAAAAAAATCATGTTTGAGGGGCTAAATGGGAAAGAAAGGGGAAAAAAAAAAGCAGGGGGGATGGTTTGACAATGCATGGATATTTATGCGGAAATTACGCCCACGAAGGGAATGTTCAACTGAGAGAGCTGCCTTCCCCCTTGGTGGCTGGAAATGGGGTTTGGAGTGGTGGGGATGGTCAGTGAGGAGCTGCAGTCGTGGATTTGGGGGCAAACAGGAGGATTTGGGGAATTGGGTGCAAAAGGGAGGAGCGGCTGCTCCAGTTCGGGATTCTGCGTTCCCATCGCTTATCCAACCCTGCTTCCAGCCACACCTCGAAGGGAAAACCACCCCAGGTGTGGTGTGTGCTGACCTGTGATGTGAACAGGGATCTAGGCTCTCCTTGGGGTGCTCACAGGCACACTGAAAGTCACACCAGAGCCAAGATTCCTCTCCCACCTCTCCTGGTGGTGCCTCTGGACAGGAGAACCAATGGTCTCCAACGGGGGAAAAAAAAGACCCTCCAAAATGTGCAATCAGCAGAGCACCAGTGAATTTGCCACCCCAAAACCTGCTCCTTTCCCACTGTAAACCCAGTGCATGGAAGCCTTTTCCTGACCAGACTGCCCAGTCCTGTGCCCCCAGATCCCACTGGGATCGAGCAGCAGCCCAGGGAGCCCAGGATATGAGAGGGAGGAGCTGATGGGTCAAGAGAGAGACAAAACCAGAGCTGTCATCACTGCAGCATCCAGGGAAAACCCAGGGGAATATCCCTGCTGCTTGTCACAGCAGGAATACCCTCTGCTAACAAAGGTCCCACTGATGTATTTTTCATCAAGTGCTTTATTCTGCTGCAGACGTGGGCTATTATCAGCAATAAATGTTTGCAGGGTAGGAGGTGGTGGTGTTGATGTCTGTAAAGCTTTGAGTAAGAGCTGATGAGACCTGTCCCAAAATAATTCAGTGTTTATTAAGACCTCCATTAATTCAAGCTATTCATATTGGAGTGCCTCCATTAAAAAAAATTATCTTAGTTTATTGCCTCTCACCCTCCTTCTTCACAGCTAAACACCAGTGAGAGTGGGATTGAGCCAGAGTTAGCCCAGTTTGCCCCCAGTGTGGGCAGCTCCTCACCCCAGCCCTGGCACCAATGTGCTGTGCATTGCATTCTGCTCCTAGAAAACACCAGATCTCCTCCTCTCCTCATCCCAGCCCTGGCACCAGCAGGTGCTGTGCATAGCATTCTGCTCCTGAAAAACACAGGATTTCCTCCTCTCCCCATCCCAGCCCCAGCCAGGGCTCACAGCCTCAACAGAAAATGTTTCCGTGGTGGGTGAGCAGTGGATAGGACACGTCTGCAGCAATCAGACACATACAGAGATGTTTCCACGAACTCAGGGATGTCTTCACTCCCCTCCTGGCCCTGCAGCTGCTTCCCTGCATTCCCCAGGGATGTTCTCAGAGGAATTTCCCTCAGGGACCCTGTGCTGCCTGCTGGGGGTGATGGCACTGTCACCTCCCCTCCAGTGACTCCAGCAGAGCTACTGGGAGCAATCTCCCTGCTGCCTTGTCAAGCCAATCACTTCATGATAGAAATGATGTAAATTAATTAAACATCCAGCCCCTCTCTTGCTCCTGACAGCGTTTCCAGCAGCTTTTGCACTGACCAAGGCTCCCAGATGGGCTCCAGGGCATAGGCAGGTCCAGCTCTCCTCTGGACAAGGGCTCTCAAGGTCCCTTGGTCCTTTCCCTGCCTTTGGTTCGCTCCATTCCACACCAGAACATTCTCCTGCCCTTCCTGAGAAACCAGAGCACCTTTCAGAGGGAGAGGGGAAGGTGCCAAAACACAAACCCAGGGGCTCTCACATCACCCCACACCCTGCCAAAGGGTCCCTGTCACTTGCAGCAGCACAAGCTCTGCTGGGTTTCCCCCCAAAGAAACAACATCCCACAGCTTAGGAGAGAACTTTAAATTAAAATTAACAGAGGAAACCCAGCCAGGCCCATCCATGAATCCCACAAAGCAAGCTGACATTACAACAGCATCTCCCAAATGCCCCTGGAGAGCCCAGTGCTGCTCCCAGCCCTGGTGCAGGATTCAGAGCTGTGGAAATGCCCATCTCTGGCTGCTGGCCCTACCAGCACATCTGTGCTCCTGCCTTTGTTTGCCTGGGGCCACACCTGTCCCCTGGAGCTGCTCCTGCCCTGCACGGGGCCATCAGGCTGTAACTGATACCTCACTGCAGGGAAAAAAAACTTCAAATATATACAATTACAAATCAAGAAGTAACGCAGTGCAACCTGTGAAGGGAACAGCTGGGGTGCTCCACGCCTGTTGTCACTGGGATTTTAATTTCAGAGCATTTCCCCACCCGGCCACAGATGAGTCACTGGTGAATCTGCATTTGGGATGTGAAATATGGAGCTCTCCACTGCTCCATGTGCCATTCCCCTTCCCAAACCCCCTCTAAAGCTGCGTGACAGTAAGACAACAGAGTGGGAAATGATAAGCTTTGATGGGGAAAAAACTATGCAGAAAAAGGGCCAGAACTGTATTAAAGTATATTAAAAAGCCAGCACGGAAGGCAGTTCAAAAAGCTCCCTGTAAAGCAGCTCAGCTCTCTGGGGCTCTGTTTAACAGACATCCTTTTATTAGAAAAAGTCGCTGAAGATGCCTGTTTAGCACTTCCAATAAAGGAGAGGTGCATGGGGATGGAGGGTTTGTTTTTTTCCATTAAAATTACAGCAGGGTCTGGAACTGAAAGGGAAAAACCTCCAGATCCAGGATTTTGTTTCTGCCCCGTTCATTAATGCACCAAGGCCTGAACTGGTCACAAGCTGGGGGAGGGTTCTCTGGCTTGGAAGTCCTACCAGTCATCCAGGTGGTTTTAGCTGAGGAATAACCATTTGGATGAGGGAAATGAAGAAGGAAATGCCAAAAAATTATGGGTGATGAAAAGAGAGGCTCTGCAGCCAGCCCAGCATCTCCCCTGCCCTACACACCCCTCTGACACAGCTGGACACGGCTGGCTGAAGAACATGACATCTTTCATCCCAAAATTCCTCAAACTGGAATGCAAGAGCCTGATAGAAGCCTCCAGAAAATATTTCAGAAAAAAAATCTATTTTATGGAGCTCCACAGGCAGCTGAGGGCAGGAATTGCAGCAAACACAAGAAAAGAACATCTTCCCTTGGGAGAGCCAGGCAGGAGCAGGGGGGTTTCCTGTGCTCTCAGCAAGTGGTGGATGATGCTCCTCATCACCTGAGAGCTGCCAGTAAAAATCCTAAAAATCTGCTGAACCTTGGGTCTGCTCCCATCCCCTCACCGTGGCACGTTATTAATGCTCATTACCATCAAGATCTCAGAGCTCAGTGAGGTTGGGTTTGTTTTCCACCCAACCTCGTGCCTCCCTCATCTCAAATCCCAGCACAGCAAAGAGAGGGGGCAAAACATGCCTGGAGAGCAGTGAGAGAAATAGCTAAAGGATTACGGAATCATCTCGGGAAAGACCATGGGATGTCCAAGCCCTGAGTAAGGCAACACTGACTCCCACCCCCAGTTCTTCATTAGAACATTAAAAGATGATGTAAAATTGCCTTTGATATCAGAGAAGGATGACCAGAGAGACCATCTGGCTTTAACCAGCTGATGTTTTCTCCACACACCCCTGTCTCCAGGGCAGACCTCAGATTTGTGGCATTATCTCAGCTCAAACATGGCAAAAAAACAGGCTGGAGATTTTAATACCCATCCCACTGCCTGGCTTTGAGTGTGAAGTGAACAAGAGTCGAGACACGTAAAAAATAGCACTGTTAAAAATAACATTAAAAATGCTCCTATTTGGGCCCTCAGGCCCTCAGAGGAAGATGTTTCATTATCCAAGTCTAAGAAATTAATTATGCTTTAATCATTTTTTTTTCACTAAAAAAAGGCAAGTCGTTTTGGCTTGCTTTGCTCTTGAAGAGGAAACCCTCAGCCAAACTCTGCTCCTCCTTGTTCATCTCACTCAGGATCCAGCCCAGGGCTCACTGGAGCTCACTGGGATCATCCCCTGGACCAGCACCACAAACTCTGCACCCCTCCATGTCCCACACATGGTGCCAATTAATAAATAATAACATTAATAACCAGCCCCAGGACTCCCTGTGTGCAGACAACACCCCAAAGCATCTCCTCTCCCCCTCCAAAACAGGCAAGATCCTCATTTCAGGCCCCCAAAAAATCAACTCACTACCAGTTTTCAGGGAATCAGACAAGTTTGACATCACATGGAGGAGCTGAGCATCCCAACGAGGAGCTGCAGTCTTGGGTTTTATGTTTCTTTTCCGACCTGAGATTCCACACTGGTGGTTCTGGTGGGCTTGAGGGAGTGTTTTTCCCTCTCTGACCTCTGAAGGCTTTTGGTCTGAGTGTGTGCTCAGTGGGAGAATGATGTGGAGTCTCAAGGTCTTGGTTTTCTTGGTTTCTCATGTTGTCTATTAATTCTTATCTTACAATTCTCTGTGTCCGGCCAAGGTGTTCACAGCAGCTCCGACACAATGTGACTCCCCCCGTGACGGGAGGTCACTCTGCCTTTATACAGATAATAACGTGTCTCTTATTTACAATTCTGTGCCAATGCCTAACACCTATACAAGAAGGGTCATTTCTACTTTAACCCAATCCACTCAAACCACCTTGTGCCCACATCACTGCAGAAAACAGATGCCAAGGGAGAAGAACGCAGGGTTCCACCCTAATTCCTCCATCTTGTCCCTTTGCCTCTACATTCTAAAAATCCCAAAACTACAAAATCTTCCACACGGTGATAAACTACACCACTGTCTGTCACACATTTGTGACTTGCAATTCTTCTCTGCTTGGAAGTTTTTCACATGGACCAAAATCAAAGCCTGTGTCTTCCTGGGCTCTGTGCCAGGCAAACCCCCCTGCACAGACCCCAGACCCTCTTTTTTGGGTCCCAGGTCTCTCTACCGAGGTCTGTGACCATCCAGAGTGCCCAGAGGGATGCCCTGGACTCCCGACACTGCAGCTCCTTCCTGTGGCACCCCCAGGTGTCAGAGGGAGCCCAGCCAGGCCCTGGGGTGGGTTTCAGGGGGGGTTCCAGAGCCGCCCTCGCCCCGGCCGGTGCCGAATCCACCCGCCTGGAACTCCAGCCTGGTTTCCATAGAAACAGGTGGAGAGCACACACACAGGAGCTAAATCTTATTTACTGAGTTAAAGAAAAAAGGGCTGCACAAGCTGTAATTTAGTCCTAGGGGTAAATACGACATTATGAGGGATGCAAAGATTTTGACGAAGGCAAAGAATGTGGCTGTTCACTGCTAGTTTTGCCTCTGACATCAATTATTTTAATAAGATTAAGATAAATCAATGCACACCTCCTTTAAGAAGTTCCACTGCCCGGATTTCCTAATAGGTACTTGCACATATTTTTTTATTAAATGCTAGCGGGTTTGGGAAGATTATTTCGTCTTCCCCAGCCAGAAATAATCCCACTAACAAATGAGGAAATCTACATTTACTAACAGGTTCTACCTGGGCCATAACCATCACTTAAAGTGAGTATCATGACCTCAAGTCCAACAAGATGCTCTCAAACTGCAAGGCTTATTATTTATTTTTTTTCCAACAGATATATTTAGACCAGACCAGAATTTCTGTAACAAACCACTTATGGACACCTGAGGGAAAACACTGTTTGTAAAACATTTAATTTTGGCTGCATCCTTTGCTGTCTGCTAAGAGAGGTTCCTTGTGTGCCCTCCAAAAACACACACACACACACCAAATCTGTCACTGATTTGAATATTAAGATTTATAAGGTTGGAGATATCCCTCCAATCACTCTGCCTTGCCCTGCACAGGGGCAAGGTTGGAATATGTATCATTTGGGATGAATAATACATGATGGCAGCGTCAATCCAGTCCCAGCTGAGGACGTGCTGCCCCAGCAAGGAGCCAGGAAGGTTTTTTGGGACCACACCGAGCTGGCTGCAGGGAGCATTTATCTTTTTGCTAATGAAGGGACTTGCTGCTCCAGCCTGGAAAAAAAAAAAAAAAAAAAAAAAAAAAAAAGGGCTGGAAAATCCTAATTAATGAGTGGTATTCAAACCCCACGCACGTCACTCTATGTGACAGCTCCAGTCTCATCCCATCAGAGACCCCGGGGCTCGCTCCAGCCCTGGCTGATGGGAACCAGGATCAGTTTAAAATAAATGAAGCTCTGGCAAACATTTCCTTACTGGGTGGGGACAGGAGGGTGAAGTGCATCATGTAAGGAGAGGTCATTGAATAAAGGGGGCCTGCAAAATTTGGAGAAGGATTGTGTTTAATCCCCTTCATCTGGGCTCAGCCATCCTGCAAAAGGCATCAATTCTGGAGGACAGTGGAGGTTGCCCCCAGCCCAGGATGTGCCTCATTTTCCATGTCACATCACCCATCTCGTCACAGAAAAACACTGGAACAGCTGACACCCAATAACAGCCACAATGTAAAATAATTCCTGACCCTTCTGTGTTATCTGTGGGAGATAAAACAGCAGAGATTGTAGTGAATAATAGAACCTTCCATGAAATCAAGGGTGTGGCAAACTGTATCTTCCCCCATCCACAAACAGGTGTTTATCAGGGTGTCATCACAGCTGTTTCAGTTGGAGTCTTATCTCTAAAATAACTAAACTCTACCAGTTAGACAAGCATATTTTAACAAAATCTAGGATGATTTTAAATTAAACAATACTTAAACTTAACAGGAATAAAGTTTGATAGGAAAGAAATCTTAAACTTAATAAACTTACATGTAACAGAACTTTAAATTAACAGAATGTAAACCCAACATCCAGCCAGGCCAGGGATCAGAGCAGCCCCTTCTCAGCCCAGCATTTCCCTGTGCTGGACCAGCCTCATAGGCCCAGGCTGGACATTCCAAATTGTTCTTTTCCAAATGACCATGGAAGTGGCTTTTCGAGGCAGCCTGACAGCAGCATCTGATGTTTTCTCATTAGCTGAGCTGGGATGACATTGCTCATGGCTCTGCCAGGGTAATAAAGGAACCAGCCAGCAAACAAAGCAAAAAAAATCAATATGGATGAGTGTAATATTTTTCATAATGTCTTTATTGTGCACAGCCTTCCTCATGCAGCTATTCATAGACACACTTTCTCCTCTTTTTTTTCCCCTCAGGGAATGAAGAGATGGGAAATGTTCTTATTCCACACCAGAAAACCCAACGCTGATTCACCACCCCTGAAGAGTTTATAAATTAAACCCAAATATGAGCAGATTAAACCAAATACACCCAGCCTGACTGGTTGAGCTGATGTGTTTCAGACACATCCTGAAGCCCCACCAGGTCCTGCAGGTGACACTGGGGACATTGGGGACATCCTCATGGCACCGAGTCCCCTCAGGGCTGGGAGAAGGAAACGTGCTGAGCCCCTGGATGCTGGGGGAAGGAGCAGAGGAAGAGAAACACCACTCAAACAGGAAACTTTGCAAGCAAACACAGCAGAACCACATCCTCTCCAAAGGCATCCTCTCTGTGACCCCAAACGACCGAGGGGGCTGAAGGGAGAGGGGGAATTGGGAGCTCTGGTGCTGGGGACCCTGGAGGGTTCCTGAACATTTCAGCCTTTCTGAGCTGAGGGGTGCTCACCCTGTTTGACTTGAGACCTTGAAACAGACTCTTGAGATTGAGTGATTGAGCACGGGGGTGGTGGGTGTGTGGTTTGGATGGTGTCGTGTGGTCTCACAGGGTGAAAAAACTTAAGATTTAAGATTTTAGTACATGGTAATACATGTGAGTGAAGATGGAGGATTTTAGGCATTGCCTGAGTCCTTCTTCACCTTCTTCTTCACCTTCTTCTTCACCTTCTTCTTCATGGGTTTGGGTGCTTTAATTGGGTGAAGAAGTTCCACATTTGGGGCCTTGGGAGGTCATTATTGGGTCAAAAGTATAAGTAATACAAGTGTCACCTCATTATTGGGTAATTATCACTTAAATAACCTTGGGAAGAGTTAGAAACTCTCCATTTTACCTCTGTTCTCTAACCTGCTGGTTAGTGCTCACACCTTGTGAGTCTGTAAACAGATAAGAAACAATAAACACTCAAGTCCAAACTCGAAAATCTACATTTCCCGTGTATTCATCCTGACCCTGGCAGAGAAAAAGAAGTCAGAACCATCACACTCTGAGGGGTGAAAGCTCCAGGCTGGAAACACAAGGGAATTGCAACATAACCTGGGACCTCCAGCAAGGATCATCCTACCCCAAAAGAGATTTGGGGCTGTGCACCTTCCCTGCAGCTCTGCCCTGCCCTGGTTGGCACTAGCAGCAGGACCACTGCAGTTTTCATTTATTTATTGCCAAGCAGGTGCTGCAGGATAAGCGTGGAAATGTTGTTTTGATCTTTTTCAGTCTTCTGATGTTTGCATTTTTGTAGTAGAGTTTCTCACAGGTTTTCAGGTAAGCAAAGTGATGTTTACATTCCTCTCTGGAGGAGGGACAATTGATGGACTTCTAGTTTGACCGGTGTGGTTGGAGAGGTGTCAACCTCATTGTCCAATCTGTGGTCATTGTCCAAAATCTGTATAAATCGAGGTCAGAGAATAAACTTCCCTCTTCTTGCCCTGACGACCTGACAGTGTACGTATCATTCTTTTTATATCCTATAACAACGTGGAAAAAGCAAAATTCCGCCCCCAAAAAAGCGCTGGGCAGTGAATCCACTGCCAGAGCCATCTCTCCATCCCTGCCAGGGACTGCCACTATGCCAAGCAGGATCAGATCTCCTGGTATCAATCAGGTACAGCAAAAATGACCTGAATTACCCACCCCGAGCAAACACCTCTAGAGGCAGCTGTACCTCCAGGCCTGGTGTGTATAAAACATCCTGGACACAAAGGTGAAGCCACTGTCGGACAGGAGAAGCTTTGATGCAAAGCTTTTCTCTGGTGCCAAGTTACCTGCCAGGCTGGAAGAGTCACTGCCACCCTCTTCTGTCCCCTGTGTCACCTCCTGACAACCCCACTCCAACTGCTTTGATATTAATGAAGTGCAAATCTTCCACAAAGTCCTTCAATCCACGAGCCAAATCTCACCATCAAAAGGCACCTGGACACTTCAGAGCACCTGGCTGGATGCAGAAAAGGCTCTTTTTATTCTCAAATATCCACTTCTGCTGCTGCAAGGCTGAACTTGCCTGCAAAGCCCTGCCAGAGGCTGCAATCCCAGCCCTGCTTACAGCAACCAGACTCTCTCTTTGCTGCTGCCTTTTGATTTTAATTGGTCCCATTTATGGCACAGCTGATTGTCTCCAAAGCATCCAGGCAGGAAAATCATGGCTTTTTTTTTTTTTTTTTCCAAGCAACTGGTTGGGTTTTGGTACCTCCTCCACCAGGGGTTTTGAGTTTAATAAAGGAGAAAAGGAAAAGAAATGTTTCCTCTGTGGCTTTGCTGGTGGTGAGTAAGCAAAAACCATGGATTAAAAATGAGCAATGAGAAGAGGAAGAGGCTCTGTTCTCCATAAACAGCTCAGGACACAATGGTTTATACTGTATAGAAACCTAACACAGAAAAATAAATGAGCTCTTCTTGAATCCTGGCCTGAGCCAAAGGGCTGCAGGAAGGGACCCTCTGAACTAAACAGGAATGATAACAACGAGAAGGATGGAAAAGGAGATTTTACCTGGCTCAGAACTAATCAGGCTCTGCTGGAGATTCCCAGCCTGGCTCCCAGAGCTGCTGCCTCTGCTCTGGCCCCAGCTGGGACACCCCAGGCACCAGGGAGACACTGCCAGCTGGGAGAAATTCCACCCTGGGAGGGTGCCCAGGATCGCTGGAAGTGTCCAAGGCCAGGCTGGACAGGGCTTGGAGCACCGTGGGACAATGCAGGAGGGCTTGGAACTGGATGAGCTGTAAGATCCCCTCCAACCCAAACTGCTCAGTGACCCCATTCAACACGAGGACCCAAAGGACACCTTCATCACTGATATTCCCACCAGCCCTTACAGCCATTACCAAAACCCCACCAAAACTGCAGACAGTGGCATTTTCCACATGGAAATGCCATTTTCCAAAGGCACCTGAGCACTGCGGCCAAGAGGAGAAGCAGCAGGGTGATGATGCCTGGGCTGTGCTCTGCACGTGTCGTGCCACAAGCCCCAGAGCAGGGAGGAAGCCAAGCCATGCCTGGAGCAGCCAAGAAAAACTGAGCTGTGTTTATATCCAAAGCACTGAACAGCAGGTAGAAAAGCAGAGATCCAACACAGCTCTGTGCAGAAGGGAAATGGGGGTTATCCACGGCCAGATCTTGAAGGAATATTTGGATTATATACCTTAATATCCTAAATATCTATTAATATATCCTAAATATATATTAACATATCCTAAGTATCTATTAATATATCCTAAATATATATTTAAGGAATATATTCAGTGCTGTGAGCTTTGCAGTGAGTGGTCCATAGCTTCAGGGCAGGCAGCTCTGTGCACCCATGCCAGGCAAAAAGGGAAATAAAAGATGAAAAATCACACTCAGCCTGTCAAAGATATTTTCTCCTGCGCCCTCACCCAGATTCCCACTGGGAATTTAATTTATTTAATTAGTTTATTGCATCATCAGGGCTGTGGGGGGAAGCAGGGAGTCACAGAGGTTGAGAAGCATTTGCTTTGGGCAATTGAAGGTTCCCCATCACCCCAAGCCCAGCAGCACAGCCAGGATCCCAGGGCTGTTATTGTTGGAGACAGCAGGAAAAATCTCCAAGGGAAAGGGGGGATGGAAAGAGCTTTAACTCCTCAGAGAGGGAAAAAGAAATGTGGAGAAAAATAGAGTTGAGGATCCAGAGCAGAGCTGAGCTCCCTCCCCAGCAGAATGTGCACAAACACATCCTGTGGCCAGGACTTTTCATCTGCTGCCAGGGAGATAAAGGGAATTCCTGCCCCAGCAGCGCCTGGTACGAGGCAGTGCTGGCACCAGGACAGCAGGAAAAGGGCCACACGAACCACCCTGCACAGCCAGGGCTGCTGCCACCAGCCCTGGGGACAACCTCAAACCGTCCCTCCTCCCTTAGGTGGGGAAAAGTCACAGAGATCTGAGCCCTGCCTGGAATTCCTGGGGGAATGAGGGAAGGGAAATACACAGAACAGCCAAGGCTGAAGGCAGGGGATCCACCCAAGGGACACAGCAGGGACAGGAGCTGTGGGCTCCTCAGTGTGGAGACCCCAACTTTTGGGATGGATCCATGACCAAACAGAAATCCCAAAACTCCCCATGGATGGGGGGTGGGGTTTGGGAAGGGTCAGGCTCTGCTCCTGCACCAGCACCAACCCCTGAGGGCTCATCCCAAGGGAATCCCACCCCACAGAGCTCCCTGCACAGCCTGCCTGCTCACCCCAGCGCCAGGAACAGCTGGAAGATTATGGGATTTCTGTCTGGAAACAGCATCTGATGGAGGCAGGCCTGGGGGGAGGGAGGGGGGCACGAAGAGAGGACAAAGCACAGACAGGGATGGGAGAGGCTGGGGGTGTTTAAGCCTAGAAAGGTTCTCTCCAGGATTTACCCCAAAGTAGCTAATCTGCACTAACAGGAGTAAAACAAAGAGTGATGTCACCAGCTCCATCTGCTTCAAATTTGCTCTAAGCTTTAAATCTCCCTAATTAAAATAAAAAATATTTTTTTAAAAAAGAGAGATTAAAAAAAACCTCACCAACATTTGCTAAATGAACCCAGAGCGAAGCAAACATCCCCACACATACACAAAATGCCTTTCTTTCCAAACAGCTCAAAATATGGGCACTAGGAGGCTCAAAGGAGTTATCAAAGGTTATAAACACCAGCAGGGTGGGATGGCACAGGAAGGTGACTGTAGGAGCATCCGTGGCTTACAGGGACAAGGAACTCTGCTGACCTGAGATATTCTAGAATATGTGGGTTTATTGCAAGGGTCGTGGGTAGAAAGGTCCTGGCCTTCAGCCACCAGCCTGGGCTGGAGGGAAGCCCAAAGAGAGAGGGAGAAAAAGCAAGAACAAGAGGGTACGGGCTAAGAAGAGGGGAGCAAGGGAGCAAGGGGCAGGGTCAGAGTGCAGGGGGAAGAGAGCAGAGGTGAGAGCAGGGAAAAGAGCAGGGAAAAGAGAGCGAGGTCTTTGTTACAATCCATTATATCTCCTTTTGTGATGAATATTCTAATTTACACTGACCAACCAATACAGGACACAAAATGCTATGGAATCTACACACAGCCTATAAGAACTACTACATTACCACACTGTGTTATATTTTAAACTCTAAAAACTACTCTTTAGACTTCTCTGTTTTGCTACAATTGACCTTTGGATCCCTCAGCCAGCAGAAAGGTGTTGTTCAATCACAAGGGATTCTCCTTCAGCTGCTCAGGCTGTTGTCTTCTGGTTATATAGTAGCTAAGACTCGGTATCCTACAACTCGAAGTAAGCTTCCATTTCTATTTCGATTATAGGTTTCATATTTTCAGAATCTTTAGCTAAGCAATCATATTTATAAGGTTTCCCTGATTCATCTTCCCCAACAGGTGACAACCTGCTGGTTTGGGAGGTGACCCAGCCCTGGGTGCCACAGCAGGATGAGGCACAGCACAGCCCCAGCTGGTGCTCTCTGCTGCTGGTGGCCTTTTCATGGCTGTGCAAAGGGAAAACCCAATGAGGGTGACATCACATCACTCTGTCACCTCCCGTGGGGTTTGGTGTCAGGGCAGAAACGTTTTTTTTTTCCAGCTGAACTCCTGAGCAGGAACGAGACCCGCTCGCAGTAAGGTCGCTGTCTGCCACAGCACTGCAGCAAAAAAACCCCCTGGATTTTCTGGAAAGCTCATCCAGGAAAAGCTTTGGGGAACTTGGGATTCCTCCAGGAACACCCCTGGAAGGAGAATCAGCCCAGCAGGACCTGGCAGAGGCCCAGGGAGCACCTGGTGAGGAGCCACCGTCTGTCCACAGAGTCTGCTCCAATTCCATCGCGGGTCAAACCAATCCTGGGGGACACCAGCTCAAAGTGGATTTCCCCATTTCCCCCCAACCCTCCTGCCCCTCAGCTGCACCCCCAGAGTGCTCCTCTGCATCAGCTGCTCACACACTGTCAACTCTCCCAGTGCTGACACTGCAAACCCAAACAACCCCAATTTTGCCAAGACATCGGTGGTTTCACAGCCTGAGGCAAGGCCAGTAGAGATCTGCTGGCTCAGAACTGCTGAAGAACCAACATTCTCCAAAAATCTCCACCTGGGGCTTCTTTCCTTAAATCACAAACAATTCCAGGCCATTACTTCCTGAAAATTTAGAGCTATACAAATTTTTAAATTGATTTTTTTAGGGATATACCTGTATTTCAGCAGCTGGTTATTCTGCCCCAGATGAAAACCCCTTTTCTCAAGTTTATCCCACAAAATCTCTGGGCATCAGCAATATTGGGATCCAGGGCTGCTGCTTCACTGCTTTAATATCCCAACTCACACAGCTCCTTGGGATCTGATTTATAACTATAGCAGAAAACTGTACTGGAATCAAAACTAATTTATAGACTCAAGAGGGGGAGGAAAAAAAAATTGACGTTTTTCTAGATCATACACCATCGCTGTAAATCAATTTCCATTTTGTGCCCCTGGTGCAAGCTGCTTCCAGCCTGGGTGAATAAATGCCAGGAGTAATGAGTTTGGAAACAACCAGCAACAAAGAAATGACAGGCACTGAAAAATCCTTCTCCTGCCAGGAAACCCCAAGTGCAGATTAAAGCAATTACCAAAACCCAAGTGACGAGGCAGAGAGTTTGAACAAGGAGCTGATTTTCTGTCTCTTTTTTGTCTATTTTACCTTCCCCCTCCGAGCAAAGCCACTCGAGATGCTCAGTCCTCTCCTCCGCAGCAAATGAGCCCAGCATTGCTGGTGGGGGATGAACTGAGCAGCAATTTTGGCTGTGGGTGATGAGTGTCCCAGTGATTTGAGACAGGGAAAGCTCTTGGAAAGGCAGGAGAGGGTTGAGCAGGAGAGGGTTGGGCACAGAAAGGAACAGAAGCTGCCAAGAGCCACCCCTAACACAGCCACCACTCACAAGCACACCACAAACTGCAATTTCCTGCAGGACATCTCTTCCCTCTGGTCATTTCTGCCCCGTGTTGGTGCAGTTTGAAGATTCCCCTCATGGAGGGTGCCTCATCTCCCTCAAGGTTTGGGGCTTTGAGGGGTGGCAAATGCCATTTCACAGCCAAATCCAGCTGGAGAGACACCACAGGGGGACACCATGTGCACCACGGGCACCTCCTCACGCAGCAGCACTGGAAATGTCACAACAAATCTCTTTTTTTTTCCAACACAAAAAGGGTGAACAGCACACCAGAAGTTTTTGTGGTGCTCTGTATCAACGGCCAGCTGAGAGACACAACTTGCAAACCTCACCCAAAAAAACTGAAAAATCCTCCAAGTGTGGCTTCCTGTGTGCAGGCAGCACTTGCAAAGTCTTGGCTGTCACCAAAAAAATGCTCTCGATGCTATCTGCTCCTCTCTGGAAGCCCCAGCTCCAGGGCCAGAGACAAAACTCTTTGTTTATCAAAGGTTTATCAACGTCTGATGGTGCTTGGGCTGCTCCTGGTTGTGCCAAGCCCCTGGCACTGACTCCTCCATGGAGATTTCTGCTCAAAAAGAGCTTTGGGATACTCCAGGATGTAAAAATCATCCACTTTTACTATTTACCAAGATTAAAAGCCAAGCACGAAGTCTGGCTGACAGCAATCAGCTCAGGAACAGCCAGACATCATTTCCCTCAAAGGAAACACTGGGATAATAACAGAATAAACTCACAGGGAGGTGAAATCCTGGATGAAAGCAGCGCCCAGGTGAGACTTCACACACATCCCCTCAACCCACAGCCACCTCCAGAGGGACACATCCCATGTGGGGATTATTTGGGGTCACTCCTGTCAAATTTCCAAAGAATTTGGCAGCTGCAGTCGAGGATCCCAACAGCCCCTGATAAGGAGCGATCCTGATCCTCTGGCCACTGGAATCGCTTGATGTATGGAAGTAATTTGAATTTCTGTATCAGAAATGCAAATTCAGCCCTGGGGCCATTCTCCTGGATGTGGCTGCTGGCACACACGAGCTCCAGAGGTGAGTTGGATGGAAAAGAAGAGTGAAACTAATTACTGGTCCCAGCGCTCTGAAGCTTTTGTTACAGTTCAGAAGGGAAAGAAACAAAAGACTGGTGTGAAAAAGCACCAGGGTGACTCGGGGTTTTTTGTCTTCCATTGAGAAAAGCCTGGCTAAGACAGATCTCCTGCATTCAGGGGAGGGACAGGCAGTGCCAGGTCCCATCTGTCCTTGTCTGGCTGTGCCCAGGGAGGAGGGGGATGCTGGGGGTGGGTAACAGGGCAGGACTCCCCAAAGCACCCAGTGATTCCTCACACTCTCTCTAGGGTTGGGTGCCCCGGGGTTTTATAAAATGTGTAAAGAATTTGGGGAATTTCTGGGAATGAGGCAGGTTTTTTAAAAGAAGGTGGTAAGTTACCACCAGCACTGGTCCCTGCTCTCTGCTCCAGCACAGCCAGGAGCCACCCCTGATCACTCCATGCTCTGAAAAATCAACATTTTTAGCAACAGACTGATGTAAAAACCCCAGAGAGCCTCCCAGCAGAGAAAACAAATGGAGCAGAGCGTGAGCATCACCTCAGGATGATGTTGCAGGGCAACAGCAGCACACTGTGTTTTCCCAGAGCATGAACTGCAGCCCTGGCTCTGGATCCACCAGCTCCCACTGAAAGGGACGGGGATGGAGCACCCTGAGCTCGCCCTCCCCACTGAGACACTCCTGGGAAAGCACCATCAACATCCAAATATTCCCAGCTGTGGGAACAAAGCTGAGCTGCAAAAAGGATAAAGTTTGCAGGTCAAAGCTCAAGAGGGATGGTTCAGAGAGGTGTCCCTGTTTCCCAAGAATTTCAGCTTGGCTTCCAAAGGACCATCACCAGAGGCACCACAGCCCCGGCACAGGGTGACAGCAATATTTGGGTGCCCTTCTCCAGGAGGATGGAAACTCCCTGTGGCTGCTTGACAAACCCAGCAGCTTTTATACCTCCAGCTGGCTGCAAGGGGAAGCTGGAGAACAATGATAGCAGCTCCTGACACCGGTTTTTTTCCTGCAGGAAAAAGCCTTTGGCAGCCTGGGAGGAAGGAGCAGATGGCCCCGAGCCCAGGGCAGGCACCCACACACCCCTGGCCACGTGGCTGTTGCTGTGCAGCAGCCCCAGCTTTGGCACAGCACACTCAGCATTGCTCTAAAGCTCTCTGGAAACCTTGACATGAGCAGGGAGACCTTCACCTTCCCAGCCCCAGGGCCAGGCAGGAGTCAGGGATGCAGAGCTTTTCCATCCTGGGGAGTTCTCTGAGGGGCTGGGAGCTCCACCTGAACTCCTGCAGTTCCACTGGGTCTCCAGCTCGAGCAGGAACATTCCTGTGGCAGGAGAAGACACTGTGAACCCCAAACACAGGGATGAGAGGGGTTTGGTACCCAGCTCCTATCGCCTGTGCACTGATGGATGGACAGACAGGCTCCTGCAAGTGAATTTATTCCCAGAAAAACCCATGGAAAGCCCAGAAAGGCTCCTGGAAGTGGATTTATTCCCAGAAAAACCCATGGAAAGCCCAGAAAGGCTCCTGGAAGTGGATTTATTCCAAGAAAAAACCATGGAAAGCCCAGACAGGCTCCTGGAAGTGGATTTATATCCAGAAAAGCCCATGGAAAGCCCAGACAGGCTCCTGGAAGTGGATTTATTCCTAGAAAAGCCCATGGAAAGCCCAGACAGGCTCCTGGAAGTGGATTTATATCCAGAAAAGCCCATGGAAAGCCCATCTGTGGAGCACAGCAGGAGGAGGAAAACCACTGTGCCAGAGGGAAAGGAAGTGGAAAGGGAAAGGAAAGAGTCTTTCACTCTCCTGAACAGAACGAAAGCCTCAGATCATTCAAACCAAGGCACAGAGTCCAGTCTTGAGCAGAGCCAGGGTGAGCCTGGCTCAGGAGCTGCTGTGAGGTGACAGAGGCAGCTTGTTCTGGGCTCTGCAAACACCCTGGAGTTGTTCCTGTGGTGTCCCCAAGGGATCAAACTGCAGCTCCTTCCCTGAGCCCCAAGATCTGACCTGCAGCACCACCTTCTCTCCAGTCTAAATACTGATAAATAGCAAATAAATAAAGAAATATTTTTAAAATGCAAATTTTAATCTATTTTTTTTATTAAAAGCTACTGTGCCCAACACTTGCTGGTTTGAGTGAAGGAGAAACTCAGTCTGTGCCGAGGCTGGCAGAAGTGCAAGGGAAGCATTTTCCCTCTGATTGACAAGATAAAGCCTCCCCTGATTGACAGGACAAAAGACTTTTGTTTTCGGTTGATAGGCAATGCAGTCGTTTTCTTTAAACGGCATCTTCTCTCCCCAGGTCCTTCTGGAAAATGCACAAAGCACAGGCTGAACCCCACATTGAGCTGTATTGATCCCCTGCCCTGGGGAGGAGGCTGAAAGCCAATGACTACCACATTTTCCATGGTCCAGGGCCTGAAAATCCCAAGAAAATCAAATATTTGAGAGCCAACGCCGCTCCTGTAACAGACACAATCCCTGTGCAAACAGAACGTCTCACCCCATCACCCTGTGGGTGAGCAGAGCCTTCCCTGAAAGCAAATCTTATCCCTCTGTTAGAAATGTGTATTATAAAATTGGCTTTTCACAAGATGTGTGCTATATAATTAATAATGTTGTAGTAAGAATATAAGATATAAGGTTTTTTATTTCTGCTATTAGTAAAAGAAGATTAAGCAAAGTAGTAGTAGCTAATATAAGTCTGCTTAAACTGTCTGTTTAGTCAAAATATCATCCAGTGAACATATAAAGAAGACTCTGCACTGATACACCAACTATCAGCATCTACCACCTAAAAAAGCACAAACCAAAGCCCAAGCTGGAGGTGATAATGAAGACACAGCCACAAAACACACAAGCTCTAAAAAGGCGGACCCAAAGAAAGACCATACAAAACAATTCCTAAAATATAGAAACTAGTTTATAAAAATATATGAATATTCATAAACTAATGCGATAAAAAGAGTATTTTAAAAATGTCTCTAAAATAGCAAAGTGTGGACTTGGCTGAATGCCGAGTCACCCGGCCGTACTTGGCTTTTTTTATCTCCTAATTGTCTTAATTTTTTTATTAAACATATTTCCTAAAATTTACCAAAAAGTGAACCTCATTTTTCACACCTCCCTGCCTGTTTTCCTCTTTGTCCTGCCCTCATCCGCTCCCCTTGTCCAGCAAAAACAAAATTCAATTAACACCACTCGTGTTACAGTGACACATTCACGTTGGGGGATGTTGGTGCTGCACATCCCAAACCCCACAGACTCCAGGAGCCCAAACCCTGCAAACCCTTGAGGCCCCTTGGAGTGAGAAACTCATCTCGAGGTTTAACTCTTGCCTTTAGAGCTGTGAGGTGTCAAAGGAGTGTCCAAAAGTGGGTGCCACCCCCTCCTTGTGCCCTTCAGGGCTGATGGAAAGTGGGTGTCACATTATTTATGTGACCTTCCCTGACATCCCAGTGGTACCTGCTGGCTGAATTCGTCGTTTTGGGGGAGCCCAGTGGGAAGGAAGGGGAGTGGGACACACCTGGTGTATCTCTGTTCTCAGTTCTCAGAACTGGTTAAATATAATTTTAAATTATATAAATATAAATTATATCAATTATCTAAATATATCAATTATCTAAATATATCAATTATATAAATTATAAATATAATATATTAAATTATATAAATATAAAACCTCCACCAGGTTAAATATAATTTTAAATGAAGACAAAACTTGCTCTGTTAAAAAAAAAAACCAAAAAAACCCCAAAACAACAACAACAAGAAACCACAACAACAACAACAAAACAAACAAACAAAACCCCCCCAGAATACCAAAAACCACAAAAAAAAAAAAAAAAAAAAAAAAAAAAAAAAAAAAAAACAACCCTCAGATAATTTGCTTTTTAAAACAAAACTATTAGCTGCATTTCAGCCAAAATTAGGAGGTTTTTTAAATTAAGAGTTTGTCTGGAGAATGAAATAAGATGAGAAATCCCCTTGCTCTGCTGTACCCCAATAGGGAAGATGCTTTGCTGTGTGTGAGTGCAAGAGGAGCAGATTCTGGCACAGCAAACCCACATATCCACGAGTTTTATCAGCATTTAGGAATAGGAATTTCGGAATAACACATCCAGTCATTTACCCAGAGAAATCCCACCACATTCCCCTGAAGGGAGAAATCTGAGTGAGAAAAAAGCACAAACAAACCCAAACTCTCAGAAACCAAACCTGATTGGCACAACAAACAAAATAAAACCCAAACAACCCAAAGTGCAGGTTTTATCACCAAAATCACAGGATTAAAACCTCATTTCCCTGAGTCAGCACAGAGAAAAACAGCAGCAAAAACCCCTGAGCGAGCCAGAGGCAGGAACTGCACCACCAGCTCTCTGTGAGCTGAAAAATCACAACCTTCTATTGAAAAAAAATAATATAATGATAACAATGACAATCCATAACCAAAGGAACAGAAACGTTGTGAATAATGACTTGGGACAGGGGGAAAAGAGACACCCACGCCTGGTTAATGGCACAGCTCAGCATCTGCAGCTGCCTCCCCGAGAAGTTCATGCATATTTCAAAAGGCCAAGAGCTCCATTACTCCTCACTCCTCATCATATCACAAGATTATAGAGTCCATCAGGGAGGGAAAGGCAGAGAAAACATCACTGGGAGGAGGAAATGTCACTCTGTGATTTAATCCCTATCTCTCTCTGCAAAGGGGTTTTTGTGCCAGGTGGGATGGGACATCCAGGGTGAGGAGAAGGGACTGGGGCAGGCAGAGGCTCAGGATCTCTGGGAGGGCAGCAGGGACTGCCCTCAGTGTCCTCACTGTTCTCCCTGCAGAACTATTAATTATGAACCAGAGCTCCCCCCAACAGTTAGGAAAAGCCCCCTTGCCTCATTCTGCTGGTTTGGGTGTGCCCTGGCAGTAGAGATGGTGGGTGGCACTTTTTTGGGGGATTTTTTCCCTTTTTCCTTTTGCTTTTAACCATATTTAACCATATTCTTAGAGCAGTTTTTTTTTTTTTTTTTTTTTTTTTTTTTTTTTTTTTTTTTTTTTTAAAGTTAAGAGCAAAAGGGGAAAAAAATTGACTTTTCAGTTAATTTGTGACTCAGAAGGACAGGCACTGAGTTTCAGTCAGAGCTGTAATGGCTTTGTGCTCATAGTTACCCTCCAGGAGGGCTCGACTTCCCACTCTGACCCTGAGCCCAGAGCCAGCCAAGGCCAGCACAAATCCCACACTCAGACTTTGATCCCACCAGGAGCATTTTATCACCATCCCAAAGCACTTCAGGTCAGCTCCTGGGGGATGGAGCAGCCTCCTGGAGATGTCACAGAGCAGGATGGGCCTCGAGGGTCCCTCTGGAATGGAGTCCAGTCCTTGGAAGTGTCTGTGGGGCAGGAGGGACCTGCTGGGCATGGGAATGCAAAACCAGCAGTGCCAAAAATCCTTCCTGAGCAGCAGCAGCATCACAGGCTGCCCACCTCAGCTCTATTTCATATATTATTCACACTATTTTATACAGAACTCATTGTATTATTTTCTTCCTGCCCACACTGTCACCATCCACTTCTGTAAAAACTTGGGTGTTCACTTCTGTTTGCACAATTAAAAATGTGGGAGGGGAAATGTGAAATTACCCCAAATTCTTCCTGAGCAGCAGCAGCACCACAGACTCTCTGCCCACCTCAGCTCCTGACACTATTTTATATAAAATTCATTGTATTATTTTCTTCCTGTCCACGCTGTCACCATCCACTCATGTAAAAACCTGGTGTTTGTCCTGTTTGCACAATTAAAAATGTGGGTGGAAAAATATGAAATTACTGAATTAAGGTGACCAACCCAGCCTAGGTGGGAGCACAGAAGCCCAAAGCCTCATGATTTGCATCTAATGAGAAATGAATGAAGGAAAAGCCCTGATCCTGCTGTCCTGGCCCCCTCCTTCCCACTGCAAACCACCAGCTCTTACCCAAGTTTTCACCCCTCATCTCTCCCCGGCCCTCAGCTCCATATCCTTGATTACAACTCATTTATGCAGGAACCAAAAAAAACTCTCAGAGCACAGAGACTAAAACATTAAAGCAATAAATATCTGGGTGTTTACATAAATCATCACATAAACATTTTGGCCGTAAATTGAATTGATTTTTGTCCCCTCACTTTGTGCCTCGCTCAGGCAATATTGATGGGGTGATGCTTTTGTGCATTACAGGAAGATTTTTTTTTCCCTCTCACAAGGAAATGGATGAAGGAATCAGCCCCAACCACACGATGAATTCAGAGTTCTCCCAGAGGCTGAAAGACGGTTGTGGAATCCTGGAATGGTTTGAAGGGATCGTAGAGCCCATCTCATTCCAACCCCAGGTTCTGGTGTTCCAGAGGTTGCTCCAAGGCCACTGCTCAGGGCTCAGGCGGTGCCAAGGACTCACAGATAACCATTCCAAAGTCATCAGCCACAGTTTGGGCTGGAAATCTTGTGCAGAAGCCTCGTTCTTGGGGATTTCTGTGAGATAGGTGGATAAAGAAGACAATTTTGAGGACAGTTTGATGCTGAAAACCAGGAAAATCAACAGCACTGTCCTGCAGGTTGGGGAGATCCTCCACAGAGCTCCATCCTTCCACCAGATAACAAAGGCAGCGCTGCCAAGGAGTTCATCACATCCAAATTCAGGCCAAAAAACAAGAAAAAACACCCAGCCCTGGTGTTTCCATCCCACAGGGAGGCCCAGACATTGAATTTCTCCATGTCAGCTCTTTTTTAACTGGGAAAAACCAGCTGGGGCAAGAGGGGACAGAAAACACTGGCTCTCCATTAATTTTAAACTTGTTCAAAAATAACTTCTTGCCCCACACTGGTGCATCCACAGGCAGCATGTGCAGCTCTTTTCTCTCTCCAGCACTTCCCGTGTCTTCAGGGGGTCCCAGCACTGCTAATAGGGATTTAATTCCCTCTCACTAATATTTTGGGGATTTCTGTGAGATGGGTGGATAAAGAAGACAATCTTGAGGACAGTTTGATGCTGAAAACCAGGAAAATCGACAGCACTGTCCTGCAGGTTGGGGAGATCCTCCACAGAGCTCCATCCTTCCACCAGGTGACAAAGGCAGCGCTGCCAAGGAGTTCATCACACCCAAATTCAGGCCAAAAAACAGGACAAAACACCCAGCCCTGGTGTTTCCATCCCACAGGGAGGCCCAGACATTGAATTTCTCCATGTCAGCTCTTTTTTAACCAGCTGGGGCAGGAGGGGACAAAACCCACTGGCTCTCCATTAATTTTAAAGCTGTTCAAAAAACTTACACTGGTGCATCCACAGGCAGCGTGTGCAGCTCTTTTCTCTCTCCAGCACCTCCTGTGTCTTCAGGGGGTCCCAGCACTGCTAACAAGGATTTAATTCCCTCTCACTAATATTTTACCCATGGTATCAGGTCATGTTTCCCCTTTCCACTCGAAAGGAAACCTCCAGCTCATTGGCAGCGGGGAAATTAATAGAGGAATCATTAGAAAGCCGAGGCTGGGGCTGTGCACACGGAGCGGAGCGTGGGATTATTTCCCAAACAATCAAATTAATTGGTGTCATCAGCCTCGAGCTGGCGATGCCCGGCATTAAAATACATGGGAGATTATCAACGGCGCCATGCCTCCTCCTCATGCATAAAACATTTGTTTTATTGGGTTATTTCCTATGCACGAGGCTCTCCTCTCTCTGCACAGAGGGGTTGGAGCAGATCTGGGATCTGGTTGAGGTCTGGAACCTCAGGGATTTGGGACTCAGAGTTAACCAGGTTGATTTTCAGGGTAAGTGGCTCCTTTTGGACACCTGGGACACAAGGATTTGCCTGTTGCAAGCACTGCAAAAGAGTAAATCCTACTCAGGGCTGGCACAGCTCATGTTCAGCTGAACTCTGAACCAAATTCCTTCCCAATCCTCCAAATTTCAGCGTTCCATCCCACCTTGGTGACCCATGGAAACCACACAAACAGGAGCTTTTTGAGCCTAAAAAGCTGCAAGATTTTGCCCCTGGCTACACTGTCTTCTCTTCAACATTCAAAAACTGCTGAATTTTTTTTGTGAACCCACCCACCTGAGAGAGGCAGATGAGGTGTGTGATCATCTGAGCAGAGCAGAGCGAACACACAGTGGTAAAAAAAAATAATAAAATAAATAGAAACAATTAATCCCGAGCCTTGAGAAGGCATGTGTGAATGTGTTTTGTTTTGGAAGAAAAAGAATAAATAGCAGCCTCAAGTCAGGATAATATTTATCCACACGCTTTGCTTTGAAGTTGAGCCCCTTGTTGACTTCACGTTGAGCACACACTGAGGCTCCTCCAGAAGAGGCTTTTCTGAAAGCCCAGCCTTGAGCAAGGAGAAGAAAGGAAAACTCTTCAAAACCAGGTACTAATGGAGAAAAATAAACCTCATCACCAGGGGAATTACCACTGTCCCTCCCAAATGCAGAAGGAGATTTAAACAGCTTTATCACTGCACCTTCTGCAGATCTGTGGAGCAGCCTCTGAGCTCACAGGACTGAATTTCGTGGCAGGAAAAGCAAACTGAGAAGAGCAGCCCAGTTAATCTCCAAGATCAATCCCCATTCTCTTGGTTGCTGCCACAAAGAGGAATTTCTCTGTCCTGCCTTTTCTTCCTGCCATCACTTGGGTGCATTTCCACGCTGGGCAGGAATACCTGGGGAGCTGCAGGGACAGTGACAGGGGCAGGGACAGGCAGGGATGTGCTGGGGCTGGGGCAGCAAAGAAAACGCCACCACATCCAACATCCCTGCAGGAAACTTCTCCCCAGTCCCCCAGAGCAGGGAGTTTGGCTCTTGTCTCCACCTTATTTCTGCTTTCTGAAGCAGCTCCATGCATTTCCCCTCATTAACCTCAAGCAGACTCCACCAGTGAGGGGTGGCAGTTTCTGCCCCAACCTTGGCACCCCAAAACCAAATTTCAGGATCCAAACTACACTTCTGTGTGTGTGTGTTTCAGCCCAGCTTTGCTGAGCACACACCAAGGGCCAGGAAATCAAACAGCCCTGCCTTCCCCAAACAGGAGCACCATGAGGACCAGAGCCATCATTCAGCTCCTTCCTTTCCTCCTCAAATGTTTTTTTCCCCCCCAAATTCCAAGATAATCACCCAAAATTCCAAGATAATCACCCAAAATTTCCAGATAATCACACATAACAGATAACCATGATATCAAAAACCCACTTTCACTTCACCCTCCACTAATAACTGGAAGGAAAAGGTTTCCCTCTCCATATCTTGCATCTCAATTTTCTCCACGGGTCCTCCAGCTGGTTTCCTAATCCTAAAGCAGGATTCTAAACTCCAAATTCTAAATTCCAGCCTGGCACCCCTTAATGAACACAACTGGCTAATGTCTCTTACCTGACCTTCCTTTCAGTTGGGTCACTCATATTTATAGTCATGCTTCATTTTCCCTCAAGTGTGCCCTTGTTGCCTCATTTGCTCATTTATGTTTCAGAGGAGAACAGGGTAAAAAAATGGATTTAATGGAGCTGGAAATAGAATGGAGGAAAATCACAAAAATCTAAAGATCTGCTTGTTTTCCAGGTCTTTAGAGTTAGATGACCACCAGGAACTTGCTGCCATTCATTTTCATCGATTCTTCCCTCTCCATGAGCCTTTCTGTGGCAAGGCAGAGCTGGAAAAGCACCTGGGAGGAGTGAAGTGCCTGAAGTCAAATGGGTTTTTGGCTGTTTTACACCTTTTTAGACCTTTTAGAAGTGTCTGCTGCAGCTCATGCTGAGACTTCACAGAACGAACAGCTCTCAGCACAGAAATCTGCTTCCAAAAAGCTTCTCCAGCATCACCTGCCAGCCCAAGGGGCTGCATCCCATCTGAGCTGCTCCCAGGATTTCCAGCACTGCCCTTTCCCTGCATTTTGCAGGTCCCTGGTGCTGTGAAAACACCGATCCCAAAGCTGAGCATCCCTGGCTACATCCCCTGGCCAGTCTCTCCCTCCAGGGCTCGTAGTTTGAGCCTTCTTTTGCTTTTTAAACTCTTCCTTTGCTTTTTAAACTCTCCCCCTGCTCAAGGTGAACCCCGAGGAGCTGCCAGAGCAGGGGGGTGAGGTGGTGAAGGTTCAGGCTCTGCTGCCCCTCTGAAGGATAACTGCTCTTCTGTGAGCCATTGAGAGAGGAGAGGCACATTAAAATCACAGATCCATGGAACCCCTGAGCCTGGAAAACACCTCCAAGATCATCCAGCCCAACTTCAGCACTGCCAAGCTCCCCAGGAAAAGAATAAGGCGGGGGGTGTGCCCAGTGCTCCTGCAAGACTGAAACCCCTTTATGGCCCCCTGGGGAGGGGGGAGAGGTGCCCCCAGCACGTCCCCAGTGGGATATTGAGGCTGGGGCACCCCTCTGCCAGGTGAGGGGCACTGAAGGTGTCACCATCGCACCACAGCTGTCCCCTCCCCTGGTCACCAGCCCCTGTCCCACACACACAGAGCAGAGTCATGGGCATGAGTTTGGGCTCACTGCCAGAGCAACTGATCCAGCAAAACCAACAGCCAAATGCCTCTGCAACCCAAAATCCACCCTCCAAGGAGGGTTCCTTCTTCCTAAAGAAGGAGATTTCACAGCCAAACCCTCTGTGCTCCAGGTCAGCCCAGTCCTTTGTGCATGCAGAGAGAAAACCTCCCATCCCATCCCATCCCATCCCATCCCATCCCATCCCATCCCATCCCATCCCATCCCATCCCATCCCATCCCATCCCATCCCATCCCACCCCATCCCATCCCATCCCTGCTCCCCTCTCCAGCTCCCAGCCTGCAAACTGAAGGGTTGGAATTCTGGAAACTCAGATTTTTGGATTTTGGTATATACAGGTATATGTGGGGCAAGATGGAGACTTTGAAGTGGACGTTAGTTGTTCTTTTCTTCATCTTCTTCTCCCTTCTTCTTCATGGCTTTGGGTGGTTTTCTGTAATTGGCTGATGAGAGTCTGCATTGCAGACTTCAAGTGGTTGGTCATTGGGTTTAAAGTAAAAATAATTTAGGTGGTATTTCAGAATTGGATGGATTATCCTTGAAAAGACCTTGTAAAGACAGAGAGGTGCTCCATTTTACCTGCATATGCCACCAAAATCCTAAAATCTGAGTTTCCAGAGCCCCAACAGGTGAGGGGGACCCGGACAGGAGCAATCTGCAATTTCCCTGCACGGCTCTGCTTAGTGGATCCACCACAAGTGCTCTGCAATCAGGACTTTGTCCAAAGCTGCCCAGACTCCAACATCATGAACAAAACCTCCTCTCTGGCATTTTTCTTTAAGCCTCAGTCCTGCAAACCTTGCAGTTACTCATTAACTGAGTTTTCAGTGTCACTTGGCAAGTTTTTATGCTCTTGGAAATGCAGAAAGAGCCTGAAGCATTGCACAAGTGCTCCTTTCTCACTTGAAAACCCAAAACCTCCAGAAACAGCCTTACAGGAGTGCTGGGTTTAAAATAATTCACTTTGAAAGTGCCTAAACCACATCCCCTGGATTCTCTGCAAGTCCATGCTCCAGCCAGGGAGCAGAAGGTCCAGAAGAGCCAGGAAGGCCCTTCCTTAAGGGACAACCATGGTGACAAAAAACCACCACAAAAATCCCTGCTCTCTGCAGGGTTCATGGCTGGACATCCCCAAAATCTTCAGCCTCACGACTTCCCTGCAAACCCCTCTCCTGAGCTTCTTCTCAGAGCTTTGCACCCACAGCTGTCCCAGTTTACCCCCCCAAAAAATCCCATCTGGCAGCTCCCCAGGAGAAACAGCCCTGTGCAAACAAAGCCCAGCAGGATTTCAGCAAACAAGCCTTAACCCTTTTCCCTCCCCCAAATCCCTCATTTTGTTTTCCCTTTCCCATCTCCCCTTGGCTTTTGGGATCCCCAGCCAGGGGAACAAGCCCCGTGTCCCAGTTTGGGGGAGTTGTGATCCCAGGACAGGCCCGACATTCTGTCAATGCACAAATGGAATTTGCCAAGAGGCATTTTAAGAGTCGATGCTTCACACTCCAGTAATTAGAACAATATTATGAAGGAAAAAAAAATTTAAAACAAGAAAAAAAAGGGTGAGGGGGAGGGCAGGCAGCAGAGCTCCCACGGGGACTTGGCTGGAGGAGGAAAAGGGCTGAGCAAACACCCAGAGTCAAGAGAGGCCCCAAGGCAAGAGTCCTTCACAGGATCCCTGCAGGTTGGACTTCAACCAAAACCTTCTCCACTTCCCAGCTCTCCACTCTTCTATGCAGGAGTGTTTTGAAATGAAATTTCTGATTTCGGGATCAAGTGTGGGGCTGATGAGCCAGACCCAGCTGCCTTCAGTGCCTCAGCAAGGTCAGGGGGTTTTTCTGTTTCCAGGCAAGAACACTCAAGTCAAGGTCCTGCTCAGACACTCCCAGTGAGTAATAAATTCTGTTGTTTTATGAAGAATAAATATCTATTATTTTAATGAAGAAACAGACATTGAGGTCTAATCCCATTGAGCACTCAGTCCCAAAAATGAGATTCTCACAGAAGAGCTATCATCTGCATCGACAAAAATCAGAACACCCCAAACTGTTGCATCATCTGAATGCACATAAAATCATCACTATTATGAGAGGACGGAACTGCCCAGCTGAGAAAAGGAAACAAAACCAGACCGACCCAGATGCTGGTGGGTCCATCTCTGACACCTCCCTGGCCACTGGAGCATCCTCTCCAGGGAACTGGAGTTCCCAGAGCACAGCCCACACAGTCAGCTTCATTGGGGATTTCCAGGGGCCAGAAAATTCATTTTTAACTAAAAACTCATTTGCTGTGCAAGTGTGGCCTTGTGTGAGGCCAGCCTGGGAGCAGGGCTGCTGTGGGGCTCAGGACACTGCACAATGGTTATTACTCAGAGCTGCTCAAAGTGGGACTCAGTCAGTTCAACTCACATCTGCAGCGAGCTGTGATCTCAGCCCCGCTGCTGGAGCACAGAGGTCCCTTTGATAAATCTCTCTGTACAGGGACTGCAGCCCTATTTCCGCATGAAAGAAATATATTCCATTTTTTTTTTTCCCTCAAT
Organism: Zosterops lateralis; assembly: GCF_965231275.1. Classification (NCBI taxonomy): domain Eukaryota; kingdom Metazoa; phylum Chordata; class Aves; order Passeriformes; family Zosteropidae; genus Zosterops; species Zosterops lateralis. The sequence goes on along the minus strand of NC_139780.1, from coordinate 9,610,652 downwards.
AATCTTTGCAGTGCACTGGCTCGGAAGAGTGAGTCTCTCTCCCCTCGGAGAGCTGCTGCTGCTGCTGCACTTCATCAGGCTCAGGTACAGGCAGAGCAGCTCTGTCTCACACCCTGCCTCTCCCAGCACTTATTTCAACCCCAGTCCCTCGGCACAATCTGCAGTTGTTTGGTGTTTGATGTGTACCCTGAGCAGAGTTTGTCACAGAGAGATCACACCCAGAGCCTGCCCTCAAAACCCTCCCACTTTTATTCTGAAAGGTCTGGGTGAAGTCTGAGTAAGGGGAAGAAAATTTCCTCTTTTTTTATTTTCTTGAGAAAACTCAACAGACCTCCACTTCTGTATCCCTTCTCTGCAGAGATGTGCACATTTTAAATCAGATGCACAAAACCAGGAGTGTTCCACTGCATGGGAACCTGTGTGTGGGTGACACCCACCACACCTCCAAGGAATGCACAGCACCAGCAGCTCTGGAGCTGTGTCCCTGCTCCCAGGAGATGTGGGATGGCAGCAGCTCAGGGCCCAGGACTGCCACTGCCTCTCACCACTGCCTGGCATCAAAATTATGCCCCAAAAAAATGAAGCTTTGCCCCAGGATTAGGATGGGAAATTCCATGAGGATACAAATGCACACAGCACTGGCTCCATCTGCCACATTACTTCCAGCCTTGTTTGCACATCGCTCCTTCCCGAGGTATTTTGAGCCACTTTTCCCCAAAAACTTCCCTCCCAGCCCGTGGAATCCCCACCGTCTGTCAGGCAGGGAGGTGAAATCCCCACCAGAGCTCCCTCAGCCTCTCCCACACGAGCCTCGCTCGTTCCAAGGGCTGACTGCAAACATCAATCAAGCCCACGCTCAGAAATTCCTAAAATTACAACCAAGAGAGGCCTGGAAAATGAAAAATCCCTGACAAACACCACGAACTGCATGCCCACATCATTAGCTTCAGCCAGGCTGCATTGTGGCTGCTGTCCGGCTACCATGATTAGGCTCTAACCCCTAATTAGCAGGAGGAAGATGATGTGGAAGAGGAGGATTCTGGCTCACACACCATTAACACCAATGAGTTTTCTGCAGCAGCACCATCTGAGGCTCGTTAAGAGGAGCAGCCAAGCACTGAGGGAGAGGTAGGGATGTTGTCCTGCTCCAGATAGGAAAGGATGTCCCACCATCACCTCCCTGGTTTGGGACCAGGCAAGGAAAAGCTGGAAAACAAGGGGAAATTGAGATTTAAGGCGCCCTTGCAGGTGTCTTGCTCATTCCAGCTTCCCTTGGGATGTTTGGAGAGAGGTTTTTCAAAACTTTCTCGGACCAAATTGCTCCTAACCTGGGATTATCCTGTGTTATCACCTGGCTCCTCGTGTGCTGCACCCAGCACAGAAAGGGCATCCCAAAACTCTGCAGCTCCAGGATATTCCTGGAATTTTCCACCCTTTCAACCCTCACCATCCTCTCCACCCCTCCTGTGAGTGCACCTCAATGTCCACACCCATCCTGCAGGTGAGAGGAATCACAAAACCTACAGGAGTTCTTGAAGAAATACTTCATTTCTGAAGGAAAAAGAGGGAGGAAAAAAAAAATCCTATGCCTGGAAGGTCTCCAAGAACAAACAAGCAGCACATTCTGACAGCCAGTGCAAAAAAATAGTCCAAGATGGTTTTTTCTTTCCCCTTTAGCTTCCCCCCCATGAAGAGGAGTGGGAGGGAGCTGAAGAGCCTCCCCACCATCCCTGGTTTCTAAAGCTGTCCCTGCCTGGCACAGGCTCAACACCCTGAAGTCTCTCTAAATCCAGGAGACTCAGAGGAGAATTCAGGGTGCAAACAGCAAATCTCACCAACCCCCCACCCTGCTGACACAGGTTTCAACACATTTTTATGTCTGCACTGCTTACTCACTGCAGAACATGAACATTTCCCTTCCAGGGAGTGATTTTCCAATGTAAAACATGGATCTGGCAGGGCCCAGCCTCACCAACCACAGCCCAGCTCCGATGCCTTGGGAAGGCTGAGCTGGAACAGAGACTGCGCAGAGCTGGAGAATAAAGTAGAGATTTATTGAAAGGCCTTTAGGATCCACTTTGGGCAGGACAAGAGCCTGGCCAGGGCTGCACCCAAGGTGGACCCAAAATGGACACAAAATGGCCCAAAATGGACCCAAAATGGCCACAAAATGGTCACCAGGTCTCACACTTTGATAAGTTTTGTTCCATTTGCATATTGGAGTTTAATTGTCCAGTCCCAGCTCCAGGCTGTGAGGTCCCATCCTTCTTGTCCCTCCCTCCAGCCCACCCTTGTTTGTGCTTTTGGGCTGAAAGTTGTCCTTGGTGTGCAGCAGGAAAAGGATTTGTTTTGTGTCCCTGCTGTGTGCAGAGCTGAGTGACACTGACTGTGAGCTCAGAGCTGCACCCCTGGGCACCACAGAACCTGAAATACATGGAAGATAAAACTCAAGGCATCATCTTCCCCAGAGCACCCAAATCCTGGGATATCCTGGGGACAGGCCATGGGACACCCAGGCTCCCCCTGGCATCAGGGTGTTTGTGTGCAGAGCCCACACAGCCAGCTTCACTGGGGGATTTCCAGGGGCCAGAAAATTCATTTTTAACTAAAAACTCATTTGCTGTGCAAGTGTGGCCTTGTGTGAGGCCAGCCTGGGAGCAGGGCTGCTGTGGGGCTCTGCACTGGGAACTCCAGTTCCCTGGAGGGGATGCTCCAGTGGCCAGGGAGGTGTCAGAGATGGACCCAAGAAAATTCACAATTTCCTACAAAAGCTTCTTTTCCCTATTTTTTTTTTTTTTTTTTTTTTTTGTTTAATTTATTTTTTAACCCTTTTTGATAGGTTAAGATGCTGTGCTCTGAGCACTGGGGATTGAGGAGTTCAGCCACACCAGAACTTTCATCCTGCTGGTTTTACTTTTTCCTAAACCACGTTTACACTCACATGTTAATCTGTTTCTAGAAATTTTAATTATTATTTGTATTATTTGGCCTTGGGACAGTCTCATCATCAGATGCTGAGGGTTTTAATGAAGAAACAGAAGAGCTCATTACAGAATAAAAAATTCCCTTTATTCCAGGAGTCCCTGAAGTGATATTAGCCAGGATGGATTTCCTTCCTTTCCCAGAGCACATGATGCTGAACAGTTGAGCTCCAGTGAGGAGAGATCCACTCCCAGCACCAAGGCACACAAAGCCTGGCTTTGCCTGTTGCCATCTTGCACCCACAATGATCTTCACTGTATCATTAAGCCTCAAAAAATCCCATGACATAACCAAGGAGGCTCAAATGAAACCACACAATAGCCAGAAATTGTTGGATCACCCGAAAAAAAAAGGCTGGCATCTCCCTTCCCCACGTTTTGGACACACACTTGTAGGTGTTTTAACACTCACAGGGGTTTTTTGCAAAGTTAAAAAAAAATCCTTCTCTCCCTGATCTTGTCTATAATTAACAAAAGGAGAACTCAGACAGATCAAGAAGGTACAAGGGAATCGATTCCATACACATTAAGGATATGCATTTATCCATGTCCTGATCAATACTTTGGATTCCAAAGCATTTCCATCACTGCTCCAGGCCCAGCTGCAGATTCCTCCCATCATCACGACTGGGAGAGTTACAGAAAGATCTTGCCCACACTTGTTTGGTCTGAAAGACAACACCCCTGAGTGTGACCCCTTGGAAAAATACTGGGGAAAGCAGCCAACAAAGGGGGGGAAAATAATAAAAAAAGGCAAAACTTCCCAGAATGAACATTTCTGGCCCTTCCAGTTGCACTGAGAAGCTGCACATCTATAAACAGTCTGGAGTTTTAAGTAGGGGAGAAAGGAAGGGGGAAAAGCAGAGAATTTGCCAGAATTAAAACTGCTCCTGCAGGGAATACCAAAGGGCCAGCAGCTGCTGGATTGTGGCATTTCCATCTGCTCCAGCATGACCACTCTGCTTTTGGGGCCTCCAGGTGACACCAGGGCCACAGGTTGGTGGCTCAGCTCCCAGATGGGGACAGCCCAGGAGTGTCACAGAGGTTCTGCCCTCAGGGGGCAGTGAAAGATTAACTGGATTTTATCAGCAGAGGCTTGAGGCTGTGGTGCTGTTTCTGAAGCCCTGAACTCCCCAGCACAGCCCTTTCTGCACCAATTGCCCCAAGCAACTGAGAAGATCCAGTCTCTACCAGGGCTAAACTCAGAGCAGGGAGAACTTACCAGGATTTGGAGCCTAGAAATGTCCATTACCGGAAGAGTGGCTGCACCACCACATCCCTCCCAGCAAACATCACCCCAGGAATGGTCATGGGACAGCACAGCTAAAGGCACTTCTGCTTCAGGCCTGACTGGCCCAAACAATCTGTAATTCTGTGCTTGTGTTTCGGGGAAGTTCAGCATCAGGGTTTGTGCATCTGCCCCACCAATGTCCTCAGGGTGACCAGGAGGGTCCCCACAGCACCCCAATCCCAAACCATGAGCTCCCAAAGCCCAAATGACCCCTCAGGCTGGCAAAGGGAGGGAAGAACAAACCCAAACCCATCTGCTTTTGCCACTTGGAGCATTCATCCCAATGTCCAAGTCCCCAGACCAGCTCCAGCAAGGTCATTAAAACACCAGTGGCCAAACCCAAACAGGCCCAGAGCTCCTGCAGTGGGGAGTTAATCATCAACTGAGTGCAGTCACAGCCCTGCACAGGCATCCAGGGCTGCCTTCCCCCTGTTCTCCTGCACTTCCCAGAGCTCGGGATTCTCCCTCAGGCAAGAACTGCAGCTGGGACAAACCCTGGTGTGGGCACAGGGTGAACGTGTGGGTGGGGACAAAGTGTCAACAACCACTGGGCACTCCAGGAGTTAAGTGGGGTTTCTTCCATGCAATGGCACAAAAATCTCCTGGCAGGCCAGTTACTCTACTGCTCCCTCAGGAATTTAAAATAATAATAATAATTATAAAAATAAAAATATATATAAAACACAACCCCCCTTCTCTTGGAGAACTCTCCTCCCTTCCCTCCCCACCCGCCACGGTGACACAGAGATCCGAGATGCTCCCAGCTGCCACAGGATCCCCCCGGGCACACAGCCAGTGCCACAGAGCCATCTGAGGAGCTGGCACAGCAAGGGAAGCCCAGTCCAGCTGCCTGAGCCTCAGGGGATTTGTAAAAACCAGGGCCAGGACCAGGATGGGACACCCAGCCTGGCTGCCAAGCGCTGCTCTCCACTCCCAGACATGATTGCCTCATGCACTCCGTGGTGCAGAGAGAAGATTGCTTCATGCACTCTGTGGTGCAGAGAGAAAACACGCTGCTTTTAATACTTTCTGGGCTCCAGGAGGTCAGAAAAAAACAACCAAAAACCCTGAAAGTCAAAATGAGAGAAGAGGAGCTGCTCCCACCAGCAAGCAGGTCACACTGGGTTTGCTGCGTTGCAGCAGCCGTATATCCGGAATCTCTGCAGTTTCTGCCTTTCTACATTAATTCATATAAATCTCACCCCTTTTCTCTGCCCAGACTGTGTTAAAAAGGTACACTTAAAAATACTGCTGCAGGGCTAGTGGCTCCTACATGAGATGCTGGAGGGAGGGGAATTCTCAGCAGAGAAACAGAAACGCCAACCACCAAGTGTCGGTTATGAATCCCTTAAATAATTCTGTCAGTGCTCCCCACCCTCCTGTCTGAAAGAGAGCAGAAAACAGAATTTTCTGACTCTCTGGCAGCAGGGTGGGGTGTGACACAAAGGGATGGGGGGGGACTGTGGCAGCCGAGCCTCTCCAGAGCTGTCCCAGCCCATCCAAATGGATGGCAAAGGGGAATCCCTCACTTGGAAGATTCTCCAGCCACGGTGCTGAGGACAAACAGCATCCAGTGAGGACACCTGGATCCCCTCAGAGTCTTCCAGGAGGGATCACCACCAGCTCATCAGGGGGAGGAAGGGGACACCTTTACACTAAAAGAATCCCCATAATATTTGGAGCAATTGCTCCAGATTTATAAAGGATGCCCTTTGCTTTCACTCTGATTTCAGTCCCTCCTCCAGGGCAGCTCTTGGCACAGCCAGGCTCGGGGCCACCTCCCCAGCACCCACATCCTCTCCCTGGCACTGCAGCCACACCAAGATAAGCCTGGTTTGAGCCCTGCCCCAGCCACACACCAGCAAAAATCTGAGTGGGTTCAGCTGGGAGGAAGAATTGATCCAAACCCTGCTCCAGCTGCGAGGTGGGGGCAGCTCTGTCTCCCCAACCCCTGGAGCACAACAGAGTGGAAAACACGACTTGAATCTCAGTCCCAGCATCTCCTCCTCTTTCAGCTGCCCTGTGAATCGCTTCCCTTTTTCATTTTTAGAACAGCATCATTTGTTATCTGTGGGGCAGGGGAGGGAAGACCCTTACCTTGGCAAAAAAAAAAGAAAAAAAAAAAAAAAGAAAGAAAAAAAAAAGCTTTTTTCAAACAGAGCAGGAACTTCAAAAGGAATTCAGGATGATTAAATCCACAGTCAGGAGGGCAGAGAGGAGCGGGAGGCTAATAAATGGCACGCTCCACAGGTTTATGAATATTTGAACTATATTTCTTAAAAAAAAATTGTACATTACTGCAAGTTATTTAAAATGAGTAACTCCTTTTAATGAACCTGGCTACCATCACGCTGACTAATAGAGTAATAAAGAGTTTAATCCATATTTATGTACATTTTATGTCATTACAGTTGGTGCCAATAAATTAGCAAGTCCAATAAGAGTTTGATTTTATACCATCACTGCTACTAAATGTGTAACAACACACGCTACATGAGCACCAGCTTTTTATTTTATTTCTTTTTTAAGAGCCAGGCTGTACTAACAGAGACTAGGCACAGCAACCCTCTGCAGAATCAGAGCCTAGTTAGGGATGAGGCACGGAGAAAACACTTCTGCAGATGCCACTGGTGATCATGGAGAGCTCTGAGCCAGTTTAAAGGGATCAAATATTCAAAAATAATTAATATAACTACTTTTTTTTTTTTTTTGAAGGGGCATGGGTGGGAATCCAGACACCAGCATCTCAGGTCACTTCTGTCATAAAACACAGCACAGCCCCCACCACAGCAGGACTGCTTAGAGACTGGACATGGGGGGGAAAGGGCTGCCTGTGAGCAATTCCAGCTGGCCATGAGCAACTGGAATGGCCTTTGGGCTGCCCTGGGGAGCTGGGAGACCCTGCAGGTCACAGGGAATGTGATGCATCCATTTGGCAGGAGCCCGTTCCCCCACAGAAATCCCATATTTCCAGCCCCATTGGGGTTTTGGCTGGAGAAACCCACACAATTTGTGATCCCATTTCAGCAGCTGTCACCCTGCTGACAGCACAAAGTGCCTTCCCAAACTTACAGCTCAAGGAAGAAGCAAAACCAGGAGTAAAGCTGGAGTTGAGGAGCCCCGGGCAGGGTCAGAAGGGGCTCCCCCACTCCCACAGCAGCTCCTCCCAGAGCAGCCCTGGCTCAGGAGCCACAAGGAGGGCTGGAAACATGGAAACCTCACTCAGCATAACAGCTGGGCAAGGCAAGACTGAATGATCTGATTTTTTCATCCTCTTTTAAAGCACCAGTGATTTTCTAACACTAAAAACCCCAAAGATTTCAAAGCCCTTTAGCAGAGGTTGGCACCACGTCCCCACCTCTCTCCTCCATAATTACACTCCAGCAACCTCAAAAGCTGCTGGTAATTGTCATCCCAGTGGCCTTTTGGTTTGGAGGAAAGGAACAACTCTCTCAGTGGCATCCAGAGAGGAAACACCCAACACCACCCCATCAAACCCCCTCTGCAATTAAACACTGGGCTGTTACTGTGCTCCAGCAGAAACGCCTCCTACGTGGTGTCAGTGTCTTGTAAACCAAAAAAAAAAAAAAAAAAAAAAAAAAAAAAAAAAAAATACCATTGATCTGAGCAGGAAGAATTTTTTGTGTGTGAAGTCTATGTTTGGCCAGTGGGGACGTGGATTAGAGACTCCTTTTGCTCTCGCTGTGACTCAAAACGGAAAAGGAGCTCTGGTCAACAGCAGATTTTTCCCTGTTTATTTGCTTTGCCACTGTTGAACACAGATCTGAGCACCATGTGGGAATGAAAGGTGGTGAAGACAATGGGAATGTTTTGATAGGCTTCCAGAGGGATTTAGGGTGGTGCAGAGCTGGACAGCTGATACCTCCAGCAAGCTGATAAAAAAAAAAAAAATAGGCTTTTGTACAGAGAATCTTGTGCTTCTCACATTTTGTATGGTTGGTTGAGGGTGATGATGCACATGAAAACAAGCACGATGCAGGCAATAAAATACATGTGGATCTCTTGGAAGTTTATGACGCATTTCTTTCCCAAGTCTCCTAAAAAAACAGATTGCTCTGAGAAAAGAGGGAGTGGCAAATCACCTCCCCACCTCACAAAGCTGAATACACCCCCAAAAAAGTGAGCAGAGGGAGGGAAGAGCTGTTCCCTCAGCAGAGCAGAGAGGAAAGCAGACTGTGCTCATCAGCTGATGTGTTCCAGCAGTGTTTAACACCAGGCCCTATTAACAGGCATCAGAGGCAATCTGAAACTGCACAAAGCAAGAGACAATGTGACGATAAAGCAGCATTTTAATTAGCAGCAGTTCCTTCCCCAGCCCAAAAGGTTCCTTCTGTGCATTCATATTCCCAGAACAACAACCGCCTTCTTGTATTCCATAAATCAAAAAAAAAAAAACCACCCAAAAAAAACAACCTCATAAAACAAGGCACTGCAATTGCACATTCCACATAATGGTCCAGAAATAAATTAGGCAATAAATATCCAATAATATATCCCCATCAGCAGTGAAAATCTACTCCTTGGATAATCAGAGGGGAAGATGCCTTCCAGCAGCTCGTGTCAGGCAGCTCGAAACAGGTAAAACAACACAGAGTTCTAATAAATCTTTTATCACCTTTTCTGCTGAAGAATATAGCAATTGTCCTGGGTAATGGCTTCCCTGAGCCCTGTGTCCATCACCCTGATGCAGTTGCTGTCAAAGCCAGGGGATCAGAACAAGAGCCACTTGTCAAAAGCAGGCAGAGTTCTCCTTGCTGGGTGTTTGGTGCCAACCATCACTTACAGCATGTTTCTGAGAAGCTCAGGGCACTCACCTCACCCTGCCAGGAAACTCCCTGACCCCACAGACACTCCCTGGCCACGTCACAAAAATTCAGTGGTGATTTCAGCAGAGTTACTTTGCTCTGCAGAGGTGGCAGCAGATGGGGAAGGGCTGAGCGAGGTGTGGACCTCACACAAGCTTTGGTTCCTCTCGAAAAACACACGGGTCACATCCCTTAGAGGCTGATCCCAGAGAGTTTTTCATCTAAAGCAGAAAACTTGAAGGCTTGGTCTGCCTTCACTGAGGGCACAGCAGAACCAACCCTCAAATACACTCAAACAACCCCTAAATCCACTGAGGGCAGCAGGATCCTAAATACACCACGAGCATAGGGGAGCTGGTGCCCAGTTCTCAGAGGCTGCTCAGAAAACCTCACAAAACCTTTGCATTTCCATCCCAAACCTAGAGCACAACCCCAGTTGTCCATCCCTTCCCAGGAGCTCAGGAGTAACCCTTACCTTGCCAAAATCCCGCACGTCAAAGAGGTCAAAGGGATCAAAGAGGTCGCTGTTCCTTAACCCAAATTTGTCGTGGCACACTTTTAGGAAGGTCCTGATGTTCTTCAAACACAGAAACTGGGGGAGAAAAAGGAGAAAAGGAGAGGAAAAGTGAGTGAGACAAGCACAAAGTATAATTTGGGATAGTAAATATCTCAATTATTATTATCTCAAATTATAACTCGAGATAGTAAAACAGTTAAATGCAAGATGAGTGGAGCAGGGACTGAGAAACCCTCAGTGCAAAGGCAGCAGGAGTTTATTTGTTGTTTCTGAGGGTGTCAGGCTCCTGTGTTCTCAGCTGCACACCAGGAACACAACGCCCCTTTGAAAAACAAGTTTCTCCCGAGGTAACGTCGCCGAAGAGCTGCAAATACCAGGCCAGGACTTTTCCCTTTCAAGGTCAGAAGCAAATACAAGTTACAGGTGATGCTGCACACAAGGCCAGTGTTGAACACTTTAACCATTTCCAGCATGACCCCATTGGGTTCCCTACAGAGGGGACATATGTTACAGCAATAGGACAAAGGGGAATAGTGGCTTTAAACTGGCAGAGAGCAGGGATAAATGGATATTGGGAAGGAATTGTTCCCTGTGAGGGTGGGGAGACCCTGCTCAGAGAAGCTGTGGCTGTTCCTGGACCCCTGGAAGTGTCCAAGGCCTGGTTGGACAGGGCTTGGAACAAACTGGGATAGAGGAAGGTGTCCTAACCCAGGGATCAAACTACAACATCCAGGATCTGATCTACACCATCCCTTCTAAGCCAAACCTTTGGTTATCCAGCAAGGCTGACTGGCAGAGCAACATCAAGTTTCTCTTTTAAAAAAATCCTGTCTTTGGCTAGAGCAATAAAAGGTTGTTTATCCACAACCCTCAGGGATTCTGAAGCCTGAGAACTCCAGAGGGTCTTGCTCCTGGCAGCACAGGGGCTAAAGAAGAGGAAAAACAAAAATCTGCTTCGTTTTTGCAGCTGCATCAGCTTCATCCTTCATCAGCTGTGCCAGGCAAGAAACTTCCCTTCCTTCTGCATCTTCACCTTCAATTTATCGCTGTATCTTCAGGCAACTCTTCACTTATTTTTCAGTCAGTTCCTTCTTACAAATACCCAACAAACATGTCAGAATCCTTAAGGAAATCAACCCTTTAAGGGTGAATCATCTCCATGTGATGGGCAGGCAGAGGAGCCAAGCTGCCTTTGGGTGGATTGCCTGAGCTTGCTGCTGTCCCACGGCACAATCCCGGCTCCCCGAGCTGCCACCGGGCACACACCACGTAAAAAACCTCACCCGGGGTTCAAAGCAAAAGAAAATAGCTTAATTTTCTTTTAATTAAAAGAATCAAAGCGGAGTCTTTGGGGCGGCGGTATCTCCGCAGACTCGTCAGCGCTGCTTTGGGGAGCAGACACGAGGTTTTCCAGCCGTGGATTAGCAAAACCACCTCATTAACAGCGGGATGATTCACCTACACTGAGCAAGAAATGACCTTTTCCCCTTCTCGCCCACGCCACGGGTGACAGCAGAGCTCCCCCAGAGCGGAAGGTGGCACAGGACAGTCCCATCCCATCAGAGTCCTCTCATTAGACAAGCAGGTGCCGGAGGCAGAAATTGAAAACAAATCTGGTTTTCTAGGGCATTCCTCTATCTCACATAAACACTGCAGTAAATAGAAGTGTCTAGACTGGGAGGTTTTTGGTGGGTTATTTTTTTTTTTTTTTGGAATAGCTTTACAGGCTCTCTTGCTGACACAGGTTATTTCATAACTTTATCTCCTGGGTCTCTGCAAGAATTTTCACCCCAGGCTGCGTGTGCTGCTGCACTGCAGTCCCATTCATTCCAAAGTTCCAGCCTGTGCTTATTTTAAATCCTTTTAAGCCTCCAGTTTTGCGAGTTAATGGCACATGGTACAGCCACAATTACACACAGCAAGATGCAAACTTCCTCTGCAGACTCGCCCTGCCCCTCTGCAGCATTCCCTGCCCAGCTCCTGCTCCTCCCAGGCTGGGCAGGATCAGAATCAGAATCACCAGGTTGGAAGAGACCTCCAGGATCATTAAATCCAACCCTAACCTCAACTAAACCAAGGCACCAAGTGCCACATCCAGTCTTTTCTTAAACACATCCAGGGATGGTGAATCCACCACCTCCCTGGGCAGACCATTCTGGTACTTTATTATTTTTTTTCTGCAGCATCCCCTGCCCAGCTCCCGCTCATCCCAGGCTGGGCAGCATCAAATCAGCAACACAGAGTGGTTTGGGTTGGAGGGGACATTCAGGATTATCCATTTCCATGGGCTGGGACACCTTCCACTATCCCAAATTGCTCCAAGCTCCACCCAGCCTGGCCTTGGACACTTCCAAGGATGGGGCAGACACAGCTTCTCTGGGAAATCTGTGCCAGTGGAGGAGCCAAAGGCCAAAAGTGATGTTGCTCAGATGCAATCCAGATGTGGAAACCACCTCACCACAGCTGGTAAATGGGGAGGAGGCACCTGCCAGGGTGGCAGTGCAGCTCCAGGTGACACCAGCAAAGAGCCACCAGGCCACCAGCCAGGCCCTGAGTGCCAGCAGGTGACAAACCCCGAGGAAAAAGCGCCTCATCTATTTAAAGGTGAAAAAGGCCTGATGTAAAACACAACAAACACGACCAAGCAGGGCCAGCTCTGGCAGCAGAGCAAGGCCACCACGCTGCCCACAGGAAAAGTCACCACCCAGGGTGACAACTGCAGGTGGGTTTCACCCTCACTCTCTGAGCTCCCAAAGTCCAGCTGGGAACACCCAGCGTGGGTGTTGGTGGCACAATTCGCTCCTGGCACTTCTCCTGGGGCTGGTCTGCAAAGTGTCATCCTGGGCTTTTTATTTTTGTTGGCATTTTCAGGTCGCTGCTGATGGAGGGTGATGAATTCTTGGCTCAGGACTGTTACTCAACGGCCACATGTTAAAATTAGCTCCCATTTAACATGGGCTGTGCCCAGGCCATTTTACTCACCAGTCAATCACTGCTTTGGACAAGCAGGAGAAAAAAAGAGAGAGAGAAATCAATGTTCTCCACGGGGCTCACTCAGCATCTGTCGGGCCCAAAATCAGAGGTGTCATTTGGAGTGCTGAGCAGGGTCCTGAGAACCCCTCGGGTGCAAGGGAGCACCAACAACACAAATTCCCAGTCCTGTGCACCCAAAACAACCTTGGGATCCACCAGCTGTGGCTTCTGGGCACAGACACCGTGTTCAGCTCTGCAAACAGACCTGAGACCACAGAAAATTCCATGGCTGCCAACGTTTCCAGGCTCTGGGACAGCCACAGAACAAGTCCTGGGGTGGGGAGAACATCCTGGGCACTGCAAAGCTCAGCAGAGAGGGAAGGTAAAGCCAGAGGGAAGAGGAGACTGGAAAAGGGATGGGATTGTGCCAAACAGAGCAAGAAACTCGTCTGGTAAAACAGAACACCTTGAAGCCTGATAATAGATGAGAAAAGGGTGCTCAGCTCTGTCCCAGCCCTTGGGGGGCTGTAAAGAACCAGCACCAGACAGAGGCAGCAGAAGGGCCCCATCACCTGCACTCGCCCAGTTTCAGAAGAGCTCTGCTTATTTTTAACCACCCTGCAGAGTCATAAAGTGAATAAACTTCTCTGAACTCCCACTGGGAGCCCTCGGCCTCCCTCCTGCACAGGGGGTGGCCAACAGCCCCAATACCTGGGACCTCCTCAGCAGATGCTCTGTTTAAAAGAAAGTTTTATGATTTTCTCTCTTTTACTGGAATCAGTGAGTTTAGAGACTCCTCAGATGATCACAGGGTTGTGCTGCCGGGTTTTTGTGCCACTCAAACTCAGAAATGTGCTGGAGGTGCCTTCAGGGGAGGTCAAAAAAGGGATAATTTGGCACCTGGGATAACTCCACTTTGCACAGGGCCACTGGGATCTCAGCAGGGACATGCTCAGCCACCCCAGGGCAGGTAAAATGTTTCTCCAATTGGAAATTCCAGGTCTGGGGGAGGGAATCTTTGGGACTCAGCCCCTCAGTGCTCCTCACAGCCCCACTTGAGGCCCCTCCCTGCAGTCCCTGAATGACTGGGCACCCGTGGCACCTGCACAGGACAGGACAGGACAGGGGTCATTTCCAATGCAAATTCATCAGAGAGGAGCCAACCACAGGAGCACCTCGGGGTGGGCTGGAAACAATCCCAGCCCTAAAGCCTTGAAGGCCACACATGCTTCTGACACCCACCAAAGCTGCTCAGTGAATGGAAAACAAACCCATTTCTGTTGGAAAAGACCTCGAAGGTCGAGTCAGACCATGAGCTCAGCACTGCCCAGCACTCTGCTCAGCCGTGTCCCTAAATGCCACCTCCATACCCCATTAAATCCCACCAGGCACAGGGACTCTGTGGCTTTCTTGAGCAGCCAGGTGATGGCAGAGACAGACCAAAAGCTGGAGAATGAAGCAGCAGCTGCTGAACAGCCCAGCAGGGACCCAGGTGGGGTCTGGAGGAGCATCAAAGCAGCTCCTTGGGATGGACAGGCAAAGCTTGGGGATCTCAGACAGACTTCTAAAAAATGCCATAAAACACAAGGGAAGGAGAGAAATGAGGAGGATGATTTGGCCTGGAAGGGCAGGAACATGCAGCAGCTCAGAGCACTTTGGGCAGGGCCTTCAGGAGAAGGGCTGGGGCTGTGTGGGGAGCTCACAGTGGCACACAGGGTGTCTGGGCACACGGCCCTGGGCCCTGGGCTTGGAACGTGTCCTGGAGCTCTGCTGGGGGGAGAGAACCCTCTGATGAATGAGGAAAGGGACTTTCTTTAGCACCTCCTGGCCATGATGTCAGATTTCCTCTTATCTCACTGGGTGAGAAGTGAGTCCTCAACGGGGAGCTGGGAACGTCTGCTGATCACAGGCTCTGCAAATGGCAAGGGAGGCTCTCTCCTTGGGAAAACACATCATTTACAAGGGGAAAACAGGTGTCCCGCGGCACAAAGCTCTGCAGAGCCCAAGGATGCATCACTGAGCCAAAGGATTCACCTCTGAGCCACCCTGTGCTACCGTGATGTTGCAAAGGAACATCAAAACTCCCTCGGCTTCCTCCAACATCAGGAATGGAGAGAAAGTCCAAGGATGTCCAGTGGGAACTGCAGGGCTGCAGGGACTGGGTGGTCTTTAAGGTCCTTCAAACCCAAACCACTCTCTGATCTAAACCAGAAAATCACACCCTGTATCTGATCTTTGTGAGTGGCTCTGCCCCATCCAGCTCCCCTCCACACCAAGGGCTCCCCAGGACACTTTTGGGAGCAGCAACGAGTCCAAAGCGTCAGTGGAGCTCCTATTCCCCCCCCAGCAGCACCCAATCTCCCATGGCTTTGTTCCTGCTGGCTTTGTTCCTCCCCAGCTTCGCCCCATTGTCTCACTGTGCAGAGGCAGCACAAAACCCTCTCTGCAGAGAATTCCCCTTCCCATTTGGATTCAACTCGCAGCTCATCAATTACTTCAGATGGACAGATTAAATTTCAGCTTGTTGGACAGCAGATTTATCTATTGAGAAGTGGAGAATGAAATTATTTCTCAAACAGTTTAGCACTATTATTTCCCCCCCTCTCCCCTTTCAGAGCCATTCCCATTGCTGAGAGCTCCAGGGTTGGGCAAATTCCACTTAAGGAGGCTGATTAATGAGCCTGAAACACTGATGAGTGCTGACCTCTCCACAGCTTCTCCTTCTCACATCCACTCAGGAGCACCATTTATCCCCAGGAAAGCACCTGAGGGAAAGCAGACATGGATTTTAGCAAACTCCCAAAGCAGGGCACTGAGAAGAACTGGGGGAAAGGTTTTTCATTCCCAGGGGAGGTGAAAAATCCCTGCAAAAACTCAGCAGGAGCTTCCACTCTGCCCAAGAGGAGCACACCAGGGCAGATAACCCAAGCTCTGCTCTGGTCCTGCTCATCCTCACACCTTCACTCATCATCACCCTGGCATGGCTCAAAGGGACAGAGACCCCTCAGTCACCCCACAGGGACTTCCCATCGTGGTCTGTGGCTCTCAGAGGGAGGAGGTCTCTCAGTTGATATGAAACTCACAAACTGGAAACCAGAATAGACATGGAATTGTGAAAAAGTAATTAAAAACTACAAAATCAAAGTTAAAAAAAAAAAAAAAGATAACAGAGAGAGATTCTGGAACAACCTGTTAAATACCCCAAGGTCCCAAACCTCATCCCCAGAGGCAGAGGACGCTCAGAGGGGGCTGCTGTCACCTTGCCAAGCCCAGGGCTCCAAGAGCTCATCCTATTTCATTCAAGGGGAGTTTTCCTGCCTCCTGAACTCCCCATGAAGACTGGCAGGTTCATTTTCCCCATTACACACGGGGGAAAAAAATGGAAAAGCAAAAAGAAGGCTGAAAGTGTGGCTAGAACCCCCCAGCAGCTGTTGGACAGCTGAGAGTCCAACTCAGGGCTGGAGGAGGGGACAAGGACCTGGTGACATCACAGACAAGCCCAGATGTTTGTGTGCTGAGAGCTGAACTCCCACCAGCACTGGTGACCCCCCCAAAGCCCAAAACCCTCTCCCTGGTGCCAGGGCAGGCTCTGAGAGCCCGTGCCAGGAGCCAGCAGACCTCACACCCCCAGGGGAACGCTGTGTCTGTCTGTCTGTCCATCTGAGGGTCACCCCACTGACCTCAGGGGCTCCAAACGAGAGGAAGGAAGTTGCAATTTCCTGGAGAAAACGCTGGACCTGCTGCTGCTGACAGTGTTTCCCTCCTTTGTGGAGCCCTCCCAGGCTTGCAAACACTGGGAAAACCAGAGTTGTTGAGGTTTTAATTGCAGTGCCTGGGAAGGTTTCATCCATGGTGCTGACAAGGGCTGAAGTTCCCCCGCTCACCCCAAATCCAGCGGGTCCAACAGGCTCAGCACTGCTCCCACCTCCCCCAGCCACAGCTGTGAGCTTTGGGTAACCCAAACCCTCCTCAGGGAGGTTCTGGAAAACCCCAATCAGATCTCCCTGTTTCTGATTGTACTCTAGAACTTGATCTTTTAGGACATCTCTAAGGGACCTGAGGAGCCAATCCCAGGAAGAACAAAAGCTTCTGGCAAAACCAGGTGGGCACAACCCCTCTGTGACATCCCTGGTGTCCAGCAGCTCCTGGGGATGGGTGGCAAGGCAGGAAAAGAGGCTTTGCCCCTCTGAGTGTGGGGAAACCACTGAGGATCATCACCCTGCTCCAGAGAAGAAACACAGAAACTCCCAAAGTTCCATCAGTGCCACAGCAAATCCATCCAAGGTGGTTCTTTTGGGCTTTCTCACAGAATTCAGGAATCTCAAAAGGCTCCTGCATTTGTCCTGCTGACAAATCCAGGCTGGGCTTTCCTGAGCAGTTAAACGTGAGGCTGCAGAAAGCCCTGGGAGCAGAAGAGCTCAGAGGCTTTGCTCAACCTGCCCACATCTGGCTTCCTGCATGAACAGTTCCCTTCCACACTCCCCAGGCCCAGCCTTTGTCTCTTCTTGCTGGAAGAAACACAGCCCCACCAGGGGAACTCGGTTAAAAAAAAAAGGGGGGGGGGGGGGGGGGGGGGGGAGGAAGAAAAGAAAAAAGAAAAGAATGAAAAGAGAGATGTCTGAGCTCATGCTGCTGCTGAGAAGTCCTAACCTCATGTTTGCCTCACCCAGGCTCAACACTTCTCTCCAAAAACACAACCACAGATTAGAGATGGGACATGTGAGAAACAAACCCTGGTGGGAGCTGATGGAGGAATGAGATAACTCTGTGCGTGGGAAGGCTCCTGCTGAGAAAACTCAAAACACTTGGGCCAACCCAAAGGCTCTGAGACAGGACTTGACCTGAACCGTGACAATCAAATTATAACAGAGCACTCAGCTGCTCTTGAGGAACGGGAGGGGTTGTGTAAGCCCAGCTAGGGTTACACTGCAATCTCCCAGGGAACTTTCCAGGCAGGCATTGTCCTCCTGCTCCTCAGGCTGGCGCAGGGAACGGAGCTATGATGAACTTTGGATGGGACAGGGATGAGAAAAGCTCTGGGGCAGCTCTCAGCTGAGTCAATGGCAGCCAAGTCAGCAAATGGAGCCTTGTCATGTCAAGCCTTGGGTGCAGGCAGCAGCCTGCAAGCCTGGGCTGATTTAAGACGCTCCCACAACTCATTTTTGTCTCTTTAAAACTAGAAAAAAAATTTTTTCTGCCCTGAAAAAAAAAAAAGTGAAGGGCCAAGCTCTGACACTTTTGTGGAACACAGGGTGGGATTGGAGGGTGTCTGCAACAGGGGACTCCCATGTCACTCATGCAAAATTGTCAGAGACAATTAAATGATAATCAAAGATGCAAGCTGAATTAAAGATCTTTATGTATCAGTTATAGTCCCATATGAGCAGATTTTAAATACTCACATGTTCAGTGCCAGACTGGATGGGGCTTGGAGCAGCCTGGTCTAGAGGGAGGTGTCCCTGCCCATGGCTCTGATGAGCTTTAAAGTCCCTTCCATAAAATCTGTGATTTTATGATCTCCAAACACCCCTGAGCTGCCATTAGACAGGGGAACATCCTCATTTCAGGGCACACAGAAGCCTCACTGCAGACTCTGCTTTCTTAAAACATCACAAGAAATCTGACTTTAGAAATTCTGCCATTGGACCAACAGCACGAGCTCTTCCAACATCCAAAAGACTTTTCTGGGAAGAGCTTGTATGGCTGCCACGGCAGTATTCATCCACCGTGGGTAAAACGCAATTTTTCTGCACACAATCACTCCTTCCCAATCAGCCTCACTCCACTTTCACAAAGCCTCCAAAATTACAACTGAATTTTCCTTGGTGCAAGAAGTGCCAGGGTATCTGTAGCCCTGGTTTTGTGCCTGACGTGTTTTGGTTTTCTGAAATTCCTTTCCCAGGGAATTTTCTGTAAATAAGAGAAGTGCTTTTGTAACTGTAACTTTGTTATTCATTCCTTTTCCTAGGAGGGACTTCTTGATGTCCCTCTGCTCTGACCAATGTGAGTGAAGAGGTTTGTCTTTGTGTCACCAATCCAATTGGTCTGTGTGAAATGGTATAAAAGGGAGACACATCCCAAAAATAAAGGAGTCACTTTCAGCCTTCTGAAGCTCAGTCTGTGTCGCTGTGGTGTAAAACAGGGAGGCAGAACAAACAAACTCCTGCCACATCCACCCTACAGAGCCCGAGCAGGGAAATCACCCACAGGGAAATCACCCCTGCAAAGCAAACACTCAGCCAAGGAAAACATTTCTAATGCCAAGTTTGTGGCACCTTTTACCTTTGAAATGGGTGATGGAGGAAATAAAAGCCTGGGAAAAGTGCAGATGTTTGCTGTGGTGAGATTTGCCCACCAGACAAGACCTGGAGGGGATGGGGAAGCTCCCAGATCAGGGGAGCAGCAGAGGAGCTCTGCTGATGCTTTGGGAAGGCTGAACCTGGAACAGAGACTGGGCAGAGCTGGAGAATAAAGTGGATATTTATTGAAAGGGCTTTAAGGAAACACTTTGGGCAGGACAAGAACCTGGCCAGGGCTACATCCAAGGTGGATCCAAAAAGGTCACAAAATGGTCACAAAACGGACAAATGGTCACAAGGTCTCACAATTTGATAAGTTTTGGTCCATTTGCACATTGAGGTTGAATTGTCCAATCCCAGCTCCAGGCTGTGAGGTCCCATCCTTCTTGTTCCTCCCTCCAGCCCACCCTTGTTTGTGCTTTTGGGGCTGAAAGTTGTCCTTGGTGTGCAGCAGGAAAAGGATTTGTTTTGTGTCCCTGCTGTGTGCAGAGCTGAGTGACACTGACTGTGAGCTCAGAGCTGCACCCCTGGGCACCACAGAACATGAAAATCATGAAAACTCAAACTTCAGGCCTCCCTGCATCCCAGGAGAGGGAAACAACCCAGTGACAGGCACGGTGACACCCGGGCTGGGTGAGAGCTCCTGCCAGCTCCCCCCCACCCCCAGAGCCCTGCTGAAAACCAGGCCAGTGGCTTTGGAGAGAAACAACCCCAAAATGTCACCCCCAGGGGCTGGGATGGCATTATTAGAACAATTCTCAGAATGTTTCTCTTAATGGCACCAGGTAATGATGCTGAAAGACACCCCCCAGCTCCTGCCTAGAGAAGGAATTAAAACCAGAACACTTCTCACATTCTGGAGAAGTGATGCAGACCTGCACACCAAATCAAGCTGCATTTTCACAAGATTGAGCCCAAAATGTGCTTTTTATAACAGGTCCCTGGATGCTCGTGGCAGCACAGCAGGGCTCTGTGCTGCCATCAGCCCCTCAGGGCAGGGCTGGGGCTGCCTTGAGCAGCTCAGCACCTTCTTCACCCCAAAAAAGCAGCAAAAATGAGGTTGTGGGGTGCCCCTGGGCCAACCAAGCTCCTCCAATGTGAAAAACTCTCCTGTGCCACAGGACCTACAAGCCAGACCTTGCCTGGGGAGGGAGCAACCACTGCCCAGCCGCTCCTCTGAGCCTCCTGGGTGGTGGGCAAGGGCTGGGCAGAGAATCTCCAGCTGTGGGCAGCAGCAGGAGCTGCAGCAGAGCTGGGGAAAGCAGCCTGGGGTGGCTGTGGCAGCACCTGGAGGCTCCCTGTGCCTGGGGACAGGGACGGACAGGCAGCCCCAGGCCCTTGGAGTCACTCAGGGCTCCCTCCTCTCCCCAGCTTTAAATAATGAATGTTTTTTGTTGTGTTTCAGTATTGGGGAGAGGCAGTGCTGGGAGCAGGAAGGGTTGTTTGGTAATTTAAACCAATTTAAACCCAGCCTGGGATGAACCCCCTGCACTGCATCTTCCCTCCAGGAATAGGGAAATGTCAGAGTTTGAAATTATAAACCCACAGCTGGGTACTCAGACCCCCCCTGGCATCAGGAGAAGCCCCCCATGAGTCTCCAGCAGACTCCAGAAAGCTCCAGAGCACATCCCAAAATCCTCCTTGTCCAAACAGATCAACCCCAAATCCATCCCTGTGTCCCAGGAAAGGAAAACCCACCCACAACCACAGGCACAAACACCCTTTTTTTTTTTTTTTTTTCTGCCTAAAGCACTTGTGCTGCCCTGGGCAATTTGCATTCAGGGTATCAGTTCCTCTCTTTTCAGCACTGCAAGGAAATTAATTAACTGAAGAGTAACTGCAAGTATCACCAAGCTTGGGAGGCCGAGACAGGAAATCTGAAGGTTAACCATCATATTTAATGTAGGCACATCTGAGATAAAAATCAGGATGAACTTTGATCAGGGGGAGGATGAAGAGGCCACTGGCATTACTGTGATGTTGGTTGTTTGGGGTTTTTTTGTTGTTGTTGTTGTTTTTTTGGTTTTTTTGGTTTTTTTTAATTTTTTTTTTTAAGATTAAAGGCTGTATTTTATCAGTGAGATTTCAATTAAGCATTTTTCAGCCCTTGTGGAGGAAAGGGAGAGGTTTGATTCCTTACTAGAGAGCATCAAGCATCACCACAATCACTCTGACACATCAGTGAGAGCCAGGTGAAAAGCAGAAGAGCTTTTCCTTGATCCTGGCCCCCTGTTCGGAAGGAAACCCTAATTTTGGGGGGGATGCTCTGAGCCCCAGCAGAGACAGGGCTGTCCCATACCTGCCCCACGAGTGGTTGTGCTCACAGAGCATCCCCCAGCACAGCTCAATTCTATCCCAACCCACACCACAGGAAGAAAACAGGCAGCAAAAAAAAGGAAATCACTTCCCATTCCAAGTTATTTTTTGCAAGGGTGGAATTTAAATGAGAGACTCCAGCCAGAGCTGAGTCTGGCTCTGGGAAGTTTCCTAAAGCATCGAGAGATTTGTTACCACGATGAATTAAAGATCTTTCTGCAGTGAGCAGTGCTTAAATTTTGGCCACAGACTCCAAACCTCCCTGGGTTTGAGCACAACCCTGTCCCTGACCTCCCCTGAATTCAAACAAGGGAAGCTTCACTTCTAACCCAATTTATTTCAATCTCTCCTTGAGGATGTGACTATTTTACCTTATCTGGAAGATTTTTTTCCCCCCTTCCCTTTCCTTCCCGAGCTCCAGAGGTAAAATTTACTGCCACAGCAATGCTGAACAGCTCCTGCTCTGCATGATGAAAACAGGCTACAGAAAATTAATCTACTGGCTACTTAATTTGTAAAGCTGCTTTAAAAGGTCAGGTCCCCAGTTCATAAAAACCAGCACTGAGAACAGATCCCAGCGATTACAGGAAACAAGGCTCTGGATATTTATATAAATTAATGCTCAGGGAGGATAACAAGATAACAGGACCCTCTAATTGAACACCCACATCCCATTCCTGGCAGCTCCTAATGTTCATTTATTACAGTAACACATCAGGGGTGCACCCAAAGCTGGCACCTGGGGCTAGAGGAGGGTTTAGAAATCCTCCCAAAAACCTCCTGGATGCTTTGACTGAACAGTTTCCAGATCTGGCTTCATATTTCTGTCAAGGCAAGTCCTCCTTTCTGAGCCAGGCTGACAGGCTAAACACACACAAGCAGAAAAATATTTTTATATTGGTTATCCTTTTTTTCCCCCTCTGCTAAAAAGAAGGAAGAACATTATTTTGTATTTTGGGAGGGGAGAAGGGTGTATATTTTTTTTCAAACTAGGCTTTGGTAGATTATTTAATGGGAAGTTGCATGTGGGCATTAATCACAAGCACCAAGACTTGTTCAATTCTGCACTGATTTAAACTCAGTTAAGCAGGAAAACTCCACTGGAAAATCTCCCTGTGAGACAGTGGGGAAATCCAGGGAGCCAACCCTGCTCCCCTCCATTCCTGCATTGATTTGGGCCCTGTCAGACCCAGCCATTTCCCCAGGACATCATTTGCTGTGGCACAACCTGCTCCAGCTCAAGGGGGATGGAACTGGATGAGCACCCAGGCCCCTTCCAACCCAAACCAGTCTGCGGTTCCATGGAACAGGAATTTCACCAGGTGTTCAGCAGCCAGACAGGAGCAGCTCCACCAGACAGTGCACCAGCAAAGCTGACTGGTAATTGGAATATC
This sequence comes from Zosterops lateralis, assembly GCF_965231275.1. NCBI lineage: Eukaryota > Metazoa > Chordata > Aves > Passeriformes > Zosteropidae > Zosterops > Zosterops lateralis. The sequence continues at coordinate 9,588,055 of NC_139780.1, read as the reverse complement.
TCAAATAAACTCTTAAACCAGGGAAATTGCATTTGCAGAGCGTTAGGGAAGGTTGGGTTGCCTTTGCTGCACCGGGCTAATTAATTTGGTACAATTTGAGGATGCAGAGAAGGCCCCAGGGACATGTTGGGCTGGACCATTAATGCTGTATTTCAGCCAGAGGGGTGAAGAGGGAAACTGGCAGCAGCATCTGATTCCTTCTCAGCTGCTCCACTCCATCTCCTTCCAAAGCCACCCACTCTGCTGGAGCGGGCTGAGAACTGTCTGGACAGGAAAGGACAATATTTGGAGCTTAATGGGAGAGGATCAATAAGTCTAAACAGGCAGCAGCCCTAAAAAAGCTCACTGACCCACGAATGAAAGTGACTTTATTGACACAGTTAAGACAGCATCAACACCCAGTCAAACTCAGACTCTTCATTTCCCCTTTTTTTTTTTGTTTTTTTTTGGCAGCATCCCTGCTTTAATTTCCTAAGTACCACCCAACTGAAGTTAATTTTTAGTACAGCTGCATGTATGACTTCCTTCTGCTTTAAATTACCCCTTCTCTTAGCAACTGCCTCCACCAACACATACACACACAGGGTGTACAAATTTTTTAAGCCCAGAATTGAGGTGTGAGAACAAGCACGAAGGTTTTTTTTGTCAGGAGTTGTTCAAAAGCCTGGCTCAAGGAGCCAGCACGATGCATTTAAAAAGCCATCCAGCAAACATTAAGGCAGGTCTGGCTCCTGTGGAAATGGCTGTGGCAAACATTAGGCTGAGCTGTTAAGGGAATAAATTGTTCCTCTGCATAATGCGCCGGGGAGAGCACGCAAAGAGGGAAAATGAAGGCTCCACAGTATTTTTACAGGGCTATAAACAGCCAGGGAAATAAAACATCTCTCCTAAGGTGCAGCTTCCAATGCAAAGAAGCTCTTATTCAAAGCAGGGCTGCCTCCAGCTCCGTGGGGGAAAGGCTCTCCAGCTGCTGAGTGCCTCCGGGAGGGGAGCAAAAATAACATGTCATGTAAAGTCATCGTGACCCGTCACTTGTGCTCACACTCCGGAGCACACAGAGGCTTTTCCTGCAGCACGCTGCACCAGGAGCAGCATTTCCTGCTGGAATTCCCACTGCCAGGGCTGGAGCAGTGACCAACATCTGTGTGATGGAGCTGGGGCAGAGGGCTCAGGACCCGGGAGGGGGTGAGGGAGACAACACAGCACAGCCTCCCGTGCTGGGGATGGGCATTGGAGCCTTCCAGGGAGCAAAGCCTTTCCAGCTCTGGGGTTGGAACATGAAGGCACAGGCAGAGCACCTCGGGCCAGCCTGGGGAGGCTCTTCCCACATCACTGAGTGTGTGCTGGGGGCCCAGACAGAGCCCTCTGTGAGCCTGCACACCCCAGGCTGTGCTCACACCTCTGGTCCATCATTCCCCAGCTCAGCAGGAGGGACCAAAGGGATTTCATGGAGGTTCCAGTCCTCCTCCACACCCCAATACCTTCTTCCATCCCCTCCTTCCATCCCAGGAAACTTTCCTCACGTTGCACTGAATAACCCAAGGAACATCCAGTAAAAGTGATGCAACTATCTGAAATGTAACTGCAGCTCCAGGTTTGGTTTCCAGCCCTGTCAGCTCTCCCCTGGTATGGAGCTGCTGGTCTCACTCAGACACTCAACTTTTGAACTTTTGTCCCTCCTCCAGCACATGGAGCTCCCGAGCTGCTCCGTGCCCAGCCAGAGTCTGCTCAGCCACAGCTCTGACTCCTCAGGGAAGGGCTCCAGAGTTACACAATCAGCAGGATGGAATCCTCCCTCCCCACCTCCCACAGGCAGATCCCACAACCTGAGAGCAGCACTCCGAGCTCCCAGGAGAGCAGCAGAGGTGCCCTGGCTCAGATCCAGGCAGGAGGGACAGTCACAGCACCCCAGATTTCCTGCTTCACCTTGGACCACTCCACCCCTGACCCAGCCCATTTCCTCCATGAGCTCCAGGGTCTCACACCAGACCAGTGTGACCCCCAAACCCTTTGGAGGGCTGGGAAATCCAGCTCAGCTCCCTCCCAGCAGCCAGAACCTCCTTCCCCAGCCTCTCTCCAGGCTGGGAGGTTTGGGACTGTCCACTGGAAACCTGGAGAAGGAAATCCATGGAATGCTGTGGGGGACACAGCAGTGGGACTGTCCCAAGCTTCCTGGAGCTGGAAAAGGATCCATGTCCTAAGGCTGGGGCTCAGCACCATCCCAGGAGGAGGAGGAGGAGAAGGATGATGAGGAGAAGGATGAGGAGGAGGAGGAGAGGAAGAGCTCACACTACTGTCCCCTTCCTGCAGCCCCACACAAACAGGGACAGTAACAACCCAGCTCTAACCCAGCAGCTGAGTCCTTCTGACAAAAAGCAAACACTTGATTACAAAACCCAGCCCAGCTGTCTCTCCCCAAGGCCCAGGAGGGCAGAGGGACAACAAACCACTCTGCCCCAAGGTTCTCCTCAGGCAGGAGGAGATCTGGGTGCTCTGCATTCCCAAATTATCTGGATAACCTTTGCCCAGGAGCAGGGCCTGTGTTTGCAAAGGGCCTGGTACCAAGTGGAGCTTGGACCCAGGAATCCATGAGTGACACAAAAATAACCCAAAAAGTAATGCAAATAACCCAAAGTAACACAAATAGCAACAGTGGCTTTCTGGAGCGTTCACATCCACTGCTAAAGGAGATTCCTGAAGAACCAGGGTGTGGGAGCAGCCCACAGCACCCTCTTCACACCTTGCATCTTACAGGTGCCTTAAACCCACAGAACTTTAAATCCAACAGATGTTTGGGGTTTTTTTCCCCAAAGACAGCAGGATGTTTCCCAAAACCACCCAGGGACAGCACGAGGAGCCCCGGGCTGGGCTCCTCCATCCCCGTTATCGTGGGGCTGCAGGGAGCACCACGGGAGGATGGCAGAGCTCAGGAGAGCAGGGTGGGACAGGCTGGAAAATCCATTGCAGCCAAACAGACCCTGGAAATGTCAAACCCCAAAGAGCTGAGCCAGCTCTGGGTGGGATGAGCAGCCAGAGCCAGGAGGATTTTTTATCCAATTCCTGAGTGAAACCCTCAGTGGGTGGAGGGAGGAGAGATCCTCAAACGTGCCAAAGACAAACCCAAGCAGTTATTAAGGCACCTCGAGCACAGACAAGTTAAACATCTCTTTTTGTGTGGGAGCAGCTCCTCCCGCCTCAGCAGCAGCAGAGGCAGGTAATGACAGCCCTGCTCAGGTGAATAACGGGTTTCTATGGAGCCAGAAGCCTCCTGACACCGTGCCTGTGTCACACAGCATCCTCACACCCTGACACTGTTATTAAAAGAGCTGTCTCTCAAAAAAACCCTCTAAATCAGAGGGAAAAAAAACCCATAGCAAAACCAGATTTTTTTCTGAGTCTGCTCAGAAAAATACAGATTTTCCTGTGAAAAAACCCTGCAAAAGTTGGGGGCTACAGGGGGTTATTCCTTCCTTTTTATTCCTTCCTAAGGAATAAAAAATAAAAATTATTTATTTATTCCTTCCTAAGGAATAAATAAATAAAAGGTTATTCCTTATTCCTTATTCCTCCCTTTTTATTCCTTCCTACAGGTTATTCCTTATTCCTCCCTTTTTATTCCTTCCTACAGTTTATTCCTTATTCCTCCCTTTTTATTCCTTCCTACAGGTTATTCCTTCCCTCTGCCCCAGCTCAGGGGGTTCAGCATCCATGCACAGACAGCCCCACCTGTGGCAAGTTCCTCTCTGCCCCTCTGGATTTCTGAGGCTGCTTTCCACCCCCTGAAGTTTTACCCTCACTCCTTCCATTCCCATCCAGTTAAATCAGGTGTTTAAGATCATTTTTTGTCCCCACATAAAGCAGATAATTCCATTATCTCACTTCTTGCTGATGGAGCCCAAAGCTGAACATGGGTTGGCTTCAGTTTATTTTTATTTTTTTGTTGTTGTTGTTATTTTCCAAGGAAGGGAATCCAGAACCTCACCAATCATCGTTCTGGGTTTATAAATTTTAAACCCTGGGCTGTGAGGCTTCAGAGAACACTTCAGTCACCTTCTCCTGCGTTTCCCCAAAGCAAGGAAAGCAAAGTTTGTCTGCCTTCCCTCAAGGAAAAATTAAACTGACACATCACAGGACTCCAACAAAAACACCAGGGGAAGGAAGAGTCACAGAAATATTTCACCTCAGTTAAATATTGGGTCAGACACCTGCTCAGGGGATGCTGATCCCTGAGGGTGATGAAGGATGGAGAGGGACCAGCACAGGGAGCACATCCTGGAAGTGCCAACACAAACCTGCAGCTCCTGCTGAGCCAAAGTGCAGGAAAAAAGGGATTTTCAGGAGCACAATGTGTAGGGATGCCACCCACTGGACCAGGTGGCCGAGAAAACAGAGTTATTCACAGAGATATTAAATATTCCCCCACACACAGCCAGCCCAGCCCAGGCTCATCTGGCAGACTGAGCCTTCCAAAAGGACCTGAAGTCAACAAAAAAGTGCTCCTGGCTTTGGGTGAAATGACAAAACAAAGGAGCCTCAAATCCCATCAGAGTCCCCCAGCCCAGCCCTGTCCTTCCCCACTGCACAGGAACAGATTCTGCCCACGCTGCCAAAATCACCAGCAACTATGAAAACGCAATGAGGCTTCATCTCCCATCAATAAATTCATCTATTTCTCTATAGAGGCTCTCCCCCACCCTGGCAGCTGTATGCTAATTCCCCCTCAGCACTGCATTATTATCACTTGGAACAGATGTTGCAGCCACTCTAAAATCTGGAGGTTACAAAAACTATTAACCTAAGCTGGGCTGAGCTTGGGAGGGGGTGAGGAGGAGGAGGAGGGACAGCTCAGCCCTGTCCTTCTGCCACTGGTCCCAGCCAGGCTTTGCTCTCCCTGCTCCACCCACAGCAACGCTGAGATCCCAAACTAATCGACAAAAAAAACTCCCCCAAATCTTATAAACCAAATTTAAAGAGATCAAGGGAGATGCTGTGATTTACTTGCTCTGAAAACTCAGGGAAATTAGCTACAAGATCCCCCATGGGTTTTCAACTGAGCACAAATCAGCTATTTGGAGTTTGATTTTTTGGTTTTTTGAGGGTTTTTTGGAGGTGTCTTTGATGGGGTGTGTGTGCAAACAAAGTCATTCCAAGCCCAGATAAATCCAACTGTGAAAGGTTTAGCATTCCCCACGGAGTTGCTCTCTCCAGAGCAGCCCAGTGTGGCTCCTGGAGTAATTAATGCCAGAATCTATTTATGACCTTTGAATAAATTGTTCTTTTCTGAAGGGAAAGCTGTTAAACACGTTAGCAAATATAATTAAGAAGGGAGGGGGCGGGGGGGGGGATGGTGGTTGGATGACAAAAATCTGGAATTAAATCTCTCCTAATTAGAAATGCTTCTTGCAACAACCTGGCCAAAACCCCACTCTGAGGCAGATACTGTAGCTTCATTAAAGCCTCCTCATTACCCTTCCCCAGATAACCCAGCTGTCAATAGGAGGAAAATTCACTTCTAACCTTGGTCACCTCTAAGAAAATTTTATATATATATATATATATATTTTAGGTGTTCTCCATGTAGGGAGAGCTTGGGGACATGCACCTGAACACGCTGAGGGTGGAAAATGCAGCCAGGGAGAAGCAAAAGGTTTGTGTGGCCTCTCCCCCTGTGGCCAAAGGAACAGGTTTGGCTGCTCAGGGTGTCTGACCACGTTTTCTGCACCTCAGGTGAAGCTCCCACCAGTGGGACACAGATTGCATCATCCAAGGGGCCAAAGCTGCAGGGAGTGGCAGCAGTGAAAGGTGGGAAAACCCTTGGAAGTGTCTTGGCTCCATCAGTGTGAACATCCCAACCCCTGGAGAGCCCAAAAGTGATGGATGAGGAAAGGGTTAAAGGGAGGCAGCAAATCTGTGGTGCCACCCAGGAGCCTCAAAGAACCTAAAACTAAACCTGGAGACACACTCAGGGGTGATTCACACCTGGCAAGATCCCGGGTTAAACTTTTCATTATTTCAGAAAGCCCTTCAAAAACTCGATTTTTCTGCAGAAATATTTGTGCTCAAGCCACGCTCACTCCTCGACCCCCAGTGGGTCCCACAAACAAAGGCTGGGAGATGCTCAGGGAACCAGCCAAGGGGAGGGAGGCACAGGAGGGGCAGGAACACCTCCCTGGGAACATCCACACCAGCCTGGACAGCTCAGCAAACCTCACACTCCATGTCCTGCAACTTCACCCTGAAAAATTCACCTTTTTACAGGCAGCCCCACACTCCCAACCTTCCTCCTGGGATGGTTCCTGCTGGGCTGGATCCGTGCCCTCAATCCGTTGACAATACAAAGTTTTTAGGTCTATTTTGCAGCTTGAAAACTTCAGTTTTTTTCTACAAGACACTCCCCAATCTCCTTGGGAGCAGCCACCCAGCTGGTCCTGAAAGCATCACCCCAGAGCTGGGAGCTGCCACAGCACCCCAACAATGCTCTGTCCCCAAAATCCAGAGCTCTGCCACCATCTGGGCTCTGCCATTCACACCCTGCAGATGGAGCATCACCCAAGGGTGCCCCAGGGCCACCCTGTGCTGAACAGCTGCTGCTCCAGCAGCAATTCCAGGAAAACAGCCCCCAAACCCTGCAGCAGCAGCAGCAGGAAAATAAAGATATAGAGGCTGATCTATAAAGGGAGGGGGGAAAAAAAAGTCATAAACTCCTCTGCTGGGTTTATTAGGAAATTTTCTGGTTTATTTTCTGTTTAAAGCCTCAACTCTCCCACAGCTATGGGAGGAAAAGTCTCTTTTTTTTTCTTTTTTTTTTTTTTTTTTTTTTTTTTCTGTCTTCTCCCCTCTCCAAGGCTCACCAGTGATTTTCTTGGAAGATCAGATCACTCACATGAGAAAGTGCTTCCCATAAACACAAAGGGGCTGGATGTGCACACAAGGCTGTCCCAGTGCTGTGCACATTTCCTGTCCTGGGGCCATGCCACTCAGCCTGGGATTTCCAGCCTTTAACACGCTCCAGCTCTTAAAGAAATAACAACTTGATTTCCATATAAATACATTTATATATTTCACACCTCTATCTCTAGCCTGTATTTTATAGATAAAACATATTTATCCCATCACAGATCTGTCTCCCATTCTCTCTGTTTCTGCCACAAAGCCCAACCTCCCTCTGCTTTAGGAAAAAACCTTTATCCTGCATGAACCTGAGTGCTCTGAGAGAATTCCAAGTCCTGACAAACCCAGAGGAGACAAAAAAAACTCATCCTGGGAAACAAAACCAGCAAAAACGTCTCTGTGCTGGGCAAGGGCACAGGGACAGATACAGGACACAGGGACAGATAGAAGGATACAGATCCTGCCCTGGGGTTTTGCTGCAGGAGCTGCCCCAGTTTGGTCAGGGAGCACAGGGAGGGCCCTGCTCCCAGCCTGGCTCGACATTTGTTTGCTGAGTGCCCCGAGTCCCGTGGATTTCACAGATAATTCTTGTGTTTGTGGTGCTGAACACAAATCACTGCTCCTGCTCCTCCCCTTCCCCAGCCACAAACCCCCTCTGCTCCCTCCTCGGCCCCCTTCAAATACCAGATGTTCCATTTAGCTGCAAACCACCATAAAACACAACAAAAGATATGAATGCTACAAAAGAGCCAATTTACTTCCCCCCCTCCATCAGCGTTGAGGCAAATGCTGGAGGAGAAAAAGCAAATTTTCTCTATGGGAACCTTTTAACCTTCCCCCTCTCCCCGTTTACCAAATCCTGGTGGTTTGGGGGCCAAGGCAAGGGCAGGCACAGGCTCAGGGTCCCTGGTGGAGCACCAAGGGACAGCCCAGAGAGGCACAAACCACTCCCAGCACATCCAAAGGCAGCATCTCCCTGTGCCAGACCAGCCTCATCACCTGAATACTGAATTATATTTAACTACTATCATGACATATGTAAATAATTACAAGCCTGGTCTGGGAGAGGGCACTGTGTGCGAGATGGGAGATGATTTCCAGGTCCAGCAAGCCTGGAAAATCCAATCCTGAGAGGCCCAGAGGCATCAGAGGGAATAAAATCTGATTTTCTGGTGGGTCTGCACCACGGGCAACGCTACGGAGTCCATTGACTCCACGAGGAGCAAGAGTCAGGATATGAGTCAGGCTGGTGGCTTTCCAAGGAGGCAGAGGAGGCTCTTCCAGCAGAATCCTGGCTGTCCAGACAGGATGGGCCCACGGGTTACAAAACAGGAAGAGATTCCACATCAGCTCCTCAGAGACACGGGTGCTGGGCAGAGGAGGGACGAGGGGAGGCACATCCTTTGTCCTGGGGCAGGAAAGGCTGGCAGCTCTGACATCAGAGTCAAAACACTGCTGGGGGACTCCAGAAAAAGGACCCAAAAAGTGTCCAGAAAGATCCAAAGAGGTGTCCAAAAATTTGCTCTGCAGGACTTGTTAGATAAGGCTGGGAAATCTGATGTGACCTTCCTGAGAATAACATGTTTTCCCAGAGCCTCCACAGACCAGCAAACTGGTCCATCTGTTATTTTTACAATTCCTGCCACTGTGGACGGCTTTAGGTAGAGCACAAACACCCTCTGACACAGGAGGAGGGGACTCAGACAGTGCCATCACAGATATAAACCCTAAAAACCCTTCCAGCTCAGGGCACCCTTAGCCAAACCTGACTGTTAACAAGGACTACACTCCAGGGGTGGGCTAGTCCAGGATCCCAAACACTCCCAGGAGTACAAAATGTGCAGGGGAAAAAGCAAATCACAGCCACAGGAGGCTCAGCAGAGTCACAAACCCCAGGTATGAGACACCTGCAGAGCAGCACAGATAAATTCTGTGACTCCGTTTGTAACCTCCACCTGCACCAAACAGCCAGGAAGGAGAGCCCAGCCCTGCCTGTCCATCCCCTGCATATCTGGGAGGCTCCAGAGGGTGGAGGGCAGAGTTGTACATGGGGTGAAGCAGAGCCCTGAGCTGCAACCAAAGAAAACACAAAGCAGGGAGGAAAAGTCACTTTGATTAGAAGCAGACCTTTCTCCAGGAGTTTTTTCTTGAGGAGGAGATACAAAAGTGGTTTTCTTGAAGGGGAGATACAAAAGTATTTTCATCAGGGCAGAGCTTGAAGTTGTCCAAGGCAGCCTGTGATGAAGTTGCCCTGAGAAGGAAGGTCCTTCCCCTCCTGTAACAGCAGCACTGAGGTTTAGAACCAGCAGCACACAGTGGCAGGTGAACCTGGGGGGCTGCTGGGTAACACAAGAGTCACCCTGAGCCCAAATTCCACCCCTGGGGCTCCTCCTGCCAGGAGAACTGGGGGTGACACTGCAGGCTGGCAGCAGGGCCAGCACTCAGCAGCAGCCCCAGGGCTGTGGGGATGCTGCAGGGACAGCTGGGCAGACAGATGGACTCAGCAGGAGCAGGACAGGGTCACCCTGATGGGCACTGAGCAAGCCTTGGGGTGGGAGAAGAGCTCTGAGAAACTGAAAAAGCAGCCACGAGATTGTTTGGAGATCACTGGGAGTCCAAAGGAGCAAAGTGATGGTGAGAGTGGTGTGAGGAAATAAGAATCTATTTTTAAAAAAATGCTGCACAGCTCAAAGAGATGGATCCATGCTTTAAGAATCAAAGAAGAGTCTTCATTCCCCAAGCTCATTGCATTTACCATCCTCCATCACCCCTCCATGAGTCCTCTCCAGCCCAACACAGGCACCTCAGAGCCCTGCACCCCAAATCAATGGGATCCTCATCCTCCCAGCCCAGCTCTGTCCCAGAAAGCCCCAGCCCAGGCTGTTGGGATTTTTGGGATGAGCACATTCGATCCATTTCCCAGCACAGCTTGGGGGGAGTCAAGTGGAGAAGGGAAGCAGCTCCAATGCTGGGAAGAGACTTTGTCTCTTTAAGAAACTACAAAGAAATGGATCAAAAATTTGCCCTCGGGTCAGTCTGAAGCAACATTTCTGTCCCGGGCCAAAAATCAGGTCCCTTCTGGCTCCAGATGAGCTGAAGGAAAAGGGTCTGGGGGCTCCCACAGCTCGGGGTGGTGGCTCCCATCCCACCGAGGTGGGGCTGATCCCACCCCACACAACCCACCCCGAATTCCCTGATTTCCCTAATTCCACCCAACTGCTCCTGCTCAGATCCAGAGACAAAAAAACCTCCCTGCTGCTCCCTGGGGTGACCCAGCCCCGCCACAGCACCCCGGATCACCCTCGGGCAGGATGGACCAGCCAAGAATTTTTTACAGCTCATCAGCACCAAGTCTAGTCCCAGCTTGAAAAATGACCAATTTTTCCTTTTTTTTTTTTTTTTTTTTTTTTTTTTTTTTTTGGTTTTTTGTTTTTTTGGTTTTTTGGGGTTTTTTTGGGTTTTTTTGGGTTTTTTTGGGTTTTTTTGGGGTTTTTTGGGGTTTTTTTGTTTTTTTGGCTTTGTGTTTTTAAAGGCATCTATTCATTTCAGAGCCCGTTGCTGGTAGGTGTTTAATGCAGGTATTTAGCTCTCATCCATGATTCAAGGGCAAAAAGGAAAAATAATAAAAAGTTTTCACTGCTTTTCAGGCTACTCAGCACAGCCCTCAGCATCCATCCAACACTCTCCACCTTCTCCTGCCCCACCAGAATATTTATGAGCCTCCAGCTGCAGGTTCAGTTGGAGCCTTCAACCTCAGACGGCCACGAGGAGGGTCCTGACTCTGCTGACAGAAGGTATTAGGGCTCTGCTTGGCACCCAGAGCAGGGCTGGGCAGGAAGAGTGGGAGCAGCTCCTGTTTTGCAAGGAGCTGGACACACAGAGCACCTTTTTTTCCCTTTTGTGAGGCTCAGCACATCCAAACGGGAAGTCAGTGAGACACAGTAAACAGGGATATGTAATGAGGCCATTTTTTACAGCCCTTTTTTTTTTTTTTTTTTTTGGAACAGAATTCAGTTTCAAAAAGCAGAGAATAAATAAAAAAAAAAAAAAGCCAGAGGAGCTGAGCAGGGTAAATCAGAGTGACTACACAGATCTTGCTCAAAGAACCCACCCTGATAATACTGAATTATATTTAACTACTATCATGACATATGGAAGTAATTACAAGCCTTGTAGCTGTAAAACCTTCAAAGTGACAATGTTCAAAATCCCTAAAGCTCCATGAATAATCACCTGCACCAAAACCACCCCAGCCTTGCCTCCATCCCTCCCTGGACCTGGGGGGAGGCTCCAAGCCACCTGCTGCCAGGTGTGACAGCGAAACCAGCGCCTGCCCCAGCAATAAACAGGATTTTGATGGCAAATGAAGAGAAAAAAACAACAGGCAGGGAAACATCTGACAGCTCAGTCGGGTGTGGGGCGGTGCAGCCATCAATCCTGGCAGGCACTTTGTCTGCCTGGTGCCTCCACAGGAGCAGAGCAGAGCAGTGGGCAGCCCCAGCCATCCCTCCAATTACCTTTGCTGCCTCTCACCAGCCCCCGGGGCCCCCACCAAACCTCCGGGAGCTGCAGGGAGGGCTGGGTTTCCCTCTGGGGAGATGGCAATATGCTTCAAAATAGGAATCCTTAATGGGCTGGTCATTACTGCTAACGTGGAGTCTGTGCACACATCAGGGTGTTCACTCTGTGGCTGCTTCCCTTCCAGAATCCAGGAGGTTTTGGAGCAGGGAAAAGATATTATATTATTATATTATATATTATATGTCAATATATAATTGATATATATTAATATATAATATATATAGTCTATTATGTTATATATAATATACTAGATTATCTGTAGATTATCTATATTATCTATATTATATTTTATACAATATAATAGCTATATTGTCTATATTGTCTATTATATAATAATCGATAATATAATTATATAATTTATATTATATTGTCTATATTATATATAACATTAGATAATATATTACGCATCATGCATTATCCATTATATATATATCATATATACTATATATTATATTAAATATATGATATATATGAAGATATTCAGCAGTGTCCAGTGCAGCCTCTGAGGAGGGCTGACTGCAGGGTGATGTCTGTGGGACTCTTAATGTTAAATCACATCACAACAGCTTTGTGCAGGTACCAATTCCCACCTCCCTTAACACACAGAGAGGTGCTCAGGGGTTTGGGGCAGGCTTTGGGGGGGTTGTTACTTCTTTCTCAATTAATCCATTTAATTCTCCCTCAAATTAACCCATTTTCCTTCAGCTGCACAGACTGGGAGCAGAACTGCCCTTCACAGCATCCCCACCAGGCTGAGCTCAGCCACACGGGCACCTCCAGCCTCCTGGGGCAGATTTTGATGGGCTTTTTGGTGGGGTTTTTTGGGGATCCTCATGGTTTTGGTAGCCCTGGGTGGATTTTGGTGGGCTGAACCAGCAGAGGAGGGGCAGGGATTTGGAACTCAGCAGGAAACTCCCAGATCCCCCCAGTTTTCCTGGATAATTCCTGCTCAGCTCCAACACTTGCAAAGGTGTCTGGCACAGCCGGTGCAGCCCCCCACGAGGTCTCTGCTCCTGCAGCCTTCCCTACCAACCTCCAAACACATCCAAGGCCCTGTCAGGAAGGATTAATTTTATCTAAGACAAACGCCAAAAAAATAATAAAAGAAGAAAGAAAACCTCAGAAAGCTCACAGCAGCAAATATTGACCTCACCCAAACATGCAGGTGTTTTATTGCACATATTTTTTTATGCTGAAACACCAGGGGAGAGTCATTTAATTTGTATTTGACCAGACACTTAACAGAATTAAGATTCAAACCTAATTACTGATGAAAATGCAAAACTGAGAGGTCTCCATCTCACTCACAAGAGCGGCTGGAGCACAGAGTGTCAGATGACTGGAGTTGGGAAGGGGAATGGGGAGAGGAGTGGGGCTCTGGGGCAGGGGGGACAGGGAATGCAAACCAGAGGGCTCCTGCTCTGCTCCCATTTAACAAATCCAAATGTCCTTTGGAAAATCACCCTGACTGACTCCCCCAAAAATCCAATCACAGTAACAGACATAAAATGATCAATCAGCAGCCAGGGCAATCACCCTCAGGCCACTTCCAGCTCTCCAGAAACAGCCTCTGCAGTAAAAGCAACAAGCAGAAATGAAGTTTTTTTACTCCAGGCTCATCCAAACTGGCCTCACGTCCAGCGACTCTCAGAGGAGAGCTGGGATTCAAGATTGTTTTTCCTGTTTATTTTCTTGGCCACTCTGGAAGTTCTTTGGGTCATCCCATCCTCCCAGGCACCCACCAAACACCAGATTTGGGGTCTCTGGACATGAAAATAAAGCAAACTTCAGACTGCAACCTAACAGGGTGATTTGCCTCATTTATTTAATTAAGTATCATGTATTGAACTCCTGCTGCGAGGCCAGTCTGGCCTCTCTGCTGTACAAGCACAGGGAGGCTTTGTGAGGCTGGGGAGTTTTTGGGAGGACAGGGACACCAGCCCATCTCTCCACAGCAGGAGCACCAGTCCCTGCAGCCTCCCTGTGCTGCCAAAGCTTCAACCTCACCTCCCAGGAAAAACAAATCAGCGTGGAAAGGGATTAAAAAAAAAAACCACGCAAGTGCCTGGATCTCAAAGTTCCTCCACAGAGCTGTGATTTCACCTCTGGCCTTTGAAACGCTGCTCACCCCCGGCAAAAATCTGTTTCTCATCACACACCTGCACAGCCCCAGTTAATTCAGCGGGAAAGGGGGATGACAAGCGTCGCTGGGTGTTTCAAGTCTAGCACAAGTGTCGTGTCCCCTGGCATTTTACCTGATTAATAACAACAGGAGCTCTCTAGCGAGGCAGACAGCTGGTTAGCCAGTCCAGCCAGCCAGGCAAAATGTGCATTTAGCATCAAAAACCACCTCTGAAATTCCTGGGCGCGCTCTGCCTGGTGCATCTCTGCCCCGTGTCTGAGCACATCCCAGAGATGGATTCCTACATTATCCCGCTGGAATTTGGCCTGGAGACACTGAACTGCTCCCCCAGAGCCACAGCAGGGCTGGGGCATCCCAGGGGAGTTTGTCCCCTCTGTGCCTGGACTCAGCCCCTTCATCCCTGGGCTGCCAGTGCAGCAGAAGGTTTAACCACCTTTAACCACCCTGGGAGAAGCCAAATTCCCAAAGCCAGGGATTACCAAAAGAGCACCAAATACAAAGCATGGCTCCTGAGTGGTTTGGGTCCCATCCTGGCTGAGGCTCCCCAGAGCATCCACTCCCACTCTGGTGATGCTCTGCAGGTCCTGCAGGCTCAGCTCTGTGCTGCTCCCCTCTAATGAGCTGATTTTCAGAGAGGGCCACCAAAGCCATCCCCACCAGCCCCATCACACATCCCCTAAAGCTGTGAGAGCAGCCAGGTGGGAGAAGCACAAAGCAATTTTATTAGAGACAGCAGGGCCATAAACTCTCCCCTGCAACCAGCAAGGACAGCAGGAGCCTCCTCGCCAAACCACCCCAGGATCCTCCCCGGATCACAGATCCCACAGAACCAGAGTTTAGGTTGGAAAAGCCCTCTAAGATCAAACCCATAACACAGAAAAATCCGCCACCCAACCGCATCCCCAAGTGCCACTTCTTTAAACCCACTCTGGACTCCCCACAGCACCAAAATTAGCTTTGTAGGAGTACAGTATTTCCTTTAGAAAACCCAAAAAACCCCCAAAACACCGTGTGCCATTCTCAGCACGTTCTAGGGCAGCTCCAGCCCTGCCCATCCACAGCTCCTGCACGGCGGTTTATATTTGGAAACATCAGCCTGAGCGGAAAACAGTTTGATCAGTTCCTAGGCTGGGGAGCCAAGAGGAAATCTCCCAGCATTGTTCCAGCCCAGGAAGAGGCATCAGGACGGGTTATTTATCCCGGGCTGCTTTCACCCCAGGGCTGGGGATTCCCATTCCGGTGCTGTGCAGGATCAAGGACATCCTCACAGCAAAGTGCCCTGTGCTGTCCCCTAAAGAGGGGCTCCAAATTTGGGAGCTCCTGGGTGTGCTCAGCCACCTCAGCACACATGGTTGTGTCTTGCTGGGTGAAGGAGACAAACAGCTGGGAAAAAAAAAGAAAAAAAAAAAAAAAGAAAAAAAAACAACAAAGCATTGCCCTGGAAGGAAACTCCGGCGGAAAAAGGGAGAGGGGTTTGCTTTCACAACACAGCTCGTGTGGGCATGGGAGTTATTTATCCTTGAAGGCTTCGGGCGAAGTTAAACACAGAAAGTTTCCCTTGGATTTCACCGCTAGAACCTGTTGTTCCAAAATAAAAGGCGACACTCTGAAATGAGCTTGTCAACACATGGGGCTGCCGGCGGGCAGGGCACAACCCCCCAGTTCGGTTTGTTCCTAATCGATTTCACTTCCCGATCCCCATGCAAATACCTGCAGCTCAGCTCGCAAAAAAAAACATTTAGACCCAAAACAACCTGAGCTGATTTTACTTTTTTTTTTTTTTTTTTTTTTTTTTTTTTTTTTTTTTTTTTTTTTTTTCCCCGTTTGTTTAAGCCTCCTTCCATCAAACCAACCAGGAACTGGAAACATTTCCGAGGATGGAGTCCTTTTCAAGCACCCAAAGGCAGGATGAGAGCGGGGCAGAGGACAGGGCAGGGGGGTCGGGATGCGATTGGGGTCCCTGACATGAGCCCCCATCACCCCCCACCCCGGGGGATGCAGCACTGGGGCTGGGGCACAGCGCTGGCCTCGCTCCCTGCCCGCCACAGCACCACAAGTTCCTGTGTTTTCATAAATTTATTCATTTATTTTGCTTTCAGTCTTCCCAGCCAAAGTTTGGTCCCGGCGCCCGCTCCTCCCGCACATCCCAGACCAACCAGCGCCTCCATGAAAGCCCCGAATAATCCCATCTCCTCCTCGTAGCCTCCGTTAATTTGCTTTTGTTTCGCCAGAACTATAAACACAAGGGGGATGTTTCCCCTCCTCGCCGGGCTGTTCTCTCCCCGCCCCGCAGCCTTTCCCATGCGGCTCCCCCGGCGCTGGACCGGCGAGAAACGGGGGGATAAAGCCTGGGAGGGGCTGCCGGGCATCGGGGGGTGAAACAGAGGGTCTGACACTCACCCCATCCCCCCCAAACAGAGGGTCTGACACTCACCCATCCCCCCCAAACAGAGGGTCTGACACTCACCCCATCCCCCCCAAACAGAGGGTCTGACACTCACCCCATCCCCCCCAAACAGAGGGTCTGACACTCACCCCATCCCCCCCAAACAGAGGGTCTGACACTCACCCCATCCCCCCCAAATAGAGGGTCTCACACCCATCCCATCCCATCCCATCCCATCCCATCCCATCCCATCCCATCCCATTCCATCCCCGAGTTGTGCGGGAGCACCGGGATCCGGCTGCTCCTGGGGGTTCCCCACTCGAGCGCCCCGTCCATCCATCGCTCCCCTCCTACCTGGGACATCTGCGGCCTGAAGTTGATGTCCTTGAGGTCGATGGAGCCGGGGGAGAGGTTGTGGAGCAGCTGGCACAGCAGGACCCCGTCCCGCAGCGCCTGCGCCAGGTCGAACACCACGGCCGAGGGCCAGACCACCCGGTGGTTCGGGGGCAAAACTTTGCAGTCGATGAGCCAGCGGCCGCACTGCCGCCACTCCTCCATGGCCGCGGTGTGCAGGGTCCCCCCGGCCTTCCTCTCCCTCCTCCTCCTCCTCCTGCGGGCGCTCAGGGGCCGCGGGCAGCCGCCCCGGGGGCCGCAGCGCTCGGCGGCTCCGCGTTACCGCCCCGCTCCATCGCCGCCCGCCGGCCCCGAGAGCATCGCCCGCGCCGGGGCTGCCAGCGGAGGAGGAGGAGGAGGAGGAGGAGGAGGAGGAAGAGGAGGAGGAGGAGGAAGGAGGGCGGCGCGGAGTTTTCCGGCGGAGGGCTGCCCCTGCCCCTGCCCCCGCTGCGGCCCCACCGCCTGGGCCGGGGTTAGGCGCGCCGCATCCTCCGGGAACAAAGCGGCGGACGGACGGACGGACGGACAGGCGGACACCGCGCACGGCGGGGCCGGCCCCCGCTCCCCGCGCAGCTCCGCGGCGCTGCTGCCCTGTGGAAACTTGCGGCGCGGAGGGGACCCCACCTGCCCGGCCGAGGCGGGGACCGGCCGCGGAGGGGGCGCGTTCTCTGCCCCCGGCCCGCCCCCGGCCCGCCCCGCCGCCCCTTTGTCTGCGGGAGCCCGGGCGGGAGCGGGCGGGGGGGCTTCGCCGCGCTCTGGCTCCCAGCCCGCTTGCCTTTCCCTCTAGATTCTTCCTTCTTCCTTTTCCCCCCTCCCTTTTTTAATTTTCCCCGGGTTTCTTTTGTTTATTATTATTTTTCATTATTATTATTATTATTATTATTATTATTATTATTATTTCTTTTCCCCCCCCCTCCCTTGTCCTATCCCTCGCTCCCTCCCTCTGGCTGTTCCGGGAGAGCCGCCCGGAGCCCCGGTGCCGCCTGTCTGTCCTCACCGCCGCGTTTCGCGGGGTCCCCCGGTGTCCCCCGTGTCCCCAGCCCGCGGGCAGCGGCGGGAGCGGTGCCGGGGCCGCACACACACACACACACACACACACACACACACACACACAGAGCCCGCTTTGTCTGAGCGCCGTCATCCCGTGTTTGGGCTGCAAACACCGCGCGGGGATGTTTAACCCAAACAAGCCATCGTGTTCCGTGACTTTCCAACGGGAGGACGACTCCTATAATTAATTACCAGTGTATTTATTAAAAAAAACCCTTTCGACTCTCAGGCATTAACTCCTTTGGCAGCAAACTCTTGAAAAAAAAAAAATCTCTAATTTTCACCGGTGGCTTCCTTCCAAATCAGCGCGGCTTAGAACGGCCTCTTTTCAAATCTGTTCTGAGTTTTCTTCCGAGATCCTCTCCCCAGAGTTTGCCGATTAATTTCCAGCCCGGCTTTCCAGATAGCCAAAACCGGAAGCCGGGGCTGGGACGAAGGGAAGCTATTAACCTGCATGTCAAACAAATGCAACACTAATCTCTTCCAAATGGAGCCGAGCGGAGATAAAGGAGAAAGAGCCACTCTACAGCCATGAGCCTTCATTTTCAATCTGGGGAGGAAGGATCTCTGAAGAAGAACGGAAAACAAATGTTTAGTATTCCAAGGAAAGTTTGGGGGTTTTTTTGAGTAGGAATTGTTTCATCTGGAGGCGCTGGCTGTGCCCCTGGGCCAGGGCAGGGCTTGAACAGCAAGAACCGAGAGGGAGCAGCATCCACACGCTCCAGAGCTGCGCCCTGCCCTGGGAGAATTCACATCCCAGCCCACACTCCCCATACCCCGAGGAGGTGCTTTCTCACTATGATTTTCTTGATCTTTTAGTTCTTCTCCGAGCGTTTCTGCCCTCCAAGAGCAGCCATGGGCAGGGATCAGGAGGCCACTGAAGGCAGTGGAGAGGTGCCAGGGATAATTTGGGTTGGCTGCCGTGTGAGGTCAGGTCTGTAGGTAGATGGCAACAGAGGAGTTTATTATTTGTGCATAATTAAAGCTGCGAGCCGCAGCCTGGCTTTTTTTACCGAGTAATAAAAAGCGTTCTTGGCCCCTGGACACCTTGAACAGCCCCTGCAGCTGCAGAGCCAAGCTCTGCGTGGGAGGTGTTGGAGCGAGTCCTCTCCTCGCCCACCTCTGCACAACCCCAGGGGCTGATGGCACAGGCGTTTCTGAGAGCAGGGAAAAGAAAAACTACCAAAACCTGTGCGGCCAGGCTCGGGAAAGAGCTGGAATCCAGCACACCCCGGTGAGCCGTGAGCTCCGGGTTGTACAGTCTGTCCTGCAAGACGATGGGGTGGAGAGGACCTAAAGCTAAAAAGGAGCTTGAATAAATTCAGGAGGTTGGATTTTGTGCTGGGGCTGGTGCTCCCCTCTCCTGCCCCTTGGCACTGCTGGGAATGCCAGCCAGGGAATGCCAGGCACCCCGGGAATGCCAGGGAATTCCAGCCGGGCAGGGCACAGAGGCTGCTGACACCACCCTCTGCTGGGGACAGTGAGTGTGGAGCTTCTCTCCGCTCCCAGACTTCTCCCCGCGCGCTTTTGTTCCGAGAGAAGCCCGAGAGGTGCCTGGATGCACCGGGGAGATGCTGCCGGAGGGAACTTTGTGCTTTTCCACCCCAAAATGTCTCAGTGTGTACAGGCAAGGAGCCGGGCAGGCAGCGCCCACAGCTGAGGGGGTGCGAGGGGGACCCGGCTGGTGAATTTGAGAACATCACAGAACTGGCTGGGGACATCCCAGTCCTGCCTGGAACAGGCAAAATGAGTGGGAGGAGGGGAGGAGGGAAAGAAAGAAGGAAGGAAGGCAATTAAATGCACTAACATGTATGAGGACACCATACCTTACAAATCTACCCCAAAATACCTGGGACGTGGCCACCTTTCCAGGAAAGGGGCATTTTCTGCAAAGTTTGGTGTCACTCCAGGGTTCTCTGCGTGCAGAGAAGCAGCCTCAGTGCAGCCCCTCTGCAAACATCCCTTTAACACCAGAGCCACCCCGCCAGGAAATCCTCTTTTCCCGGCCAGGCGGTGTCTGTGGATTGCCATTGCCACCTTCTGGATCCATCCAGGCGTGCAGCAGAGCCGGTCCCGGGGCCGTGCTGCTGCCAAGGGCCGTGTCTCCAGCCGGGCCAGGGTCCCCAGGGCAGGACCTGCTGGCAGGGCAGCTGTCACACAGCCCGACCTGCCATTTGCAGCGCGCCCTGAGATGTTGCGATCTCCTCTCACCGACTATTTTAGGAAAGCTCTGCAAGCCCCAGCTCAGCAAGGGGGAAATCACAGGGCCCCCAAAGCGTTCAGCTGCTGGGTACAGACCAAAATCCTCTGTCTGGCTCATCCCACAGCTGATCTACCTGCCCAGACAAGGTGCTGCAGTCTGTGCAATTCTCCTCCTGCTGAGGGCCCTGCCAGCACAGCTCGTGTCCCTGCCCTCTCTGCAGGAGCTGCCCGTGGAGGTGACTGAAAGGACAGGAAAATGAAGCTGGCACTGCTCCATGTGAGGCAGAAGGGGTGAACTGGATCCTCCTCTTGTCCTGGAGCAGCAGGAGCACTCAGCCATGCCTGCTCCTTGTTTAGCCTGATATAGGAGCATCTGTGGACAGCAGGGACAAGGAACTCTGCAGACCTGAGATATTCTAGAATATGTGGGTTTATTGCAAGGGTCGTGGGTAGAAAGGGCCTGGCCTTCAGCCACCAGCCTGGGCTGGAGGGAAGTCCCAAAGAGAGAGGGAGAAAGAGCAAGAGAGTAAGAGCTGAGAAGAGGGGAGCAGGGTCAGAGTGCAGGGGGAAGAGAGCAGAGGTGAGAGCAGGGAAAAGAGAGGAGCTGAGAGTAGGGGGAAGAGAGCAAACAAAAGAAGAGCTAAGAGTAGGGGAAAGAGAGCTCAGGAGGGAGAGAGCAAGAGCAAGAGAAGAGAGCCAGAGAGAGAGAGAGTGAGTGAGGAGAGTGAGGTCCTTGTTACAATCCATTCTATCTCCTTTTGTGATGAATATTCTAATTTACAGTGACCAACCAATACAAGACACAAAATCCTATAGAATCTACACACAGCCTGTAAGAACTACTAATTACCATGTGTTATATTTTAAACTCTAAAAACTACTCTTTAGACTTTTCTGTTTTGCTACATTGACCTTTGGGTCCCTCAGCCAGCAGAAGGGTCTTGTTCAATCAAAAGGGATCCTCCTTCAGCTGCCCAGGCTGTTGTCTTCAGGTTATAGAGTGACTAAGGCTCGGGATCCTACAACTCAAAGTGAGCTTCCATTTCTATTTCAATTACAGGTTTCATATTTTCAGAATCTTTAGCTAAGCAATCATATTTATAAGGTTTTCCTGATTCATCTTCCCCAACAGCCTGAGCGTGAACTCCCCTGGTGGAGGATTCTGAGCCCAGGCACTAAGCAGGTGGAGCTGGCACTGCCCTGGGCATTTCTCAGTGGAAGAGTCTCATTTTGGGACACCCCAGCTGTGCTGAATACCAGTTAACTCCTAACCAGTTAACAGCTCCCAAGGCTGCTGGATCACCCTCACTAACTCAGCATCCTCCCCAACAGGTTTCCCATCAAAATCAGGCAGACCTGGAGTGTTCACAGTGCCAGGAGCTGGGCAAGGGGAAAAGTTCCCAGCCCAGCCCCTCACTGCAGCCACGGCACAGCAGAGGCAGCTCAGGGACAGCCAAGTGTTGGAGTCCAGAACATCCCCTTGGATGACCTGGGACCTGGGAAAGAGAATTTGAGCCCTGGACAGGGGGTGTGGAACTGGTCCAGGGGGTTGGAGACCTTGGCACAGCCCAGGAAGACACTGAGTTTGATCTCAGCCCATGGGAGAAACTTCCAGCACAAGGAGAGGAATTGCAAATCACCAGGATGTGAAAATAGTAGTTAAGCACAGTAGAACATGCAAAATTCAGTAGTTTTAGGATTCTTAGAATAGAGGTAAATGGGGGACAAGATGGTGGAATTTGGGTGGTACCTCGTGTCCCTCTCCTTCTTCCTCGTCCTCCATCTCCTGGGGTGGTGATGGCACAAGGCAGTGAGAGTGGGTTGGGTCAAAGCAGAAGTGACCCTCTTAGTGTAAGCACTGGGCATTGGTACAAAATAGTAAATAACCTACACATAGCCATCTGTATAAATGTAAGGTGACGTCCCATCGGTGGGCAGTCGCCTCGTGTCCCAGCCGCTGTCCGGACCTCGGCTGGGAGTGGAGAAAAACTCTGTGATATCAAATAATAAACAACTCAAGAAACCGGAAAACAAGGCCTTGAAGACTCCGCTTCTTTGTACCAACGCGACTCGGGGCTTTTAGAGGGCAAGGACTTTAAACAACTTGAATCTCGGGTGAGAAAACCAACTGAGAGCCAAGCAGAGATTTCCTTGGAGGAAGGTGGAGAGGGACAAACCATCAACTGAGCAGCACCTGGATTTCACCTCATCCCTTCCCCTGCTGCTGCCCCTGGGGTTTATTTGGGAAGGGTCCTGACTCAAGGCGCTCACAGCAATGGGTGAAGGGGAGGGCTCAGAGCAGTTGTGGCTGTTGGGGGTCGGCAGGTTCCAATCCTTCTCCTTGTCCCCTCTCAGCAGTGCACCCACCTCCCCTGACCGACTGCTGTCAGTTTGGTGATAACAGAGCCGGGAAACTCACAGACAACACCAAGAGAGCCTTAAAAAACCTGAATCTCGTCCACTAAAGGACTTTGCACTTTGTTCTGCATCTTCCAAGAGTGGCTCAGGGCTGGCTCCCCTGCACTAGCAGAAAGCAGATTAAGCAGCAGAGTCAGGATATTTCTGATAATAAACATATTCCTGCTAATAAACATTTTAAGAGTGGGATAATTTTTTTTGTTTTGTTTTGTTTTGTTTGTTTGTTTTGGTTTTTTGGTTGGTTTTTTTTTGTGGATTTTATTTGTTTGTGGATTTTTTTGGTGGGTTTTTTGGAGGGGGGGTTGGTTTTTTGGGGTTTTGTGTTTGGTTTTGGTTTTTTGGTGGGTTTTTTTGGTGGGTTTTTTTTGGGTTTTGGTTTTTTTGTTGTTGTTTGTTTTGGTGGGTTTTTTTGTTTGTTTGTGGGTTTTTTTTGGTGGGTTTTTTTTTTGGGGGGGGGTTGGAGTTTTTTGGTGGGGTTTTTTGTTTGTTTGTTTGTGGGGGTTTTTTGTGGTTTTTTGGGAGGGGTTGGTGGGCTTTTTTGGTTTTGGTGGGTTTTTTTGTGGTTTTGTTTTGTTTTGTTTTGTTTTGTTTTGTTTATTTGTTTGGTTGGTTTTTTTGTTGTTGGGATTTTTTTTTTGAGTTTTTGGTGGGGTTTTTTTTCCCCTCTTCTTTGTGTTTGGCGTGAATCCCCTGGGAAGAGGGAAGTGCAGCATGCCTTCCCTGTGAGAGAAACAAACCACAGCCCAGTTTGTGCCCGCGGAGCCCGAGCGGAACGGGGGGAGCAGCTCCGCTCGGTAAACGCAGCCGCTCCTCCCAGGGAGATTAGATGGCGCTGCCTTCACAGGAGATAAGAAGATTGAGAGCTTAAATTTAGCATCATCAGGAAAAGAATAAAGCCTGCAGCAGCTCTCTTCAAAACACGCTCCGCGCTGTGCCGGCCGGGGACAGGCGGGATGAGGAGAGGCGCCGGGGACGGGCGGGATGGGGAGAGGCGCCGGGGCACAGCGGTGACGGGCGGAGGTCGGGGAGGGGCTGCTCGGACACGCTCATTTCCCACGCGCTCCACGGGGACAGCGCCATCAGGCTGGCACCGCACCGGGGTGTCCCCTGCCTGTCCCCACCCCACGGCCGGGCGGTCCCCGGGGAGCACAGAGGGGACAAAGGGTGTCCGCAGGTCCCCAGCACACACGGGGCTGCCCCACGGGCCCCCAGCAGAAATCCCAGCCCGTGGAGAGCCCCTCTCTCAGGGACAGCGCTGGGGAGCATCCCCCAGTTCAGCCCCCAGTGCTCCCAGTACGGGCTCAGCACACGCCGGGCTGGGTGTCCCTTTACACTTAGTGTCCCTTTAAAACACTGAGTGTCCCTTTACACTGAGTGTCCCTTTACAACACCGAGTGTCCAGTGCGGGGCGACACCCGAGGGGCTCTGGCACCCACCGGGGGGGTTTCACTGCCATGTCTGGACACACAAATCCACCTTGGGGAGCCCCACTGCCATTCCCAAATCCACTCACCCCACTCGGGGCACCCCACTGCCACAGTCCAGACCCACACATCCAAAGTGGGTATCCCAGTATCATGTCCCATATCCCTGCACTCACCGTGGGGAGCCCCACTGTCATCTCCGGACCCACAAATCCACCTTGGGGTATCCCATTATCATAGTCCGGACCCACTCATCCCACTCGGGGCACCCCACTGCCATCCCTGGACCCACAAATCCACCTTGGGGTATCCCATTATCATAGTCCGGACCCACTCATCCCACTCGGGGCACCCCACTGCCATCCCTGGACCCACAAATCCACTTTGGGGTATCCTACTGCCATTCCCAGACCCACTCACCCCACTCAGGGTACCCCACTACCATAGTCCGGACCCACTCACCCCACTCGGGGCACCCCACCGCCCCCTCCCCGCACCCCCCGAGCGGTCCCATCCCCGGCCCCGCCGCTGCCGAGCCCTCCCCGGTTCCCCGGGTTCCCCGCCCCGGCCGTGGCTCCTCCCGGGCGCATCACGGCGGGCGGAGCCTCCGCCGGGCGCAGCGGGGCCGGGCCGGGCCGGGCCGGGCAGAGCAGCACGGTGGGGCCGGGGCAGCGGCCGGGGGGCGCGGGGAACCCTCGGGGGACGCTGTGGGAAGGGCCGTGCGGGGTGTGGGAGCCCCGCCGGGGGCGGGCAGGCCCGGGGGGTGCGGGGCATCCGCGGGCGGTGCCGCCGGGAGGGTCCGGGGGCGGGCGGGAGGAGGGGGCGCGGAAAGGGAGGATGGGCAGGGTGGGGAGCCCCGCTGCCAGCCCGTGCGGTGACCCCACTGTGCCCCGCAGGTGCCGGCGGGGGGTGCCGGGCCCCCCCCAGCTCGGGTACCAGCGGCAGGGCCGGGCAGCATCTTCTCCTGCATCCCTGAGCACGGGCCGGGCCGGGCAGCATCTTCTCCTGCATCCCTGAGCACGGGCCGGGCCGGGCAGCATCTCCTGCATCCCTGAGGACGGGCCGGCCACCAGCGGGGGACAGGCCGTGCACGGGCCGGGCAGCGCTCACCTCCGGGCCCTGACCTCCCCACGGCCTCGGGAATCCATCCTCCAGAGAATTCAGCTCACCCAGACCCTCTCGGCCTGTCCTGCCTGTCCCAGAGCCGCCCTCGCTGCGATGGAGACGCTCCATGGGCTGACAACAAACAGCACGTGTGGGCCCTTCCCAGCATGAGACACCCGGCGGGAGCATCTCTGGATAAGCCCTTCTGAAGCCCTGGAGTGGTTTTTAAGCCTGATGTGATTTTGGGGCCCTGCTCCCCTCTCCTGAGCGCTGCCAGCAGCTGGTGGATCCCAAGAGCCGCCGTCCCCTGGGATGTTCTCCCCTGAGCTCCGAGCAGCAGCCATCGACCCGGACAGGCCCGGCGGGGTTTATTTCGGTTTATTCCCGTTGTTGGAGCTCTGCCGGGCCAGATGAGTGACGCGGTGATGAACGGCAGGGTGCCCCTGCCGGAAAAGGCCTTGTCCGAGGGCTACGCCCGCCTCAGGTACAGGGACACCTCCCTGCTCATCTGGCAGCAGCAGCAGCAGAAACTGGAGTCGGCTCCCCCCAACACGTACCTGAGCCGCAGCAGGAGCATGTGGTACTCGCAGTACGGCAACGAGGCCATCCTGGTGCGGGACAAAAACAAGCTGGACGTCTCCAGGGACACGGGGCAGTCCAAGTTCTGTGCTATTATGTAATTCCCCGCAGGAATCCACGCGTGGGGAGGAAGCAGAGCTGGGGGGAGGGAGGGTGGGTGTGCACTGTCCTCTCTCCCAGCCCTGCACAGGAAGCAGCCGCGTTTCCAGGAGGGGCCGGGAAGGCTGAAATCTGATTGTTTATTTGGTTTTTGCTGTTTATAGACTCCCATTCTGCATGTCACTGAGTGTGTACAGCAAACCCAGTCTCGCTGGGGGGGCTCTCAGGGCTGTTGCCCAGTACCTTGGCAGGGGCTGTGCTGGACCGTGTGTGGCTTGTAAGTGGCTCCTGTGCCCTGAGAAACACCTGCTGGCACTTGGGGACCATCCCCAGCCACCCCCACTGGCCAGTCCTGCTGCATTTCCAGAGCTCTGGGAATGCTGGTGGGACAGATCTCTTCCCATCAAGCCTGGGGTTTAAAGAAGTTGGTCTCCAAAACCATCTGGCCATTACTTGTTCTGTTTGCCCCAAGTCCCTTTAGTTCCTGCCCTGAAGTGGTCTCTTCCAGCCAGGGAATGGAGTGGTTTATTGTGGGAACAGGAAGAGAATGTGTTGAGAATTTAATCCCAGCCTTCAGAACACCTGCTAGGAAAGGTGTGCTGGAGTTTCATGCGAAGCAAGGAGCCCTCTCTGGTCCCACAAGTGTGGGCTCATGGAAATAATGGGAGCTCTGGAGTCAGGAGAGCTGAATCCTTTCATGCAGATCCCTGCTCCAGCTTCAGCAACAGATCCCCCATAGAACCATCTGAAAGGGAGGGACAGGCCCAGGAAAGCAACAGCAAGACCCCCCTGTAAATACACACCTATCCTGAGGGGCACCAGGAAACCCCTGCACAGCACAGACCCACTGCTGAGGTGAGGGGAAAGTAGCCCCAGAAGGGAAGAGGCCACTTTGGAGTTTGCTTTGCATTCAAGTTTTAACGCATGCAGTAGCTTGGAAGGGTTTAACTTCTAGTTCAGGTTGGATTGTAGGTTTGGTGCATGTATTTGAAAAGTTGTGTCTGGGATAGTTTCGATTAACTGGAGGATTTTAGGAGGGAGAAGCATTGCCCTGCTTGGGCACAGAGGCTGCTGCTTTCAGGTTTAAGTTTCTGTTGGATCCTGACCTGCTCAAGGCAAGGTCACGCTGAGAAACTCAGCCTGAATCTTTGTTAAAAACAGAACTACCACTTCCAGGGGTGTGAATTCTGTGCCCAGGGTTCAGCATGAAAGTTCTTCTTCAGGGTTCTGCCCTTTCTGTCCTGCCTAGGCCATGTGTCCAACCCAGCAGTGCCTGGGCACAGGCTTAGCTCCAGGCAAATCAGCATTTGATGTCAGCTTCAGGATGGATTATTTACCTGCCTATTATTAGGCACAGTCATT
The DNA here is from genome assembly GCF_965231275.1 of Zosterops lateralis. Taxonomy (NCBI): domain Eukaryota; kingdom Metazoa; phylum Chordata; class Aves; order Passeriformes; family Zosteropidae; genus Zosterops; species Zosterops lateralis. Next base: position 9,561,423 of record NC_139780.1, on the reverse strand, counting down.
ACTTGTGTTCTATTTAACTAAAACCTTCTTTGCAATTTTTCAAGCACTTTATTTATTTATTTTTTATTTTAAAATACAGTGAAGAATCTCTTCCACCTCTCCCGTGCGGGTGAAACGCTACAACAAACACACAAGACACTCAACCTTGCTGAACTCGATGTACTGAGCAGAACACACCTGTTCTAGAGTGAAATCTTAGAGCTTTGGTGTACCCAGCCCTGCTCCATAGCACTGCAAAAAACCCATAGGCAGCTGGCTGGGTTTTTTTAAAAGCACTATTTCTGCATGTGTTGGTGTTTGATACCTTGTGTGTGTGCCGATAGATTTAAACCTCGCTGCTTTGCAGACCCCGTGCATCGCTCTGCACACAAATAACCCTCTCTTGGTTTTGTCAGGACCAGCTCTGCAGGAGAAACAATTGAGTGAAGAAATGTTGTTTTTTTGAGTGGGTTGAAAGCGTTCAGTGAGATCCACAAACCCAGCGAGGCTGGGCGAGGTGCTGGGGGAGCACTGCCAGGGATGTGTGACCCACCTGGGCCTCCCGCTCTTGGCTCAGTGAACAGGAGATTAGTTACTCAAACAAAGGCAGGAGGCTGAGCCCAGAGCTCCCCTGGGAACTGCAGGTGGATTCACCTGGAGGAGCAGGAGAGGTGGGTTCCAGGCCAGCCCTGGGGAGCGCGTGAACTCTGGGAGTTTGAGGAACAGCACATCCCCCAAACCGGCTGTTCGTTTTCTTTTCTTATAGAAAAAGAAATCCGACACTTTTTCTTTTTTAATTTCAGTGAGGAAGATGCTTATTTTGGGTATGATCAGTCTCTTTTTTGTTAACGTGGCTGGTAAACCAAAATTCAGTTATTTTGCAGAGTGTTGATTGGACTCTACAAGACTAAACCCGTAAGAATGTGCATAAATTCTTCCAGGATGGAGGCTGGATGTGTGACAGTGCACGAAGAAGAGGATGAGTTGTCCTTCCATCTCTGTGAATGTGACTGTAGTTTTCCATTTCTGTGTGTCACTGGTCACAGCAGGGGTGTGGAGTGGCTGCTGTGGCTGTTTCTGTGAGCCAGTTGTGTGGTGGTGATGCACTTGTTTCAAACACTGTTGTAGCCTCTTGGATAAAGTGCATTAAAATGATTTGAATGCAGCTTTGTGAGTGGCTGTTTTCCCCCTGCCTGGCACAGGTGACAGTTTTTGGCATTCCCCACTTGGGAGGGAGGAATCCCCTCAGTTCCTGCTGGGGCTCCCAGGCCACACCAGTGCACTGGAGGCTCCTCCAGGGGCACTCTCAGGGATAAGGAAAGCCTCAGGATGTCACACTGAATCAGGGAATTATCGAAGTTGGAAAAGATCTTGGAGATTGTCACATCCAGCCTGTGAGCAATCCCCACCTTGTCCCCAGCCCAGAGCACTGAGTGCCACCTCCAGGCCTTCCTGGGGCACCTCCAGGGATGGGCACTCCAAACCTCCCAGGGCAGCCCCAGCCAAGGCCTGACCACCCTTTCCTCCAAGGAACTGCTCCTCATGTCCAACCTGAACCTCCCCTGATGCAGCTTTAGGCCGTTCCCTCTTGTCCTGGCAGTTGTTGGCTGGGAGAGACCAAACCCCACCTCACAGCCTTGTTTTAGACAGCTGGAGAGAGCAAGGTGGTCTTCTCTGAGCCTCCTTTTCCTCCAGGCTGAGCCTCCTCAGCTGCTCCTCACAGGACAGATTTTCCAGACCCTTCCCCAATTCTGTTCTCTTCTCTGGACTCGTCCCAGCCCCAGAATTCAAGACATGACCAGGGAAAGATGAACCTCAATCGTGTCCTGCCTGTCCTCAACCTCTCCCAGCCTGCAGGAACAGCCCTGCTGCTGCCCCTGGAAACACCTCACCTGTAAATGCTACAGAAACTGCCTCACAGGAGATTGTTTAGGGGACAGGCTGAACAAACTGGTACAAGAGCAGAGTGAAACAGGTTTGCTGAAGCCTGGAAAAGGCAGTGAGCAGGAATAGGGTTAAAGATGAGTCCTGGGGCAGCTTGGCTGTGGTAACCCCCACCTGACACACAAACCAAACAGCAAAACCAACCCCAATCCTCTCCCTGCTGACCAAAATAGATCCTGGCCCCCACACAGCAATGCCAGGACTGTGCTGGCACTGGCACCAGCTGCTCCAGCCCCCCCTTTCCAAGCTGAGCCTCCCAGGTCACCCTGAGCTCACAGAGCCAGCCCTGGCTGCTGGGCCAGGTGACAAAGTCCCTCTGCTCCCTGCAGGTCCCGGTGGCTTCCAAGAAGCCCCTGGGTGAAATCTGATCTCCTTTCAGCCCAACTTACCTCAACCAGGAGCAATTCTTACAGAATTTAAGACCCTGGGAAGAGTACAAGCCCTTCCTCGGCTCCCCCCGGGATGTGGGAGCAGCTGAATTTCCCTCACCAAAAAAAAAAAAAAAAAAAGAAGGGGATTTAAGGCAATTTTATTCCAAGTCCTCAGCTGTGATTCAGACACCCCAGAGGCTGCCCCTATCCCTTTGAGGGTGACATTCCCCAAAACAATTTCCAAACGACTCCAGGACTGGTGACACCAGGATTCAAGATCCTGATGTTTGGCTGCTGGCACTGCTCAGTGCAGGTTTGAGTGCCACACCTGGAGAAGATGAGGAGAGGGGAAAATATGGGATCAAACCGCCACACACCAAACAATTTTTCTTTTTATTATGAAAACAAAACGAATGCCCCAGGACCAGGGTCCGTGATTACCAGTAACATCAAAGATTACTTTCTAACTCTTTTTTTTTTTTTTAATTCTGTTTTGTTTGAGGCCAGCAATTTGCAATAAACAAGCTAAACTACTTACATTGACTCATTTCTTTTTCAATAACTGACATTTACAGGAATATACTAGAAATGGCACTAAAAAGTTTTAAGAAAAAGTTACGGTAAATTTGCATGCACATCATACAGAAAAGTAACAATTTTCTTTTTTTCTTTTTAAATATTAAAAAAAAAACAACCCCAAAAATAACGAAACAAAAAATACAACAACAAATCTTTCTGGATTGGTTACGCCAGTATCAGGGCTGTGTTCTATGTGGCCTGTGTCAAATCCTAGCTGGTGGTTAAATTTCTTTTTTAAAAAGGACATTTTTTAAAAAGATATGCAAATACCATTTTCTTTACAAAATGCAGCTCAAGCAAGATAACGCTGCTGTGTAAGGAATCCTAAATTCCTCTTTACTGATGCAGAGCCTGCCCACAGTTAGCCCCAGTGGTAACTGCTCAGGGTTGAGAAGAGACTGAGAATTTAAAATCCAGTACTAAAAAGGTTGTGGTTTGTCTTTGTCATGCCCCAATCCCTTCCCCTCAGCTCCAACCCCAGCTGTAAAAAAAACACCATTCCTTTCAAAAAAAGGAAAAAAAAAACCCAAACAAAATTAAAAACTGGTTTAAAAAGTCCCCAAAGCAGAGAAAGAACAAGATTAGGTAACTGCAGTCTGCTTCTACCACATGGAGAACAGGGAAGAGAGCTCAGGGGGAACTCAGCTGTGGATTTCCACACACACAGAAAGGATGTTTGTGTGTGTTTGGGGTGTCACCACCCTCCCAGCAGTGACACAGCCCTGAAACATCACTCCTACACTTCCAAACCCCGGGGGTAGGCAAGGTTCAAACCACATCAGTACAGAAATTGAAATGATTTTGTTGTGTGGACGACACATTCGGTGTGCAGAGAGCTGAGAGATTCCTTCCATCACTGGGGTGGGGATCTCCCCCTGGTCCCACTGAGCCACGAGATAGGCTGAGTTTACAATCAGAGAAAAGGTTCACAAAGTTTTTAAAAGGTGCAGTAATGCTGGTTGATTGAGAAAGGTCTGGTCAGAGATTTTGTCAAAACAGGGATTTTTTTTTTTGTCCGAAAAAAGCAGTTTCAATAAAACTCTGTGTGTATGCATACATATGAAATCATACTGATTTCAGTGAAGTTTCCCCTGGAAAACAAAGTTAAACTTTGTTCATTCAAGAAAAATTCTACCATAAAAATTTTCTTTTTTTTCTTTTTTTTTTTTTTTTTTTTTTAATTCTTAAGTTTAAAAATGTTCTTTCAAACATTTTTTGTGTTTGATCATTTTGAAGTTATTATTCTGTGACATCTGGACTGACATGTCATGCAATAAAACCCAGTTAAATAAATGTTCTGTTGCTTCAGTTCCCAACTCATTTAGGACTGCTGCTACTTTACTCTGGACTGGAAACATCTTTTCTTTTCCTGGAGAAACTCGGGATGTACAAGAGGCACCCCAATGGACATGGTGGGGTCTGAATACGCTGGGAATGGGAAAGTGTAAGGACAACACAGCTGGGAGTGAGGAGTCACCAAATTCTTCCCCTCAGTCATGCCAAAATGGATTTCTCCTTGCACCATTTTGTTGGGAACACTTCGCTTTCCGTGCAAAATTTCCCAAGGAGTGGAAGCCCAAGATGCAGCTGGTGGATCAAAGACGTGCAGGAGGTTCTTCCCATTCTGTGGCAGGTTGTTTTCCTTGAAAATCCCCAGGCTGAGGTGGTTTTCCAGCTCCAACAGGGATTCTCCTCCAGCGCTGAGCCAGCCTCAGGCCAGGCTTTTCCCATCACTTCACACGTGGTTCTCAACCCTCTGGCTCCAACTTTACCAAGCAATTTTGGTGGGACAGCCAAAAATTAGCTCCTTGTGGCTCCTCGAGGGGTGTCTGTGTGTTCCAGGGGCTGTTCCTGGTGTCACAGGATGGAATTCCCAGGATTTTTTGTGGCAGTGATGCTGTCGCCTCTGGTCTGTCCTCCCCACAGAAGCCACAACCACAACTCAGGGTCAAGCAGGCAGGAAAAGGTCCCAGGAAGGGAGAACTGGGAGTTTGTTTATCCAAACCCCATGACAGTGAATTGGTTGCAAATTATTCCTTCAAATATTCCTTGGTTTTGATCATTCAAGTCGAAGGCAACGGGAGAAACACAGGTGAAACCCAACCCCATTAAAAAAGAAACCCAAGCTCTTAATTAGGTGAATATTACATTTCCTCATAGTAAATTCTGAAAATATATTACCAGAGAACTGTCTGAGGGAAGGTTTTGTAAGGGCAGAACTTAAAAAAAAAAAAAAAAAATCAGAATTGAATTCCATTGTTAATGGAAAAGAAAAATCATGAATAAAAGAAAAATCATGAATTTCAGTAAAAATCAGAACATTTTTCTTTCAAATGCTGTGGAAAAGGATCTCTGGTCACCAGCAGGTTTTGAGAGGCAGATTGCCAAGTGTCCAGCAAATCACCCTTGGCTGATGAGCAGTGGGTGACTGGCACTGATGGAGCTGGAAGTGCAAAGCTTGGAATGCTAAACCAGGCAGAGATTCCCAGATTCCCAGCACAGGGACATGCCCCAGAGCCCAGCACAGCATCTCCTGTCCCAGCTCCAGGGCTGGGTGTGCAAAGGAAATCCTGTGCTGGCCTTGAGGAGCTTCCATGGCCATTCACCTGCAGGGAAAATAAAATCTGCAGCAATTTGCACCACTGGGAGAGCACAGGAAGGTGAATTTTAGGGCTACCCCACAGGAGAGAGGCAGTTTTAGGGGCTGGTGCTGGAGATGGAAAGGCAGACCTTTCTGTTAAACTCTGTATAATTTTTTTTTCTTTACAATAAAAAGAATTTACAATAAAACTTCTGCCCCTCAGATTACAAATTTGATATAATTATAGAACTGATGTTTTCCTAAAATTGGATTAGAAAAGGATAAAACCCCCATTGTTCTACCACAACAAAGAGTGGGGGGGAAAAAAGACCACTGAGAAAATAAAAATGTATTGAAGTGTATGTCTCCAAAATCTGTACAAAACAGGAAAAAAGGAGTGAAGAGGGGAAAAAAAATCTAAAAATGAACACACCAAACATGACAGAGCACCAGACACACAAGAGACTGGACTGTAGCACCTGTAGGTAGAAAGTCCAAGTATATAAATAAATTAGTGGATTTTTATTTGCTTTGTTGTTGTCTTGTTTTTTGTTGTGTGGGTTTTTTTGTTTGTTTGTTTGTTTTTTTAACCTGGTTCAAACCTCATTAAAAATCTGCCTGTCTGCTGGCACGCAGAACCCCAGCTTTGCTTTTTGTTAGGTTTTATTACATTTTCAATGACCAGTGGTGTTTAATAAATAAAGTCCTGGTAAATACACATGAAATTAGGGACACTAAAACCAGGGTATATTGCAGCAGTGCAGGTCAAAACGTTAGGCTGGACTGGAAAAAAAAACTAGCAAGCTTTAAAAAAATTAGCTTTTTTTCTTTTTTTCTTCTCCCTCCCCTCTTTCTTCTTTTCATTGAGGTAAAACATTTCAGTGCCTGGAACTTGACACAGGAGGAGCATCCCTTTTCTAGGAGCTCGCGACCAGAATGATGAGGGGAAGGGAGAAAACCAAAGCAAACTCAAAAGCAAAAAAAGCCCAAACACACACACACAAACTCCCTCTCCACTTCCCCTGCCAGCTCAGCCTCAGCTGGAGCTCAAGTGCTGCTTTATTTTAAGCCCAGAGTGAGGTGTTTGTCATGGAGAAAACCCCCAAGATGTGAGATGTGTCCCAGTAATGGGCACATGATTTGTCCTGGTCACTCCAGGCTCCAGCTGACAACTTCCAGCCAAAAAAACCAAAACCCTCCTGTCAGTTCCATGAAAACTTTCATAGAGAGTGTCCATTTCCTGGAAATCATCTATTTCATGGTAAAAAATAATATTCTCAAGAAACTTGACTGTGTCCCTTGCTCCCAATGAATCCCCAGGAAAAGTGAAGCTTTTGAGTGGAAAACCAAGAAATGCAACCACTTCTATTGCTCGTGTGCTTAAAAGTTCAATTCATGCTTCAAGACTTTCCTGAACAGGTGCCTATGTTTCTACCAAGATTAAAAAAAAGCATGTTAGCAATCCACAGTACATGAGAATTTTTTTGGAATTTTTTTTTTGTTGTTTTTATGTAAAAAGATGATAGCATCTGACATTTTCATCACACTGTAGACTTGGAGATTAAGAATACTAGTGCTAATAACAAATACACCAACTAGTTCAAAAGCTAACATCTTTCAGATACAGTACCATTTTACAGAGATTTCGTTAAAAAAAGATGGTTTTTACCTTGTGTGAGCCAGGCAGGCTTATTAAAAGAGAATATTCCGAGAGGAGGGAAGGGCTGGGAGGGAAATGTACTACAAACCTTGCAGAATTTTCTATTTATCTCCTGCTAAGAGCTTAAAATTCTTCCATTTTCGACCAATTTTCTCCAGATAAATGCAAAATTTAGAGACTTTATGCAAAGGGAACTATTTGTCATAAAGTCTAGTCACACACACACACTCAAAAGATCTTTGACCTATTAAAAGAGAGCCCCATCCCTCCCTCCCTCCCCCCAAAAAATGGAAGATACCTTTTGTAACACTGAGTTAAAAAAAAAACAAAATTAAAAAAAAAAACAAAGTCAGAGTAAAGAGAGAGGAGGGATAAAACCTGACCACCGTGGCCCAGGAGAGCAGGGGGTTAAAAGGAAGGGAGGGGACACTGCAGGGCAGGGGCAGGGTGTCCGTTTGGGGGCTGTGTCCGTGTGTCCCAGCTCATTCCGAGTCACTGCTGTCCGAGCTGGAGCCGCTGGAGCTGCTGCTCCCCGACTCGGAGGAGCTGGAGCTGCTGAGCCGGGAGGGGCCTCCGGAGGGAGTGGAGCTGGATTTCTCTGCAGGGAACAAGGCAGGGATGTGGTCACTTGGAGAAACACAGGAGGGTTGCCCACCCAGAGTGCCCAGCCTGACCCACAGGGTGTTGGTGACTGTGGAAGTTTGGGAGCTCTGTCACCTGTGAACACAGGAACCTTTTTGGAGTGTCTTGAGCTACGTGTGTAGGGGTTTGGGATTTTTAACCCTGTGTCACCCTGATTGTTCAGCCTTCTGATGGTTTTTCATTTCTACTGGAGCTTTCTCAGGCATGTAACAAAAACAAAGACTGATATTTTGTAAATATGCATACCTTTCTAGGGAGAAGGACAAATTGATGGACTTCTAAGTTGACCACTGGGGTCAGAGAGGTGTTACTCTCGTCCCCCAATCCCTGAACAAATTCCAAACCCTATTTAAACCCCAAATCATAATAAACTTTCTCTTTCTCTTCTCACTTCTCAGCTTGACAAGTGTGGTTCTTTTGTGTCCTCCAGCCACAACCCTGTGTGTTAGAAGCTCTGTAGTGTTAACACAGGGGAGATTCTCCTCCCTCTGAAGGAGGAATTGCCTCCCAGACAGCTCCTATTTCCCACCCAGGACTTTCCACCTTGCCAGGGCCCAAAGCAGCCCCACAGAGTAGCTCAGTGGGAACTCCCTGAGGGTTCCTGTCATAGACACAAACCCAAGGCACAGGTTTTGACCCTGTGACAAAGCCCATCCACTTTTGGGGTGCTGTTTTCACACAAACCCAAAGCCATTACCTTTCTTTGCAGGCTTCTTGTTGTTGTTTAGCTGCCCACTGACATCCTGTAACCGTTTTTCTAGTTCTTTCTTCTTTTCCTGAGCTAACTCTTCTTTTGACTTTGCTGCTTGCTTTTTGCCACTGGCAGCTGTAGGGGAGGAATGCAGAGTTTCTGAGAGTGCAGGGATGCAGGGGGGGAAAGAGTGGACATCACTATTTTACAGGGCATGTACATCTGTGTGCACACTCTGCAGTGACAGTGCCAGTGCTCACACAGCAACTACACATCCCAGAGAGAAGACAACACCTGTCGTTGCCTTGCTCATCAAATCACCACCATCCTGTAACATGCAATTTTTATTTTTTTTTTTAAGATAAGAGATCTTCTGGAAAGTATTTTAGGAAATAGAAATATCCATGTATTAATCTCATCATTACAGGTTACTTACCAGCCAGTTATATGGTCAATAATTACAGATTTGTAATTAGAGAATTGTTACATGGGTTTTCTGCCCTGTAAAATAAAGTGTCCCATTAAAGGTTGTCAGGAGTAAAGCGTCTGCCATTAAAACTTCCGATCCCCTCACGCAAGAATTTACTGTTTATGGTTTGTGTTGCTCTAAACAGAAAACAAAACAAAGGCAAATTAAAAACCAACTGAGGCAAAGGCTGGCAGACAACAGGAATGTGACTGTGTCAGGATGGAAAGGGTGAGAAGGACTAGCAACACTCACATTGCCAAGGAAAGGAAATATTCCTCCAAAGGAGGAGTAATTGAACACAGGTGTTGGCCAGGATTGGAAACACAAGACAGGAGCCAGATATTTTGCCTGATCCAGCAAGGAAATACCTACATTTCTGTGAGCTGTTTTAAAGTAATGGTTAAAAAAAACAACAAAAAACCCGAATTCTGGAAAGCAGAGTCCTAAGAGGGAACACTCAGCACAGGAGTCCAGGCAGGCTCGGGCATGCCAGGCTCACAGGGTGGATATCTGAGGTTATCTGTGTTACTCTATGCTCTGGTTCCAAAATTGAAGGATGCTTCCTGTTCCTAAGCACTCTGGAAAATCCTTTCCTGAGCTATGCCAACAGCGAAGGATTCAGGGGAAAAAAATCAAAGCAAAAATAGAGTCTGCACTTTGCTTAGACCTTCCTGAAAATCCTGTGAGGAAGGAATGGAAATGCTCTGCAAGAGCAAGGAGTAGCTTTTGTGTCCTAATCTTAAAAGCAAAACTCCCTTAACCAAAGGGCCAGGAGCACTCCAGGTAAGTGATGCTACTGCTGTCCAGCTGGAGCTAAACTCTCAAGGGGCTGCAGGAACTCACTTTGTGAACAAAGCACAAAGTCTGTCCCACACTGAGCCACACTCAGCAGCAGACTGACATTCACCCTCTGAACTGACAGAGGGCAATGTGGTGATCAGGACACACAGCAACAGCAGTTTTGGGGTGAATACACAACCCAGACACGCCCAGAATCCACAGGTAACCTTGTGCAAATCATTTATTGCCTTGGTGGTTTGGATCCCAACCACATTTTTTTGTTTCCTTCCTAATTAGATGCTAAACTATCCAGGATAAGAAACTGATCCTTCCAGATGTGTGCACACAACACCTGACACAATGAGAATGGGACCTTTACAGGGCCTTCCAGAACCTGGGTAAGTAATAAAGGCATCCCACAGGTCTTGCAGAGGAACACATTGGATCTCCAGGTCTCTGCAGCAGGACACCATGGGAAGAAAGAACAGAGAAAAAACAGGAAGTTTCTGTACATTTCCTTGGGAGAAGAGAATCTCTAACAATTCCTGCCATCACATACCCAAAGAGGTGGATAAGAGAATCTCAACACACATGCCCTGACTCCAAAGCTGAGCCCAAGAGCTGCTGGGGGGGAACACTTGCCCCGGGAGGGTAACTTACAAAACGGTTTCCTTTGTTTTTTCTGTAAACAAGATTTCACGTATCTCTCCAGTTCTCGTAACGTTGTGGGCTTCAAGGTTTCAAAATCTATTTCAATCTCGTCGGGATTGGAGTCTCTGAGGGAAGGTTCCCGGGACTGGATGATGTGAACCACCCTGCCCAGCTTCTCCCCAGGCAGGCGGTTGATGTCCAGGCTGAGCTGTCGTTTCTCATCGTAGGTCATGGGCAGCCCTTCCTCCTCCTCATCCGAGTCGTAGGTTGCAGATGCCTGCTTGCCTCCTTTCTTGGGCTGCCTGGGGAGGTTGTCAAGCATGAAAACATTCATGGGGACGCAGCAATGAATTCTTTTTTCATTTTTTTTTTTTCCCCTCAACTCCCTCGTAACAAACATCCCCATGCTCTTGGCTTTGAAGCTCTCGTCAGATGGCTGGAACAGCACCACAAGTGCTGAAAAAGTTCAGCAGCCTGAGATCAGCTGTTGTGCTCCTATTATATTTTAGCCCTGTGAAGTGTGACAACGAGCCCAAGCAGCAGCAGGGGGGCAGCCATGGAATAGCACGTTCTTGGTGGCTGCACAAAAGGCAACCCCCAAAACCTTATCTGAGAGCAATCAGGCAGGGATTCAAAGAGCTGGACAATGAAAACACAATGGTTCCACTGCCAGCTCCAAGTAAAAGACTCCCTGGAGTTGTCTGGGAATGGTAACAGTTCCTCAGCAGCAAATTAACAACACTGAGCTTCCCCAGGAATTAAGGACAGAGCTGGAAGCTCTTGGCTCTCCCTTCAAGGCACCTTGGCTCTCACCTGTTAGCTGTGGTTGTGCTGTTTGCTTTCTTAGCTGGGGCTTTCTTCTGTTGGGTTTGTTTGGGTGGTTGAGCCACCTTGGGTTTCTTCTCCTCCTCAGCTTTGACTTTGTGCTTTTCTTTCTCCTTCTCTTTATCTTTCTTTTTCTTCTCTTTCTCCTTCTTCTCTTTTTTTTTCTTTGGTTTGTTCACTGGTGCTTGGGATAGTGCAGCCAGCTGCTCATGGACGGCTTTCAGCTGGGAGAAACAGAGGAAAAATCATCAAGGCAAGGTAGCTGCCGCCTCCACAAACCCTCCCCTCTACATCCCAAGGTGTAAGTATATCCTAAAGTCAAAAATCAAGCAGTTCATACTCTCCAAGGAAGGAGAGAGCAGCAGCACTGAGAAAAACAACGATTACTGTTACATCAAACATGCACTGATCACACAGCTGAACGCTTTTCCCCTTAGGCTGGGTGTTGGGAAAGACAGGACAGGAAAAGCTTACAAATATGATTGGCCTGGCAAGAAAATATAAAACCTGTGTGTGAAATAGAAATGAAAGGCAGCTCTGAGATGTGATCATGGCAGGCAGGAAGACAGTGATTAACTGGAGATGGGTTGAGTGATAACAAACAAAGGGACACCAAGGTGCAGCCCCCACCAAGGTATCCAGGAAAAGGTAGATAAGAGAGAAGCCTTTGGAGTTTAGAATACAGAGTTATCGATATGGTGATATAGCAGTTCTCACAGGCTGCAATGCAAAGTCTGTAGGGTTTGTATCTGCTGGTTGGTCACTGTAAATTAGAATATTCAACACCAAAGGAGATATAATGTATTGTAAGAAGGACCTTGTTCTCTTACCCTCTTGCTCTTACCTTTTTATCCCTCCTACCCTCTTGCTCTCTCTCCCCCTCTCTCTTTGGGGCATCCCTCCAGCCCAGACTGGTGGCTGAAGCCAGGCCCTTTTACCCATGACTCTTGCGATAAAACCACATTGCTTTCTGGAATATCTCAGGCCATCAGAGTTCCCTCTCCCTGCCGTCCTCAGATACTCTTACAGCTGGGAATGTTTCCCTCCCTGCACGCCAGCCTAGGGTGGGATTTTTCAGGACACAATTCCTGCTGCTGTGCTCTGTCTAACACTGGGACACAGATCCAGGGGGGTGCAGTACCTGCTCCTGGAGCTCGGCCAGCCGAGTCGCCCGCTCCTCCTCCGAGTCGGAGCTGTCCGAGTCAGAGGAGCTCTCCTCGCTGCTGTGGCTGCTCTCTGTGCTTTTGCTCACCACTGGGGCTGTTGGGGGAGGTGGAGTGGGGGCCTCTGCAGGCTCATCGGGCATTTTTGCAAACCTCATCTCGAAGACATCCTGCAAAAAAAGGAGGAAAATCGGTGACCGAAGGAGCCTCAGGCATGAACAGCTCGCTCTGGTCTCTTAAATACACCAGGGGCAGGGTCTGTGTGCACTACAAGGAAATAATAATATACAGAATATGCTTGCCCATCCAGAAAGCCCAAGAAAATTCTCCAATTACTTTTAAACTAAGGATTATAATATTTTAGGAGCTGAACATGGCACGTGAAGAGCACAAGAGAGGGCACGAGGCTCTTTCCAAGGGCTGGAGGAATCTCCCTTGTTGGTGCCAAGAGCAGATCCACACCTGGATCTCACGTGAACTAAAAACAGTCTGAAAGATGCATGTGCCAACACCTTTACCTGGAGCTTCCTGGCCATGGCCACCACCTCGTGGTCTGGAGGATTGTACTTGTAACAATTAGAGAACATTAACCGAATATCTGCTGCAAAGCCTTGTGCATCCTGGTATTCCCGACTGTCCATTTTCTTCTGCAAATAAACAAGCCAAAGGGAAAGGGGAAAGAAGAAAAAAAATGGCCATAAGCAAAAGGCATTTGTAGCAACTGCATGGAGGACATGAGAACCTCAGAACAGCCTCAAAAATCCCATCTAAGAGAAAGGAAGTTTGATTTGGGTTATTGGTTCCTAAACAACATTCAGTTTCTGCTTTAGAAAACAAGCAAACACCAGGCAACCAAAGAAGTCGATATTTTATAGCAGTTTAAACACTAAGATTCTAAATTTGCCTTATTTTTTAAGTAGTAGAATACAAAATCTGTCAGGGTCCACATTCTACCAGAAAACATCTAGAAATCATTAGAAAAATCATTTAGAAAAATGGATCAGGAACTAATAGAAATGAGGATCATGGATGGAAAGGGCAAGAGTCAACAAGCAAGTTACAATTACAGCAGTACCTGAAGTGTGCATTTCTACATATGCTTGGATATATTTGCCTTGTAAATCTGAAAGGGCAGAAAAGATCATGAAAATCTAACTGACTTGCTGCTAACAGAGGGCAGGAGGTTTGCTCTGCAATTCCTACAGCAAAATAGGCATTTACAGTTAAACTCCCACTCTTAATTTAAAAGTCCAACTGATAGAAATGGATACAGACTTCACCCCTTATGAACCTACTCATAATGTTATTTCCTAGAGCAGCGAGGATAAATGTCAAATATTTGTACCTTGTTACTTTCTCTTATTTTTCAGCCCCCACTTCCAGCCATTTCTCTTGCTGTTTGGGACTCAATGACTTGGGTTTAGAGAGCAGTTTATAGCATTCCTAGCACTTAATTGATTTGATGCATATATTACTACTGTGTATAAAACCTCAGCTCCAATTACTGCTGCTGAAAGGAACCAGAAGCTAACACCAAGTTTCATTTGCATTTAAAAGACATGGGTTTAAAGAAATTCTCTATTTGCCAAATGCTCACAGGCTTCCCTTTTGTATGTCTTGGGCACCTGTATGCCCAGACAGGCTGGGGACGTGGTGGGGACAGACATCCCCCATCCCAACAGCAATCAGGGATGCTCAGGGTCTGTCACCTACCCCCTAACACAAGCAAAACTCCCATTTTTCACAGAGCTACAGAAATTTCACAGCTGTGACAGACCTTCTGACTGTCTTGAAACACTCCTGGAGCTGTGTTTGTTGTGAAAAGGGCAGAATTTCACCTCCAGGGATTCAGGTTCTGAGGGAGCTGATGCAGGATGGTGACATCCCTGCAGCCTTGCTCCCTGCTGGGCTGCAGCCAGACATCTGTCAAACTTTTGCCAGGAGACCTCATTTTCCTGGTGAATAAACCAGGAGACAGCCTGGAAGCCACAGCACAAAGGCAGAAAGAGAAATAGGTTTGTGGTGCTCCTGTCTGAAAAGCCTCTCAGGCCAATTCCAAAGCAAAACATATGTTCAAACCAAAGGGCCCGTTTATTTTAAAATACATCTTACTGCATGAAAGGCCTTTTTATATTTGTCTGGCATATTCAGGGCCTGATTACTGCCTATGAAATACATTCCACCGTCTGAGGCTTTGCTTTTCATCCAAACTCAACAGTTTTCTAGCCCTACAGTTTTAACCTATGGATTTTTGTTTTGTTTTCTTATAAAGAATAATAAGCTTAATGAAAGAAAGAAAAGCACTTTAAATTGGTAGACTGGAATATCTTGTTATAAATATACTTGGAGATATCCAGCTGCTTACAAAAAGAAAAAATGTGATTACATTTACAACCGGAAATCAGGAGTCAGAAAGAGCTGGCAGAGGTGCAGGCAGGCCAGCTTACCCATCCTATGTCCCACAACAATCTCATTTTTCCCCTCAATCGATTGTTTAATCATCTTTACTGTTCATTAATTTGTTTCCTCATGTCTAACATGTCCCTTGCTCTAAGGTAAGTCTTGTCTTGCCCACAGAGGACACAAAGAATGTCTCCTCACTTTGAAAACCCTGAACTCAACTGCTCTGAAACTACAGCAGTTCACTGCAGGAAAATAAGGGGTGAACAGAGTTACATCCCTGGAGGAAGTGCTTTATTCCAAAACTTAACAGCTTGTGGAAATCCTCTTGTACAGCCAGGCTTGTTGCTTGTTCACCACTGAATAAACCAAAGGCAGAGACATCCATGTTAGAGGATGGAGCAGGAAAATAGGTGCTCCAGGTCCCCCAGCACCACAGAGGGGGTCAGTGATGTTCTGCAAGTGGTCCCTGCCTGCCTGGGGACAGGGCAGCAGCAGCTCCAGCCTCAGTGCATCCCACTCCTCACAGGGCATCAGAGCTGCTGCCTCTATCTCCTGACACTTCCACCCCATCCGAGCAGTTCTGCTCTTTCCTTCTCTGTGATAAAGAGAATTGAGGCGGAGATGAGCTCTCAGATCCTGTCCCTCCAGCTGTTCCCATTCTCAGTCCTCCAAGCTCCAGCACAAAATTCCAGCACATCCCTCTGCTCCTGGCTGCAACAAGCTCAGCCACAGCCCCTCCATCTCACCTGCCCCCAGCACAGTCACAACAGCCAACCTGCCTCCTCCACCACACACAGAGAAAACAACCTCCAAATCCTCCTGGAGACACCTCTGCCAAGGAAAAAAAAGAGATCATGGATACAAAGGATATTCTCTGAGGAAAATCCAACCTAACACAGCCACAGAAGCAAAGAGACAAGATGTGTTACAGCTGCAGCAATGCTTGTGTTTTACCTTCTCACATAATTCCTCCCAGGTCAGTTTGGAGGCCTTTAGTTGTGCTGCTTTATCACAGCCATTGTCACTTGGGCAGAATTAAATCTAAAAACCTTTCAGAGCCACAGAGGAAGTCCCTGACACTGGAAAATGACACTGCCTGCAAATGGCAGGTTTCTGTTCTATGCAGTGAATGTGTTACGAGCTGCATCTCTGAGAAGTCACACCATGATCTACAGGCCATGAGCAACGACAATAAAACACTCCATAAAAAACCAATACCAGACAGCACTTCAAACAGCTTTATTAAGAAAAATACTACCATGTGGAATGAGAAACCCAGAGTCTTTAGGTGTAAAAGACTCCACTGGGTTTGCCATCGACCTGTCTGCAATTTTCTACCCTACCACTAGCCAGGGCAGAGGGAGGATATCACCTGCACTTGCCAGAAAGGGGCAGAGCTGTACAATTTTAAAGAACAAAATCAGGACCCTAAAGATACTTAAGCATGAAGAAGTCACCAACCCAAGAAATGACAGCTTTGCACCAAGATTTTTCAGAACACAGCACAAGGATCTCTTGCAGTAAGAAATCACCTAAGCATGCACAGAAATACCAGTTTGAGAGGATGAGGATTTCACTCTGTCCATCTCTAATATTCCTGCAATCACCTGGGGCTTCAACCAGCAGGCTGCAGGTATCTCTGGAGACCCAGAGCATCCCTAGGATGGATGCACCCATCCCTAGGATGGATGCATGGCACATCAGAGTGTGACATGCTGCTCCCAGGTCCCACACAGGATCTGCCAAGGAATATGACAGGAACCACACCCACAGCTGCCCTTTTGTCTCCTGGGCATTCAGACAATCCCAGGCACTGGCTCAGCTGGAAGTAAAACCATTCTGGCAATGCCAGTGAAAGCCAGCAGTAACATCTTCACCTCCTGCACACAGAAGTCTCCCTTCCATCAACACAGAATCCAGTGCCTGGCTCACAAGAAGATGGGAACCACAAAGACACAGCTTTGCTTCCTGGAGGGATTCAGCAAACCTCCAAACCTACTGGGAAAAACAAGAATACCAGACCATACTAAGCTGAACTCTTGAGGAGTCAAGCATGAGCCACAAAACTATCACACATCTCCCTGAGTACCATCACATTCCAGTTGGAATTGCTCACTGTAAGCCTATCTGCCACCACAAGGCAGCAGCTTCTGGAAATAGGATACCATCAATTGAATCCTATGAAATAAAGCACCTCCTCTTCACAGAGTGCAACACAATCCTAAGAACACCAGTTAAATACCTGGACTATCCACAAAGAGGAGAGAATGCCATTGTACTCTGCTTTGTGTACATCATCTGCTTTGCAGGGCAGAAAAAAAAAAAAAAAAAAAAAGCTGCCCCAGGTAAAAAAAGGGAGAGTAAAAGGAAACAAAATATAAAAATATCCAGCTGGTATCCAAACAGGTTCTGTTTCCACCCTTTCCCCTTCCCCCTCCCACAAAGGAGCCAATCCTCTGCAATCAGAGGGACCCCCTGCAACAAAAAGAGGCGGTAAATGAGGAAATGAGGACGTACTTTCACAGTACTGAGATCCATGGGGTGTTTGATAATATCGTGATAGTCATGTAACTCCAAGGCCTCTGCATCCACGGGCTTGTAAAAGGGCCAGGCATAGGCTGCGTGCTTCTTGGAGAGCATCTCCTTGAGGATGCTGTCACAGTACTTGAGGTGCTCAGAGAGTTTGCCCTTCTTGCCTGCGTGCTGAGGGACCTCTCCGTCCTCCAGGTCTTTCTTTGGTGGTTTGATGGGGCGGCCGCCGCTCTCCCTGCGCGCGATGATTTTGGCCTGTTTGGGGTCCGACAGCGGCGTGGGGGACTCGCTCCTGCTGGCAGTGATGGCAGAGGTGGTGGGGGTGGTGGTGTCTGCTTTCCTCTTCACTCCCTTTTTCTGGAACAGCACAGGGACAGGGTCTGTGAGTGCATGCCCAGCACAAACCCCAGTGTCACCAGACGGACACGAAATGAAGGACACGCAGTTGTCAGGACAAAAAAGAGAGGGAAGTTTATTTCTTGACCTCAATTTATATAGATTCTGGACAATGAGCAGGAATTGGAGGATGAGGTTGCTACCTCTCCAACCTCACTGGTCAAACTAGAAGTCCAGCAATTGTCCCTCCTCCACAGGGGAATGCAAACAGGAAGAATGGTTTACAAAACATTACTTTCATTTACATAAAATCTGTGAGAAACCCCACTAAAAAAATGCAAACATCAGAAGGCTGAAAAAGATCATCAGGGAAACACCCTAGCACTGCTCATCCTTAGTTTTGCCTGTCCTCTGGTAGCAAAAACCCCAGTTATTTCACTGGGATAAATGGGATTTATGACTCCAACACACCGTGGCTGTAATGCTGCACATCACCCGAGCCACAGTAACCAACATTTGCATGGCTCCAACCCAAGCTCAACTTGCATGCTGCAAAATGTGATGTTTCCCTGAGATGGAAGCCAGGACTCTTACCTTGTGTTTGCCAAGGGAAAGGAGGGTGCCCTCATCCTGCAGCTTGGCTGATGCATGGGGACTGAGCAAGTGGCAGTAACTTAACCACAAGTCTGAGTCCTCAGTGGCAGGAACAGGCTATAGGTTCTGAACCAAAGCATATTAATCACCAAAGACCCAGGAGCCCTCACTCCCCTGTATTTAGTAGGTGTGCTAAGGTAGATTTTGCCTTAAGCAAACAAACCCTCTCACATAAATTCAAGGTGTGAGTGTCCAGTCAGTTCTCTCATGGTCCTATGAAGGATTTATTTCTCTGGAGAGGGAGACAGGGAGGAAAAAGTTCCTTAGAGAAATCTAAGGGAAATCTTAAGTAAATCCCAAGCAGAATTAATTTTGCAGTGTGTATTTGGCAAACTCACTTCTGGGTTCATCCTTGAGTTTTAAAATGAAATTGATTCTCAGAAGCAAGTTATTTGGACAGAAACTGAAATATGAGACAGGTTTCTGAGGAAGACAGCTTAGCTACAAGATCTGACTTATAATTTCTCTAGCAACTCCCAAATGATTGGGTTAAAAAGGAAAAGAATTCTGTGCCTTTGCTGGTCCAAGCAACCTCACGACCAAAGCTGTGGCAGTTAATTCCACAGTTTAGATAAAAAGACACCCAGTTTTCTCTGAGCTACACTTCCATCATTTCTAAAGCAATACACAGCTTGCTAAGGAAATTTCAATTATTTAGGCAATGTCTTCATTTACCCATAAATTAACATAATAAACAGCAAAACATCAGTGACAACTCCCAAAAGATTACTCAGTAGGGGAGACAGAACTAATGCACCCAAAACCTGCAGGCAACATCAGTTCTCCTCCAACTGGAGTGACAGGCTTGTCTTGAACTGGTTGAAAGCAGAGAGGGACATTCCTAATGCTGGTAAGCCTGCAAACCTTAAAGGAACAGCCCCAGTAAAAATCAGGAGCTCAGTTAGAGAGGGAAGAGATGCTTTGAGCTGTGAACCTTAAAGGAACAGCCCCAGTAAAACCACTCCTAATGCTGGAGCCTGCAAACCCTAAAGGTTTTTCCCAGTAAAAATCAGGAGCTCAGAGAGAGAAGAGATGCTTTGAGCTACAAACCTTAAAGGAACAACCCCAGTAAAATCAGCAGCTCAGTTACAGAGGGAAGAGATGCTATTTGGTGTAAAATATAGATTTCCAAGAGCCCTGGAGCAGCAGCACAGGGCAAGGCTGTGACAGGAGAGGCTGGAGCTGAGCTGGGGCAGGCACAGGTGCCATCACCTCGGCTGCACCATGTGCAAACCGGCAGAATCGCTCTCAACCCTCCCCAACGCAACACCCAAGGATGACAGCAGAAACACAGGGAACCGGCACAGAGGGCAGGCAGCTCAGCCTGGTCTCCGGCCCAGGAGCTGCCCGGATTTACCTTGACGACCGGGGGCGTGGGAGGCACCACGGGCATGATCGGAGCGGCGGGCGGGGGCGGGGCGGCGGCGGCAGGGGCGGCGACAGGAGGGACATTGGCGGTGATGGTTGGCACGGGGGTGGCGGCGATGACCGGCGTCTGGGACACGGCCGGAGGGACGCTCTGGAACGGGGCCGGCGGGGACACGGAAGACACGGCCACGGCTTGCTGCGCCCCTTTGGAACGAGAGGGGAAAAGAAAGGCGCTGCTGGTTACCGGGAGCGCACTGGGAGCAAACTGGTGCTGCTGGACTGGGCTTGCTCCCTCTCCCAGGCAGAGCACAAAGGGCACAGTGTGATCTGCTCGGTGCTGTTACACCCAGGGTACAACAGGAGTGAGGAGTCTCTGATCTAAGTCCTTGTACCGCGGGTTTGGGTCAGCCACAAGCAAAAAAAATAATTCTACCTTTTTCACACGGAGTGTGTGTTGCTCTGGAACACTTCACCCCTGGGATGCTCCCAGAGCTGCACCGAGCTCAGCAAAGAGCAGGAGATGGAGCAGTGGGAGGAGCACCAAGGACATCGAGTGAATTGCTCGGTGCTGTTACACCCAGGGTACAACAAAAGTGAGGAATCTCTGATCTAAGTCCTTGTACCACACAAGTAAAATAATTCTGGCTTTTCACATGGAGTGTGTGTTGCTCTGGGACAGTTGTCACCCCTGGGATGCTCCCAGAGCTGCACTGAGCTCAACAAAGGAGCAGGAGATGGAGGAGTGGGAGGTGTTCATACCATGCAAATGGCAATACCCATTGCCCTAAGCCACCTGAGCAGCCAAAGTATTTCAGATTTGCCATTCACAAGTGCACGGGGTGGGATTCTTGGGGTTGGCCTGTGCAGGGACAGGAGCTGGGCTCAGTGATTCCTGTGGGTCTCCTCCTGATGGCCTCAATGCCTCTGATGCTACACCTGCACTGCTAAAAACCTGGCTACTGGTGTAATATTAAAGGGGACAAACCTACTACCTAATAACCAAAGCAGCAATCCTCCTTCTATGTTTTATCAAAGGATGTTGAAAAGATACATCATCATTAATTTCTCTAAGCTCAGATAGACTTACAGCTCCATTTAGCACCTGAAATGTGGGAAAACAGAGGAATAATTGACTTTCCCAGAGCAACAATTACACCTTGTTTAGAGAAGATAACCAACAAAACTTCAATCATTTAACTCAGCCTACACAAGGCCCTTTATGAACTGTTTTACCATGCTTGGACATTTTAGTCCTAAATCCACTTAAAATCAATTCTAGGTGAGCGGAACTAAATTTAGTTTCCACTGATATGCAATGATCTACACAGCCTTTTGAAATGGCTTGATAAATCCTTTAATTTTATGATGTTGTAACCATATGTGTAAAAGAAAAAACATACAGGGTTTAAGGAATTAGCAAAATTTGAGTCCAAGTCTCTGCTGTGTCAGATTTCTGATTTTTGCCAGGGCACAGGGTGGGCTGCGTAAACCTGAATCTGTAAAGACTTTCCATGCCATGGTCTGGCACGGGCAGCAGACTGGCATTTCTGACCACCTTGTTTTTTCTTACCTTGGTTTCTTCTTTGCTTAGAGAAGCAACAGCACTGGCCTCCCTCCCTGAAGTGCTGCCTGGATGGGCAAGTCACAGATGGCAAGATTGGTATGACAAATGCAGGGTGGCCTCGAGACAGACGAGCCCTGACACCCTGAGTGAGCATCACCCAGACATCTCACACCTTCCTCCCCACTGCTTCAGCTGTGAGACCACACTCCCCCTTCCCAGCCTTTTCACCATCTGCAAAGTCCAGAAGCCTGGAAGGAGGGTCAGGCTTTGGGAACAGCTCCCAACACTCCCTGTCCCTGGATGGCTCCGTACCTGTGCTCTGTGTGCCCGCTGAGGGCTTGCGACCTTTGCCTTTAGGAACTGGGGGTAGCAATTCCACCTCCTCCTGAGGCATCTGGGCAACCTTCTGCAGAAATATCTTCTCCAAGGCTTGGGCCATGAGGACAATGTCATCTGTGGGCTGCACAAAGAAGAATGTGAGCCTTTGTTGTATCATTCACATATCTGAAGCGGCGAGGTTGAAGATCAGGCTTAGAAAACACTGATGCCCTTCAAATAAATTATGGTATTCAAATGCTGATAATAAACAGATTAGCTCTTCTCCCTCCTTGCTCGCCACTCTCCTGCTCTTCTGTTCTGCTCCAGCATGCAATAATTACAGCCCCTAAGTGTGCTGCATCCAGAGAATTATCAGGACTTCAGTAGGAGCCTGATAAACCAGTATCCTGTGCAGCAGTGTGGAAGCAGCAAACTGGAACGGATGAGCTGTCCTTCCCTGCCTGCCAGCAGGTCCAAGTGAAGAGGCTAAACACACATTCTGTGGCTCAAACTAATTAATTTGTTTGTTTCAGCTGTCCTCCAGTCTGGGGCTATGATGACAAATGACTGGAGAAAACAGAACACAAAGAATTCTAACAAAACAGCAAACAAGCCAAACCCAAAATAATAATAATAAGCAATCTAAATGTGTTTAAGTATGAACATATTTATGGAGACAGAGTCCAAGAACAGATCTATGATTCTTGAACTCTTTTCTGCTGCTGACAGATGCTATTTAGTGCCATACAGTCTAACACACAGCATTAAAGCACCTCAAAACACCTGCAGAGCACCCCATTTAAGTGCAGCTCATCCCAGGAAACTCCTAACTGAAAATAAAAGAAGTAAAAACTTGCTGCATAACTCTAGAACAGAATTCTACCTATAATTAAAAGGCATATTTGCCATTGTAACTAGTCTGGGGGAAGAAAGAGGCAGCACAAAGACAGCTTTGTGCATTTCAAGTAACGTGGTTGCAATTAGTGGCATTTCAAATCCTTGCAAGGAGGGCCCAGAGCTGGCCCCGTTCAAAACCTGCACAGTAACAGGGGTAGGTGGGTGTTTTCTAAAGGCTTTTTCTAGTCTTTTTTACCTTGTTATAAATGTAACAGTTTGTAAACATGGTGTTGAAATCCTGCATACATTCACTGGCACTCCAGTAATAGTTGTGTTCCAGGCGCTTCTTGATCGTCCCCATGTCCATGGGGTTTTTTATGATTTTGTGATAATCCTGTTGGAAAAACAAGGAAGATGTTACATCGGTTTTGATGTGATTCGGTTTTGTTCACATCTCCGTCTAACCTCTGCTTTCTCCTCATTCCCCCTCCTAAAAAACACTCCCTCAAATTTTGTGGAAATTGTAAATGTAAATATACATTCATTTATTTTCTAGTTTGTATTTTTTTTAGTCTCACCATTATTACAAACCGGACTCCAAAACATGTAACCTCCAGCCTGGGAATTAGCATTTTTACCTATCTTTTTAAAAGGCTGCCTCTGGCACTCACAGAAGTTTATCAGGGCTGGCTAAAACTGTGCTTCAGTCTCTAATTTTAAGAGCATTTTGGCCTTTAAAAGGTTCCCACCTGTTAACCCAGTTTCTCCCTGGGCTGGTCTGGAGCACCTGCAGAGGCTGTGATTAGCCTGGGGATGCTGCAGGGCTGTACGGTGCTATTTTCTTCTTCTGGATTAGAGCACCAAAGTCTCTCTTGCTGGCTCAGCCACTGGCTGAGCCCAATACCATCCCAGGCCCTGATATTTCCACTCCAAACGATCCCAAAACCTGATCTGACCAACACAAAACTTTCCAGGCTGAGAAGATGACAGATACGTACCGGCAAATTGAGTTTAATTGCATCAACGGGCTGGTAGAAAGGCCAAGCAAACTGATGCTTCCACAAGGTCTTCACCACAACATTTTGCATGTATTGCAGTTGGTTGGTCTTCCTGCCAGGTTTGTTGGGATTAGTCACCTCTGGAGGAGGTGGATTCACGGGGCCCTGAGGAGCCTGGATGGCTGACGTGACCGTCGACATCTTCCTGCTCGGGCTCTCACTCGCTGTCACTGCGGCAGCAACGGGGAGATTTCCTCTCTTCCTTTATGCTCCCTGAATGGGACTGACATCCCATTTCCAGGGTGCAACCATACAACCTAGAGCAAACTAGAGAGAGAGAGAGAGGGCAGAGTGTAAACACAGATTTTTGAACCGGGCAGGCTGAGATGCTTCTTCTGTGGACAATATTTAAACTCAGGCTCTTTACGCCATTGACTTTGTTCCTGCAACACAGTTTATCTTTGAGATGGGCACAGTTCAAGACCCAAGAGATTGTGGAACAGCAAATTTAAAGCCTGCAGAGACACAGCATGCTTCATGAGACTAGTTCTTGCTTTAGCTGGCTCAGAGAGCACCTTCATGTCAAGAAAACACTTGGGGCAACCTAAGAATCTGGTCAGGGAATACAGTTAGGATGTAATGCAGACTCCCATGAATGCACTGATGCAAGCTGCTAAATCCATAGCTTCCATGTAAACTGAACTGCATTGTCTCTAGAGCCACACTGCCTGGCACTGGGTCAGCTCACAGGGCTCTGCCCTGGTGCAGTGGGCAGCCTGAAATCCCATCAGGAAGGGTGGATGACAGCTGCCAGAGGACCTCAATCCAGGGAAATGAAAGAAGGGGCAGAGAGAGATGCTGTGAACTGCTGTGAGTGAAAGGTGTCAACAGAAACAGCCCAACTTGAAGTGATCTGCGCTCTGAATCTCATAAATCTCTTATTATGCCTCTTACTGTGCGCACCTGACTGGTTTTGACCCCAGTTTTGTACCAAAGTTAAGAGATTCAGGCTCAAATAATAACTGGTGTTATACTGATAGCCCATGACCTGGCTCAGACAGTGCTGTCATGTTCTCTCTCAAAGGCACATTTGAAATAGAGGAGAATACATAAATTGCATTATTGTACTCTAGTTTTCCCTCTGCAAACTGCAGAGGTAAAAATAGCCCACTATCACTGTGCCTTGTGTAGCATATGGCAAACAGCTCTGCTATGTCATCTTCCATAAACATTGGATATTTCAGCTCACATCAGGACTGCAGCTACTTTTCTCATGGCAAACAGACCACAATCACTTTCCAGAGGCAAATTATTTCAAATATGTTTAGAAAGCCATACAAATACCCTGACATACACTTCTTGGTTGAACAGAGAAACATGAGCAGGGACAGAAGCTGCAGTAACACTGGAAGGAAAAAGCAGGAAGACATTCTAGGAAAACCCAAAAAACCTCTGCTTTAATACAGCCCTAATCATCTCTACTGAATATCTGGACTAAATATAGAACATCAACT
Organism: Zosterops lateralis; assembly: GCF_965231275.1. NCBI lineage: Eukaryota > Metazoa > Chordata > Aves > Passeriformes > Zosteropidae > Zosterops > Zosterops lateralis. The sequence continues at coordinate 9,536,564 of NC_139780.1, read as the reverse complement.
TGTCCTGTGAGCTGCTGATTACATGAAGGCAAAAAGTAAACACATACCTAACTTGGGGAAATTTTACCAAAATAGCTGTGTACAAACAAACAGATCTGCAGCAGAGAGGGAGGGAACTGCTACAAACCCAAACCAAACCCCTGTGTGAATACATGTGATTATCTGTGCAGGAAACAGACAAGTCCAGTTCTGATGCTGCCACCATTTATTCACAACAGTCACTATATATTCCAAGGATGGAGAAAAATGCCAGGAGGACTCTCTTGTGCCATGGATTTAAGTACAGCTCTGGAATCAGGCTCCTGGTCCCTGTTTTTGATAATTCAGCTTAGTTCCAAAAGGACTGGTCTCTCATCTGATCATACAGGATGATCACCAAGCAGCCAAAAGGGATGCTGGCATCCTCTGGACACGGAATTTCATAACTAGAATGTTACTTGGGATTTCAAAGTTGAAAGGAACTGGAGAAGCATTTTCTCCCGGTGTTCCATCAAGTCAAAGCAGCAGCAGAAATATTGCAAAATTCAATCTTCAGATCGAGGGGGGTAAATAGACAAAGAATTAAAAACAATCAAAAGAAAGATAATTAGGAAGTTTCAGTCAGTCTCCTTCTGGGGAGCTCTCTGCATGGATTCAGGTTTCTGAGCAACATCCATCATCCCAGAGAATGCAAGGCTGGCTGCAGGCCCCTGGTGACCACCACTGAAGCATTTTGTTTGCTGTCTTCTTGATTAACAAAATGAATCCAGTGCAAGGATTGAGGGGAAATAAAACACCCACAGAGAGCAATTCCTACTGTTAGAGAGCATTTGGGTCACAAGTTTGAAACTGTGCAGTGTAACTTAAGTCTTCCCTTTGAATAACATGAGGCTAAATGTGATTCTCTTTTCATTTGAATTTCCTGATGTCCTCAAACTCCAATTTGATAAGGATTTTTAATTAATTTGTATTAAACCCCAGAACTGTAATTCAACTAACCACAGATCCATAGTTCCTACCTCTCTCAGACTTTTTCTCCCTGACCTTAGCCAAGGCTTTCAGTATCTTCCCCCCACAGCTCCTCATCTGTGCCATGGAGATAGTGAGAGCTCCTTTCTGTCCCCACCCAGCAGAGAAAATTCTCTGGGACAGGCACTGCCTCTCCACGGGGCCATTTTGATCCTCAAGCTTAAACAAGGCTTGTACAGTCCACATAAAAGCATGGAACAGTCATCGGTGACACAGCTCAGAAAGGATTTTAATTAAGAACATCACCAAAACAAGGAGGGGCAGAACCATGACAGCCAACTTGGTCAGTTCCCTGCTCCTCTGTAACCTCCACGCTCCAACACACTGGTTTTTACAGCCAGAAGTGGCTCCAAAGCTCCCAGCAGCACTGGCACTGCACTGCTGGATCCTGCAGAAGACAGAAATAGCTACCTGGACTATCTGGCAGCACTGGAAGTTACTGTCCTGCCATAAATAAAGCTTTAATGTGCCTGTGCCTCACTGCACCTTTAACCCTTGGTCCAGCAGCTTCCTCACCATCTGCTGGGGAAGCTGCTTTGATACTGGATCACTTTGTAATTTTTTTAAACTATGGATTTGCTTCTACAGCCATTCCTTAAGGCTCAAAATGGTTTCATTTTTAAGAATGTAAAAAGCAGGACTATGAGGAATCTGGAAGATGAGGGTAAAAATGCTTTGCAAATGTCCAAAAGGCAATGACTTTGAATTAAAGATAAATTAATGCCTGAGAAATCTACGCCATGTGAAACATCATTTATTAAGTGAGGAAGTAAGAGCCCTGACCATCTGACATTACCACATAAATCATCCAAGAGGACACTTTAGTAGACCCACAGACAAAAAATAAGCTCCTAAAAATTGTCCCACACCTACAGGTAGAATTGAACTACACAGCTCTTGCCTAAGCACACCAGCACCTACTGAAACTGCACTGGAATCAATACATACTTAAACTATTGGGGACAGTGACCCAGGACATCACTGTACTAGGTACTGTACAAGCCTGGAGCAAAGACTGCCAAAACCAGACATCATGAGGGGCTAAGGTGAGACTTCTTTTAGCCCTGCACTAATAACTTCTTAAATTTTAATTTTTAAATCACTACTTATCCTGTTCCTCAGGCCTATAATGCTCAAGTAGCAGGAGCTGTTCTTGATTTCTCTGTCTGCACAAGTAGTTTTGATATTGCAAGTTTAAAATACACCCTAAAGTGCTGTCATACACAGAGACTGAATGCTGCTTCTCCTTCTTATTCAGTCTGAGATAGTAATTAAAAACAAAACCCAAAACCTCAAAGAAAGGAGGTTTTAAGTCCTGGAGTTTAAGTCTTTTTTTTGCTAAGTTGCAACCTCAGTGTGGCAAACCAGGCATCAAAAAACCCAGCTAGGTTGGATGGAGTTTTTCTTTGAAAAAAACCCTTTTCTTCCACTGACTCTCTCACACAGGGTCAGTCAGTGGAGACACAACTGGCATGGAGAAAACATGTAAATAATTGCCTGCACTAGCAGGATAACATTCTCCTGTCTGCAGTGGTGGGGACTATTTTAAAAGCAGCTCAGAAGCCCCATGGAGTGTGCAGTGTGCCAGCTCTCCTGCTGCTCCAGCCAACGGCTCTGCCACTTCCTCTGGCACTGCCCAACATTTAACGGATGCTTTGCTCCCGGGCAGGACCCGATGGGGTTTGTTTTGATTGCAAACTTACAGCGAGCTTTATGTCAGCCTGGCAGCCCAACAACTCCTTGGGTTTTCCCCCTCCCTTGGTAGAGCATTTCTGCATGGTTACTTGGACACTGATCAAAATCTGGCACAATTCCAGCCCGGCCAGAAACAGCCACAATAAATCTTCCCATCAGGGAAAATTATCAAGTTTGAGAGATGTTCCTTGACCTCGTTGTTATCTGCACGTCTTTATTTACATTACAGTAGCACACAGAGGCTGGGCAGAGACCAAGGTCCCTTGGCATTTCACACTGTGCACACACACAAAGACCCTGTTCCTTCCTCAAAGGGCTGCTGCTCACAACTCACACTTTACACCACGGTGAGGTGACTTGCCCAGAGCCCCCCAGTCAGCAGCCAGACCCAAAATTTGCCAGCAGGGCAGACAGAGCAGTGTCTTCCAAGCTGCTGCTCCAAGCATTGCTTCCCCACATTGGCTCCTTGCAGTCTCCAAAGCAGATTCTCAGCCTCTTTTTCGCCAACAGTCGGAAGTTTGGTCAGATTTGCCACCCATGTGCTACTGCCCACGTCAGAGAAACAGCCCAGCCTTGGTCATCTTGCCCAAACTTTCTCTGCAGGAGAGGTTTAGCATTACTAAACCTCAATACAAACTCAGGTAAGGTTATTAATGAGGGTTGTACCCATTTCATTCTATGGATGTAGAAAGGGCTACACCAGCACTCCTCCAGTCTCCTCAGGAGATAAAACTTGTGGATGCCTCATTTTCCTCCTCCTTTGCCTTCCCTTCCCAGCCCCAGACAGGAACAGCTTTCAGTACCTACTAACACGTCAGCAGGGATGGTGTCTTCAAACTCAAGGGATGTGCAATTTGAGAGCAAGACTTGAGGACAGATGAGTTCTTTCTCATCCAACCCTGCCCTGGCAGACAGACACACTACACACAACATGCCACCCCCTCAAGACACTGGGATTTACACTTGGCTTCACGGCAGGAGCTGGGAATTTGGCTTGTGGTGCCCCTGTGGCAGCACTCTGAAAGTCCATTCAGCTGTCCTTGCTGTCTCCCAAATCATTAATTCCACACATCACAGATTTGCTCTTCATGCACATTATTTTGAGCACCTCCCCTAATAACATCCTGAGACTGGGAGATGCAAATGTGTCCTGAGCTCACCTCTGCACGAGGGAGGGGGAAAGATCACAGCAGATTAAGTCAGTTCCTTGGCTTTTGACTTGGTTGGTTTAATACTCATCAGATTATGCAGATGGCTTTCCCACCCTTGGTCTCTCCTTGGCTATTGTAAGAGCAGGTGTTTCCTCAGTAAGGAGCCTGTGGGTTCCTAACCAGTAGGTAGGGATCAGTCAGGGGTAACTGGTAATTTCAAGGGTCTTCAGTTTTGATGCCTACTCTGCCCCCTGCAAATCATGCTGCTGTAAGATCTCTCATGAGATGCCTTCAAACCCAGAGGTACCCAAAAGTCACTTTATTAAAAGCACTGGAGACTTATAAACACTGATTATATTTATTTGAGGCACCTCAAATAAAATTATGGACTCTCTGATAATTTGAGGCCAATTTCTATCCCCCAAATCACTAATGCCACAAGGAAGCAACTTCTGATAAAGTCTGGGCAGGAATTTAGCTGCATGTCACACACAAATCAGATGGGGCTCAACTGATTTCTAAAGGCTGCAGTTTCAAGTGCAGGGAGTGATGTTTAACACTAACCAAGCTCATTTTCATAGCTTTGAATTTGGTTTTGAGAACGGTTTTAAGAGAGCAAGGTCAGTAAAGAATTAGGCATGGTTGACCTTTCTTTGCATTGGGGAGGACAGAATGACCTCTGGCCATCACTTTTTGTGGTCCCCTGAAAGCACAGAGGCAAATTTCAACTCAGACTATGTTGGTTTTGTGCAAGGTCCTGAGTTACAGAGTTTTGTTAGAAAGACTACAGGAGGAAGGAAAAGTGGTTGGTTACAGAGCTCACTCTGTGTTGGATTCCTGACTCAAGGAGCTCAGCCAGCTTTAAGACCTGACTGCAGTGAGGTCTGGACTCAGATAAGCTGAACTGTACTTCAGGAGGTACTTCAGCAAATTAACTGGGTGGCCTATCATGAAAAAGTTAACAATGCTTAGCTGCAATAAATAAGATCTATGAACAGGTTCCAGAGTACTTGGAGCAGCTGGTGGCTTGCACATCCAAATCAACAGGATGGGAATGGGTAGGTGCTTAACAGGAAAATGCTGGTGGTTGTGCCTCTCACAAGATACAATAATTACACCTTTACAGCAATGGAAAAAAAAAATGTTGGGCTTTTACATAAGAGAGATTTGGCACAGCAAGTGAAGTGTTTGGCATAACCACATGTCTGGGCAGACTCTGCTCGTGCCATCTTTCCCCAGAGGGGAAAGGTGGAGATACAGTGGAATTACCTTGTGTGACCCACAGGGCTGAACCCACACCACCTCATGGGAGGCAGAGCCAGGGAGAAACCAGACAGCCAAAATTTACAGGGAAAAGATCCTGCTTAGAGCAGATTTTCTCTCTTATCTCCTATTATTTGGCAACTCCTAGCACTTGTAGGGGTGGCAGCAGCCCCCTAAAAGCCCCTGTGCAGCAGCAGCCCTGCAGCCTGGGACATCAGGCTAAAAGGAAGCCCTGGGAAGGTGCTGGCACAAGGCCACATTCCATCCATGCTCACAACATGTCAGGAGCAGCACAGGGGGCAGGAGAGCTCAGGGAGGCAGGACTGTGGCTGAGGGCACACTGGAAGCACAAACCACAGCACAGCCAGCACCCAGACCTGTGGGATTCAGGAACCACTTCAAGCCTGACCCTGCAAAGGGCACAGCAGCTTTCCTCACTCTCACTAAGCTGGAAGGTCTCTGTGGCTCAGCACTTCACCACAGAGGGTTTTGCAGATTTATCACCTGCAAGATACAACTAATTGGTCAATCAAGGTAAATCTCTTTCTAAGGAAGATTTAAACACAGGCAGGAACAAACTCAAGCTCTGCACACTTTGTGGTTTCTCTACCTGAGTCAATTCCTTTTCCAGCTGTCTGTTAGAGAGAGGTGAAATAACAAGGGAGGTTCAGTGCTGCATATCTGGGGCTGGAGACTCTTGTCAGACTGATCAGATGTGTGTGTGCTGCCACTGTCTCAGTAACAACAGCTGGGAGAGCTGAGGGACTCAGTGCCCCCAGCCCTGGAGAAGCATCCTCTCCCTGCAGCAGAGCAGGATTGCAGCAAGAGAAATCCCACTGCACACGGACAAGGGGTGCAGGAGCATGGAAATCCTGTCCTCTGCCATCACACTTCCTAAAACAGCACAAAGAGAAATGGCAACCTAATCAAGAAGAGACATCTCTATGTTTACATTTAAGTTGGCCAAGGACTGAAAAAAATGTTGGTGAGCCCAAATTCAAGGTTTGCTAATGGGCACAGCAAAAGACTCCACAGACTCAGTCACAACTTCTGCAGGCTGGACAATTCTGCAAATTCAAAGCTGGCACAAATGCTGTCTGCTGGATGCCTTCTTTGTTATTCCATCTCTCTGTGTTTCTGGAATTACCATCACTTTAAGCTTCACAGAGGGACACAATCTACTCTTCCACTTCTGCTCACCTCTGGTTTAGCATTCAAATCCACACTTCGAGAACAACCAGAACTATAAATCCATTTCATCGCCTGGGTTTGAACCACAGTGACCCTTTCTAATCATCCTTCACGTCAGCATCACCAACTGCTCTGAAAGTGGGAAACAAACTGTGTGACAAGCTGATGTTCCTTCAGCCTGAACTTGCTTGGAACAGATCTCAGTGGCAGTAAATCTCAATTTCTGCTTGCCCAGCCATCAGAAAATGGAGCTGCCACAGCGTATGGAGCAAAAGACAAAAATCTCACTTGCTGAGAGCTGTTAAGAAGAAACCACCCAGCTAAAAGTGCAGCAGCCACAGGTCCATCCTGGACACACCACCCCAGTGACAAGCAGCAGGCTGAGGCTGTTAATCATTTCAGAACTGGATGATAATGCTGAATAATCTTAACCTGATACTCAGTGGCTTCAGCACAAGTCAGCCTGGGGCTGCTTCTGCTTGTATTCCTTCAAGAAACAAAACTGGTGGACAGAAACAGATATAAATGCTACTGAACAGATAAACTGCAAGAGGAAACAGGCAGCTATCCTACACCCTCTGGGAGAAAGTAAAATATAGAGAAAGTCAGGAAAATAAAGGAGGGATGAATAGAGTGAGGAGACAGAAGTGAAAGCTCTCTGTTTCATGCAGTTTGAAAACGTGATTGACCACAGGCTGCTGTTAAATGCTGGATCACACACAGACTACTTTTCTGAACTACAGGCTAAAGCATCATAACCCATCTCCTCCAAGGCTCTGCCTCCTGATTTCCCACATTTCCCCTTTTCCTTTCCAGCCTCCCTTCCCCAAAGCACAACTTCTCCAACAGTGACGCTCCTGACCACTCATCCTGTGACTCCAGCAAATGGTTTTGCCAATTTCAGGTTAACACAACTGTATTTCAGTTAAATTATTAAAAACCAACCAAACTAACTGAAATAAGAACAAAAACCTCCCCCTACACTCTGGCCCTGTCTCAAGTTTCAGCCAATCCATGCACAGCAGCAGCTTTTAGGTACATACAGTCAAACAGAATGTGGCAACACCCACGCAGGGTCCAGAACTCCTAATGGGATTATTGTACGTCTACACCCTCATTTTCTGCTTTTTAAAGGATGTGATCTGCACAGTAAAACATCTGAGTCCTGAAAAAGTCAGCCCTTCCTCTTTTTAATCAGCATATGCTGCTCTGTGTACTTTTACAGCATAAGGAAAAGCCTCAAACTCACTCCATTTGATTCAGCATACAGTGAATAAATGCCACAGAACCTTTCCACAACAGGTTCTGCCATGATTGTTTCTTTTTCTGCACTTTGATTTCCAAAAAGGAGAGATTATTGGACAAAAAGCTTTTTTGAAGAAAAATCTAAAAAAAGGAAAAGAAAAAGCCACAAGAGCTCAACTACTTCCCTGCTGGGCAGAGCATCTCCAGGCGTCTGCTGTACCTGCACAGAATTACAAAAACTCCCACTACGAGCCAGCCTGCTGACAGTTCTGACACCCCAGGCTGCAGGCTGCTTATCCCCCACTTGGAAAATGAGGATATCAATATTTCCACTGCCATCTGCAATTAAAGTCATTAGCCTTTTCCCACTCACGTATAGATTAACTCCTTCTCAGTGTTACGGTTCCACCAAATTTTAAAGAAAGAGGAAAAAAAAAGAAGCAAAAGCACAGAGGAACCTGTATTCACAGGGTGTTTCAAATACCATCACTGGGGTTTCTGGAAACAACTTCTTGACTAAGTATAACACTCCTTGTCACTGGAAGAAAGTGCAAAGCTAAATCTGCCATCTGCTCTATCCCTTTGCCCACACTGCAGCAGTCTTTAAAAACATTTCTAAAAGATAAACCACAGCACCCAAAAGGTCCTTAGTGACACCTGTTAGGGAGGGGGTTAGACACAGTCAAATTCCACCTCCAGTTGAGTTTAAGAGGCTACAGAAACAAGGAGGTCACCTCCTCTTTATGAAACTTAGTACAGAAAGCACTCTGAGCAAAGTATAAAATACAGAGCCCTTGCAAATAGCACTTAATTCCTCTGTATTACCTATTTAAAAGGTTGTTTCCTGCTCTGTGGAGCTAAGAATCTACACTGCAATTTTCCCTTACACCACCAGTTCTGCAAGGCCATATATCAGCATTATTAATATGATTTACAAGTGCTACAGATGTTCTCCTTAGGGGCAGCTCCATGTAAACATCGACAGACTTCTAATAAACAGACCCAGACCCATCTGTTAACTTGTTTGAAGCCTTTCACTGTACAGAGCAGAACCAAAGTGATTCATTAGAGAAAATATCTTCATCAACAACCTCCCCTGCACACTTCTTGTGCCCCAACATTTTCTCCTACTTAACTTTTGAATTTGTTTTCATGTATTTAAATGATTCAAGTTACTATTTTGAAAGAGAACAGATTCATTTCAGGATACAAAACATTACAAGTGTAGTAAAAACGGATGAGCTGCCACTGGTTTAAATCACATTCTGGGTTTACAACTACAGCACTGCACCTTTCCCATGCAAAGTCCACCTAAAATCAATACACGACAATCAAGTCGGTTTAAGGGGATGAAGGATGAAATTAAAGGGATTGAATTACCCTGACATAAATATACTGCTTGTTAGCTGAGCCACAGTAACGTTAGACCTGCTAATGGGGCAGGGTAAGAGCCCCCACACACCAAGGGAATTATTGCAGCTCTGCAGGCAGAGCAACCACTTGTTTCACCAGTCACCCTCCCATTTAAGACCACCACTCATCCCCTGTGCACACTCCCACTAGCTTGGCTTTATCTGTTCCCAAAGCAATTGAAGTGCCCTGTGTTTGAACAAGCACATTGTCCCGGAATAACTCCATGTGTTAACTTAAAGCAAACACAGCCACACAAGTACAAAAGGCTCAATGGGGACTACTACTTCCGATGAGAAGTGATTTTGCCAAGGTTGGGTAGATCCATAAACTCGCTCAGCTATGCAAGGAAGTTCCAGGTCAGCTGAGGTGTGAACAAACTGTGGTAGTTAAGCTGCTGTCACTCCCTCAGAGAGCATCAAAGCAGTTTCTGAGTTTCTGCATTTGAATTAAATCCCCAGTCTGCGAGAAAAGGAAAAATTTGGGTCTTAAAGTCTCTCACCCCTCCCTATGCAGGGAGCAGAGGCTGCTGATTCAGGAAAAAGGGGGAAAGTGCTGCCTACTGCCTCAGACCCCAGGGAACAGTGCTGAGGGCAGATGGACAGGAGGACAGGCTCCTGCCAGGAGGAGCACAACTCCTGCTGAGAGCACCCACGGCTTGGAGCACACAAGCCCTAAGCTGCTCAGAGCTCCTGCATATGGATGAAGCTCAAGCGCAAGGAAACATGACCATGACAGTGTGGACACAAGTATCCCAGTTGATTCCCATGTGGCTTGTTTCTGCCCAGGAAAGGAATATACTTTCAGCACACTGGCTGATCCATAATACTCCCACTCAGGCAAGCGCTTCCTCCCGAGGAAACCTGAAGGAACATTCCCTCTCTTTTCATTGAAGAGCTGCACTTCAACATTATTTCACAGATCCTGAGCAGGGCTGTAGCAGCAAGAGAAAAGCTGTAAAAAGCAGTGCTTTCCAGGAAGGAACAGCAAAAAGCAATGCTTTCCAGGAAGGAACAGCATTCTCCACTAAACTCAGACAATTCTTACACACGTGTGCTCAGTTTATCACTTTCACTACAGCTCACAGCACAACACTGGTCCTAAACCAGCCTTGGTAAGCAAAAAGGCAACTACATCTTACAGCCCCTCCCAGCAAAAAGCTCTGGACTGCAAATTCTGCACTTGCTTATAGCCAAACCAATGGACTGGGGCAGTTTCAGAAAACAGATTTATCTCAGCATGGCCATATCGATGGGTTTTGAGAAAGGGAGACCCCCAACCAGGCACCCTCTGTGATGTTACACAAGGAGGAGCTGAGCACTTGAAAAGACAAAGCACCAGAAGGAGAAACCTGCATTTTCTTCAATACAGGTGGGCTTTGGTTACAGTCACAATGAAGAACATCTCAGCCTGTACATCTGGGCAGGGCATGCTCTATACGCATGTCACAGCAGCTGTGTCAGGAAAGTTCTCCAAGTGTAAACTTCAAGAGTGGAACAGCAATCCTTTCCTGTCCCTGCTTCTCTCTTTTTAAAGGAAAGGCAGGAGCAAACAGGATCATTCCCAAAGCGGACTGGTGTCAATCACATCCAAGCCTAAATCTCAAAGTTTGACAGTAAATGGGATCAGTGCAGACAGGGAAATTTGTTCCAGATTGGTCCCTCAAGCACAGAAATTTCACCTCAAATTGTCTTTGCTACACCTGTTGCAATGCTGGTGGAGAGCAGAAAGCCCTGCTCCCAGGAAAGAGGGGGAAAACTCCACTGACCAGGTTATCCATGCTGCTGAAACACCTCCAAATATGACAACATCTGCTGAAAAGAGACCAAGGCCTGGAAAGGTGCAAAAAGAACCCAAAATAGAGGTAAGTCATTTCTTCAGTCAGTATCTTATCAAGAAGAAGGGAAAAGGACTACTAGAAAACACAGCACATCACAGAGAATTCCTGCACTGCTCTCCAGAAGGATTTACCTCCTTCCAACACTGGCTTTAGCAACAAGTGGGTTAAAGAGTTTGTGTGCCACAGGAAGTTTTTCACCTCCAACAAGAACTAGTGATTGACAAAACAACCCTGATGTCGCAGTAAGATCCCATGGAATGAAAAGCAGGAGATGCACAGATCCTTCCAAAAATGTCCTGACAGCTCAGTGAGCAGCAGGGCACACAATGGCTCCCTCCCAACTCCCAGAACTCCGCTGCTTACAACGGGCTCCTGGGCTATTACTAAAGAATAATGTGGCAAATGGAAATAAAACAAAACAAAACTCAAGAAAACCAACACAACAAAACAAAACATATGGCTCATGGTAATGATTGGGAAACCCACTGAGGATTAATGAATTTTGCAAATTAGCAAAGAAGGAGCAACCAGGATTAAAGAGAAAAACAATCAACAACGTCGAGATGCAAAACACTCTTTGTTCATTTATTTAGCAAAGTGTAGTTCTGTCTGTGCTGAAAGCACCTGATAGCTTACCAAAGTAGATAGAGTAATATATTTTGTAAAAGTAATTAAGCCTTTGAAATATGAGACCTCAGTACATCACTCAGCTGCTGCCGAGGAGAGGGATTTGACTCCCGAGTTGTTTGTGCTGTCAACAAGAGCGATCAGGCTCCCAGATTACTCCCCGGAGGAGGAGTGAGATTCTAGGAGTGCAGCAGGGCTTGGCTGGAAACCCACACCCCACTGCACAAGTGCCTCCCCTCGAAGGGAAATGGTAAATATTAAACAGCACCATTCACAACGGGCACCAAGATGTGCCTGGGAAAACTCTAGGAAGCCCCAGCCCAGTGCTGCCTTCAGCCTCACAGGGAGAGACCCTGAGGCCAGGCAGGCTGGAGCCCTGGCCTGCAAGTGGGGTTTGGGGATATCAAACACCCCCATTAGACTCACTCCATCTTAAGAGATGGGTTTTAAACACACAGTTCTTATCTCAGTCAAGAAGCCTTTTGCAAGATTATTAAGAGCTGTCATTTAAGTCGTTGTACACAGCAGTGCAAAGAAACAAGCCCACAAACATTTGCATTTGCAGACACTGACTAATAACAGAATCAGCCTTCTTTAAAGACAGATAGTGCAAGGGCAAGGCTGCCCAGCACACTTACTGAGCTGGAACCCACACTTCAACATGCTTTTCCTCTAAATACTTTTTAAATGACAAGAACTGAAGTTTTTGTAAGCAGTTCAATGCTTAAACGACACCAGTTTTATTTCCAGAAGCCTGGTTTTTATTTGAAGATAACAGAACACTCCAGAGTCAGCTTTGAAAACAACCCTCAGACACTCCACATTGCACGTGCATTCTTTCTTAATTTAAACTCTGCATGCATAGGTCAGTACAAGTAAAAAGCCTTTTGCTGCAATAGCTACTGTCTCAGCACTGAAGAGACAATATTGCAATCAAGCTTGTGCTGAACATTGTATAAGACTGTTACCCCCTGCCCAACCCTTTTATTAAACATTGTCTCAAAACACTAAATAAGCATGAGTGAGTATTTTTATCCAGCGCAGACTAAAGAAGAAAGAAATACACAATCTTAGCATTTCTTCTTTCCAAAAAGGAAGGCTTTGAGGTCTGGAGTTACTCTGTTTCAGCAGGAGCCTCCCAGGGCATTATTAAAAACTCCCCAAACTTCTGTGCTAAAAAAAAAATGAGACACCCAGCAGTCTGCCAGCGCTGTGATCTGGAGATCAGGAGGCAGGACCTGCATTCACAGAACACTCAGGCACTTAGGGAGTTGTAAGCAATACAGATCGTGGCTTTTTCTGCTTGTAAAGCAACCAAACTGCTTTGGGGACTTCTTGTTTGTTTTGATCGATGCATATTTAATCTGCACTTGTCACCCAGATCCTGCAGCACATATGGCAGTCACCAAGTCCCCTCTAATACCTTGGCTTAGCACTGTGTGAATTAAAGACAACAGTTTCAGCTTTAAAACTAAACTTCCAGTTTCATATAGACACACCCCCCCGCAGTACACTCACACTGTACACATTAAAAATATTAACAAGCATATTAAAAACGTGCTTCTCTATTCCCAGCAAGGAACAGCAGGTGTGCTTTGTTAATTATGTCAGCTCCTAACCTATTATTTACCAGTGTCAGGGAACTTAAGATGTTAAAAAAACCCAAACCCGACATATAAAAGTTTGAAATATTAGTGAAGCCATTTGCTCATCCAAACAAGTTTATTTTAGTAACTTTTGGCCTCTGAAGAAATCAACCGAAAAAAATATCCACACTCTGGGACTGTCACAGAACATTTGTCCCGAACCTGACAGAACGCATTCTCCACGTTGTCAAAAGCCAATTGTGGAGGAAAACACGTTCTGAATTAACACCCTGCGAGACCCAACCACGTAAAGACACACACAGCCCCGCGACCTGAACACTACAGCTTTGTTTGAAAGTGAAACCAAGCAGGCTACAAATAATGCTCTATCCCCAGCGCCCAGGGAGGCGGCCAAACCCAAACAACAAGTATAAACGGAGGAGAAGGACGGCTGAGTTTTGAAGTTTTACATTTTATTATCGGTAGCATTATTTATAGCGCGACACTTCTATATATAAATCTGCGATCTGCGTTTCTTTTTACACCTAGAAAGCATATCGAGTTTAGGCGGCGAACCCTCGGGTTTCCATTTATTTGCGAAAGTTTGGTAAACACCGGATATTTACACGAGCGGAGCAGCTGGGTACACACACACACAACACAGACACAAATAAATGCATGCGGACACGGACAACAGGCGAAAGGCGCACTTTGCAGCCCATCGCCCGCTGCCTGCCCAGACCTTTCCCGGCTCGCGGGCCGGCGGCGGGCCCGGGGAAATGGCCGGGGAAATGGCCGGGCCGGGCGGGCGCTGGCCCAGGGCTGGGGCGGCCGCCGGGCTCCGCTCCGCGCCCGACACGACCGGGACCCGGGGCTGGAAGCTGCCTAGTCCCCCCTCCCTTTCTCCTCCGCGCTATTTTTTAAATAATTTTTTTTTTCTTCCCTCCCTCTTTTTTTTTTTTTTTTTTTTCTCCTCTTTCTTTTTTTCCCCTTGTTTTCAAGAGCGCCTGCCTGCAAGCCCTCCTTTTTCCTCGCCCCTAATTTTCCCCTTCAAAAGATGGCGGGCACAGAGAGAGCGAGCGAGGGAAAGCGAGCCGAGAGAGAGAGAGAGAGGGGGAAGAAGAAGAAAAAGCCAAAAAAAAAAAAAAAAAAAAAAAAAAAAAAAAAAAAAAAAAAAAGAAGAGAAAGAAAAGGCCGTCCTGCGTTGGGGCGCGGGGCTCGGCGGGGCCGCGGCTGCGCCCGGCCGGGGCGTCTTCGGGCGCTCGGCGAGAAGGGGAGGGGGAGCAGAAGATGGAGAAGAAGCGGCAGAAGAAGAAAAGGGTGGGCAGGAGCGGCGGGGCCGGGAGGAAATCAATGGCCAGGCTGCAGCCAGCCCCGCCGCGCTTTGTTACAATTGTGGCGGCGCACAAAGGCTGCGGGGCCGAGGGGAGCGACGCGGGGCTCTCGCAACAAGAAGGAGCAGAGGAAGAGAGAAGGGAGAAAAAAAAAATAAAAAAATCAGCATTGGCCTTTCCCAAGTGGGTTTTGCTTTCCTCCCCCTTCTTCCCCGGCCCCCCTCCCTCCAGAAACCATGGCCCAGTGCTAGCAATGCACACCCAAGCATCTAACAAATAAAGGGAAAGATTAAATAGATTACTTTGCCCCGGCAGCTCCAGCAACGTTTGCCTTACAGTCCCTCCAGTTGCTCTTCTTTTTATCCTCGGCAAGGCAGTATAATAGATGCGCTACAGCGCCCGAGCGCTCATGCGCCGGGCCGCAAGGCCGTGTGGGCACCGTAGTCCCGGGCCTGGCCGGGCGAGACGCGGCGGCCTCAGCCCGAACTACAAATCCCATAAGGCCGCGGGCGCCCCCCGGCCCCCCGCGCCCTCCCCGGAGCGGCGGGCAGGGGACGGGAACGGCAGGGGTGATGGCCCGGTCAGCGGGCAGCGGGGCCGCCCCGCGCCGTGTCCCCCCGCGGGAAGCGCCCGCCGGGGCCCGGGGACGGGGCAGCGGCCGCACGGAGCCGGGCCGGGGCGGCGGCGGGCGGGTGTCCCCCGGACAGACATGGCCGGGGAAAATCCCGGCTTCCCCCGTCCGCCCGCGTCGCGCCTGCCGAGGGGGGCGAGCAAAGCCTGAAAAGTGCGGCTGCAAACGCGAGTGGGAGCCACGGGAGGCCGAGCTGGAAATCACAACCGCTCTCGCCCCCTTTTTGTGCGTGTCTGTGGGGTTTTTTTGTTGTTTTTTTTTTTTTTTTTTTTTTTTTTTTTTAATCGCGGTTTGTATTGGGTAATGCGCTCTCGCATTTATTACGCAACAACTAATACGAGCTGCAATAAAAATAGCCCGCCGCCGATGCACGCTGGAGTAGTGAGCGGCCAAAAAAAAAATAAAATCCATCAAGAAAACCCACAGCCCGATGCAGTTTGCACTGGTTGGTGCATTTCATAACACTGTCAACTGCTGAAAACAACAGAAATTAATCTAATGTATACAATAAAAACAATGTGAATTTTACCAGCACACCACCATAAAAGCATCAACAAACATCAGCGCTGTTAAAAACACTTCCAAGTAACAGACCCACACAGCCCATGTCCTAAAGCAAATCCACAACTGCAAACAGAAGTTAAAACAAAACAAAATTTGTTATAAGCCAAAATATGACTGAATTGCCGCAGAAAAAAAATATAATAGAACTACTGGAAAATAAATGAGGGGAAGGTTTGAGTGCCAATATGGAATAAGGCAGAGTGAGAGGATTTCTCTGTGGACATGTGTGCCAGCAGAGGCTGCCACGCTGCTGCTTCAGACAGCCACATGCTGATGCCAATTAATAAGTCAGTTTATTGTAACCATAAAGTGAAGGCAGTTTTACTAAAAGACCTTATTTCCAGAACATTAGCTTTAGAAAAACACGACCAACGGGACTGAAATTTCTCCAGAGGTATGATATAATCAGAAAGACTGTACAGGCTTTAGAGAATTCCATTGAGCCATGCTTGCAGCTGCCTCAGGATGGAACCAAAATTGTGCACATGCCTTAGCCAATCTCCCCCAAAAAAGGGCTTTTTGGCACTCAGCTTCAAGGGTTGGGCAAATTCAGGAACCAGAAACTTGCTCACCACTTTTGGATACATTTACTAAGGCAGCATTTGGTGTATCTGCACCAACTCTCTCTGTGTGAGACTTGCCTCCTGCCAGCTGACCCCTTTGACTTGACCATCAGGTGTACCCCAAAGTCACCTCCCCACATGGTCTCTGCAGGGGCACAAAGCATGCAAGCAGTAAGAAAAAAGTAAATTCTAGGAATTCTTAAGGAGAACCACCACACTTCACTGTGGTGCCCACAAACCTAGTTGCCAAAAAGAGCGGAAATTCCTTTGAAACACCACCTGAACTCTGCCCTGCCCACAAGTGACCTGAAGTCCAGAGCCCTGGGAGTAGGGGGAAGGACTGGATTTTGAGCACTTTTTGCCATTGTTCTGCTCTAAACCCATTTTCAAGGCAATCTAAAAGACCACAAGTGTATCAAAGCATCTGAGAGCTGAAGGGAACCAGGGCAGTTCTCCAGGATGTACCTGAGCCACACGGATAACCAGAGTAGGAATTCCTGAATGCCCTAAAACATACACAGACACCAAATCCATGAGCATGACCGAAGAGCCCCTAAATGAAAACTGCTGCAGCTCTAGGCATAGGGGCTGGGAAAAGTTGGCAGCTGAAGCTTTCCAAGGGAGGGGACAGGGAGAAATGGGCTGAGTGTTCATTATGAGCACTTGGAGAAATGGACTCCTTGCACTCTAAAGACTCCTTTTCAGCTAAATCATAATCTGAAAGCTTGGCTGTTGAAAGTATTTATATTTTAGTTGAAGACAAAGTCATGCAACAAAAGAAGTGTTGGCTGCAATTTAAGACTTGGCAGAGCCACAAGGAACTGAACAGGGGTCTCCTAATGCAAAGTGTTCAGCAACCCCAGCAACAGACACAGAGTGCAACAGCAGAGGAAAGAGAAACTGGGGAGTGCAGGCAGAAAGGCAGCGACAAGAGAAGCCAGAGAGCAGAAACTCTGAGAGCATAAAACTCTCCAAGCTAGCAGAGCACTCACCTCACAGTGAACATGCACAAGTTCAGTATTGGAGTTTGATCCTCTCTGCAAATCCACTGTCAGGAGCATGACGATGGAGGGTGCATCAAAACTGCAACCCAAAAGGAGTCTCCAATTACACCTTATCCTGCCTTATCTCACCCAGGGTGGGTGTAAGAGAGTTCCATCCCAAATTGTCATGTTCGTTATGCAGCAGGCTGAGCAGGCAAAACAATTCACGTGGGAAACTGTCCCCAGAGATTTCACCACTATCAGCTTTCAACCTGGAACACAGCAATCACTCACACACCTACCTGTAGGTCTGCAGACTTGTGCTTGAAGAACCCCAGCGCATCCTCCAAGGGATTAGGAAAGCAAACGTATTTTGGGATCCCTAAAGCCTTCTTTATGCAAGACAGTGAGTTTAGATAATGGTTTAGCCAAACAGGCACAGGCTGACTCAGTTTGAATAAGCCCCTTAGGAGGTACAGTGAAATCAAATCAGAACAATTTAAGCTCGAGTTACCAAAGCCAAAGTAAAAGCACTTCAACCGAGGAAAAGAGAGTCATAATCTTTAAATTAAATTCTGAACTGATTTTGTCACACAGTTTCATACACAAGATGTAACAGGCTGCCTCTTCTGAGACACCTTTAACAGCAGCTTTTCCACAAAACACAAACCTACAGCAGCAGCTCTTTACTTCCTCTTGCTCCCCAAGCTCACGGGAGCATCCTAGAGTCACTCAAAGCTTCTCAATTGGCCTCTGTGGTCTTTCATGCTGCACCTCCAGTTACCCAATTAGTGCCTTGTTAATGAACCCCTGCCATGTATTTATTCCTGGCTGTTGCAGTACTTTTAACCTGTAATGCCCAGTGGTACCTACATCCCTCTCAGAAGTTCTGTGCACAGGCTTCAATGAGAAAAATGTTCTTTGTGCAAAACCAGAGTGGTTTTCAGGGCTGTTAAGTACTGGCACTTTTTGCCTCTCTGCTCATGGAGTGTTGAGTGGTTTGAAACCAAGAGTGGATGGAAGCAGAAAAGGAGATACTTTATAGGACAGATCAGTTTTGGGAGGATGGGCCTCACTCAGTGGATTGTGTGACCACCCAACAGTATTTAGCAGGAATCAGGGACTGCTGGGAACACCATTTTTTCTGATCTTTGAAATAGGTACTTCCTGCAAGCTTCTGATTTTCACCTGTGCCTGTTCCACCATCAAATCCACAGTTCCCCACTGCCAGGGGAGATTATATGAGTCAGATCACTCTGGTGTCAGACAGAAGGGTGTTGAACACAAGGGGATAAATGCTCTTATTACAACAGAGAGTCATCTTTTCCAATGATCATCTTCAGTGTAGTGGCAGGATTTCCTCGATTGAGTAAGTGTTATTCAGTAAGTTAAGGATGACAGGATTAGGGCAGAGGTTTGAAACAATAATTGCAGTTTGTTCTTCTGTAGTACCTTTCATCTGTGGAATTCACAACAATGCAATAATCTTCCTAACAGCTTTTGCAGGTAAGGAAATATTATGACTCCTGTTTTTCAGCTGAGGAAGCTGAGAGGGAACATGATGATGCAGAGAATCATGGGCAGAGGCAGAGTTGGGATTCAGCTCTTCTGACTCATTCTTTGTAGTTCTGAGAGCCTGGACACACCAGTTGGTGAGGCCACCCTGTCTCCTCACTCTTGGGAATGTCAGTGCCTGCAGGGCTTTTGGATCTTCAGTGTTCCCTCTTCATCTGGAAAAGGGTGAGCAAAGCCCCCAGACTGGGAAGCCAGGAGCCAGGATGTCTACAAGCCCCCAAAGGCACAGCATTGTGCTGTTTGAAGGGAAGACAGGAAAGAATTGAGCAAACCAACACCTGAAGGATCTTGTAAGTGTTCATCTGCACAGAGGAGTTTTGTTTGTTGTCTGAATGGTGGCCTAGAGTCAGCCAATACCCAGTGGAGGGTCCAGAGTAGATTTAAATAAAGTTCTTCCAGATTGCAAGTTCTCAAACCAGTGAAGTTCAGACAGAGTGCTTCCACTGCAATGGACAGGCAGGGCATGAAGAGCCCACAGAATCTTCTGTCTGACTATGATGTGTCATACCAGGAGAGAGCAGAAAGCTTTATTTGGAGGAGCTGGAGACTGGGGAACATTGGGCTAAGATTTATATGCATGGAAAAAGCAAAGGCCTAAACTGTTGTGAGAAAGAAGAAAAGGACATGACCACAGAATTTAGGACTGGAAAAGAAACTGCCCAGCCAACATGGCTACGTATCTTTGGCCATAGTTAAAAACGTTCCTTTTGAAATCATCTGCATCTGAATGGTTTTGTTGGACATTCAGTGTGATGTGGGGAGCCAGCACCTGCTGTGACTACAGTGATTTGCACAGGTAAGCAAGGCTGTGAATAGTGTGTGCTACTGAGCTGGCAGTTGAAACCAAGAGACACTGGAACATGCCAGACTTCAGCAGGCCAAAGCCCTAAAGGATCCCTCTGTGTTTCCCTACTTCTCCTCCTGCCCCCTCACAAAGACTGGAGAGAATGGCACGGAGATCCTCTAACCAAACAGTAACGCCTTAAAACATCTTGATCTGTAAATGACAATGAGCAATAAATAGATTTCACTGAAACTATTTCAGGGGTGCGAGTGAATTGCATTGAACTGCCCGCTCACTGTGGCTGCAGCCAAAGAACAAAGCTCCTGATTCACACAAGTGCTGAGAACCTGCTGCTCCAGTTGAAGTGGCTGGGAGAGGCAGGCTGTCATCACGTCTGGCAGTCAGAACGTGTGTGACTCAGGCTGAGGCTCTCAGATCAGCAGCCTCTGTGCATTAACTTGGCTGGGGCTGGCATTGGGGGGAATTTGTGCTGAATGATGCCCTCACAGCACATTGCAGGATTCCAGCCCTGTGGGAAGTCTGCCCTGCTCTTCAAAATCATGTTTCTTACCAGGTCTTGACTAACAAGGGTTTGACATGTGCAGTGTTCAATGATCTTACATTGAAATGAGTTCTTCAACTTCTACAGGCCCCTCATGCCTGGACTAAGTGTTTGTACACATCTCTTGCTGGGAAGGATGATTCCAATCCTACCTGCTCTCCACTGGGCTAAGATTTCCTAGCTTTAAATGAACAAATGTTGGCGATGATGCAAGCAAGGCTCAGAGCGTAGTGGGGGAGGTAGAAATATCATCCTGGAAAAGGTTCAGTGTTTGTTTTTAAATCCCAGAAGAAACATATGAATGTGATGTATCTGGGATTTAGGGAAAAAGAAAAAACAAAAACCAGAGCAGCATGTTAGGAGCCACCCAGAAACAGCTCTGTGTCAGGGATCAGCTGCTCTTTAGAAGCCTTAAAGATGCAGCAGGTCTCTCCTGAGCTCTTCCTCTCCATTTCTGGAGCAGAGTGTAACACACAGCAAGTCTGTTCTGCACTTCCTCTGTCTGCTGAGGGGCCCAAGCAAATAAAAAACGCGAGCTGAGATTGCTAATTGTGCCAAAACATAAACATGGGCTCACACAGCTTGTAAGCTCCCTGTCTGATTACTCACCACTACCAACGTAAGCACGAGCTGGTTTGCAGCAGGCAGGTCTAAAGAGCAGGTCCAGGCTGTAGTGAAGTTCCTGGGAGCTTTTCCACAACCAATGAACTCCTCTGGATCAGCTCTGCAGCACTGGGTTAGCTCTGCTGTCAGTGCGACCTGGGACAAAATTACACATGTTGGTCACGGCAGGAGCCACGGCTCTGGCTCCTGACACCCTGAAAGGCACCCAAAGGGACCCCAGTAACTCTGGGGGCAGCCACTTCCCTCCAATCTGAGCCCTTTTCCTTTCCCTTTCATCACCATGGGAAGCTGCTCTCCCACAAACACCTCAGGCAGGTGTCTTTTCCAGTGCACTTGGCACGGCCCCAAGTTCAGGCTGTTTGGAAGCAAAGGGAATGAAGGATTTGCTGAGGGAGAAGCCTGCCAAGCCCCACGCTTTCCCAGAGTTTGGACAGATGTCACATCCTGCTGATCCCAGCTGTGGGAGCCTGGAAGGGGAGGGGGGAGCAAGAAAGACCCTCACGGATGATTCATAACCATCAAGTGAAATTTAATCCAAATTTTTGTCTTTGCAGAGCCCTGGGGTTGTT
Organism: Zosterops lateralis; assembly: GCF_965231275.1. Lineage (NCBI taxonomy): Eukaryota > Metazoa > Chordata > Aves > Passeriformes > Zosteropidae > Zosterops > Zosterops lateralis. The sequence continues at coordinate 9,515,359 of NC_139780.1, read as the reverse complement.
CTGCAGTCCCAAAGAAATGCCCCCTGCTCATGCTGTTTCTGAAAGCTCCACACTATCAAACCCCCAGCCTGGCATGGAATCAGGGACTTGGCCAAATGGAGTTTATCATACTTTAAACTAGTTTAGAAAAACATCCAGGACACTTAGAGGCTAAGGGGTTGTTTGGGATTACACTTAATTTGTAGCCAAGGCTACATTTTTCAGGTTCCAGTGAGGTATTATTCAGAGCAGATAAGGATTTTTATACATGCATATATATGTATTTTCTGCACATATATAAATATATTTGTATGTATTTACCACATATATAGAAAAATACCAGGCAAAAATTCCCAAAGTAGACACTGAGAGGCAAAATATGAACTTATCTCCAACATGAAAGAAACAAAAAACACCCTGCCACGAGAAAGTTCTATAAATAGCATTATCCTGCTGGTTTGTATGCTCCCATTTTATTTCATATTCGTTGTTTAAAAGACTGGAAACATTAAGCCAAAACCATCTGGAAGAATCAGCACCAGGGATTCAAGTGGATTTGTTTCCTAATACTGTTCTGGTGAGTGTGCAGCTCTTCTAACTGTGTTTTACCTCCCTGAGTTTAGAGGGCAGGGCTAATTCTCCAGATTTCTGCTGCAGGATTCCAAGCTGGAGGAGAAGGGCCTTGGCTTCACCATACCACAGGTTTTTTCATCTTTTCCTCTCCCAACTGCCACTAGAATTTTTGGAAGTGAAATATCTTCCTGTATGTATTAAAGGGCCAATAAATGACACACGTCTCCTTTTCTTCCCTCTTAACTGAAAGCAGACTGCAACGTGTGGGTTCAGAAATAACCCACTGCTCTCCAGAAAAGCACTTAAACACATGTTTGCCTGTAACTGGGCTGTTTGGCCCTCGTGAATTAAACATTTCTTTTTCTGAGTCAGGGCTTTTTGTGTGACAACACGCTGAGAAAACCACCTTGCCTCAGATCCCCTCTCACCCAGGAGAGGAGCACGGTGTTAAACGGCTCAAACATCAGCATCGGAGAGCCACAGAACCTCTGGGGTTGGGAAAGACCTCCGGGATCATCGAGCCCAACCTTTGATTGATCATCGCTCTGTCAATGAAATCGCGCTGCCGAGTGCCACGTCCTGTCCCTCCTGAACACCCCCGGGGATGGGCAGCTCCAATGTTTAATGGTTTCCCCTTGATCCCACGTTTAACACGGCTTTCCATGAGGAAATTCCCTCTGATGTCCAGCCTGAACCTCCCCGGAGGGAGCCTGAGGATTGCTCCCCACACCCTGCCACTGCCTGGGAGAAGAGCCCTATCCTCACCCCACAGACATTATTATGGCTATCATACCCATTATACAGTCATTATTATAAAACGCCTATATTGTCTATGTCACTATTACAGACAGGCCTGGGGTGTGAATGGGCCTGCGCTGCTCAGAGCCGCTTTTATCGTCGGGCATCCAACGGGGCCGGCGGCGGACGCGCCCCAACGACACCCAACCCCTGCGGCCGGGCCCAACGGCCCCGAGCGCCGGGACAGCGCCCCGAGCACCCGATCCCGGTCTGTCCCAGCCCGCTCCCCACACGGGAATGCCGCCCCGCCATGGAGGCGGCCCGCACCCCGCCGGCCGCACGGGCAGGGCGCTCCCCACAGCCGGCGGGGAACGGCGGCGGGCGCTGGGAGAGAAGGGGAGAAAGCAGGGAAAGGAGGGAAAAGAAGGAGAGGAGGGAAAGGAAGGAAGGGAGGGAGGGAAGGGGCGGGCACGACGCCACGGGGACGGGCTCCGCCCGTGCGCGCAGTCGCGCCGCTCTTTTGGCTCTCGGGCCGCGCCGTAGCGCTCCCGGGAGAGAGCGGCATTGTGCGGCCTCCGGCCCGCTCCGCGCAGGCGCCGTCCCGCATTCCCCGCCTGGCGGACCCGGACCTGCCGCCGCCGCCGCGTCCCCCCCTCCCCTCCCGCGGCCGCGCTCCTCCCTCGCCCGCGGAGGAGGCGGCGGCCACCCCCCCTTTCCCCCATCCCCATCCCCCGGTAAGTCACCCAGAGAAAGAGCGAGAGAAGCGAGGCGGCGGCTCCTCCTCCTCCTCTCCCGTCCGCTCCTCGCCTCCCGCACCGCCCGGGCTCTCCCGCACCGCCGTTGCCCGCGCGCGGCGCCGCCGCCTCCCCTCAGGCAGCGCGCGCGGAGCCCGCCCGCTCCCCTTCCCTTCCCTTCCTTTCCCGTCCCTTCCCCCGCCCGCGGCCCCGGCCCCTCCGCGCCCCCCCGGCCCGGCCTCCCCCTCCCCAAACCGCGTGGGGACCCCTGGCTTCACCCCCTCCCCGAACGCGAGGTGTCCGCGGGGAGCTCCCCCCGCATTCCCGAGCGGGGGAAGGGCCGTTCGGGTCGGGGTGTTGTCGGTACCGCGTGCGTGGCCCAGGGGGATGCGCTGGGAGCGCCCCCAGCCCGGGCACGGAGCAGCCCCCGGGCCCGGGGAGCGGTGCCGCCGTGGTTTGGCAGCGAGCTGCGCCCTGGCCCGAGTGCCCAGATGAGTTCCAGATGAAAAGGAATCGGGCTCTGCGTTGGGAAAGTTTAATTTCTTATTGTGGCCCCCTGATGGCCCCGGGGAGTGTCCCTGGCTGGAGATAAGGCAGGATGCTGTGCCATGTGCTCTGGGATGACCCTGCTGGAGCAGATGAGCCGCTGTGCTCCTCCCCAGCCCGGCCCGTCCTGAGATCTCCCCACACCGAGCACAGCCGGCGGGCAGCTGGTAGCGCCCTGCTCTGCACCCTCCCGGGAAGGAGATGCTTGGAATGCCAGTGGATCCTGAGAGCAAAACGCTCTCGTTCCCGAATGTGCTGCCACCAGCAAAAGGAGCTGCGATGTTGCAAATGCACTTAGAAGGCAAATGCTGACAGTGTGAGCTGGGGATGATTCTGTTCCTGAGCTGAAATGTGGCTGAGCTGCAGTGGAGATTTGTTCCCTCTGCAGCATCAGCCCCGATTACGGAATCCTGGCACTGCACTCCAGCAGGTCTTGTTACAGAGTCTGGGGAGGCTGATCCAAGGCTTCTGCCACTCAGGGGGAAGTCTGGGGTGGAGAAGGGGATGGTTTGATGCTCAGTCGTTTCAGCAGGGAAGTATGACACCAAAATATCGGCATTCTGAGGTGAGAGGAATCTAGTCAGGTCTTAAGCTTTGCAGCTGCTGGTTATTTTTTGTGTTCCTTATCATCTCGTATTTTCTACTTTAATAAGTTAAAATAGAAAGGCCTTGGGCTGTTCCTTCCATTTTCCATACAAACTACTGTATTTACCCTGTACTAAGTACTTGTTACAAGTGTTTTGGGGTCTGCCATATGAAAACCCTGCCACACCTCAAAGCTCTTGTGCTGTACCTCTGTTTGGAAAAAGCTTTCCAAGGAGTGATCAAAGGCTGTGGCTTTGAGTTCTTGGTCTTGCACATAAGTAGGTCTGAAGGCCTAAAATACTGCTGTGCTGCTCAGCAGATAATAAAAAGGGGTTTTCATGCTGGTTTCTGGCAACCTGCACTTTGACCAATCTCACTCTTGTGCATGCTGAGAATATTTTTGACAGCTAATGAGAATATTTTGCTTTTCTTCCAGGTTTTCCTTTGAGCGTGGTTCTCCTCTCAGTGGCAAGAGCTGCCTTTTGAAGCAGCACATTCATTCTCCCCTTCAAGCACCCATAAGTCTCATTTGCCAGCTCCAGAACCATGGCAACAGAAGAAAAGAAGCCAGATGCAGAATCTACCAAAACACAATCTACTCCTTCCTCCTCGACCAATCAGAGCAAGGTGTGTGTGTGGGGCCCCAAAAAAATGTCCCTATAAAACCACTTGGAGCTACCTGAACACTCAGCAGCCAGACCAGAATCAGGGATTTGAATTCTCCTGTAAATCAGGATCTTTTCCGTGTGGCTGCTTCTGCTGTTTGTTGTCTTGTACTGAGAATTTTATGGGAAAAGTGGATGGAGTGCAGCTCTGCTGTAGTGCTAAGTGTTCTGTTTTGTGGTTTTGGGGAAAGTCTCACTGGTGAAATAGTTCTTGTCGTCTTGGTCATGACAAAGGCTGTTTGTTTGTATCCTTGGAATGTCTGGCGGTGGCTGGAGAATTGGTGAATCTCTAGTTGTGGAGTGGGGAAACAGTTATTCAGGTTCTTTGAAGCCTGGAGATGCTCAAAGGAGGTGTTATTGTCTAACCATGAAGCCTTTTCAAAGGGTAAAAGTGGGCTTTTAGAGGCATGGAGGAGTTGGCCTGTGGTTTAATTCATGATCAGGGTGAAAATGCAAACAGTTGAAAGCACTGCACAGATCAATACCAAGAGTGTTACTGGGAGGTGCCAGGCACTTTGTGGTTGGGCTGTTGGATTATTCTCACCTGTTGGTTACTGGCTTGGATGGAATTCACCTCAGGGTGAATTCCAAAAGTTTGTTTGGTTGCTTTTTGAATTTGGAGGGGAATGGGAATGTGTTGTAAATACTGGAATCTCTGTTGTGATGAACATCCACCTGGTCCATTCCCCTGTACTGACCAGAGCTGGCCACTGAGGTACTAAATTTGGATTTTAACTCATTCATATGTATTTTTCTTACAGCCTGCCCCAGTAAAGCCAAACTATGCTCTCAAGTTCACGTTAGCAGGACACACAAAGGCAGTGTCATCAGTCAAGTTTAGCCCTAATGGAGAGTGGCTTGCCAGCTCCTGTAAGTATTGCTTGCTTTTATCTCATTCCAAACACAAATGTGGGCCTTGAAGAAGGGCCTGTCTGCAGTCTCCAGGGAGAGGAGGGATGTCATGTCATGATTTTTCTTCAGGGTGATACCAAAGCTGTCACTCTGAGACAATTTAAGTTCTGTTACTTTGAGCACTGGGTCTTTGCACTGCCAGGAGAGCCCTCACCTCTTCAGCTTTCCTTACTGAGCAAATGGACAAGAACCAACACAGGATTCTCTCCTGTGCAGAGGAAACCCTCGTGCTTTTCTATATCACTAGAAGCTTAAGCTTTTAAATTGAGCTTTGTGCACGGTATCTGCAGGCAACACTTTCCTCTGGGGGAAAGGAAGGTGCTGCTGGGCTGCAGAGTTGGATGCACATGCTCTGTCCTGTGTGCCTGTGGTGGTTGGCAGTCAGAGGCTTTGATTGCCCCAGTGAAGTGCAGAAGGTTGTTGTAAATAGTGTTTCACTGCTTGCTTTCTTAAGTGATATAACTAGTCCCCTTTCTGGCAGCTTTGGTATTTTATAAGGGATTTTTTGGTGTTCAGCTTTGCCTTTTGAATGTGCTTCTGTGACTACCAGTGATCCAGAGAGGATCCATGTGTAAGGAAAGGGCAGCTGGAAATGTTGAATATGACAATGAGGGTCACTGGAACATCTTCCAGACGTGGGAATGGCTTGGGGCTTTGACCTGGCTGTAGCCTCGATAAAACCAGTGCTCTGTGCCATATAAATCGTTCTTACAGTGTCTGCGTCAGAGTCCCTCTCCCCTGAGCATGTTTTCCAAACTGTATATCTGGCAAATAGCAACTTTTTACTCTGTCTTGTTTTGCGAGTTACCATGGATAATATGTTTGGGTTTCTGCAGGCATCCATTCAGTCTGCCTTGTGGTGTAATTATTGTTCTTTTTGGGGCAAAAGCCTTTCAAGCATTCCCGTTGACCAGCGCTACTTTTACCATTGGCAGCCTAAAACAAAAGTAGAAACCCAAGTTGTCAGGAGAGAAATTAAAGCTGCTGGAGTCTCTCTGCATTCCAGGCAGCTTATGTAACATCAGCTGCTGCAGAGTGCTGTGTAGGAAGCTGTTCTTCACCAATTCGGGATCACCTTCTTCCTTGAGGTCTGCCTGGGGAGGGACAACTGCCCAGAGACAGAGTTAACTTGTTTCCTTTCACCTGGAAGGGACAGCTCTGCTAGTGCTGTTAATTAACCTCTGAACTGGCACATTCTTTTCCAGCTGCTGACAAACTCATTAAAATTTGGGGAGCGTACGATGGCAAGTTTGAAAAAACAATATCTGGTCATAAGCTGGTAAGTAGGAGGTGATTACTGTGGGGTTTTACCTGGGAAGGATTTTGATTTCTTTTCCTCATTCAGAACTTTCCATTCTTGGTTAGTGCTATGTGTGTAGAAGGTTTGTTCTTCAGTCTTTTTTTGTAATTTTTTTTTTTGTTTCTATAGTCCTGGAATTGCTGGAGTAATATTGGGGCAGGCTGGGAATATGGGTGGAGTGCAGGCTGCTCATGGAACACCTTCATTCCCAGTGCCCAGCCAGCTTCTTGTGTCCCTGAATTTTAGGAGAACCCACCTCAGACACAGGGCAGAGCATTCCTGGGTGAAAATCCATGTGAATTCTAACGCTGTGTCTTGTTCCATCTCTCCTTTGTATAAGGAACAAAACACTTGCCTTTTAAGGAGATTGAATTTTTCTTGTGGGTTTGCCTACATAAACACAACACTTACTCATTCTGCAAAGTTCTAAAGAAAACACAAAACTCCCAAGCGCTTTGGTTTTCCTTTTTTTTTTTTTTCTTTAAGTTTTTTACACGCTGAAGTTTCACGAGTAAAAATGAAGATTTATCAAAGGAAAAACCACTGGAATCTTCTTCAGCCTTTGGGGACTTGGACTGTAAAGAGCAGCCATTTGTCATGAGGAAAAGCCACTTACTCAGATTAATTTATGAGCATTCTTTTTAGGAATTCCAACAAAGGGTTTTGGTGGCCACAGTAAGAACTGTGTGAACGAGCTACTGATGTTCTCAGAGGATGTGGTTCAGCTTAAAATTAACTTGTGCCAGAGGAGCTCTTAACCCAGCAAAATCATGAATTCCTGACTCTCGGGGCTGAATTTTCATTCAAGCTTCAGCTGAGAATGTAATCTGCAAGTCTGTGTTTTCCACTTTTCTGTGTGGCTGAACAAACAGAGCTGAGAAGAGAATTGTTTTCCTTTGTTTTAGGGGATCTCTGATGTTGCTTGGTCATCAGATTCCAACCTCCTTGTCTCTGCCTCCGATGACAAAACTCTCAAAATATGGGATGTAAGCTCGGTAAGGGCAGGAATCATTATTTATCTTCATTTTCCTGCAATATTGGCTTCTTCACTTGTGTTCCTGCTTGTGACAAGCTGGTGAATGGGCTGTGAGGATGAATGAGTTGTGCTGTCTGCTGTTGGGAAGAGTGGGATGCTTGTGGATACCACAAGGAGCCTGAGAGAGCACTAAAGGCTGATGATGGAGATAGAACCACAGCAAAAAGCCTCTCAGATGAAACCCTTTTGTAACTTCTTACCACAGCAACACTTATTTCTGCTTTTTCTCCCTCCCTATTCTCTCATGCCTCATTCTCTCTGGGCTAATTTGGTTGAACTTTGATTAGGAATATTAAATGGTTTGGAGCCTCCTGAGCTGCCCAGAGTTTGCACCCCATCTACAATCATTATGATTGTTTTATATTGGTTTTTTTCTTTGCTATTTTGTTGCAGCTTCGCCCTCTGCCCATCTAAATCTGGGGTTAGAGGTGGTTTCTTTCTGTACTGCACAGTGATTAACCTTAATGTGGTCTCTCTGGATGTTTTTATGGTGCTGGGTGGTGCTGTGTGTTTAACTCTGCTGAATTTTATTTCAGGGTAAGTGCTTAAAGACATTGAAAGGGCACAGTAACTACGTTTTCTGCTGCAATTTCAACCCTCAGTCAAACCTCATCGTTTCTGGCTCAGTAAGTGATTTTTAATTTTTTTTTTTCCTTTGTGGGAAGCAAGTACTGCACACTCTGTCACTCGTCACTAAAGGGACAGACAGGTTCTTTAGGGATCCTTGGCAGAATGATGATGGCATTAAATCATAGTTACAATTACAGCTTTATTTTCTTAACAGATTATTATGATTAGTGTAGAACACTAATTTATGATTAGAATGACACAGGATTTGTGCAGGCAGGATTGATGTAGTACAATTTATAAGTAGTGATTACAGAATTTATAGTACAACTTATGGTTTCTAATCACCTGGATTCTGACTTACCTAAAGGATGACTTCTAATCACCTCTCCCTCTGCAGATTGGGTCAGTTCATGGTTTCAAAACAGTATTAAATGAAAGAATATGAATCACACAGCCCATTTCCATTGTGTTTTTCCTTCACAAACACAGCTTGTAGTCAGGTGGACTGTGCATTGCCCCTGCTGTGTTTGCTTGGGGAAAAGCCCTTCATCCATCCTGAGTGTCCCACATGGAGACAAGGAATTCAGGAAGGTGTTCCCAGACTGTTGCTTGTGTCCAGGGCTTTCTGAGCCAGCTGGGATAAGATTTCATGCTGAATGCCTCCATCAGGTGCCTGACTAAACCCCCTGGTGCCTCTCTTCCCTCTCCAGTTTGACGAGAGCGTGAGGATATGGGATGTGAAAACAGGGAAGTGCCTCAAGACGTTGCCTGCTCACTCTGACCCAGTTTCAGCTGTAAGTCTCTCCTGATCAGTGAACACAAAAATGCTTGTTTTGTTAGCAGAGCTTCTCTCCTGCCCCTGTAGAGGGATGAGTTTGTGCTCTTACCAGGCCCTTACACACCACCCAGGCTGGGCTGTGGGTGTTGCCAGTGGCCATTGCTCAGTGGGAGTGAAATTAGTGGTGTTTTCCCTAAGATCAGTGTGGATTTTGGTCCTGGCTGTAAATGTGAATACTGCAGAGGTGTGCCAGGCATGCCTGAGTGTCATTCTGGGACACAGATTTGTGGCACTTGATCTCAGAGAACAACCTGTATTTCTCTTGCTTTCCAAATCCTCACTGAAATCCAGAGCAGGGTTGTTCCACAGACCACTTGGTTTTAAATCTCAGTCATTTCATAGGAGAAATGAGCTTGGAATACAGCAACATCCATTGGAATTAAAGAAAACCAGAAGGTGTTCAACTCTTAATGTCTTTGAAATGAAGAACACTGAAAAAAAATCTGAGCCTCAGATGTGTTGAGCTGTGGCTGTTTTAACAGGGTTGTTCTGCCATGTGTAAAAGAAATTTCACACTTACAAATGTCTCTTAATAGTAATAATTCTAAAGAATTATTCTTTAGATGTAAATAGCAGAAAATTGACCTTAAAACATGAGTGGCTACATAAGAGGTTCTATTCCATGCCCTTAAAATAATCAGGTTCTATCCAGAAGCTTTATTCTGCTGATGTGTTCCATGTCAGAAATGGAAAATAAGGACTTGCAGTGGAGCTTAAACATTTGGTCTTTATGAACATCAGTAAAGTTATTCATTTTAATAATTAGTATTAATAATATTACAGGTGCATTTTAATCGTGATGGATCCCTGATAGTGTCAAGTAGCTACGATGGACTCTGGTGAGTGGATATTTCTTGTCTGCATCACTCTTTGCACCTTTTGCATTTTAAAAATACTTCTTTTAAAAAAAAGAAACCTTGTATTTGTGGTGTTAAAATTGTAATAAAAGACTTCAAACCCAATAATAATGATTTTTGTGTGGTTTTAACAGTCGAATCTGGGATACAGCATCAGGCCAGTGCTTGAAAACACTGATTGGTAAGCAGAAATATTTCTTGTCTGGGCTCTGTTTTTCACACAGATTTTCTGTGTTTCAGTGAAACTATTAAAAACAAATGAATGTCAAAAGAAAAACCCTCTGTCAGTGAGACAACACAGCTGTGCACTTTGTAACACTGCTTTTAATTTTGCTGTAGATGATGATAACCCTCCTGTGTCTTTTGTGAAGTTCTCACCAAATGGCAAATACATATTAGCTGCAACTTTGGACAAGTAAGTATTAAAAAAAAAAAAAAGAAAAAAAAGAAAAGGAGAATAACACACAGATTTGAAATTTGGAGTATCAGATGATGGTTTATTTTGATTTTTGGCTGCCATAGTAATGATAATACATGACTTCATATGGAGTGTTTTCTGTGGAGGAGAATATGGATGGCATAGGAGTAAAAATGATATTTTGGGGTTAACTAACCCTGCATTCCAAAGCCAGGCTAAAATGATCCATGTAGACTTTTGGAACTCTGCTATGGAGAAACATTTTTTATCTGTTAGGAACTTTTCAGATAGAAAAAAACCAAAACACTCAAGAACTAAAACCTTTGTTTTTCTTTTGTTTTCCAGCACTCTTAAACTTTGGGACTACAGCAAAGGAAAGGTAATTCTTTCTCTTTATGTAGACTTAAATAAGCTTTTAGGAAAATGGGATTTTACATGTGACTTTTAAAATTAACATGAGTCCTATAGAAAAAAAAAAGTGTTAATACCTCTTTAGTGGAGAGGATGAACTTTTAGCAGAGCCTGTTGCAACAGGACAAGGGGGTAATGGTTTTTAACTAAAAGAGAGTGGATTCAGGTTAGAAATTTTCCTGAGAGGGTGGGGAGTCACAGGTTGCCCAGGGAAGCTGTGGCTGCCCCTGGATCCCTGGAAGTGTCCAAGGCCAGGTTGGATGGGATTGGAGCACCCTGGGATAGTAGAAGGTGTCCCTGCCCATGGCAGACCTTTAAAGGTCCCTTCAAACTCAAACTGTTCCATGATTCTGACTAAAGATGTCCTTGAAAAGAAAAATGATTAAAAAAACTTTACTTCTGCATAGCCCTGAGACATTAAGTACACCAGTATTTCTGCATTTTTCTCTTTATCAAGAATATCAAATTGCTTTTGATCTCTTTCACTGTTGTAATGGGACAAATTCAGGGCTTTGTTTTGGGTTTCAGAGCAGAGCTGCCCTCTGCATCCTCTAGGTCTGTTGGCAGGGTGGGAAACACAGGCTGATACATTTATAGTCTTGTTTTCCCAGAGAATTTGTCCTTGACTGAGAAAACTCCCTCCCAGCTGCATTAATGTCTTGTGGCTCTTCCTTTCCAGTGCCTGAAGACGTACACAGGACACAAAAATGAGAAGTACTGCATATTTGCCAATTTCTCTGTCACTGGTGGAAAGGTTGGTGTTGATCTGATTATTTATTTTTACCTATGTGCAGTTTTTACTGCTCCTCTCTGTAGATAAAAGAGGATTTTGGGGCTGGAAACCTCCTTTGGTGGGTGCTGGTTTCTGTGTCTCTTGGTGGGCTCACTGTCAGGTTTTCTGATTTTCCTTCATTTTCCCTTTCACATGACAACAATGAAATGTTTGCTGAGAAATAGCACTTGGATATGGATCAGAAAGATTCGGATAATTGTTTTCTCTCTGCCCCTCCAGTGGATCGTGTCTGGTTCAGAAGACAACCTGGTTTATATCTGGAACCTTCAGACAAAAGAGATTGTACAGAAACTACAAGGACACACAGGTGAGGGAGAGGATTCTGTTTTTATTGATTAAATATCCCTCATATCATCAGGTTTAGTCTGAGCATTTCTCTCTGATACCAATTTTGACCCTCAGACCCATGAATTCTTGACTGGCTGAAGCTCAGTTGTATCCTGGGAGTTTTGCTCCTTTTTATGAAGGGTTTTTATGGGCATTGAAAATGTTCTATTCTTCACCTGTGAGAACTTTGACATCAGCTTGCAAAGGAGATTTGCCTGAGCACAGAACTGGTCAAGATATTTAAGTGTCTCCTAACATTAGTGACTGTGAGTGGTCTGTTAACACCTCCCAGAGCTGCAGCTCCCAAGGATAAGGATTGATGTGGACTGGAAAAATGTTTGTATGTGCTGGGCTTGAAGCTCAAAGTGTCACCTGATGGGTCTGAGTCCTGTAAAAGAGCAGAGTTTGAACTGAAATCTCAGTGTGGTCAGTCCTTTGCTGTGGGCTGGAGCCCAGTGATCTGGAGTGTAAGGGAGGCAGTGGCAGGAGATTTTAATTTTCAGGCTCTGAAGATGAAGTGTTATCTAAGAACTGACCAGGATGTTGGAAATACTCTCTGTGACAAAAAAAAAAAAAAAAACAAAAACAAACATACAAACAAACAAACAAAAAACCACAACAAAAACCCACAAAAAAACCCCAAACAAACTGGTCTAGGTTTTGATTCAATTGTGTCTGACATGATCTGACAGAAGGCAGAACTCAAATCTAGAGAGTTCTCACTTTTTGAAACCTGTCAAACTGCCCTCAGTCCTTGTATTTCCTCTCACAGAGCAGCAACAGTTGTAAGATATTTACAAACAGCACATTTAATTCTGCTACGATGAAATAATAACTCGGCTTAATAAAACACAGTTGCTCATTTTCAGAAACGCCTGCTGTGAACCAGATTTAAATAATTCCATTTTTCTATCTTTTTTTATCTTTTCTTTTCGCTCAGATGTTGTCATCTCCACAGCTTGTCACCCAACAGAAAACATCATCGCATCAGCGGCGCTAGAAAACGACAAAACAATTAAACTGTGGAAGAGTGACTGTTAAACGTTCCAGGATTGCTTTAAAGACTGTCAGGAAAAAACAAAAACAAAACAAAACAAACAAACAAAAGTTTTTAAAAAAATTACTAAAAAATAAAAACACCCATAAATCCAGTTTGGCAGGAAACCTGAAGAATATTTGATAAAGTGGTTTCTGTTAGTCTTGGCCCAAAGAAAACATCTTAGCTCTGCTAGAGCTGGGCAACATGGTGGGGGAAAAAAAAAAAAAAGATGCAGTGTCTCCTTTTCTTGCCTAATATTTTGGCAGACAAATGGATGATTCTGATGTCAGGTCAGAAGTCTTGGACACCCCAAAGATACTGTATTTTCTGATGGCATTGCTTCTGGGCACTGTTGCTGCTTAAGGAAGAGCTGCAACTCTACTTTGTACCAGTAAGTTAAGTCACAAGCCTAGAGATGTGTGGAATTTTTTTAAAATATGTCTAACTTTTTTTTTAATTTTTTAATTTTTTTTTTTCCAGAATGTAGGTTCTAGTCTCTTGGGAAGTTTCTGTATTGTTTTAAATAGGAGTACTGCATCTTTAAGGGTGCTTCGTTTTAAAACACTCAGCTCAAACTTTGTGACCAAATAAAACCATGCAGTTCCAGATTTCCCTCTTCCTGCCCCTGACTTGACTCCTGTGGTGGAATCTCTTATCTTCTGTATAGTTGCTTACCTCTTGTTACGTGTGTTTAATAGATGCTGTTCTAGAGCAAAGTTACAGTTCTTCTGTTAACCATTAAAACTGAATCCTGCTTGTAGTTGTTCTCAGCATATTTTATTTTTTTTTAATTTTTATTTTGCCTCTTCTGGTTCTAAAGCCAACTCACAGAACACTGTAAAGTTATTTCAATGTAAAAAAGAAACAAACCCAGACTTTTTGTATCTTGGCAATCCATGGTATGAAGCTGTATTGCAAATGGCATGACTCTGTATCTATCTCAGCATTGGTGTTTCTTTCCCTTTTTGTCATATCCATGTGGTATTTACACATCCAGAAAAATACCATGTGCCATAATAAAAAGGTGGGATTTTATGTGTATGTTTGTGGTTAAGAGTGTGCTCATGTAACTTGTCTGTGTCCATGGAAGTTTTCTCTTAAAAACATTTCTAAGGGGAAATGTTTTCTGTAGAAACTCCAGTGAGGGAGGATGAGGAGCAGCAGTACGGAGAAAAAGAGGATCGAACACAAGTCCAAATTTATTTAACAAAGGGAAGAGGATGGAGCTGAAGGTGTCCTCAGCAGAGACAACATTGCTACAACCCTCACAGAGAGCTTGAGCCCAGGGAAAGAATTCCTGCTGCTCTCTCCTTGCAGGATGGGCAGGGATCCAGGATTTACCTTGTGCTGGTTAAGAAGTGCACAGAGGCACGAGTTTTACTGCACCCAAAGGGTTCTGCTGCAAGGGGATATTTTGCTCCTGGTGAAGCAAAACCTCTTCTTCTTTTTTTTTTTTTTTTTTTTTTTTTTGCATTTGCATTTGCCTCATGTGCTTTGTAATAACACAAAATCAATTACAGTCCAGACCTCTGGAGTGCTGCTCTGAGGCTGCCTTGCTTTGAAACCCCTGGAGGAAAAGAACTGCAAGACATGAGGCATGGCTTTTCTTTTTAAAATACAAAAATAGAGTTCATGTTGAGCTGCTAAAATGGCTATTAATAAGATCAGTGCCTTTGGAGGTTTTTCATTACCCCCAGGAAGGGACATTGTGTCTAGACTTGGTGTCACTGCTAAAATGATCAGCTCAGGATTTTTTTTTTCAGCCTTATTCTTGAAGTCCAGTGAAACCCTTCAATGCAGGCTGTGGCTGTGCTGCTTTACAGCACGGAGAAGGTGGAATTTTATTCCTGCAAAGTATTTTTAATTTAAGTATGCTTTATGGCATAGTGCTTCTCCTGTCCCTGTGTGTGAGTGGCTTTGCTTGCCCAGCTGTGCTCTCACACAGCTGTGGAGAAGGGAGATGAATTTTCTGCTATCACGAGGAAATCTCTTGAACAGGGATAGAAAAACCCCTAATGTAAAGAATCTGCTGTAAAGCTGCTCTTCATAAAGGTTATGTTTAAATCCTTATTATCCCACCTGGGATTAATGCTGGGGCCTATTGCCATGAGCTCTACTTACCTCTAATTCTGTGCAGCCTGGCATGGCTGTGGTGGTTGGAAGGCCAGGATTAGCTCAAGCACAGCTTAGAAATGAGGTTTGTGCAGTGGCTGGAGGAGCTGGAGTAGGGAAGGTGTAACTTTATTTTAGGTACAGGCTGAGAGTGGCTGGGGTGTGTTACTGCTGTGGGCCTCGCTGCACCGGAAGCTTTTAAGCCGAGGGGAAATGCTAAAAGAGGCTGCTGCTTTTTTTATAGGGTCTCCCGGAAAGAAAACACGAGGGGGAAAAGGAAAAAACATGGTTAGATGCCACGAAGTAGGTGGCAGTGCCTTAACCGTATGTGTGTTGTATAGGCCACTAGGGCCCCTTCCATCCTTATCAAGGGGAGTGCTAACCTTCTCTCCTTTCATACAACACAACAGCTAAGCCGCACCCGATGGTATTTAAACCTTCAGTAAGCTATATCTACACAAGACAGAGAGAGCTAACCTTCCAACTGTTTTTGTCTTCAGTTTGACATCTCCTCTAATCCCCATAAATATTCTGTTATTATAAGTCCCAGATTTCCCCTAAAATTCCCCAAAATCTCGGTAAAATTGCTAAAACGCGCGCTTTTCGCCAACCCTTTAATATATTCATCAGTTTCAGCCAATCAGCGTGCAGAAGGCGGAGCTTCCCCTCCCGCCCCGGGACGCGTGGGGTGTGGTTTTGCTTTGGCCTCGCCGATGGGGGCGGGCGCCCGGGGTTCGCGGGTTCGAGTCCCGCCCCCGGCGGGGCGGTGCGTGGGGCGGTGCTGCTGGGACGAGCTCACCGGGAGCTGTGCGGAAGAGCCGCGTCATCAGCAGGGTTTGAGCTTTCCCGGCGGTTATCCCCCGGATTTGAGCTCTCCCGCCGGGTATCCCGCGGGTTTGAGCGCAGCGGGATGGCGCCGCGGGATGTGCTGGTGCAATGCCCGCAGGCGGAGCAGCGGTGCAGGAGGGAGCCCATTCCCGACGTGTTCCCGCTGCCCCGGAGCTGGCAAATCGCTCCGCGTTCCATCAGCGCTAATGACGAGTTACAGGTTCCAGATGTGGAAGAGCTTGGGTGGTTCCCCCCCCGCCCCTTTCCTTAAGGCCTTTCTCTTCGGCATCGCAAGGGGATAAAACCAGACAAACATTTCTCTAAATGAGCACTGCGACACCTCAAACCAGCCCGGGGAGCCGCTGATCCCACCGGGATTACCCCCCCAGCACCCTGCTGCAGCTCCCACTGATGGAGCCATCGCTTCATCCCCCGACCCCTGCGACTCTCCCCGACCTTCCCGCTGGGCTCCCGGGGAGAAGGACCAGCGGAGGAGCCGCTTTTCCGGAGGAGGCTGCGGGTCCAGGTGCAGCGCCCAGGGCTCTGTGTGGCCCGGCCCCGCCAGCTGTGCACAGCTGCTGCAGCACAGACTCTCAGACCGGCTCGGGGTGGAAGGGACCTTGCAGCTCATCCCATTCCAACCCCCTGCCATGAGCAGGAGCACCTTCCACTCTCCCAGCTTGCTCCGAGCCCTGTCCAGCCTGGCCTTGGGGATTTCCAGGGATGCTGCATCACTGCCGCAGAGCCCAGGCTGCTCCTGGCTGCCCCTTCCAGATAACTGATGAGTTTATTAGGGGATTAAAAGTTAGTTTCCCCTCCTTATTGAATGCTCTGATTTATGCATGCGTTTAAATCAATCCCATTTCCTGCCTTTTATCCCTTCTCCCGCAGGCTTTCAGGCTTTACTGTGTCAGACATTTGTTACAATCTGCATTGTTTTGAGGCAAGCGAGACGCCGTGGGTGGTTTAAGGGATTTGAATCCATGAGCTGCATTTCTTGGGCACTTCTGCCAGGTGCCCACTGCCCCTCCTGAGCCGTAGATGGACCAGTTTGTGCTGCCTCCCGGTGAAATATGAACAGCATCCCTGCTGCTGGAGCTGCTGTTGGAGATTAGCCCCAGCCTGGCTGGCCGGAGCTGTGTCTGGCCCAGGAGGTGCTTGCTGGGCTGGGGTGCCCAGGGTGGGGGATTTCAGGTGCTGCTAGCAGGCAGTTGCTGGATGAGCTACATAAGCAGCTTATTTTGTCATTTTAATTTTTTAATCCCGTGCATTCAGTCGCGCTCTCTTATTAGTAAGCATTAGCTCTGCAAGTCCCATTAGCTCCGCTGAGAGCTGGGGCTTTGCTGGTGGGGACAGCGCTGGAGGAGCCAGCAGGGGGCTGGGGGCCCGGCCCTGCAGCCGGTGACACCCGCGGTGTCCATGTGGGTGTCACCCTGGCCCTGCAGAGCCATCACTGCTCACTGCTTTCCTCTGCTGTCCCATTGTCCCCTCCCCGAGCCCCTGGCAGTCCCAGCTCCCTGCAGAGCTGATCCAAGCCCGGGGCTGGCTCTAACCTCTCCCTGCTTTATTAAGGCAACTATTTTCTCACATACACAAACATTCCGTTCAAACCCTCTCCTTCAGGTTTTCCCCTGAACCCCAGGGCCATCCCCAGGGCTGTACTTTGTTAGAGGATCTCAAGTCTCGGATTTAAAATTAGTTGACTGCTTCTCTTTCATAAAATGATTCCTTTCCTCTTTAAATAGCACAATATGTCACAGAAAGCCAGTGGGTCCGTTCATGAAGATGAGGCAGCTCAGAGAGGAAAGAGAGACGGGAAAAAAAAAAAAAAAAAGTAAAACCATACATCTCCCCAAACCCCTTCTGCCTAATCCAACTGAATTAGAGGATTTCGAAGTGGATTTAAAACTAAATCTTGATTAGGGAGAATTTCTCTCCAAGAGCTGCTGCACGGTGGTATTAATGGGAAGTGATCGTGGACAGAGGAAATAGGACAGAAATAACCGAGGGTAGCACATACGCACTCAGGTCTGTGCATGAACTGAAAGAATCGGGGAATTTCTCCAGAGGAAAAGGGAGAAATTCAACATAAGGAGCCTGGGTGCCAGGGGCTGGCTGGGCAAGAGGGAACAGCCCAGCCCTGCTGCACCGACGGCACCTCCCTGGACCCCCGGGAAGGGCTCGCAGGTGAGAGGGAAACACCGAGGACGAGGACGGGGTGAAGAGCAGGAGGAGAGGAGCTCCCAGGCCGCTCCCCAGCCCCCCGTGTTGACCCCGACTCCCCCCATGCTCTGCCGACACATGCCCGGAGGTGCCCATGGGATCCTGTCTCTGCTCACCGTGGTGTTCGTCCTGCCAGAGGGTGAGTGCTGCTCTCCCCGGGGTGCCGTGGGCTCCCAGCTTCCATCCTCCCTAAACCCGAGTTCTCCAGGTGTGATTTACCCTTGGGGTGAATTTAGGGCCACTTCCCCCAAAACGTGGGGCCGTGTGCTGGTGGGTTTAGGATGGAGGCAATGTCACCGTGTTTTGTACAAAAGGGCAGTGCGCCAGGATTTGGGATCCCCTGGGCTCCTCTTCCCTGATTTGGCCGGGGCAGGGACTCCCATCGCTGTGCCTGGCTGTGTGAGGGTGCTCACCACCCCTAAAACCCCCATGGGAGCACAGGAGGGCTTGACAAGGGCTCTGGCTCTCACTCAGAGGTGAGGAAAGGTAATGGCAGCAACCTGATTAATCAACAGAGGTTCCTTAAGCTCCACAACAGAGGTGGATGGTAGAAATTAATATAATTTAAAGGCTTTTTGGGGTTCATTGCTGGGGTGTTGTTGTTGTTGTTTGGTTTCTGGTTTTGGGTTTTTTTTTGCTATTGCTGTAATTTGTTGGGATTTGGTTGGTTTTGTTTGTTGTTTTTTTTTTTTTTTTTGAGAAACCTGAGAAATGGCTTAATTCCCATTGTGGCAGTTTTCAGACACAGTGGCTGCAGGGAAGGGCTGAGCTGCCGCCAGTGCAAGTGTGCAAAGCCCTAGGGACACAGCGAGGCCATTGGCCCGGGGTCACAGGCTCTCGGTGCTCTGAAGGAGGATTTCCTTTCTGTTTCCGAGCTGGTTTGCCTTCCTGATAGAGCCTGTGATAACATCAGCACCGTGTCCAGGGGGAAAACCAAACCACGCTGATAAACCCATCCCTCTGGAGCAAACACCTCCAAAACAGGCACAGCTAAACTGGAGAAATTTGGTTTAAAAAAAGGAAAAGCTGTTTCTGAGCGCGACCGAGCCCTGACTCTGGTGGTGTCTGTGGTTGGGAGGTTTCACCTGCTCTTTACACCCCCGGTTCCAAAGCTCCCTTGTTCCCACAGTTTGATCCCAGCTCAAATCTCCGGCTAATCTCTGATTTCGCACTGACCTCTAGCGGGAGATGAGTCTGTATTTTCGGGCCCACTGGGTAAACAAGTGACGGGCAGCTCCGGGCTCTGCCTTAATGCGACTTGGCAAGGCAGGGAGCGCTGCGAAGCGTCGGTAGAGAGCAGCTCGGAACGAGTTGAAGTCTTTTCCCCCCGGGGGGGAAAAAAAAAAAAAAAAAAAATCCAGCCGTGTTCCTTCTGGTTCTCGTTTAGTGTCTGGACTCCAGTGTTATGGCTGCAACATCGTGGTTGGCACCAAGAACGTGGACATGGGCTGCTCCAGCCCCGAGGTGATCACTTGTTCCCAGTCCCACCAGGGCTTCAAGCACCGGTTCTGCATTAAAACAGAGAGCGGTGAGTGTCCCCTCCCCCGGGCCTGGGGCTGCTGGGGCTGCTGGAGCCGCTGTTCACCCCCAAACCCGACCCTGCAGGGCCTGTCACATCACCCCTCCACCCGCCCCTGCTCCTGTCAGGGTCGCAAACATACGTGGGGAACCTGATGGTTCATTTTAGGGATCTCAGAGCACAAAAGACACAGCAGGGACAACTCAGTTTGCTTAAACAAAAAATGCACCTTTATTTAGTGCCAACAAATGCGATAGTAGGGAGAGAAAACAGAGAATAGTGAGAGAGATAGAGAAAGAGGGGAAGGGGATTATAGCTGCCAACGTGGAGGGACGAGTCCTCAAGGCCTAAAGATGCCCATAGACAAGGTCTTCTCCAGTGAATCACAAAAGGGGTGATCACAAAAGTGAGTGGGGTCTCCAGAGGTTTTATAGGTTGGTCAAGGTGGGAACCAGAGCGAGGGGCACAGAGCCAAAGGGGACCAGAGCGAGGGGCACAGAGCCAAAGGGGACCAGAGCGAGGGGCACAGAGCCAAAGGGGACCAGAGCGAGGGGCACAGAGCCAAAGGGAACCAGAGTGAGGGGCACAGAGCCAAAGGGAACCAGAGCGAGGGGCACAGAGCCAAAGGGGACCAGAGCGAGGGGCACAGAGCCAAAGGGGACCAGAGTGAGGGGCACAGAGCCAAAGGGGACCAGAGTGAGGGGCACAGAGCCAAAGGGAACCAGAGCGAGGGGCATAGAGCCAAAGGGGACCAGAGTGAGGGGCACAGAGCCAAAGGGAACCAGAGCGAGGGGCACAGAGCCAAAGGGAACCAGAGCGAGGGGCACAGAGCCAAAGGGGACCAGAGTGAGGGGCACAGAGCCAAAGGGGACCAGAGCGAGGGGCACAGAGCCAAGGCAGGAACCACCTGTGTTGAGGCTGGATACTCAGGAACAAGCTACAGGCCGTGCCTCTGGTACGGACACACCAGTTAGGACAGGCAGCCTCGGCTCAGTCCACCGTAACCAGTTCCATTGTTCTTGCACTCCGTTCTCATGGAGATGCACACCAGTCCTCTGAGACTTGGCAAACGTTCCACCTCAGCCGGGCCAGGGGCTCCCTTCAGAGTCTGGGGTCTCCAACCATTGCAGACAGTTGTGAGGCAAATCACATCCCTGGACAGACCCTGACAGCCCCTGACGTCCCTCCCTGTGCTTGCTCCGCAGTGGTCCTGGGCATCGTGCTGACCAGCGGCTGCGCCACCTCCCGCCACTGCCAGCAGCACGAGCTGCCGGGGGTCCGCATCCACTGCTGCGACACCGACCTGTGCAACGCCTCCCCCAGAGCCCCCCGGCCGCCCCCCGGCCACCTCCTGCTGTCCTGTATCCTCGCCGCCCTGCTCCTCTCCTGAGCCCCCGCGGGGATGGGGATGGGGATGGATGCTCACGGGGTGGGTGCTGGCAGCAGGGGTGTCCCCACCGCTGCTCCTGCGGGCGGGCAGGACCCCTCTCCTGTCCCCTCTCCTCAATAAAAGGTGCCGAACGCTGCGCCGGAGCTCTGGGTGATGCCCCCGCGGGGAGGACGGGGATGCTCGGGGGGTACCCGGGGCAGGGGGGGGCAGGGCCAGGGGGGCTCCGCACGTCCCCGCGGGGATGGGGAGCGCGGCCGAGGCTCGCTCTTCCCACGAGAGGGCATCCGCCACCCTCGCTCCGCGTCCCGGCCGCTCGGGGCTGCGGCATCCCCAGCGCGGGGGGCGGGCCCCGGGCCGGGGGCCGGAGTGAAACCAGCGCGGTTTGCAGGCGGTGTGTTTTCCCCAGCCGGAGAGGCCAAACAGCAGCTTTAAGAGAAAGATCCCATCCCGTGAGGATCGGAGCCCGAGCGGCTGCTCCAAGGTCATCGCGGGGGTTTGCGGCAGAGCTGGGAATTAAACGCATCTGTCTCCAGAGCCAGCCCTGTGCCTTTATCACCAGGGAAACGGCATAAACCTCGCTGTGAGAAAGGGATGAAATATTTTTATGCTATTTTTTTTTGTTCAGATAAAAAAAAAAATAATGCAAAAGACCTTTTCCATGCAAAACATCAGCTTTTGATGGCATTTCTCAGATGTGTGTCAGAAAACAAGCCAAAACTCTACTAAAAATATTATCTGAGGCACCTTCCCAACAGAAACACCTTGGGACTGATACAAAACACGTTCAGACTCTGAAGATTCAGAATAAAAGGAAATCAGAAAACAAATCCTAGAAGAAAAACAACAAGAGCAGCAACAGTACCCAATACCTCCTCTTTCCCCTTAAAACGTTCTTTATGATTTTCAGAGGAGCAGGAAACATTTCCTTGGCAGCTGGAGTTATTCTGGCTACTGGTTATTTATCTGCCTGTGCTGAGCTCTTGCAAAAAAAAAAAAAAAAAAAAAAAAAAAAAAAAAAAAAAAAAAAAAAAAAAAGCCAAAAAAAACACCAACAACCCCTCTTCAGTATAAATTCCCATTGATCCACCGAGGATCAGGATGGGGCAGAGCTCATGGCCCGAGGATGGGATGGGGCAGATAGAGATCCTGGCCCGAGGATGGGATGGGGCAGAGCTCATGGCCCGAGGATGGGATGGGGCAGTTCTCACGGCCCGAGGATGGGATGGGGCAGAGATCATGGCCCGAGGATGGGATGGGACAGAGCTCACGGCCCGAGGATGGGATGGGGCAGAGCTCATGGCCCGAGGATGGGATGGGGCAGAGCTCATGGCCCGAGGATGGGATGGGGCAGAGCTCATGGCCCGAGGATGGGATGGGGCAGAGCTCATGGCCTGAGGATGGGATGGGGCAGAGCTCATGGCCCGAGGATGGGATGGGGCAGAGCTCACGGCCCGAGGATGCTGCTGTGGCAGCTTTGCCACCCAGCAGCGTTTTGGGGAGGGGCGAGGAGCGGCCGCGGTGCCTCCGTCGCTCCATCCCGGTTCTCTCCCGGCCGTGCCGGCGCTGCCCGGGGCGGGTGATGCTGCTGGCCCCGCTCTGCCCCCCTCGCCCGGCTCGAGCCATCCATCTTACACCGTGTAAGAGGCCTGTTGCAATTAAGTAGGCTGAAGTGCTCCTGAACTCTTTAACCTTTGCCCTGGGATTGCTCCTTTTGCCCCGGGGCTGTGGATCAGCTCCATTGCACTCTCCAAACAGCGCCTGCTACTTAGCTGACATTTCTTTCTCCTGCTGGATCCTATTAGCACCCTGAGGTTGAAAATGCTACTTTGGAGTGTTGTAAGGAATGTGATTTATACTGGAAAGTAGCGGCAATCTATCTTTCCCTATACACACAGTGCACATGAGGCTGCAGAGCTGAATCCACATCGCCTGAACAAACAGCGCTGGGATAATTGGGGAGGAGGCTTCGGGCAGGGAGAGGAGCTGGGAGGGATGGCTCTGGGGCCAGGGGATTCGGGGCATGGGGCAGGCAATGGGGCTGGGCAGGAAATCTGCTGCCCAGTGGGATCCCATCCCCACACCAGTGCAGACTGGGCACTGCTGGTTTCTGAGCAAGGATTGGGAGCTGCCTGGGCTGTTTTCAGAGGTTTTGGTTGGAGGATCCACCGTGCTCTTCTTCTCTCTTGATCCTCTGATTCCTGAGCAGAACTCGCACTGGTTTGCCTGCATGGAGTCCATATCATGGATAACACAATCTGCATGGGAAGCAGATGGAAATAAGAATTGAATGGTGCCTGAAGGAGGGCTGATTAGCCGTTATCAGATATGACACGCTAACCACCGAGGCTCCTCGCCGGAATACCGGGTTAAAATCTCGGCAGTGTCAAATTTCATCCTCCCTGAGCAAAGAGACACTTTCCATAGTGTTTGTGTGAATCTTCTGGATAAGCCCTGGAGACTGAAACCGTCTCAGCTTCATCTGGGCATTAAAAGTCCCACCCACGTGTTTAAAAAAAGCCCCAAACCCAGAAACGCAAAAGCTGACATTTACTCTAAAATGTCTTTTTCTCCCTGCGTCGCTGCGTGGATCCCGTGTGAGCTGCTGCCTTCTCCTCATCACAGCAGGCTGGAGGCATCTCCTGGGCATTCCCACCTTTGGCCCTGCTGGAAGCACAGGGATTATTTTGCACACGCCAAAGTGTGTGCACGAGCATGCACATGGACACTAGCAGTGTTTTCTGGGAGAAAAACCGACCAAAAAAAGAAAAAGAAAAAAACACCCCAACCCTAAGCAGCCTCTGTGTCAAAAGCCCTTTTATAAAAGCCTCAGTAGCTGAAGAATTGCCATTGTTTCAGTCTCCAGTGAGTGCTAGTCTTAAAATATTTCCAGCTCAGAGCAGGCTTTGACATTCTGCCCAGACCCAGGAGACGGAACAAACATGAGTTCAGAAATGTTTCTACAAGGCACAGATCCTTCTTCTTTTGGGAGAGTCACACTCAGCATCTCACATCCTGTGGCAATGTCCTCCCAAAGTGGGGGAAACACCACAAAACACCCCTGGAAGCAGGGAGGGGGCACTTCTCAGGGGCTCCCTGGAAGGCAGGGGGAGCTGGGCTGGTTCTCACACCACTTTTACTCAGCCTTTCCCTCCCAAGCAGCAAAACCTGGGGTTTTTTCCCCCCCAGAAATGCTGCACTCCAAGCTGCTCTTCCTTGCAGACCAAACTCTCCATCCCGCTGGATGCCAGCAGATGGTCCAAAAGAACAAGGCTGTGTAGACTCTGGAAATCAAAGCAGACAGAGTTTGCAGTGATATTCATCCCCCTTTAGCCTTTTTTTTTTCTGTCTGTGTGTGTGTTCACCAGTGATGCTGGGAGTGACAGAGTGCGGGTTGAGATGGAGGCAGCTCTCAAAGCTTCACTATTTCCATCTCTGTGGAAGGGCAGGAAAAGGATGGACAGGGGCAAATGGAACCATGGAACGGTTTAGGTTGGAAGGGACCTTAAAGATCACCTCATTCCAACCCCTCTGCTCCATATGGTGGTGGCAGTGGGGACAGGGACTTGTTGGGGAATCACAGCACATCTCCTGGGACAGTTTCTCACCAGTTTTTCATGGTTTATCTCCCTTTCTCCTTCCAAAATAAGAAGATGAGCTGAGATATAAGTTGCTACACTTCTCACAAAAAAACCTCCTTTTTGGCATAAAAGTGCAGAAAGCTGCCAGAGGTTTGGAGGCTGCTGGGAATTATGTGGATGCCCTGGGGTCTGCAGGAGGCTGGTTCCAAGAGGCTGAATGCTCCAGAGAGCACAAGCCAACCTGAGCTTATCTCAGCTCTCAGCACTCCTGACGTTGGATAAAGGGCAGTGTTTACCCAAGAACAATGTGGGGTTAAAATTTAGTAAGTCCTTGTGCAACTCTTTATGGAGAGGCAGCAAGGACAAATAAACATCTCTCGAACACAGTCGGTACTCAGGCTCAGTGTTTAATTCATTCCCTGGAAATGCATCTTGTTTATGGCCATTCATTACAGGGGCTTGGAACAGCAGGGGTCTGATCCACTCCAAATTTCAGGCAAAATAATATGATCCTCATTTTGCTCTTGTTTGTTCCTAGGAGAGAACACAAGGTCAAATCTTCAACTAGTACAAAGTTTGTGCTGAACTACTGAGTGGGTTTTTTTTGTTTGTTTGTTTGGCCAAGTTTTTCCTCTGCTCCCTCTCCCTGTCCATGCCTCCCTCTCCTTCCAGCTCACCAGCCCAGGAGGAGCCCAGGGTGCCAGAGGATTTGGGTTTCCTCCTTGGGTGATAAAGGCTTCTAGAGGGGATTAAGGCTGGGTGGCCAAAACCAGCAGCTCCCAAGGCTGAAGGTTGGGATGTCTCTTATCTACTGCACCCCCACGGAGATCTCACACGTGGGAGGAGATCCAGCTCCCTCCTGCCGGGGGATGCTGCACTGAGAAATCCCCTTCTCTGGGAGCTGCTCCAGGCCCATCCATTCCACAAGGCTGAGAGGGAGCAGTGCCAGCTTTATTGACAGAAACCCACAAACTGGGTCATGTTGCCCATTCCCCCTCCCAGCACGGAGCTCTCCTCATGTGCAGACACCCGGGCAGCGCTTTGCTCCAGGGCTCTTGGGGTGCAGGAGCTGGACACACACTCTGGCTGGGCTCAAATGAGCCCTGAGCCCCCAGGGCAATGCTCTGTTCCTCTAGGATGGGAGCCAAGGCTGCCCTGTGCCTGGGGCTGGCCATGGGGAGAGCTGGATGGAGGGAGAAGGGGGATCCTCGCTCAATTTAATAACTCCACGGCGCTGTGGGAGCCAGAGATGTGCCTGACCTACATAGAGCCCCGAGCCCTCCGAGCACAATCGATCCATTGGCAGCAGAGAGGTCACAGTGTGGGGGAGGATCTGCCTCCCTGCAGCCAGCCAGGATCTCCCCTGGGAGCCACAGGAGCCGGCAGCACCGGGGCTGTGTTGGGTGAAGGCCCACGGCAGCAGCTTCTCCTGCACGTTGTGCCTGCATCCCTCTCCTGTGTCCTCCACGCTCAACAGCCCTGGCACAGTGTAACCCGCCCCTTGGACACCTATTTTGGGCTGTTTTCCTGTTTTTGTGCATCAGGGAGGGAGAGGTGTTGTGTTGTGTGTGCCCTTAGGACACCTCTGAGTGATGCACACAAGGGTTTGGCTGCTGGGAAGTCAAAAGGTGCCCAGCTGGGCTCAGCAGCTCCCTTCACATCTCCTGATGGAGCCTGCTAATGGATCACCAGAGGACTGCAGTGTCCTCCCTCCCAGGTGTCTGGGTTACCCAGGCTGGATTCACACCCTGGAGCCTTTTCCTTGGCTGGGTGCTTTGAGCATCTCACACTGCAGGGCCGCTCTCACTGACCTCCCGGGCTCTGCTGCAGGGGATGGATGTTCCTGGCATCGTTTGCTCTTTGATGTCCTTCAGAGGAGGGGCTGGGAGGGTGGCAGGATCATAATGGCAAAAGAAAGGGTTAGGGGTCAGGATTAGGGTTAGAGTTAGGGTTAGGGGCCAGGATTAGGGTAGGCACTGTGGTGCCAGGTGATATTTTCGCCCCCCAAATTCTCATCAAGTAACAGTGAAAAGGGCATGAAAATACCATCTTTGGGCACAGTGGACCTAATCGTGCAGTCTACCCCTCTCCAGGCACCCATCCCCTGCCTGCCTGGGCTGGGGCAGGATGGATGAACGGCCAGAGGGAGAGACTTTGGCGTGGGCAGCAGCGTGGAGGAGGATGGAGAAAGGTGTGTGACGGACCAGACAGCGCGTCCTCGCCGTGGGGAACTCCTTGGGGACAAAAGCCAGCTCTTCTGGGTGTCAGCGTCATGTCCCTCCCCTCAGGTTGTGTCGTTGTCAGCGCTGCCTCCTCGGAGCTGCCTCTGCGACAGCAATTACCGGGCTCGTTAAACTCCGCACAGCGAACCCCGCGCGGAACGAGGGGAAATAAAGCGATTTAAAAGGCGGGCAGAGCCTGGCACTGCCTCCTCCCGGCGGGGAGAGCAGCGAGCCGAGCTCGGGCTTGACACGGCAGAATGAATGACACACACCCACTGCTGGGGAGACACGGAGCGCTCCCCGCCTGGGCACAGGGCCGCTCATTAGTAAATAAGGGCTAATCCAATCAATTCAGTGCTCAGCCTGCAGAGGAG
Source organism: Zosterops lateralis (assembly GCF_965231275.1). Taxonomy (NCBI): domain Eukaryota; kingdom Metazoa; phylum Chordata; class Aves; order Passeriformes; family Zosteropidae; genus Zosterops; species Zosterops lateralis. The sequence goes on along the minus strand of NC_139780.1, from coordinate 9,488,792 downwards.
GGCACACCTCTGCTGAGATAGGGGCAGAGTGGGGCTGGGGGTGGCTTTGGCTGTCTCTGCCACAGGATGCTCCTGGGAAAAAAAACCCAGCCCTTTCAGGGAACAATTGGGATGCGGGGAATTAGGAGCGAGATGGATGCTCAGCGTGTCCCGTGTCCCCAGGCCGGGCTGGGCTCTCTGGGGATGGTTCTGTGAGGCGCAGAGGTTTCTGTGCCCTGAGTGCATGGGCAGGGATGGAGGGGAGGCCCTACCCTCAGCACAGGCCCCCTCCAAGGCAGCCCAGTGTCCCCACAGCACCCCGGGGACAGTCAGTGAGTGAGGAGGCAAACTGCAGGAATCACCCACTCCTTCCAGCCCTGCAAACTCAGCCTCAGGAGAACAGAAAAGGAAATTAAAAGCTGACTGGATGATGGTAAGCAGCCCAGGGACCTGGCTGAGGGTCCTAAACCTGTGCTGACCCCACAGTGTCCCCAGAGCTCAGCCCTGTCCCGACAGACCCTCACATGAGGCTTTCCCTGCACATTCCTCGCTGCTTCCCCTCCGCTGCTTCCAGCACTATTAAACTGTTTTCCACCACCACCTCTCTCAATTACATGTTTTTAAAAAGCCATTAAAGAGAATTCCCCATGAAATTATTTTGATTTCCCACCCCCTCCGTCTACTTCCAAACTAATGAGATTAATTGAAAACTACAAACATTTTCCAAGGGCCCAAGGCAAAGGCAATGGCAAACACATGTAACTCTTCCCAAGGATTGCATCCATCCTCCCTCCTGCCTGCCAGCTCGGAGCATCCCTCCCAAAGTGGGGCTGCATTTTGGAGTCTCAGAAAGTGCTCAGGTTTGGAAACCTTTGATTTTTTCCCCCCCTTCCTTTGAGGAAGGCAAAAGAAAGTGCCTGAGGAATGAGAGCTGTCAGAGGCAATAATGTGAGATCTCACTTGTGGCTGGCGGGCAGAAGGGGGGATTTTCGGGGGGGGGAGTTTTCTCTCTGGCGTGTGGTGTTAACTGGGGAACTTCAAACACGGAAAGGAGGAGGAATTTAGGAAAGTTTTACTGCTTTCTCTCAGCCCCCAGGTAGGAAAAGAAAAATGAAATCTTCCAAACACAATAACCTGCAAAGCAAACCTGACAATTGCCCTGTTCTCCTCCCAGGCGTTTGTCTGCTCCTGGTGTTTGATTCCTCCCATCCCGGGTTAATCAATAGGACAAATCTCCGGTGTCGCTCCTCTCCCGGCCCCCACGGGCTCCTCCAGGATTGATGACGGCAAACAGCCCTTCAGAGGGGGCTGAAAGCCTCTGAATAAAGACAAATAAAGGGAACAGCACGAGAGATTTGTTACTCTGTGGTGGAGCAACCTCTCTGCATCGCCTTCCCTCAGGTGCTCTTTTAAAACAGGGTGAAAGAAAACCTTAAAAAAACCCCACCAGTAAAGCCCCAAACCCTGCAGAATTCCATGGGGTCACATATAAACACACAGAGCAGTGAGGAAGGCAGTGACAATGGTTTGGGAACTGGAGAAAACATTTATTTGCATGGAACTCCCCCACCCCGAAAGCCCAGTTTGTGCAAACACAGGGCACTGATGAGGGCAGGGGGAATTAGGGTGAGGAATGGATTTGCTCCTGTGCCATGAGGAATTCAGCCTCACTCACCATGGAGTCATGGGATTTGGGGTGGAAAGGACCTTCAAGGTCTTCTTCCACCCCTCTGTCATGGACAGGGACATCTCCTGCTGGACCAGGTTGCTCCAAGCCCCATCCAGCCTGGCCTTGGGCACTTCCAGGGGCTCAGAGGTGCTTCCAACCCCTCTCCTCGCAGAACAAAGCTGGATTTCCATGGGAGCAGAGGGAAGACGCTGTGAGAGGCCCATGGAGGTGAATCACCCCCTTGGAAGGGGGACTGGAGGGTGCCCAGGAGAACAAGGATCCTCACACCAGCAGGGGACCAGGGTGGCCAAGGCACAACCAGCACAACAGCCTGGCCAAAAATGACTGCGGTGAATCCCATCCCTGGCACCCTGGGACAAGTTAAAAACCTCCAGTTTATTAAAGACACATTCCTGCCCTAATAAAAGGCGCGTTGTCTGGTGGCGGGGAGGCTGCAGGATGTTATGGTTGGAATGTTCCTCGGCCCTTGTGTAATTTAGAGCCCCACCAGCTGTGGATCTGCAAGGAGCTGGGTTTTTCCCCCCCCCAAAACAGGCAGAGTTGATGTTTTCTGTGATCTCCGTGATGTCACCAGCTCCCCTTTGATGTGTGCAAGCCAAGGACCTCTGAGGCTCACGGCTCTGGGGGGAAATTTGTCAGAGCACTGCTTGGGAGATGACCCAGTAGAAGGAGGCAAGATAAACTGCTGGAGGGAAGAGGCTGATCCCTGTGTCCCTGTATCCATATTCATTAGAGCATTAGGGCCCTGGTGAGCCAAAGGCACTAATAATAATAATAATAATAATAATAATAATAATAATAATAATAACAACAACAGGATGAAGTCACTTCCATGAAGTTTTCAATAAAGGGGCAAAAGGATGGAATTTTCCCCCCATTTCACGTGGGGAGAATGGAGACACAGAGCAATGAAAGCTTTGACTTGACAAAATAACTCAGAATGGTCCCACCAGGGGTGTGTGGGGAGCTGGACCCAGAGCAGATCCCTCCTGATCCCTCCTTTGTGCTTCCCCACAACCAACCCACAGATCTGCAGTGGTTTCCTTATGCAAATCCTTCCCTTGGACCAGCTGGGGACAAGTGACACCGCAGGGGTGGCCATGGGCAGTGGTGGAGCAGCCCTTGGGGTTTGTGGGACACGAATGAACTGGGATCGGCTGAGTCTTCTGCCTCCACAGCACAAACCAATCTCCTAAAACCACTGGAAAACACTTTGTTCCTTTTTTTTTTTTTTTTTTTTATGACAGCCTCACTCCCAGCACCACATTCCCTGCTGGACACTGAAGGCTCCCCCATGGCACAGCTCAGATGCTCCCTGGGGACTCCTGGTCCCATTCAAGTGATCTGGATTTTCCAGGGACAGAAAGAGCTGGAGGCCAAATCCTGATTCAATGCCCATTGTGATGAAATAAACGAATATATTTTATGCAATCCCTCAGCTGTGTCACCTTGGGGGTCCATGGGGGACAGCTGGAGCCCATCCTTCCACTCAGGCTTGGAAGATCATTCTGCTGGTGGCTCCTGAGGTGTTAGAATAAAAAACAACCCTGTAATATCATAGAGGGCTGTAGGAACAGTGTGTCCCCACCACTCCCACCCTGGCCACTTGCTGGGACAAATACCTGTCCCAAACCTCCGCAGGAACAGGTATTTCTGCAGGTATTTGTCCTTCAAGCAGCCCAGAACTGGATTAAGATAAGGTGACGATGTGGAAATGCCTGTCAGGCCCACGAACCTGCAGGGCAAATTAAGCAATCATGTTCCCAGGACATACATAAAAATAAGTAAAAAACACTATTAATCCATAGCAACAAAAGGAGATGGCATGGCAACAGCAGCAACTGCAAAACAAAACAGCAACCAGAGGAGGGGAGAGAAGGGGAGAGGGAAAAATCAAGCTCTGCTCTGGCCTTTTGGGGGGTTTTTAAGGTCAGGGGAGATGTTTTATTCCAGCCGGGGGAGGCAGAGCAAGGTGCTGGGTGCTGATGCCAGGGGGGTTCCTGAGCCTCAGCTCAGGCTGAGAAAGGTCCCAGATCCTGAGGGTTTGGCAGCAGGGCAGGGCAGGGAGCTGAGGATACCAAATCCAATTTGTTTTGTTGGTTTTTATTTTTCCTAAATTAAACCAAAACATCAACAGCAGCTCTTAATTACCTCACAAAGATGAGCTGCTCGTGGCACTGCAGGGGAAAAAAGAGCCTTTTTCACTCCTGAGGACTGAAGTTCTGTGGACTTGCTGGATGAAACAACCCAGCCTAGGTGTGAGCAGCTCCTCAGGGCAGCTGCTGCGCTCCCACCCCCCAAAAATGATGCTTTCAGCTCTCACGAGGGCAACATCCCTCCAGGAAACAAAAACTGGGCTAAACTCAGCCTCAAAACACATCCCCATGGCTGTTTTTGAACCCAGGCAGAGCTGTGCTGCGGCTGCGTGGGAAGAGCGTGATGGAAATAAGCCCTAATGGGTGTTAATTTGGAGTGGGAAGTTTGTGAGTCAGGCGGGGGTGCAGGGGAGGAGTGGGCAGGAGCCACGATGCCAAGCAGTGCTGAGCTCCTGCTGCCTGCTGAGAGAGGGTTTTTTTCTGTGCTCCTGGCAGGGCTGGCCAGGCTGGGAGCACCCCAGTGGGGCTGGGAGGGTTTTGGAAGGAGAAAAGGGGAGCTGCTGGGAAGAAGGGATTGCATCCAGGCAGTTTGGCTTGATCAGAGCCCACGCTCAAGGGATGCTTGTTAAAAGGAGATTTTCCATGCTGTGAGAGCCAAAGCAAACACAGTGAAACTTAATTAAATGCCTGCCTGCTAAAATAATAATTTTCTTACGAATTGAGGAAGGTAAAATACAATGAGAGATGGACCTGATAATGGAGCTTTCATTCTCCAGGAGAAGTACATGGGTAAAGAGCACAGAAAAGCAGGTTTGCTGGTGGGGAAGGTCCTCCACTTTTCCCTCATGCAGATCCATGTGTGGGATGCTCTCCAGGGCTGTGCCAGCTGCTGAAGCCCTCACAGACTGCCTGTCTCCATCCCAAAGCATGGACACCCAACCCAGGGCTGCTCCAGGAATGGTGGTGTCTGAATTCCCGACAGCAAGTGGAAATATTAATGCTTGTCTAGAGGAAAGAGAAGGAGAGGCAGGAAAAAGAATAAAATCTTTGAATGGCTGGAATTTTCATTCTGGTCTAGCTGGGGAGAGGGGAGGCACCTCCTCTGAGGGGGAACAAGGAACTTCTGCATGGTGAGAACTTGCTCGGTGTGGCTTTGGACAGGAAAAAATGTTAGCTGGAAGAAAGCCCTCCCAGGAAAGTGGTGACTGGTAAAATCATCATCATCCAGACAACCCAAGAGAATCATTTCAGGAGACAAAGCTGGGGGAAAAATAGAAAAAAAAGAGAGAGGTCCTGAACCATGCACCTGTAGGATAGACAGCCCCTGAACAGGAGGAGTGAGTGCAATGTGTGCTCCTGCTCCCAGGTCTGCAAACTGCAGACAGATCCCAGACTGAAATTCCTTCTGAAAGTGTCTCTCTGAATGTTATTTCCATTTAGAAAGGGAAAAAAAAATACTTAGGATGGAGGGATGGATGTAATCTTAAAGGGCTGGGAGTCTGCTGCTGCACAGAGCCCAGGGTGTTCAGCATCTCCAGGACCTCAGAAAAGAGAAAGTTTCCAGCCCTCCCTGGTCTGGGATAGCACTGGTAAAATGTAGCAGAATGGAGAGAATAACAAGAAAAATTGAGGTTTTTCCTCTATTTTTGGTGGTTGGCTTCATCTCAGCACTGCTGGCTCCAGCCAGTGCATTTGGCTGCTGGGGTTTGACTCAGGGTTTGTGGGTTCAGTACTTTTATATACCTCAAACCCGTAGGGGAAGGGTTAGGCCAAACCCCTGTTTTTTCATTAGTTTAATAAATGTGATCATCTCCAAAAAGTTCAGTTTTCTAACCTACTCCAAATGCAGATCTTCCTCCTCTGTCAATAAAAAAAAGCCAAACCCGGGGACTGAAAGACTGGATTTGGACCCTACTTTATTTGGCATTGAACTCTTTTAGATACACTGAACATTACTTCATGGCTGAAATTAGAGAAATAAACCCACTAATAAAGTAAACTCATAACTTTTACCCTCTTTGTCTTTCTCTGGGAATCAGGAATGGCTTAGCCTGTACAATAATTATACTGTAAGCACAGAAAAAAAAAAAAAAAAAAAAAAAAAAAAAAAAAAAGAAGTTCTTGACTCCTGCCATTCCCAGCCCTTCCCACCAAAGAGGGGGTGAAAAACCCTTGGCAATAAATTAAAAACAGTTTTATTTACCTTGAACTACTCAGCCAAGAATGCACATTATTTAGGGACTGGAATAAAAAGCCATTCACTCTAGTTCAATTGGCCATTTAGTTCAATTTGTGTGTGTTACTGCAGGTAATTACTATGGTAATAATGTACTGTAATCTGTGCTGATTTGGAACTTGTCCTGTTTCTGTATTAATAATAAGTGCCATATATGTACTAATTACCAGTTTGTTACCATGGTTATTTGCGTAGATGCCATGTTAATGATACCCTGGAAACATAAAGCAATCACATTTTTGAATTAAATCTTTGTGGTCTCTTTAGTGCTAAAAGCCCAATTCACATAAAATAATGATGAAGAAAATGAGCTCATCGGGGCCTGCCTCGCCAAGCGAGCTGATTAGCCGAGCTGCATAAATATATGGCTTTGCCATACTGAAAAATTAGAGCCTCCAAAACATTTTCCACGGTTGCTAAGTAACCCCCCAGAGATGACATCACTTACAGGAACACGCGGTGCCAGAGCTGTCATGCACACGTATTTATAGAGCCCGCGGAGCGCGCGCCCGGCGCTGCCAGAGGTGTCAGGGGCTGGCTGCCAGCCAGGGACAGGGGGCAAAAAATGGGCACATCCCCTCCTTTTCCCCTCTCGAACTCACCCACACTCAGCCCTTGCTGTGATCCAGAGGAGATCTATTTTATTTCAAATAATCTGGGTTTTTTTGGAGGGGGATTATTTAAAGCCGTGAGGGACCCGCGCGATCCCTGCCCGGCAATAATTTCACACCGCGAGGCTTCGCGCTGGCTCGTGTCTCCTCTTCTCTCCAAATTGAGCTGAGCAGCGCCTTTTGGGGATGATTTGTTGGGAATGTGGACTGGAAGGGACAGGCTGCTGCTGCTTCCCAGGCTGAGGGAACACTCCTGTGTGTCACTGGGCAGACACCTCGAGGTTTTCCAGGGGATAACGACCAGCAGTTGTTCCCTACAGCCTCCCATCCCACTTTCCCTGCTATTCCCAACACAGCAGCCACCATGAGGGATGCACATTACAATTAAAAATAGTTCCTTGGCAACAGAACCATTCCCTTTTCCCTGAGCGTGGAGTAAACAATAGGTCCTTCCTACCCTGAAATTAACGGCGATTTTTTAACCAGATGACACTGGGAAAAGGGCTGGGGAAAGCTGGAGCAGGGAAGCTGTGTGGCCCTGCAGACAGCAAGGAATGAGGCAGGGGAGCCTGTAGGTCCCTACCCTGTAGTAAAGGCTGATCCCTGCTGCTGTGGGTCTGGAGCTGTTGCAGATCCTTTGGGAGCAGCAGAGCTGGAGGAGGGAGCAGGGTTTGGGCACCCTGAATCAGCTGCAGATTGGAGCTGGGGGTCTCCTCTCTCACTGGCAGGGTCTGTCCAGGAGAAAAGGAGAAGGTGGGAAGGAACATCCTGATGAGTCTGCTTGAGGGAAGCCCCAGTCCTGGGTGTGGGCTTGAGAGGACAAACAGCCACTGGAATCCTGGCCAAAACCCCTGGGGAAATCACAACATCCATGGGTGAAATTTCCTGCCCCTCAGCGGGATGGGCTGGCTGAGGCATCCCCTGGAGGGTGCCTGGAGCTTTCACCCATTAAGGAACCACTGGGCCAGGATTGTGGCTGTCCCGTTAATCCTCTGTTTTCCTCCCTCTGTTTTGGCCCAAGGCCATCCCAGTGTTCCCTCCCTGCTCCCAGTCCCACGGCGGATGCCATGTCACTTGAAAAAGCTACTTAGTGCTCTTTATTATCTGGTCATTATTTTCCCACTGAAGCCTGAGATAAGTAAAGCATAAATCAAACCAGAACAGGAGCCACTTGGAGCAGGTAAAGCATGGAAAAGATTTTAATCAGTGATTCTGGGCAAGAAAAGCAAAAAGAAGGAGAGGGAGGGAGGAAAGGCGGGGGGGAAGGGGGGGAAGAGAAACAAAGAAAGGGAAAGAAACACCACTTGTTGTTTGTGGGATGAAGACAAATGTTTCCAAAGCCACATTTTCCACATGACGCCCAGTAAAAGCTCTTGGTTTGATTATTAATCACAGGGCAGCCTCCATCCATCACTCCATCCCTCCGTGCCTCCCGAGCCGTTTGATGTGCCACCCTCCTCTCTCACAGCTCCCGCACTGGGCAGCTGTGACAGGGGACAGCAAAACCCGAGAAGTTCCTCCAATAAAGAAAATGCCATCAAATAAATAGAGGAGGAAATAAATAAGAGACTATCAGGGAAGCTGCTGCCGTGCCGGTTGGATCCCTCTGCCTCTTGAGACTTCTGGAGAGCTGCTGACACTGGGAGCGTCTTCTGAAATGGATGGACTTTGCCTCTTGCCTCATACATCTGTTTAATGACCTCTCCTCGCAGGCACTTGACATGTGATTTATGGGATATAAATTTTACCTCTCTCCGCCCGGGTGTCGCAATCCCCGCGCTCTGCAAGGTGAGAGCGCCTGGCCCCGCCGGGATGCCGGCCTGGCTCCCCCAGCTTCCTGCTCCCTCAACTTTCTTCTTCCTCAAGCCCTTCCTTTAAAAACCGAAAATAATAATAATGAAAAAAAAGAAAGCCAACGCGAAAAAAAAAAAACAAAAACCCCGCCAACCCCTAACAGACCTTAAAAAAAAGTGTTTTTTCCTCTCTGAAAGAAAACTGCTGCTGACGCAGCGTTCAAGGCTGGCGGTGCTTTTCAGAAAAAGCAAACAAGCAGCATCCCAGCTGATTTCCTGCAAATAACAACAACAATAATAATAAATACATATATAAATAAATAAGGCCTTAATTCTTTTACTGGCATCTGTAGCCTCTAATTCATAAATTCATCAGGACTTTCCCAGGATGTCAGTTTTGGCAAATGAGCCCTGAGTTGCTTCATGCTAATGGAGCGGTGGGCTGCCTGACCTCAGGAAATAGAGAGGCCAAACATGAAAAAACAGAGCCGGGTTCAAGGCTGGGGCTGTGAACCCCAGATTTGAGGGTGAGGTCGGCAAAGGGTCAGGGAAGCATTGTGTGCAGCGCGAGGGAGAAACGCTGGTTTCTATTTAAAGCCTTTCATGCCTCTGCCAGAGCCCTCTCGGCATTGTGTGTGTGCGGGAGCAGCCCGGGCGATTGAGAAATGCGCCTCGGAGATCCTGACTGCAGGAATGGGGAGAGATTGGAAACAGCCACACTCATGTGTTGCCAGCCAAACCCTTCCCCAACCTCGGGAGGAGAGGGAGGGTGAGATCTGCCTGGCTCTTCTCAGCGGCTAACGCAGATGGATTTGCTTTGGCATTTAAGGGTGATGGATGTGCCAGGTACTATTCATTAGGGATGATTTGTTGGGGCCAGCGTAGCTCGCCTGCCCATTAGGACGCATTTACTTTGCAGGTTAGTAATGACGGGTGCGCATAATAGTTCCTGAGCATGGGAGGGCATTAAAAAGCCCTCTAAGAGGAGGCTATCGATATTTACAGCTTCAGTTTGTTGGGAGGAGGAAACCAGTGCGTGTGCCTGGAAGGGGTGCCCGCCCCAGTCCCTGCTCCCAGAGGTGGATGTTGGTATGGAGGAGGCTGGAGCAAGGGGGGATAGCTCTGAATCCTCTTGTGCTTTGCCCCAGCGCATCCCAGTGATGTGGCAGTGGCAGTGTTTTTGGCTCCTTCTGAAGGAAACTGAGGCCCAAACCCTATTTTGAGTGTACAGACCCAGTCCAGGTGGGCCACAGTCCTGTTGTGTTTGCTCTCCACCAGCACCATGGCCTATGATCAGAGGAGACAGAAGGTCACTGACTGAGGGATGATTATGGCTATTACATCCCAATTCCCTTCCCTTTCCCTCCCCCCGGCTTGGAGCAGGCTTGGCTCGGAGCGAGATCCTGTTAACAGCCCTCAGCCATGGGCAGCCATTTACTTAAGCCCCGATTTTTCATTAAAATAGCACATATGGCTATCAAGCATCACAAGGTCACGGGGCTGCATTGTCTCAGCTTAATATGATGCCATTAAGGCTGGACCATCACGCTGCCGATACAGCAGGTTCAGCAGCGCAAGATCAAGCGTTGGGCAAGACTGCAATTTCCTCCTGTCCTCCTGCTATGATCTTATCAGAGCCTGACTGATCTCCATGTACCAAATCGTGCTGGAGAGCATTAAATACCGTGAAAGGCTCCAGTTTGCAGCAGCCCGTGGGGAGGGAGGGTCACAGCCCAGCTCGCTTTGTGTCACACCATCCCTCTCCTGCAGGCTGGGCTGGCTCAAGCACCCGGGCTGAGAAATCTGTGTGAGATCATATTTTATTCCTTACCATTGGTGTTGGGTTTTGTTTTGAAGCCTGACCTCTAATCAAGCCCACATGGCTCTGAGTCTGATTTTTGCTGCCCTCATGGTCATGGTATCCTCATCATGGCGGCCATTCCTGCTCTCTGCCACCTTCTAATTCTCCCTCAAATAACCAGACAAGAATAATTCATTTCTTCCAGCTTTTATCTTCCTGTCTGAGCTACAAGTGCCTACATGAAGTCCATTTACTTTATCACACAGAGTTTCTGGCCCAGCAGGGCCCTGGTCCTCCACAAGATGCAGGAAGGCTGGAGAAAAAATGATGGGACAGAAGCATAGGTAGGAAAAGGCAGACTGGGAACTGTCTGGTGGCTCTATTAAGCCATGCAAAGAGGTGGCACTCACTGACTCCCTGGCACTGGCTGTGTTTAGTGGATGGTTTCATGCTGTGATGGAAGCGTGTAAATAAAGGCAGGTCTGCGTGAGCAGCAGCCCTGCCAAAGAGGAAACATCTCTCCCAAGATCTCCACCAGAAGGGTTTGCAGAGCAAACAAAAGTGTTGTTTCATCTCAGGGGATGCCAAGCCCCACTGCAGCCCCCCTGAGAGGTGGGGGAGGAAGGGGAAGGACCCCAGGGAAGGGACAAAGTGGCTTTTACCAGCAGACACTGAGCACACATGGCCGTGCTGGGTCAGTGAGGGTGGACAGGGACCAGAGGGTGGCAGTGGGAAGGGGCTGCCTTGCAAAGCAGACTCACCAACTCCCCCAAAAAATGGATAGAGATGCAAAACTCAAGCTCCTGTGCCATAATTTGAGCCAGAACAGCTTAAAAGATAATGAGCTAATTGAGCAATGGAGGCCATCTCCCCATAGCTATGTGTGTCAGCTCCTATTATCCGCTCCAGAACGCTCACTGAGAATCCCCAGACCCTCTCTGCAGGTATTGATCATTTATTTTCCAGGCCCTGTGCTGGCCCCTTCCCTTGGGCAGGCAGGGATGGAGGCTGAGGGTGGCTCCAGCCCATCAGCTGCAATTGTTTTCTAGTGAAAATAGATGTTCAGTATTGATCCCTCTCCCTCCGTGGAGTCCGGGGGCCTTCTCCTTAGTTACTCTAATAAAACACAACTAATTAAATTTGTGCCTTGCTTTTTTTCAATATTGCATTATCCTAATTACTAATTAAGGGGGACCACGTGTAAGGGGTAGGCATTATTCCCTGCAAAAGATCCCCCTAATGGCCTAAATGACATCTCAGGGAAGGAGGAAATCTTTCAGCAAAGGCCAAGACTGAGGCTTGGGAAAGGATCCCTGGGGGCAACTTAACGAGAGGCTCTTTAACCCTTCAGCTCCTGCCCTGGAATTTGCTGAATCACGGAAAAACTCCTGTGCAAAGCTGTCCTGCACAAGGCAGGCAGGGAAAAGGGAAAAGCGGGGTGGAATTGAAAGGAATGGGGGTATCTCTGCGTGGGAAGCACATCAGAGGAGAGCTGAAGAAGTGTTTTGTCAAGAGGAGTGCGTTGCCCGCTCCCACACGTCCTCCCACACTGCCTGGTGTGGACACTCAGCCCGTCCAGGGACATACCAGAGCTGGGCCTTGCCGGGGAGGAACGGGGCTCTTCAAGCCTCTACTCGACATCCTGCTCTCCTCAGGGCTGTGCCACAAGGGCTTTGATCTGCTCCAAGTGCCAATTAAACACGCCAGATCCCAGAGGGCGTTCTTTGGGGGGACTGCTGGCAGTGGAGCATTCTTTGGGGGGGCTGCTGGCAATGGGGAAATCCCATTTCCCTGCACTTCAGGAGCCCCCAGTGGCTCCAGGGCTCAGCACCAGGATTTGTGCTGAGCAAGGGACACCAGATTAAAGCCAGGCTTAAACCAGACTGCAGAGCAGACTGAGCTGGTCTCTACACAAAAAAAAAAAAAAAATTGAATAAATCCCAAACTTCCCTTAACACTCCTCAGGGACTGAAGGCTGTGCTGGGCTCTCTGACCCCCTCCCTGCTGGAGCACCCTTGGTTGGAGTTCAGCAACATTTTAATTTAATTTTCCGTGTGAGTCGTGGCTGTTCTGTCTTTGTAAGTCCCTGGGTTCATTTCTCACATGGCTCCTTTCAGAAACACACTTTCCCCCCCCTTAAATACTCAGCTTGGAAGTGTGAGCTGAGATTTATACTGAAAGGAGCTGGGGGAGACTAGCAAATAGTTACTTGTTGGAGGAAAAAAAATAATACTTTTGGGCATTGTAGAGAATTCCCACAATGCTGGGACTCAGGAAAAGCAGTTCTGCCACAGATTTTGGCACTTACTGGAGCTTCCCTGGGCAGTAATGACCCTTCACCTTTGGGATGAAGCTTTCAGGTCTCCACTTAGGAGGAGTCACCAACTTCACCAACTGAAGCATCAAAACAGGGACTGTCACAGGTTCGAGCACCTCCCAAATCTTCCCCATCTCCCCTTCCACAGTGGTTTGTGTGTTGCTTTACGTAGCCCTAAAAGAGACAGAAATTGGCCAAGGAATCATTAGTGGAAATTTCAGAAGACTCCAAACAATATCAATGTCTAGGATTTGGCATCCTGTTGGTTTCCATTCTGCCCACAAGTTAAACTGATCACGGCTCTGTTTTGGCTTATTTTATCTTTCCCTTCCTCGGAGTGATTGAAATCTTAATAATCAAGGATAATATTGACGCCAAAGTTTTAAGCAATAAACATATAAACAGAATGAAGAGAAGCAGAATGCTCACGTCTCTCAACAGTGCAAATGGCTCCGTTTTATTTTGCTGTAGCAGATGTTAAGTTTCCAATAATAAAATAAAATATCTAAGGGAGACATTTAGCAAAGTATAGCTTTACACTCCAGAGTTATCACTCCAATTTCAACTGGGACCATAAAGTTTTATGAGCTATTAAATTGCCCTAAACCTCCTTTAACACACCAGCTCTAATGTCGGAGATTAACCATTTAGAAAAAGGAGGTTACCTTGGCTGAGCTCGGGCCATTTTCCTGCACTCTGCTTCAGTCAATAACACTTTGCCTTGGCAGAGCCATTTGCTGGCTGTGTGGTTGGTAATTAGCCCACATGCCCTGCAGGTAATGCAGCTGCAGGAGCTCCCATCCCTCCCACAGCGCCGGGAGCATCCCCACGACCGGGGTGGATGCTCAGGAGAGCAGAAGGAACAGCTCACATCCCCAGTTTTGCTTCTCCCTATCCCCTCATCCATTCAATGGGGATGTTCAGGGTTCCTCCTCCCTCCATTTCACAGAATTCCAGACTGGTTTGGGTTGGAGAGAGTTTAAAGCTCATCCAGTCCCACCCCCCTGCCATGGGCAGGGACACCTCCCACTGTCCCAGGTGCTCCAAGCCCCATCCAACCTGGCCTTGGACACTTCCAGAGATCCAGGGGCAGCCACAGCTTCTCTGGGCACCCTGTGCCAGGGCCTCATCACCCTCCCAGGAGAGAATTCCTTCCCAATACCCCATCCAACCCTGCCCTCCTTCTCAAAGTCTCTCTCCAAAAAGCCCCCTCTAGGTACTAGAAGGTGTTTCACGAAGCCTTCTCTTCTCCAGGCTGAACAATCTCCAGTTTCCTTTTTGTTTGGGTGACAAATCCATCTGAATATGGCCTTTGACTGTGTTTTATCACCTTGCAGAAGAGACCTTTGATCCTGGCTTGGATGTCCTGGATGCTGCAGTGAAACTACCTGACCCAGGAAAAGGTTTAATGTCAGTTCCATTGACACCTGCAGAGCTCTCTCCAGAGAGGGGACTTAAAAACAGTCCAGTCACATCCACAGGGTGTCACAGCACCTTCCAGAAGCCCAGGGCTGTTTGGTTGATTGTTAAATAGGCACAAACCCAGGAGCAGAGGTGGCCTGGATCCATGGGATGATCCTCAATCGAAGGGGACCTGTGGGGCTTTGCTACCTTCAATCTGCCAAATCACCATCCTTCATCACCCCCTGCTGAACTGGCCTGTGACCTTCTGGGCACCAAGCCTCTGGCCAGGTCATCATGTTGCCTGTAAGGTAGTCCAGCAGCCTGGCCACATCTGGAAACATCTGTCTGGAGAGACCTGGGGCTGTCTCACCCTGATGACTTGCAGGGATCTGGCGTTTCTCCTAAAATTTCTGCTACAGCTCCTCTTCTGCCATAAGCTCTGGAAAGTCTCTCCTGCTTGGCTGGCTTGGAGCCCTGCTGAGGGCTGGGGTGCAGAGGAGGGCCCTGAAATTAAATCAGAGAATCACAGAAATCACAGAATGCTTTGGGTTGGAAGGGGCCCTAAAGATCATCGAGTCCCAACACATTTCCACGTTTCCCTGGTGTTCCCTTGAACTTTTTGGGACCATGTGGGAAGCCACCAGCAGGAGAGGTGGGAGCTGCTGCCCAGGAATGAACAGTGACCACAGAGCCCAGGGAAGAGCGAGGCTGGACCCTCATGGCTTGGGGTTAATGTGCACAGAGCCAGGGGACGGAGAGGCGCTGGGAGAGGGCGGCTCCTTCCCGGGAGGAGTTTGGAAAGAAAGGGTAACCCCTGCTCTATTTTTGAAAGAAAAGTCTCAGAGGCCTTCTCCTGCATCCTGCAAAGGTCACTGCCAGGGATCTGCAGCAGCACAGGGGCCTTGGCAGCCCGCAGGGGTGGGAAATGCCTCCTCCCAAAAGCCCGATTCCCATTTCCCCTGAGATAAGATCTGCAAAGACTGGGTTTTTCCCCCCCCTAAATTTTTTGAAGGCATTTCCTATTTGGAGCCTTTATGGATAGTTTCCCCTGGCTGAGGGCTGAGCAGGCACCTCCCCAGGCCAGCAGGGTGGCTTCCCCACACCCACACTGTCCTTGAGAATGTTGGGGAGATGCTTCAAAGCCTCTGGTCCCTGCGAGAGGAGCAAACCAGACCCCACCTCAGTCTCCTACATTACAGCACAGCCCACATTCCAGGTGGGGCACCTCTGGAGAGCCTTTGCTTTCTTCCCAAACATCTGCTGTGGTTAAAATCCCACCTGGGACTTAAATTCATGTACAAGTTGGTGCAACAACCCAGCGTGTTCTGGGGAGCAGGAGGAGGTTGTCCAACTTTGATCCCTCCTGGCACTTTGAGGACATGGCTCACCAGGTCTGTGCACACTGCAGCCTTTTTCTTCTTGATTAAAAAGATGCATTTTGCTGTCTGAGGTGCCTCAGACATCAGCAGAAACTGCATTAGGAACAGCAGAGTTTTTCCCTCTGAGTTCTCTGTAACTGCATTATAGTGCCATGAAGTTAAACATTACATAGGTACATAAATAGGGTTGGACTCGATAATCTTAAAGGTCTTTTCCAACCTAAATGATTCTGTGATTCAATCCAGCAAGCCCCAGGCTTCAGAAAGGCTCTGACTAAGCCAATCTTCAGCAGTACAGATGTGTCCCATGTCCTCTGTGACAGAAAAACAAGGTTTAACTGATGTAAGCTTGGACAATAATAGGGCAGTCCATCTAAAATTAGCTGGAGGTTGAAACTTTTCAAGCCATCCCTTCTTCTGCAACTGGGGAAGAAATCCCTCAGCTGTAGCACCCTGCTTTGCCATGGATATTTCAGTTGAGCAACTTTGGAGGCTGAGTCAGAGAGATTTCCTAACACCTCTTCCCTGCCCGCAGTCCCCAGACAGCAAACACCAGCTCTGGGAGACAGAAACACACTGTTCTCACTCATCCCAACTGGAGCTGCCCAGCCTGGAGTCACATGGAGGTTCAGTGCTTCCTTTCTCAAGGGCTCTGAGTTTCTCTCAGCAATTTTAATTACCCTCAATCATCACTGGGATGAGGGGCACCCTCAAAATGCTTCATATCCTGATAGTCCTTGGTTTTCTTCTTCCAAAGCCTCCTCTCTTAGGGTTGAGAGACCTTTAAACTGAGAAATGGTGAAGCCCAATACTTTACAAGAGCACCCTCCTTGGGAAGCAAGTCCCAGCTGGAGCAGGGAATGGCCTCATGTGGCAACCACAATGTCCCAGCTTGCTCTGCTGGGGTGTCCCCACACGTGCGTCATCCTCACTCTTGGCCAGAGGGAGTAGAAGACCCAACACCTCAGAGGTGCTTTGTTATGAAACCTTCATAGATAAATTAACGGAAGGAAATGCAAGGTCCTGTCCAAACCAGAGGCTGGGCAGCATTTCCAGCCCATCCATCTGCCTCCTCCAGCTCCTTTGCTCTCCTGCTGCTGTATGTAGATGGAGAATGCAAATAGCATGGTGAGGGATGTGACCTTTTGGCTGAATGTCACCAAGTCCTGCAGCACTGGGAGTGTTTGCTTTAGCCTCTCCAGTTATTTGTACAGATCCCCGTAGAACTCGATGGGATGACTCAAAGGTGGCTTTGACCTTGGTTGTCCTGGTGGTTTGATGGGCTGCAGTCCTTAAATTTTGTGTTTCTAACAGCAACGTTGGCCTTTCAATTCAGCAACCTCCCAACATGGACCTGGCTGTGCCACTGCCCTGAAAATGCCACCAATCAAGGGTTGGGAAAACCACCAACAGGCTGGAATGGAGTCATGTAAACTCCTGACATGACGTTGAGTGTTGGAAGGTTAAAATCTAAGGGATCGAGGTTGAAATTCTTGAGGGATGCTTTAATTAATTGGGGAATTATGGAATCACTGAACAGTTTGCGTTGGGAGGAACCTTAAAGTTTATCCAGTTCCACCTTCCGCTATCCCAGGTTGCTCCAAGCCTCATCCAGCCTGGCCTTGAACACTTCCAGGGATCCAGGGGCAGACACGGCTTCTCTGGGCAACCTGTGCCAGGGCCTCATACCCTCACAGAGAGGAATTTCTTCCCAATATTCCATCTAACCCTACTCTCTTTCAATTTAAAGGCATTATTTTCCAGTTTAAAGCCATTAACTGATGAATCAGCTTCAAAGGCACCCCCCAGCATCCCTCTGAGTGTGTGAGGAACTGGGACTGACCACACCACACGCTGCCAGTGTTCCTCCAGAGTGACAAACATCAGAAACCAAGCCCAAAACGCAGCTTTGATGGTGCTGCAGAAAACCTTGTCCACGCTGCAGGAACCTCAGTGCTCCCTCAGCCCTCACCTCCTTGGGAGGGAGTTCCAAAGCTCAGTTGGTCACCAGCTTTTCTCCTGTATGGATTTCACGCTGTTTGAGGAAAAAACCTGCTCTCTGGAGCTCCCTCCTGCCTGGGCTGCCTCTCTCCAATACCAACGTGTGGCTGTTCTGCCCCTCTCCCGTGGCGGGAGCTGTGCTGAGTCTCATCCCAGCAGACAGGCTGACACTGCAGGCTGCCTCGGGACCATGTTCACATCAGCCCCTGTCCTTCTGGAAGCAGTCAGCCGAGCCACGAGCACACAGAGAGACTCCCAGCCCCGGGAGGGGGTCTGGGATGAGACTCCCAGTCCTGGGAAGGGGTTGGATGAGCTTTAGAAGGCCAAGGATGGAGCAGGGAGGGATGTGAGTGGGGTTCCAGCAGCTCAGCCATGCCGGGTCTCTGTGTCCATCCCGTCAAGCTCCCTCCTGCCACTGTCACTGTGACATCCAAAGTCTCTCCTCCTCCTTTCCATCCCCTATTTTACATGCCACAGCCATCCTGTCGCCTGCCTCTCAGCGATGTTGCTCGGAGAAATTAGGGCAACTGCTGCACTGGGTTTTTATTAGTATTGCCAAACTCTTTCAGCATTTTTAGAAAGGGCTTGAAAAGGAGCCAAGTCATTTCTCCTTCTTCTGTTTCTTTTCCTCCACCTCCTCCCTCACCACCCCCCTCCCCTCCTCTGTCTGCGGATGCTTTGGGATGAATTAATTTCGACGTGCGGTTTTGAATGTTTTTGGCTCCCGGTTATCGAGCCATTCAGCAGTTCTGGGAGCCTCCCCCATCGGCTGTTATTGAAGCAGACAGAGAGGGGCGGAGGAGATGGCAGCGGCCTGATTTGTTGGCTTGTTAGTTCTGCTCCTGCGAGCCGTCCCTGGGCTCAGGTTTCCCCATCCCGGCGGACACGGACGGGCGGCGGCCAGAGCGCTCCTCCGGGGGCCGGTGACACCTCGGGGCTGCCCGGCCTGCAGGAAGGTGTCCCATGCTGGGAAGGCTGGGATGAGAGCTGATCTTTAAGGTCCCATCCTGTGGTCTCGGTGGGAGCAGAAATGGGTTGTTCGTCCCTGTTCTCCCTCCTCCTGCCCCATTCTCCTGTCCCCAGGCCAGGCTGTCACCCCGGCTCTGCTCTGGCACCTCTGTCAAGTGTCCCAGCACGGTATTTTTAGCCCCAAGGGGAGGCAGAGCTAAGTCAGCACCAGCAATGAGCACATGGAGAACACCTTCTGTTCTGGCCCTTCCTTCCATCCCGGGCTGGATTGAATTCCTCCTCCTTGGAGAAGGGGATGTGCCCCCAAACCCTGGTCCAGATGTGCCAGGGCAGGGCTGGATGGGCACTGCTGCCCTGGGCACAGCCCAGCTCACCTCTGCTAAAGGACAGATGAGCTCTGCATCTCCTGGAGCCTCCCATAATACAGAAAGGAGCAGAAATAACCACTAAATCCTCCTGAAAAGCACTTCCTGCCCGTGCCGCTCTGGGGGGTAGCACTGAGACTCTTTAATCATAGGGAGGATGGTTAGAATTCATTATTTCTTCAGCTTTCTAGTAAAATTTTTAAAACCCACCTGAAAATCTCATTACTCCCTGTCAAGGCTTTCTTTGAGTATTCTTCTGCTCTGATTTCATACTGGGCTAATATCTAAGAAAAATATTATCTCTCTGCTTGGCTTCCTGCCACCCCAGCCGTGTTTGTGTCTCAGTGGTGGACGAACCCACTCCAGTTTATTTATGTAGCTGGTAAAGCCACCCCTCCAGCACTCCCCTTGCTCTCAACTCGAGGCCCAGGTAGAGCAGGGCCCGCTGGAAATCCCATATGGCTTTAAAACATCCCCATGTGCAAGCCATGGCTCTGCAGCAGGCAGAGTTCTCTTCCTGGAGCTCTGCTCAGACATCTGTGCTTTAAACAGCAGGGGAAAGTGCAAAACCCTGATTTATGCCATTCACAGGGTGCTATTGGAGTCTTTGGGTGCAGAAATTCCTGTTTCTCATCTGCTTTATCCATTTTACTCAGAAGATACCAGATTGAAATGCCAGAGGTGCAAACAGACACTTTGAGGGGCTACAGTGGGTTTTGGAACCTTTGGTTTTGTAGAATCACGGAACAGTTTGGGTGGGAAGGGAGCTCAAAACTCCTCTCATTTCCACTATCCCAGGGTGCTCCAAGCCCCATCCAGCCTGGCCTTGGACACTTCCAGAGATCCAGAGGCAGCCACAGCATCTCTGGGCAACCTGTGCCAGGGGCTCACCACTCTCACAGGGAAGGATTTCTTCCCCATATCCCATCTCTCCCTGCCCTCTGGCAGTTTGAAGCCATTCCCCCTTGTCTTGTCACTCCAGGCTCTTGTCCACAGTCCCTCTTCAGCTCTCTTGGAGCCCCTTTAATCACTGGAAGGTGCTCTAAAGTCTCCCCAGAGCCTTCTCCAGGCTGTTTTAGCAATTCAAGCTCAGATGCAGAGAGGTTTTGAAGGCCTAACTGCCTCTGTTATAATTAAAAATCCTCCTGAGATTTGCCACCAGAGCCTTGCTGGGAAGAGACTGGTGCTGGGGCTGGGGTTGGGAGCTGACCACACCAACACACTCTGCAAAGAGTTATTTTCAATT
The DNA here is from genome assembly GCF_965231275.1 of Zosterops lateralis. Classification (NCBI taxonomy): domain Eukaryota; kingdom Metazoa; phylum Chordata; class Aves; order Passeriformes; family Zosteropidae; genus Zosterops; species Zosterops lateralis. The sequence continues at coordinate 9,468,905 of NC_139780.1, read as the reverse complement.
GATCTCTTTGGGAAAGGGTTAACACCTCTAAAAATAGACACTTTTGGCCTCTATCTGTACTGGTTGGATTTGATGGTCTTAGAGATCTTTTCCACCTTTATGCATTCTATGATTCTGAAGCACTCCCAGCAGTGAGGGTGTGAGCACTTGTCCCCATCACTGTCCCCAAGGCACACCAGGAGCATTCACCACTGTACCTGCAGCTGGAATCACTCCAGGCCGTGGTTAAGAGATCACCATTACTCTATTTTAGGCTTTTTTTTTTTTTTTTTTTTTTTTTTTTTTTTTTTTTTTTTTTTGCCAAGGTTGCTGCCTGGGCTGTCCACAGCTGAGATGAGACTGGCAGTGCCACGGTTGTTCCTCACAGAGCTCTGGCTGCTGTCCCAGGAGAAGGTACAGCCAGATGAGAAAGTTAACACGAGGTAAGGGAGGCTGTGAATTTATGGCACAGCAGCTGCTCCCTGCCTGTGGCTTGAGCACAAGTTTACCCCATGGAGGATGCCAGGAGCTCCCTGATCCATCCTGTGGGGATGGGAAGGGACACAGACACTGCTGAGCGAATCTCCCAGCCCCACACTGCAGGGAGGGCTTGCACAGGGAATTATCCTGAAATGCTGCACAGAGAGCTCTGCTGGCAAATTCCCTGAGCTCTCAGGGCTGCAGTAGCTGGGCTGGAGGATGCTTTAATGCACTCATCTCACACGGAGCACTTGATGCCTCTTCTCCATTCGAGAGGGGAAGAATAGAGAGGAATGCGGGAGGGCAGGGAGAGTGCTGCTGCCTCATTGAGTGTCTGAGGTGGGCAGAGAGGCACTTTGAGAGCAGCCTTCCTCCAGCTGGGCTCCTCTTTTGCAATTCCAGTGTCTTGTTTGTCAGTAATTTATATTGACAGAGTCTTTCAAAACACTTTAGGCTTGTTTACAACATCGAGCAAGAACATTTTGTCTCATGTCCTTTCCATTCTTAAAGACAATCCTCTCGTCCCTCCATCCCCCCGCTCCCCTGTGCCGCTCCAGGAGCTGCTCCCTCGCTCTCTGCAAACCTGATGGGCTGGAAGAGAACCTGCACATCTACATGATGGGATGCTCCTTCCTCTCTAATTGCTAATTAGGTTTTCCAATCAGGGGCAAAGCACCTTTTCCATGGCACAAACCTCCCTGTGCCAGGAGGGACAGGAGTCTCCTCCAACTCTCCTGGAGTTGGTTGTGAGGTGCTGGAAGCCAACACGACACAAACCTGCCACGAGAAATGGGCACATTTGGGACCTGCTCCAGCATCCAATGCATCTTCTGAGCTGGAAGTCCAAGACACCTCCTACCATATTGGCTCTGCTGTTTTCTCTTCATGCACTGAGCCCAAAGGAGCAAGCTCATCCCTCTCCTCTCCATCCCTTATGATCTCTGCAGCTTTTTGCAATGGTGTGGCTCACCTGGATGCCATAGTTGTCCCTTTTTCCCTGCTCATCATCCTAAGAGCATTTGGGAAGACAGTCCTTTTGTGGATTCCATCTCACCAGCAACAACTAGTTTAAAAACTTTTTAAAGTCTCCTTTGGCCTTGCAGTCAGAGGTTTTTGAAACACTTGAGGGACATGAAGTAAAAGACTTGGATTCTCCAGGCAGACAAATCCCCTCTGCAAAAGCAGCTGCTCCTGGGGCTGGCAAGGCGAGAGCTGGCCAAGGCTGGCAGCCCTGCCCCAGCCAGTTTAATGCAGCCAGCTCGGGGGGAGAGCAGGGAACAGCACGATCCTGGGAGCAGACAGACCATTGGATTGTCTGGCAAGGCCTGTGAGGAGTGTGCTCAGCCTGCACTGCCTCTGCCTGTGCCCTGTTCCAGCCAGGATAAAGCCTGGACACGTTTGACTACCCAAGCCACAATAATCCCCTCTTTTTGCACTTACCTAAGGAGGCCGGAGTGCCCAATTATTTTAGAGTCTGCTGTTTAACGTGCTCTCAGCCTTGATTAAGACTTTTCATCTTCCAGGCAGAGATCAAAGTGAAACCTTGAGTTCTGCAGTGCTGCACCATGGGCTGGGGCTGGTCCTGCTGCTTCCCTGTGATTATGGAGCTGTGTGGATGGCAGAGCAGCAGGGAGGGAGCCGTGTCCCAGTGGGCAGAGGAGCAAGATCAAGGACATTTCACCAGCCTCCATCCTCCTCTTTTCTATCCCTGCCACCTCCTTCCTTCCTACCCCTCTCTGAGAGGTTGCCCAGATGGGTGAGCAGGCCTGCTAATCCTGTTAACACTGAGCAGCATTTCCAGGAGGGGATTCATTTATTGAGCTCAGGAATAAAGCACTGAACAGTGGCTTGCTAATCCTGGCTTTTGGCATGGCTTTTAGGCTACTTGGTGCAATCAGGAGCCTTATACCAAAATCTGTAAAGCAATGGAGCTCTTGGCAAGGTAAAGTTCTGGCCTTGGTCTGGTTTTCCCCATCCATGAAGGTCCTGTGCTCCTCCCTTGGCCATTAGGAGAGCAATCACTGCAGTGTTCCCCCAAATATATCCCTTGCAGGGATGGACTCACCTGGAGGGACAACTCAGAACCATTCCCAAGACTATTTATGGCCATGTTCCCATGAATTTCCCTGCGGGGCTAATCAACCATAACCCCACTGGGAGACTCATTTAAATACAATAAGAGTCGGGGGAAAACGGGGTGTGAGACTCAAGGAGGCTCCCCCACACACGGCATCTGGCTGATGAGAGAGCCTGTCAGGAGCTGCCTGTGTGCTGGATGCTCCCTGCCACGATAACTGCTCGGAGTGGATGAGCTCTCTGTCAACAACTTAATAATCCTCGTCTGCCGCGCCGCCGTGTCAGCCAACACTCCTGCAAGGGAGGGCTGATAACGAGGGGGTTAGACCGGGGAAAATGGGCTGTTTTGTCAGCACAACGTCTCTTGTCATCAAAAAAGACTCTGCAAAAAGCTTGCTGGCTCCTTCGGGATGATTTGCCAGCCCCGCAGCCCCGTTTGTCCCATGGCCTTTCTGCACTAACAGCAGCGACAGCAGCACCGACAGGAGCCCCTGCAGTGAGCAGATGTGCATGAGCCTCCTCCAAACTCAAGGAATTTGCCTGGTTTTCATCCAGAAGCTTTTCTATCTCTTCCCCGCGACTCTGTTTTTTAAACTCTTGCCCTTGCGTGTGTACAACTCCAAATTATTCCCCGCGAGCTCAGCCCAGGCAGGAATTGTGCTGCAGTGAGGAGTCCCACAGCTGAGTGGAGCCTCCTCCCCAGCGGGAGGAGCAGCAGTGAGGATCCAGATGTGGTGCATGTCCCCCAGCCCAGGTCCCAGCTCTGCCTGGGCTGATGCAAACCTGGAGTGGAAGGGCTGGAGGAGGCTGCTGCCCTTCAGCAATGCCCAGTTCTTGCTCACCCTGGGCTTGTCCCAGTCCCACCATGGATGGTCCCATCACCAGCTGACGTGCCGTGACCAACCCCAAACCCGGATCTGGGGCCTGGCAGGACACCAGCCCACCCTCATTGCACAACAGGAGCCATCCCAGGGGATCCTTCTGGGGAGGGAGAAGGCATTAATGCTTGGGGAGCAAATTCCTCTGGCTGCTTGAGGCCGGGACTCAGCACTCTGGAATTCCAGAGCGATAACACGGCACGAGAATGTTTAAAGAGGCTGCGGATGCAAACAGCAATCCCAGAGCCCGTCCCAGGCTGCGGCCCAAAACTCACAGCTTCGAGCTGCTGTCGCAACCGGGAGTGGAAGGACTGACCCCTGGGGTTTATCCCCTCGGCTGGAACGAGCTGCTTCCCATCCCACGGTGCTCCCAGTGCTCTGCAGGAGCCCAGGATCTGGCCCACTGTGTGCAAAATTAGCCCCTTGTTAGCGGTGCCTGCAATCCCTCACCGCAGGGGGAAATGGAAGCAGATGCCAAATTGCCACCTGAAGCAATTTTTTTTTTTTTTTTTTTTAACAATTGAATTACAATCGGCTGGAGACAGCAGGAGCTTTTCCTTCGTAATAGCTAGGTATGGAAGCATTGGGAAGCTGCTGCTGCACAGATACAGCACAGCTCCCTGCACAGAGCATCTCCTTCAAACTTCATCATCCTCCAGCTGCAGGAACCACTCTTGCCTAGGATGTCATCACTGAATGTGAATAAATATAAAATTGAAACGCCCCTTAAAATAAAATGTAATTTAAAGCTCTTATTTTAAATGTAGGGAAATGTTCCAGATTTAACTTGGAAAATTTTTTTCCCACTACTGCAAAGGAATTTGGAATATTTTCCCAACTCATATTTTAACGTTTGGGGACCTCGAAGAATTTTCCCTGGAGTACATGAAAATGTTCAAAGTGCCATCAACATGGCCTTCCAGGGAACTCCAGCCCCTCTGGCATGGATTCATAATAAATAATAAAATTATTTGGGCCGGAAGGAGCCTAAGAGATCATCTTATCCAAAGCCCCATGGACCTCCTGGTCATGAAACTTGCCCTGGGTCTCTTACAGCTTTGCTCAAGCAGTGATGCAGTTTGGATCAGAGCTAATTAGCTGAAAACCAGCCTGATTGTGTCTGCATATGATGCAATCCCATTTCTGACTGCAGAGAGATACATTCTGTCACTTTTCACTGGGAAGTTTTTGAGGTGTTTAAGACAGAAAACATTTGTGGGCAGATTTTGAAATGTACGCCCACAAAACCCAAACTCTGTGAAACTTTCTATTTGTGGGGAACACACTGATGTTAATTCCTTTTTGCTTGTGCAAAATCTTGGTTTTATGGAGAACAGTCCTGAGATGTTGATTTGAAACACAATTTTTATATTTAAATATATATATATATATATATATATATATATATATATATATATGACTCTACAGGTCCCAGCACGTTGGGTAAATTCCCCATAAATCTATATCCACTCGTGCACTCAGTCAGAACATTCTGCTAGAACAGCCTGAAAAACCAAAGTCCCTTTTGCCTGGCTCAGAAAGAGAAGCCTTGAGAGCTGCCAACATCTGCTTTCATCTTGCTGCTTCTTCTGGAAGTGCAGAGGAGAGTGGGGAAACCTGAGAGGATGAGGGTGTGATGTGGGAGCAGTCACAGCCATGGACCCCGTGAAAAAACATGATCATCTCTCAAAGTAATTCAAGTTTATCCTCAGTGAGACTGAGTCATCCTCCCAGCGCAATATCTATGGTCACCCCATGGATGGATCAGGGCTGTCAGAGCAGGGGCAGGGTCAGGCAGTAACAAGAAATGGCACCAGCAGGATTTTAAAGCTCCTGCCCCATTTCCCAAGACAAATGGGTGAAGGATGGCAGCAATAAGAAGAGAACAATCCCAATTTCCTGATTTAATCTGGCTTCACCGCGGGCACGCCCCAGCTCTGTGTCACAGCTGGCTTTCTCGGCGTGGTGGTTTCTGTACCGAGTCCATGCCCTGCCTTCTTCCCTTCTGTCTCCCCATCACAATGTCTTGCCTGGCTGATTTCATGCTCAGCAGCAGCAGCAGCAGCAGCACTGCTGGTTTAAATGCTGGCAGCTGGCAGCATTTTCCCTTGGAGCCAAAAAACAAAGCGTCTGCTCTCCCAGGCCAGCCTGGGAAGGTTGGCTTTGCTGGGCCAAGCACAAATATTTCTGGCAGGGCGAGCTCGTTGCAAGTTTGGAGTTGATCTCACTCATTTCCTCAGCACTAAGGAAATGCAAAGGGATTTGCAGTGAATTCTCCACAGCCTCGTTTTTAAGGTGAGGATTGTTTAAGCAGAAGAGAACTCGAGTTCTCAAAAGCTCTGCAAAATCACGAGGAGCTTCTGATGTCACAGTGGGATCAGGAGCTGTTCCATCATTGTCAGGGATGAGCCGCTGACACAAAAGGGGTGGCACTGTTGGGCACTGTCCCTGTTTACATGGCTTCAACATTTGGGTAAGTTTGGAGTCATTCGTTTCCTGAATGTCTCCCTTTAATGGAAAACATGATGTTTTGGGAAAGACAAGCCGGGCATAAAACACTCCAAGTCTTTATCCAGGTGAAGTAACCTCATCTTCACACCTCATTTTTGGAAAAGGTGTAGGGATTCAGGCACATCCTGGGAACTGAATGCTTAACTCAATTAGTCTCCACTGGAAAACCTGATTTAACCCCACACCTCATTTCAGATGTGTCCTTTGGCCAACTGGACTCCTGGACATTGCGTAAATTTTAACTGATTGTTGCATGCGTGGCCAAATCAAAATCCAAACATTCAGCTGCAGTTTTTGGGCCAAATGGAGCCCAAACCCTGATTCTAACAACATCTGCCTTTGCACCAGCACTGGGCAGTTTGTAGAGCCCCAAGCACTTTGCAAAGACTTAAGCATTGATGCAGACCTCTCGTGGGTGGGAAAAAATGAGCTGCAAAAAGTCACCTGGAATGGTCTTGGCAGGAATGAGGCAGGAAAGAAGATTCAGCAGGTCTCAGAGTGCAGCTGGTTCTTGGCATTGCTGGGGCAGGGTCTTTCTTGTGTCCAAATATCTCTTAGCCCTTCGTGACCACTGAGGTCAATCCCTGCATTTCGGGTTGCAGGTCTGAACATTGAATTGAAGAGGCCACAAAACCCTTTGGAACTAGTGGTGGATCTGCTGCCATGAGCAAAAGCTGATCCCATTTCTGGGCTGTGTTAACAGCAAGCAGAATCCCAATCCATTGGTTTAATCCTGAGGTCATGCCAGTCTCAGGTACAGCAGGTGGGGGAGGAGGACTTTGGAATGTGTTTCACAGGTGTGGGTGGTTGAAGGACCAAAATTTGGGAAGTGATGCCGAAACAGGCGGGCGTGTTCTGGAAATTGTCTGCTCTGGATTCCCATGAGGAGATGCCACGCTTGGGAGCGTGTTCCTGCAGGCTGGCACCAACCTGAGCCAGCCTTGGCTGTGCTCGTGCTCCTGCTCTGAGCAGGCAGGTGGAGGTGGAAATCTCCAGCACAGCAGGAGATGGAGGTGGCAGGGCCAAGAAGGGCCTCAACACAGACGTCTGTATGAGTGTGGGTGACACAATCTCTCACCAAACTGGCCTGCAAAGGCACAGAAAACAGGAATAGAAACCCATCCCGTGACTCAGGCTGTGTCTGTGGGCTAAAGCTGCAGTGCCTGGGCTCAGTCTCTGAGTCTGTGTTGCTGCATTTACAGGAGAAAAAGCCTTTGACAGCAGCAGGTGGGAGATGTTTCTGCACTCAGCACCGTTTGTTGTGATGCTCCTGTACAGTCTCCCTGTGGGAGCTCTGTCTTGGTATTATGGCCACGAACATAATGTAGAATAACACTAATGAGGGCTTTCATGGCATATCCATGGCTGTCCAAAGCCGTGTGCCAGATCTCCTCATTTCCTCCAGGGTCCTGAGGCATTTCGTGCTCATCTTCAGCCTCTGCTTTCTCTGGAGTCTCTGGACATTTCAGTTATAATTACAGTACTGCTTAAAAGCCCTTCTGGCCTCCTCAGTTATGAATAAACCTGACCCTCTGGGAAGACTAAGTCCAGAATTTCAGAAGAAGGTCTTAAGGACAAGAGCTTGGAAAAAAGAATAAAATCTCTCTGTCCCGTGGGAAATGCTGAAGCAGGGCAATCTCCAGCCAGGATGAAATTCACAGTCCTGGGAATTCTTTCCCTGAAGGGAAAATTCAACATTTCCTTTGCTTCAGTCTGATCAAACGTCTTATTTTGACACGGCACAACAGCCTGGGACCACGACAGTCAGATCAATATGCTTCCAAGCCATCTAAGGGACTGTGATCTTTTCCAGCTCCAAATTAAGCAGGAGTTAGTCCTTCCCCCCATCTTGTCTCCATAGGGAGCTGCCTGGCCGTGCAGGATTTTTGATCAGCAGTTTCACCTCTGGCAGTGTCCAGGAACGGTTCTCACCCCGTTCCCTGTGTCCTCACGGGTCAGCCTATCCTCACATCCAAATTACAGGCAGCTGGGGATTTTCTTACCCTCAGATCCCCTGGTAATTGCTCCTGGGAGGATTTTGGTCTTTGTGAAGCAAACCTGTTCTGCTCGCCCGGCTTTCCCCAGCCCCGTTACAAAGAGCCATTGTGGGCTCTGCCCGTTCCATGCCTCACACTCCCAGCTCTCATCAGCCTCGGGAGAGGCACCTCTTGCCCACTTAGCCAGGAGATAAAGGCTGATTTGTGTGGAGTGGGAGGGAAGCATGGCCTATGCCCTTGCCAGGTTTCGTGGTACCGCTCCTGGCTGGGCAGGGAAGTTTCCAGAGCTCCCTGGGATGGAGGAGGCTGCAGAGTGGGGATCCCTGCTCTCCCCTCCCCAAAGCTGCTGCCTTCCAGGGGGTCAGGGTGAGGTGCCACAGCAAGGACTGTGCTCTCAGGGGTGAGGCCAGCCCCTCAAGGCCTGGTGGATCCCAAGGAAAACATTCCTTCTCTCTACCTTGCCTCACCTGGGCATGAAAAGCAAGGACCCCTCCCCTCCTTCCCTCCCAGCTCTGTTTGTGTTTTGGATATTTTTGTCTCCCTCAGCCCCCCTTGGCTGTTTTTCCTGCACTGTGATGCTGTGAGTGGGTTCACAAACATCCCCTCCAGCTGGGCAAGCCCCAGCAGCTCCAAACTCCTGGTTTGTCTGGGAGCTTTGGCTGTGGGGTGGGTATGGGCATCATGGAGCCAAAAAATGCAATGGGGGCTGCTCCAGGTGGCTCCTTTCTTATCAGTCCTGTGTTCAGCAGGGATCAACACCTCAGTCTGAATACAGCAGGGAAAACCAAGCTGCTGTATGGCTGCAAAGAGCCTTTCTGCATCCTCTCCAGAGTGGCTTTTGGTGCCTGTACCTGCCCACTGTGAGCCTCTCGCCTGTTAAATTGACCAGTTACACCAGTTCCTCCCCCACTTTGGGACTGGGGGGAACCAGATGTTGGATCCAGGTTAATTTTCTGTCTCCTGTGCCCTTCTCCTTCCACCAGAGGAGGAAGGTTGTGCATGGCTGGGTACCAAAACTCACCAAGAGGTCTGGCAACCTGGCAGCTCCTGGCATCACAGGGGACGGGTTGGTTGGACTGAATCTGTCACTGAGGACACAGGATTTGCGTGCTAGGGGACAGCAGATTTCATCCCTGGCGACTCAGCTGCCTCCTCCAGTCCCTGCCATCAGCTGGGGGCACTGGGAAGGAAGGAAAACCAAGAAAGCTGAAGCCCAGGCTCACGCATGGCTGGACAAGTCACATCTGGCTGATGGGGACAGCCCAGCCTTCCCTGGGTGACACAAGGCCACGGCCACACCGAGCTGGGCCAGCCCTCACTCTGCTCCAGTCATATGGGAGCTGATAAACAGAAATACACAGAAATACAGCCTTGCAGGGGGATCCAGCAGATGCTGCTCTCCTGAGGGATTACTGCACGCCTGCAGTGCTGCCATGGCACTGGGGGCTCCAGGGGTAAGCGACTCCAACCAGCCAAGCAGAGCAATAACCCTGCAGAAAGGCAGTGCCTGCAGTGCTGTGCTGCTGCCAGGCCAATGCAGAGCTCAGAGTGAAGGGGACAGGAGGGATGGCAGGCAGGACCTGACCCAGGACCCCAAATCCCATCTGCAGATCACTGTGATCCCTGTTGGGATTTCTGTGGGGCAGCCTGGCCAGGCCTGGGCTGGGTGCTGAGCAAAGGAGCACATGCAAGGAAGAAATAAATTGAGATTGGGCACCAAAGGAATCAGGTGTGACATGGAGGAGGAGATGAAGAGCTTGTGGTGGGTGGGAAGCCTCGAAAGTCACACTGAGCAGTCAGGGCTGTGTGGGGGCTGATGCACAGCGGGCTGGGCTTGTTGGTGGTGCCTCAGCCCTGCCTTGACCACAGCCACAGGTCCTGGCTGGAAGCCAGGGCTGGTTTGAACCAGAAGAGAGTTTCTGCTTGCAAAATACCCAGTGGAGACACCCAAGAGGGAAGTTGGAGCAGCCTTGCAGCCAGCCCTGAGCACTGCTGCACTGGAGAGTTTCCCATGCCCAGGACATGAAACCTTTTCTCACCCTGCCTTTGTAATTCTGTCCTCTGTGGACAATTGTCACCTTTGATCTTCTGGCTGCTTAAAGGTCTCCACAGTGCCCATGTCCTTTGCCCACTGACAGCGTAGCACTGGACTTCACCCCCAGGATGCTGCTGCCAGCACCAGGGCAAACCTGGGCTTGTGCAAACAGCCAGAGGCACAGACCTTGCCATGTCCCTTCCTGTGGTGCCACTGTCCAGGGTGACCCTGGGCTGGTCACCACCAGCCTGCCCAATGCCATCGATGGCATGGCCATGGCCATGGAAAGGGTGTGGGAAGACATCACCAGGCTGTGGAAAATAATTGAATTGTGGCTAATGTGGAACAGTCCCTGGAATTGTTTCCTGATGTGGAGTTGCTCCTGGCTGGGTTCAGAAGGAGAGAAAGCTCCAAGGCTGGTGGAGGATCTGGAGCTCATCTCAAAAGGGCAACATGGAGTTCTTTTGGCCAAGAAATTGAAGGTAGCTCTCATGCCCTCACTCCTGGGGGAAGAGGGACACGGTGTTATTTTGCCTTAGAGAGCTGGAGCAAAATTCTTCCAGTCCTGACTGGGTGGGAACAAAAATAAGTGGCAATGTGGGTCCTCCAAATAAACAGTGCACATGTGCTGCCATAGCGGAGGGCCATGTGTCTCTGATTTACATGCAGTCTGGGAAGTGCCACATCCGCCTTATGTTTGGAATATTTCAGCTCTCCGAGGCCTGAATTTAACCCCTGCCCTCTCCTCTCCCAGCAGAGCCTGCAGCATCTCTGCTGTTCTTTCTCTTGGAGTAAGCTTGCAAGAAGAGCTCGGTGCTGGAGGGAGCACAATGAGGCTGACAGAGTTTGTGCAGGGCTTGTCAGGGTGTCCAGGCGTGTCACGACGAAGATCCAAGAGAAGAGAAACCACAGGAGCCAAGAAAGGCTTTCAAACCATCCCTGCTCTGCTCTGAGCTCTCCAAATCACTGAATTTAAGGGCTGCTCCCACACACCAGAAGACCTCACTGTTTGTTGGGTAAACCAGGGGAGCAGCCATGTGTGGACATGATTTAAGAGCCATTCCTTCTTCCAGCACAGAGCAGAAGCCCTGGGTAGTGGGACATTGAAGGACGTAGCTCAGGAGGGGGAAGTAAAGGCAGATATTGTTCTGAGCTTTTCCTCTGTGTGCTTCCAGAAAGGGCTTTGGCCTGGAAAAGGATGTCAGGACAGGAAGGATATTGAGTTGGCTTGAGCTCTCACACAAACAGCTGGAGTGACCTTTCTCTAGCAAAACACCAACTTTTGCAGGGTGGATTTGTTCTGAAGGGTATCAGCTCTGGAAGAGAGGCTGTTCTATATGCTGGGGGTGGATAGATAAATAGAGAGTAGATAGATAAACATATAGGTTGGTTGGTTAGTTAGTTGGTTAGTTAGTTAATGTGGGGTGTACAGAAACAGAGACAGACCAATGCAGCCTCCCCAGGACCTTTAGCCGCCCTCGTTCACAGCCCAGGTTTTGTAGGTTTGGGTGCCTCTGGAAGGGCACTCTGTGTATCTTCACCCCGCTCCTGAGTGTGGCAGTGTTTGCACAGCGTTATTGGCTCTCAGCTGCTCCTGGCCTCCTTCCCTTCCTGCACAGCTCCCACACGGACGGGGAAACTGAGGCACACAGCAGCAAAGCGTCTTCTGCAGGTGGCAGAACACAGGGGCAGCACAGCCCGGGCTGGCAGAGCCAGGGGCCTGGCCCTCCATCCTCTCCCCTCACTGTCTCACCGGTTACAGTCTCTGTCACACTTCTAGGAAGATGTCACTGCCTCCAAAGGGTGCCAAACGCCCACCTTGGGGAGCCTGCGGGGTGTGAGTCATGCAGGAAGAGCTGCGAGGTGGGAGCTGGGCACTTTCCAGGAAAAGCTGGGTTGCAACCGCAGCAGCCATTTCCTTGCAGGCTCCAACCCATCATTGCCCTGCCAGGAACAACTGCTGTGCACACGCTGAGCCCTCCTGGGGAGGGGGTTTGTCCCCAACACGTCCCCCCAGCAGAGCTGCCCCTTTCCCACCTCTGGGGTGATCCCAGAAGGAGCTCCTGGCTTGAGGAGGAGTGGTGGTCCCAACCATGGGGCCATCTCTGCCTCTTGGCTCACCCTTCCTGCACCTTCCCTGCATGAACAACCCTTCTCTGCGTCACTGAGCTGATCTTTTTTTAGTTGGTTTTAACCCAAACCAGGCACCGTCTACAAGGAGAAATCTCCAAGCTCCATTTGGGGAGGTTTTCTGGAGACTAAAACCCCTCAGATGTGAAAAATCCACAGCTCCGGGCTCTTCCTACCAAAGAACTCTCTTTTTTCTGGGCTCTTCCCACCCATTGGTCTAAATGCAATTTTTGGGGTGTTATTCCCACTTCTGGACTGAATTTATCCCCAGAACATCCAAGATTTGTAGAAAAATGGTGTTGGAAGAAGAGGGTTTGAAGGTCGCTTTTGAGGGAGGTTGCCATATTTCCTTGTAGCTGAGCTCTGTGAGGGCACAAATGTTAATTTGGGTAATTCCTCATCCCTCATGTCCAGGGGAGGTGAAACAAAGGGAAAAAAAGCCCAGCCCAATTCTTGGAACACCATTAAATTGCATTGTTTTCCCTAGCTGTGCCTCTATCCATAGACCTAACCCAGGGAACAGTCGTGTTACTCTGAGCTTGGCTGCTGAGACTCAGCCAAAATTGTCACAAATACCCTGAAAACGCCAAAAATCCAAGGAATATTCCCCAGCTGCATCTCCCTGGCCCAGCCCAGCTTTCTGTGAGAGATCCCCTTTGTTCCCAGGCCTCCCGACAGCCGTTGTGTGTGCTCCATAAACATCAAATGGAAGAGACGCTCTTAATGTAATTATAATTTAAGCATAAAATATGTCACTTCTGTAGGATTTTGTTGTCTGGTGCGTAATTACTTTATGGCACTATAAAAATATATTGCATTATGATGCCTCGCTGTGCTTTGCTCGAATAATTTATAGCATAGTAATAGTGTGGAACAATATTCCAGACCATTGTATCCAATCTTGCATATAAATAAAACTGTGGAAAATAATGATCTTGGTTAAACGCTCATTTAATTATTTTCCAGGCTTGGCTAAGGGTTTTTATCCCAGTTTCATTCCCACATCCTCACCAGATTATATTCAAACTATCTAGAGGGAGAGCTTTTAAAGCTCACAGAAAATAGAGCTACATATGGAATTTTTTATATATATACTGCCATTTCCAAACAACTGGGGAAAAAAGCGTTTGCTGCAGGGTGACTGGAATTGCAAAAAAATTTCCAAAATTTCTTCCCAAGCAATATGTTGGAAACTTTTTCAGTCCAATCCCACTGAAACATTTTGGTGGCCTAAAAAACCAACCCCCTTCCTTCTGCTTTTGAGGTTCTCAATATTTTTATGCCCTTGAGACAGAACTTTAGTGACTTTTTGAAGCAAGACGTTGATTCAAAAATCCCAACCCCCTCCTTGCCTTCAAAACAAGGAACTGAAACGTTACTCTCTCTTCTCAGCATCTCTTCCTGGGCATCCGCTTCAACCACAAATGGCAAAATATTTCCCACCTGCCAATCCTCATTCCATCCCTGAGATCCTGCCCGGATTATCCTCCCAGGAATCCCATCCCATCCTGAGGTCATTGCCTGTTTTGGGGCCCCTCACTCAGATTTGCTCAGAGGAGGATGCTGAGTGTCCCCAGAGGTTTGGGCCCCCCGCAGGAAAGGGTCACCTGCACTGAAATAATTTTATTTATATTTTGATGTTGTATTTAGCAATCAAACTGTGGGTGGAGTGGGGGAGAAACGTAAGGCAGGAGAACTCCAGGCAAAGCAAGATTCACTGGCAGGGGGTAAAACTGAATTTATGGCTCACAAAGGACTGGGAGGACTCACTGATACTTCAGGGCCTTGCTGGAGGGAAGCACTGATAATTTTCCTTTTAATCTCCATGTTTTCCTCCGTGTGCACAGGTGAAGCCTCATGGAGATGCCCTCCCTCACCCATCAGGATCTTCCCCATGAGGTCTCTCCCTTGCCTTTTCCATCCTCTTCCTCCTGGAGCTAGGGCAAGGGTCTAAAAATAGTGGTGGGCCCTGTATATGCATCTTCAGCAAAGAGATTCATAAATGCAGCCAGGACTGAAAATCAATTCTTTAAAGCTGAAATCAATAACAATAACTAATATTAATAGTGATTATCCTTTCTTTATTGCACTTTGCAGTTGGAAATGAATTGTTTTTAAGGATTAGCGGCAGCTGAACTCTGTAATGCAATGTAAGACTGAAGATTTACTATGAAAACAGAGCTTATGAGGAAAGACCCATTACTGCTGATGGAATACACTTTGGAAAAAAAACCCTCCAGCTGCTGCCGAGCACACGGAGCCTCGACCTGCAGCCAGCAGTGGGTTGAGATTCCTGGCAGGAGACAGGGATTTTTGGGCTCTAACCCCGTCTGGTTTTCTCTCAGTCTGACTTCTTCAGTTCCCAGACATCCCAAATGCATTTTCATTTTTGAGTATCTTTTATCTGAAACAGCTTCAGACATGCAAAACTTGGGGGGAGAGAAGAGGAAGAAAGGGAAGTGTGTTAAGCCACTCACACATACATTTATATATTTATCTGAGTCAGCCATACCTATATGAGACAGCAGTGTCTAGAGCTATCTGCTCTGCCTGTCAGACTTTCCAAAAAGCGCAGCAGATCAGGTGAGCACTTTAGGAAAGTCTGGTCTCCAGCATCCCCATGGGAGCCCCCCCGTGCTGCAGCACTTCTGCAAACTCCCCACTCTGACAATCTGGTTTCAGGGCTGTGTGAAACTCCTCTCTCAGAGGAAGGGCAGGCACCAGGCTCTGTTCTCACATCTCTTCCTCTGCTGTGGGCCAGCCCTAACCCTGCTCCTTCCCTCTGTCTCCTTTCTCTATAGCTGATGGATATTTCAGACACTGGGAGTAGATGTTGATTTATTTGAGTTTCTGTGCATGAAAAGCAGGAGCATTTTTCATATTATAAGGACCATGGGGCTGGTCATGGTGTTCAAACTATGCTCGACCCTAATTTTTCCTTGGAGAAGGCAATGTCTGCTGTGGGGCCATGGAATGACTGGAGCTGGGTGGGGAGATGGGGCTTCACCCAGTTTGTGGGCACTGGGGATGGAGTGTGGCACCTGTCAGTGTGGGAATTCCCAGCAAGGTAACCCATCCACAGCATTCCTGTCATCCCAGCTTGGAAAAGGTGGAAGAATCCAAGCCCAGTCTTGAAGGTGAGGGAACCCACCCATCACACTGACGTGGATTTTCACAAGGAGATGTTTGTGCTTACTAAATGTGGACCTAAAGTTTTCCTACAACTGCCTTGCTCCAGGCCTGGCGTTTCCTCAACCACAAAATCCAGAGGGATGGGGTTGAAGATGACACAGAAGTTCAGAAAAACACAGTGAAAAAACACATTCCTGCCTCTGTTGGTGTTGATGGCAAAGGTCAGGTACAGTGAGATTTTCCCACTTGGGCTGACACCTCCTCCTCCAGCATCCTTGATCTTGAGGCCATTTGGATGAGAAGCTGCTGAACCTTTGATTTTGGGTTGTTTACTCACTTTTCTTTGAACACTGTAAAGTTTTTTACTCTGAGCTCCATGGGCAGAGTGAAAGGCTTTTGCAAACAGCCACAGGTCAGCCAGCCTGAGCACCTGATCCTGTCGTGTTATTGATCTCTGTGGAAGGGGAGGGACATTTTTCACCTGGCAAGGTTCTTTTATTTTTATTTTTATTTTAAAACCACCCTTTTCTCCAGAAATAAAATTGGACTCTCATCTCCATTTTTCTCTGCCATTTCAGTTTGTGGTTGCCTTCCAATTTTAGAAAGGTTTTCTTCAGATTTGGCCTAATGATTCCGGGTTTCAACCAGAAAATAGACTTCCAGAAAATGAGTGGTCACCTCATTCTGGAAACTGGAGCAATATCCACATCCAAAATGAAGGTAACTGTGGGGAGGCCCCTGCAGTTACCCAGAGAAGCTGTGGCTGCCCCTGGATCCCTGGAAGTGTCCAGAGCCAGGTTGGATGTGGCTTGGAGCAGCCTGGAATAGTGGGAAGTGTCCTGCCCCTGGCAGCGGGTTGGAATGAGATCTTCCAACCCTTCCAACCCAAACCAGTCTGAGATTCTATGAACATGGGTAGCTCAACATTTTCCCAAAATTTGTTATTCTTCCCTCAACTCTCCTTCCTTTCCACTGAGTCTCTTCAGGCACCTCAGAACAGAAGCACTGGGAGCTTCCCCAGTTGGGTTGAGCAGCTCAAGTTCCCTTCCCTTGGTGCCATCCTGCAAGGATTTATTGGTGTTTCACTGCTCCTGGCATGTGGTGTGCAGATGTCTCCAGACTAGCTCAGCTTTGAACTTGCTTGAACAATTTGATTTTTTCAGTGGTGCATCATTGCTAATTTCCTTCGACTCATCCTCTGAGGGCGGGAATCTGGAAAACAGCTTCTTTTTCCCATCTCAGAGTAAAAAAAAAACAAAACCCTCCTGGGATTTTGGCAAAGCAGGGTGGTGGCTGTACTGACCACCTCGAAAAAGACCTAAAAATGGTGGCCTGTGCAGATGGCAGCAGCAGCAAGGCTGGAGATTCATCATTCTTGAGGGAACAGCGAGTCCAGCTGGGAGGAAAGACTTGTTCCTGCTGGGATGGGTAATAAAGAAGGTGAATGTGCTGAGCAGGGCAGCTGGGACTGTCCCCTTCCAGTGCAGCATCTGCTGGGTACCAGCATCATACTTTCCCCATGAGTGTGTGGCACAGCAGCACATGAGTCATACTGGAAGACATGGTAAACTCTCCTCCAGCACATGCTAGACCACGTATTTTGCAGATCTCAAATCCGTGAACCATCTCAATCCCGACTGGCAGAGTGACAAGCAGGAGCCATGGCCAGAGGTTTTTAACACGGGATTTTTAAACTCCTGCACCCTGAGGGTGTCAATCCTCCTGGAGATGGAGCCTCCTGAGGTCTGGGATGCAGAGCAGGAAGCAACAACCCCAGGTTTCAGAAAGGAAGTGGTTGGCGATTTATTTTTTTTCACAGACCTAGGTCTTCCTCCTGGCTGCTGTGCCCTGCTGTCCCTGGAGCCAACAGGGAGGGAGAAGCAGAGAACAAGACATGGGGACGGAGAGAAACAAGGGGGAAATGAAATAACATGGGGATTGAGCCGTGCAAAGGTTAAGAAGCTGAACTTATTTAACTCCTGTTAGTTTATTTATTGTCCTCGAGTTATATTTGGGACAGCGACTGAGCAGATTAGCATGGGATTGCTGGGTAGATTTAGAGAGTTGCAGGGTTTTTCTGGCTCAGTGTGCACGGGGCCATGTGTCCCTGTGTGTGCACATGTGTGCCTTGCTCCCACTTCTCACCCAGCCACCCCTTCCCACTCCCGTGCTGGATAAATGTGAACACTCATCTGCACAGTCCGGGGCAGAGAAGGGGAAAAAACCTCCTTGCTCCTTAGGTCAGGACCTAAATTTATGCAGGGTACAACACATGCTCTTTATTATACCATGAAAGCAGCAGGTTATAATTCCTCTGTCCTCAGGAACAGGGCCACCAGCTACAATAAAAATACATATATATACGTATATATAAAATGTCCCCTCCCTCATGTGTGTCATGGGGCTGGATGGGAGCTGGAGCTGAGGAGGGCTGGATGGGGGTGACTCAGGAGCTGTGGCCTTGCTGGCTGCCCAGCACTCTCAGTAGCAGTGGCAAGGACAGGCTGGTGGCAAAGGGCCCAGCAGAGAGCCAAGGTCCCTTCCAAGCCTGGCTGCAGGCTGGTGGTGCTCCCCAGCTTCCTCTGCTTCCCCTCTGGGGTGGGTTCAGAGGCTGATTTTGGGGTGGCTCTTGCAGACCCACCCAAAGATTGGGGTCCAGCCCCATCCCTGCCCCATCCAAGCAGCAGGAGCAGAGCCCAGGCTGGGGCTGGCAGCAGAAGTTCCAAGTGGGCTGGATGTGGTGGATGAGGAGTGAGGTGCCTTAGTCAGATGTCTTGGCTAATATCTCCTATTACATCAGTTTCTTTTCTTTCTCTGTCTCTGTAAAAGAGCCACAAAAAACAATGAGTAATTTTTCTGTGGAATATTCATCTTTAAAAAGCAAGGCCCAGGGCTCCAGCCCTTCCAGCGTGTTGTTTTTCTCCTCTTGAGTTTGAGAGTGTGTCTGGCCTGCAAACCCAGTTGGGGAAAGCTCTGACCTGGGAAGGGAAGAGTGCAGGAGAAGTGGGATGAGAGATTTCCCTGAGGGCGCCAGGTCTGGAGCAGGTGGAAGAAGGAGAAAATAATTTTAAAAAGGCCACACTGAGGAGAGCACTTGTCCTGCCCATGACAACCACAGTGGGGTCTCACCATTGTCCAGGGCAGCAGACATAAAATCCAGAATGGTTTGGGTTGGAAGAAACCTTAAAGCTGATCCCATTCCACCCCCTGCCACGGGCAGGGACACCTCCCACTGTCCCAGGTTGCTCTGAGCCCTGTCCAGCCTGGCCTGGGACACTCCCAGGGGCAGCCACAGCTTCTGTGGGCAATAACTTGTCCAAGAGCAGCCCCAAAACTGTGAGTGTTTACCAGAATGGAAACACACCTCAGAGCAGCATAAAGGCAGCAGTGTGAAGGGCCGTGGTTGAATTTCAGCTTGAAAGAAAGTCCAAACCACAGTGCTGGAGCCAGGTATTAAACTCCCTGGAAAAATCTGTTTGCCTCCTCCTAGCACGGTGCCACCAGCTTTACTGCAAACACAGAGGGAGAACGACTTTTTATGGGTATAACAAAAGCCACCAGCCATTTATTTTATTTATGGAGGCGATGGATAATTGACAGGTGGCTGTCTGAAGGAGATGAAGCCCTCCAGCTAAACACTGAAGCTCCAGCAAAGCTGCAAACAGCAGAGAAATGGCTCCAGAGGTGACAGAATTGTTACTTTTAAGACTGCAAGATATATAAGAGAACAGGGCTGATCTGCACTTCAGAACAATCTTACCTGAGCAGCGAGCTAAATAAAACTGGTGATTTCACACCAGTGTCTACAGCACCTTCCACTGAGCTTCAATTAATGAGTGTTGGTGCCTCGTAAAGGGTCTTGCAAGCCCGGAGGATCCAGGTCCCCATTTTAGGGCTTGAAGTCACCCCATGCTGGGACAGGAGTGGGAAGAGGGGCAGCACTGGGCTGTGCAGTGATCCTGGCAGTTTGTCCTTCAGCAAAGCAAACTTTCCCAGGATCACAGAACAGCCTGAGTTGGAAGGGACATACAAAGAGCATCAAAGTCCAGTTTTGTGGTTGCTGGGGAGGCAAGCAGAGAGAGGGATATCTTTTCTGTGACCTGTGTGCTGGTCTGGGTGCTTCCCTCATGTCCCACAAGTTGCAGATATCAACCTTTGCTTATTTTGGGTGGTATTTTTTCCTTATTTTTTAGTATTTTTTCCTTTTTTGGAATCAGCCCGCCTAGGACTTGGAAGCCAACAAATCTCTTTCAGTCCTGGCCCTCATCCCTCTGGATGGATATGTGCCTATTTCTAAGATACTCAGCACTATCTGCCCCTGACTTTTATAAACAAAAACAGAAGCTTAAACATTAACCCCTGCCCATGACACCACCACAACCGTTTGCTACTCCTTCCTCACACCAGAGATTTTCACGAGTTTCTTAATTCACCTCCAACTTTTTTTCCCCTTATTTTATTTTTCCTTTTTTCCCCCCACTGTTTCCTCGAGCTTTCCCCCCCTGCAGGGCAGGGGAACATTTACGATGTAGAATTACCGAGGCTGTTCCCGCTCTAGTGATTCAGTGTCAGGCTGGGAACGAGGGAACCGGAGCCTGTTACCCGGATCCCTGGGCTTTTCCCACCTCCACAGGGCTCTGCAGCAAATCAAAGTGCAACAAAACGCCTTTGCATCATTTCTTCGAGGAGTCCTGGGCCCTGTACGTTATCTCCAGGGCAGGGTATGTGCTCTAATAAAAGATGGCTTTATTGCCAGCTGCAACAAAGCCAAGGATTCAGGCACATATTGCCTGGTGGGTTCATTGTAAACTCCCTTTTATGACCCTTCCAGTTTATTGCTAATAGAGATTTACAGTGGGAAGAAAGGGCCGTGTGGTGTAATTAATACTGTTATTAGCCTGGGTGGGTTCCGTGCAATGAGCGTTTGGTGTTTGCCCTTCGTTACCAGCCCTGGGAATGGCACAGGGACAGGCTGCAGGGCTGGTGGTACTGGTGGTACTGGTGTTACTGGTGCTACTGGTGCCTTGCTGGACCAAAGTCCTTCTCCATGCAGAGGGAATGTCCACCTCAGCCATCACGAGACACCACCTCAGCTTTCCTGACTGATGGAAAACCATTCCTGTTCCAGGTGATTTTCCCTCCCCAACCATTTTTTTTTTTTTTTTTCACATGGAGGGCAAAGGGAAGGAGGTGGATTCTTTCCAATGGTTTCAGGTATTCCTGGGATTGGGAATAATTTACAAGCTGGACACACAGAAGTCAGCAACTCTCCCCTGGGTCCCTTTTTGATGGGGCTTGTTTTAATCACTCCAGGGAGAGGAACATCAGACACAGTGGTGGGACTGTGCCAAAAAATATCCCACACCTGCTCTGTGGTGAGCTGAGGCCATTCACTGGATGCTGTTGTTGCTCTCTGCCCACCTCCAGCCTCTAGAAATCTTCTGAGCCAAACTCCAGTGCTGCCACCACTGGGGACACTGGAAGTGGCTCCATTAATATCAACCTGGTTTCTATCACTCGCTGCTCCGCTGGAACCAAACCTCAGACGAGGCAAATTTCATGTGGTTGCAGCTTTTTGCAGTGAATGTCTCATGTCGCTCTGCCTGGCAATTAAAAAGCCAAGAACCAGGGTGAGAACAGTCCTGCTAATGATTTGCAGTCAGCTCTTTCCAGCCTTTGCAAAGCCAAAATTGTATCAGTCTCCAGAAGCTGCAGCAGAAGTTAAACATTAAGTGGTTGGAGGTGCTGGAAACTTCCGTGGGTTCTGACTGATCAGAGGTCAAGGATAAAGTCATTGAGAGCGTCCTTCATCTCAGGGAACTGCCATGAACGTGGCCAAGCCCAGAGAGAGACCAGCACCATGAACCCTGCCCCACATAACTGCTCTGCTGGGCAGGCCCCTCTCATCCTCCCAGGAACAGGGAAAATGTTGTCAGCGATGTTCACAAACACAGGAGGGATTTAGGGGATTGACTGTTGGGCCAGGTGGGAGGGAACATCCAGCTCATGATGCTGAAGGGCCACACTTGGCTTTATAAACCTCCTCCAGGCAGCGATTTCAGTCCTGAGCACAAGTCCAGTATTTTTGTGATTATTTGTTTGAATTTCCACACCAGGAATTGCTTGAATTTCCTGTTAAAGGAGAAAAAAGACAAACATTGAGGGGTGAAAAAATCTGGAGGGAATTCATTGGGAATTGGGTACCAAGCTGCCTTTGGGAGTCTGAGCAGGGCCAAGGAGGTGCTGGGCAGCTGCTGGTCCCAGTGAGGTTTGTGCTGGAGCTCACTTGTGTTTTTAGAGAAGGAGCTAAAAGATACCAGGCTCCTTCTCACCACTTCTATTAATATTCAAGCTAATTAACTTCACTGAGAGCTGGAGGAAATTGAATCTCAAGAAGAACCTAAGCTCTGCTTTAGATTTTAAGCCGTTTGGATCCTTTGAGTCGAAGGTTGTGCTTTTATTATTATTGTTTTATTAAACCCCCTTTTATTTTATTATTTTTCCTTGCAAACACCTGGCTCATTTTAGGGGTGATAGAACAGTAATAAATGATTCTTATTAATTGGCCATCAACAGCCAGAGAGCAGCAGGCTCCCAGCTGAACAGAGCACATTTATGGGGGAATTTGAGACAGGTTTGGGGGTCCCAGCAAAGTGGGAGGCTCTTGGTTGGGCACTGAGAATGGGGTCAGCCCAAATGGCTGAGGTAAGGGAGGCCAAATTAAAAAAAAAAAAAAAAAAGCTGAAAAAAGAGAAAGCTTTTAGAAGCCAGAGCTTAAAGACGTGCCCTCCCTCTCTGCCCGTTTATTAAGTAATAATGAAACACTTTTGTCAAAGCTTAGGCACCAAATTTCTGACACCAGATGAGCTCTAAAGCTAATCAGGGGCTGGAAAAATGGGAATATAATTAAGGCTGCTGACAGCCCTGTGTCATTAACCTCCCAGCTCTCAGGTGCCACACTGAACCACATCTGCAGCAGATTCTGTATTACAGGCAGTTGGTTTGAGCTGTGGAAATGAATTTGTCTTTTAATGGCCCCGTGATGGCTCTGGGGCTGTGGCAGAGGGGAGGGGGGTGATGGTCTGTGCTGGGTCCAGCTCGGCTCTCCCCCTGCTCCTCAGTGTAAACAACCAAGGCTCTTCTCATCCAGAGAAAATGAGGTTTTTCTGGGTAAAGGTTCAGGCTGGGGCAGTTCTGCTCTGTCCTTGTAATTAATTATTATTATTATCATTATTATTAGTGTGGGTGTCTGCTTTGGCCTGGTGAAGGGATTCCTGCCCGAGTCCTCTGCAGTAACCCTGCAGGGCTGATACCCAAACCACCTCCCTGCTCCGTGACTCAGTTCCCCTCCGTGCCGAGGAGCTGATAATCTTGGGATCTTTGGGAGGAGGTTTGTCAGTGCAACCGTGTCCATTCCTCTCCTAATTATCCCACTGTGGCAGGGTCTGGAATCCATGTAGAGCACAGCTCTGCCATGGGCAGCACTGGTGCTGGAGCAAAGCTTTGCTTAATTTTTTTTTTTTTTTTTTTAAGGGTTATGTAAGTTTTCCTTTTTTATTTTATTTTTGTTCTCCCCAGGATTTCACCGCTCTGAAGGTTAAAAAGAGGGAAGCAGCTGTTCCCACGCCTCAGCGGCACAAACACCTCGAGCCTTCAAAACGCTCCTGAGAGGAGGAGAATCAGTGGGACAGCAGCGAGGGAAAGCGCTTGGGCCGCTGCCAAAATCAGGGCGGCGGCGAGCCTCGAACGGAGCCGCTTATCTGGGGCAATCTCGGAGCGCGCCGGGGCCGCTTGGCAAGGCGTGTGTCACACACAGGTACCCCGGGACACGGAAAGGGGAAAAGCTTTGCCTGGGCAGGAAGGCGGCTGCGTCACCGCCAGGAATAGCAGCACCCCGGGTCCTGTGAGCGGGGAATGAGAGAGCGCTCCCGGGGACCCCTGTGTGCCCCCTGTGGGGCGGGCAGTGAGCTCCAGCACGGGGAAATGGCTCTCCCCCGGTATAAAATACACCTATGGGGGCTAATGGACGGGATGATCCCGGCGCTGATGGAGCGCGGGTGTGATTTCATCCATCCCCGCCGTCCCCCCGCGGTGGCATCACCCGCCCGGCCCCTCCGAGCGCGTCTGGCACTTTCCCCGCAGCTCCAGTTCGCGCTTTCTGTGCTGTCAGACCCCGAGCCTCGGACGGACAGCAGCAAAACCGCTCAATTACATTTTCACCCTGTCTGCCCTGAGAGCCCCGGAGTGTGCCTGGTGCCACCGCAGACAGGGGAAGGCGGGAGGGAGCTCACCATAAATTCCAAACAAAAGCACCATTATCCATATGGGACCTCGTGAGTGCTTCACATACTCCAGCAATTCCAAGCACTCCGTGTATGGTTCTTGCTCGGTTTTAACTCGCTTTCTTTGAGATGCAAATCAGAGGGATTATATTCAGAGGCTGCATCGGAAAGTCTTTAATCCAAATGGGCTATAAGATTTATTTAGAAGAGCCAAATGTCTTGTCTGGGACAGAAGCAACTGAGCTGAACTGAAACAGATGGACATAAAGGAAATTAAGCAACTCTAATGGTCTTATCCAGAGTTTGAAAGTATTTGGTCTTCCTAAAGCTCCAGCTCCTGGAAGCACATCATGAGACGGGAAGCTCAGGTTTCACTCAAAAACAGCCTTTGCTGTTCACTGAGAAAAACAATAACCGTGGTTTTGTTCCTCCCGTGGACAGACCGAGGGCAGCCTTCCAAATCCTGACTCCTTGGGTTTGTGTCGTCAGAGGAAAATATATTTATTGAATGGGAGTTTTGGAGTCCCCATTTTTGCATCAATGTTGTCATTTCAGCAGCCTGGGTTCAGGATTTTGGGAAACCTGATGTTGGCAATAGGGATCCCAGGTTTAGTAGAATAGGGAAAATCCATCCCTCGAGTCTGCTGAGGGTTTGTCCCTTGGAATGTTCTGCTGTTTCTGGTGGTGAGTTTTAGGGCTCACCTAAGGCTGGGGTTTGAGCAGGACACCAGCACTGCCAAGGTCACCTCCAGCAGTGCTGGATGCAGCAAACCCAGAGTGCACATCTTGGATGCTGATAAACCACTGGGCTGGAAACCTGGACAGCTCAGGCTGTCCCCCAGGATCCCGCGTGTCTCCTCCTCTGCTGAGGTCAGGAGATTCTCAGCTGGCAGAAAAGCCTTCCCTGGAATGTTTGGATATGTTTGGCCCTGGATAGTCTGCACAGACAGCAGAACAGATATGAGGACACACTCCCTGCCGTCCCATCAGGGCATTTCAGGTGGTAAAGATGGTTTCTCTTGGGGAGAAAAGTTGAGGTTTGAGTTGGTCCTACCACCTGCAGCTTTTAGGTGCTAAATAATGACAAGGGTGAATTCTTTATGCTTCCTGAGGCTCTTGACCACTGCCCAGTGGTTAAGGAGATCCCACAGATAGTCTCAACCAGGGAAGTGCTTTTGCAGCTGAAACTCCTGATAAAACCTGAGAGAAGTCTTTGTACTCTCAACCCAAAGCCATTCCCTGCTTGGCTGTCCCAGGGAAGCATCCGAAGCAGGGACACTTCATGTGTTTGTGCATTTGCCATCCTTCACCCCACTGCATTTGCAAGTGGATTAAATAAAAGGTGAGAGAACTGGGGACAAGGGGAGGGAGGGAGTGTGAGAAGGAGCTCATCCATTACCATGCCGTGCACAATGCAGGAGGTCTTGGCCTCCTGGTTTGAGTGCTTATTCCCCATAAAATACATCTGAGAGAAATCAATACAAGAAGCATGCCAGAACTTAAATCAAAGCCCAAGGAAGCGGCGCTTGGTGGATGGAATGACCTTGCAGAGAGCTGTCAAAACCCAGGCCCCAGCCCTGTTGAGCACAGAACCTGCCAGGAAAAAAAAAAACAAAAACAACCTGCAGTGAGGACTTGAGGCTGGCATGTTCTGCCTTGGCATGGCTCTCACTCTGATCTCCGCAGTGGAGAGCACACGGGTGAGAGAGGCTGGTTGTGAGCTGGATAAACGGCACAAGGGCAAAGAGCCAGGAGGCTCCTGGGGCAGCCAGGAGAGCTGATGTGCTCTGTGCTGCCCCTCTGGGCTCCTCAAGTACCTCAAAGATAAGGTGGTGGGGTGGAAGCCAGCTTTGAGATACAGAGAATGCTCCCCACAACCTTGGCCATGTGTGACCTTGGTCCCTGGGGTGCCAGAGTGACACCTACATTATTTTTACTTTTAACCCAATAACCAACCAACCATGGTCTACAATGTGGATTTTTCTACCTAATAACAAAACACCACCCAGACCCATGAAGAAGAAGGTGAAAAAGAAGGACTCAGCCTCCACCCTAAATCCTCCATCTTGCTTTATATCTATATTACTATATTCTAAGCCCTTAAACTCTAGGTTTTTCACCCTGTGATATCACACACTTCTATTCAAACTACACACCCATAACCCTAGTTCTATCATTCAATTTTGGAAGATTTCTCCACAGCCTCATGTCAAATGCAGTGTTTGCTTGGGGGGTCAGTGCCTGTCAGCACAGAAAGCCTAAAATTCTCAGTGAACTGAGACAGAGCAGGCGTCCAACTCCACCAGCTCCACGTCCTGCTGAGCTCAGCAGAGGATGGAGGGCTGTGTCCAGCATCCAGGTCCCCTCCTGCCCCGTGGCTGCCTCCCACTGGGATCAGCCACCTCCCCAGGCAGGTGCCTGACCTTGGTGGCAGGTCACAGCGCCGTGCCACAGACACCATAAATCTGCAAAGGTTTGCTGCAGCCAGGCTCCACCTCTGCAGACCGCGGGGCACATGTTCCCATGCTGGGAAATCTGACCCCTCGGTAGCCTGAGAGACAGGAGAAGCCTGGGTTTGGTGTTTTGAATAAGTGGCTTTTTATCTGAAATCCCTTTGGGAGCATGAGCTCAGTAACCAATGAAATTATATCTGTTGTTTCAAGCAGTGAAGAAAACTTGGCTTGATGTTTATTGAGATTTATGGCTTCCCTTGAGCTTAATTGTCTTTGGGAGCCCTGGATCTTTTTAACGGTTCAGCTAAGTGGTACTAAGAAGGATGGTAATGGTTTGAGCAGTCTGCCCCCTTAGCATATCTCTTTCTCTCACACAATTTGCTGATATTTGGGAAATATAGCTGATACCCTTCTCTCCTGAGGTCACAGCTCTTCACTGGTGTGAAACTTCAAGAGGCTAAACCAGGTGTGAAAAGCTCCCAGTGAGTGTTTGCTCGGCGAGGTGCTGACTTCCATCAGCAGGGCTGTGCTGGGGGAACAGGGGAGGAGGACAGGTCTGTGCCCCCACTGGGGAGGGTCACCTGGTCCCCCAGCTTTTGTCACCCCCCTCCTGGGTGCTGGGATTTGTCTTCCTTGATCTTCCTGGTGTCCATCAGCCTGGTTTGGTGTAGATGCTTCTCTGGTCCTCAGCCATGGTGGCTTTTGCAGTCTCTCTGCTGGGGGGCTCTGGGCTGGCTGCAGTTTAAGCTGCTCCTACCTCAACACAGCCCAGCATCGTTTCCTAAGCATCCAAGAGCTCATCCACAGGTGACCACTGGATTTGGGTGTTGGGATCAACCTATGGAAGTGCCATACGGAGAACACCCCTCCTTTCTGCTCCTTGCACTGGTTTGAACTGGGAAGGGACCATTTGGGCTGCAGGGAGGGATTCTCCTGCCCAGTGCCCACCCCACAGAGACACAGCTTGGTGCTGTTGGTCCCTCAGCAGAGCATCCTCAGCTCCGGAGGGCTCAGATGAGGAGCTGGTCACTGGGAGGGAAACACCGCCCTTGACACGTCGTTATTCCTCTCCTCTGGAGCTTTTTCATCCCTTACTGGGGTGACCCCGAGGGTTTGTTATCTCTCCCCAGCCATCCACCTGAGCCTGTCAGCGTGGGGAGTGACCCTCACCTCTTTCCTCACCTCCCCAAGATGCCGTGGTCACTCGGCCGGGCACTGTCGGTGCTGTCCGGCCGCGGGGATGATGTGGCCGAGGTAATTACAACAGCTCGTTATGGTTCAGCAGGCACCTTCATTAATAAACCTCAGGTTTCAGAAGTGCCTAACTCGGCCATTGGAAACCACATCTGGCTGGAGCTCTGCAGCGTGTCTAAGCTTTCAGCTCATCTCCCTCTGCCTAAGCGGTTTAGGACGGGCAGTAAACAAAGTCTGTTTTGTTGGGTTTTGCGTGCTTTAAGGCAAAGAAAGCAAACACAGGCTGGGCTAATCTCCTCTGCGCAGAGCTGGGGGCTGACAGCTCCTTCCTGGGTCATGCCAGTGGGATTTTATCTCTGCTGTGGCTCGAACAAGGAGCGTGGGGATGTTCTGCCTCCCCTCTGTGTGCGGTGCTGGCTCGTGGCACTCGTCAGGGTGTTGTTACTCTATTGTGGCACCCCTAAATTAAATGGAGTTTCGATGATCATGCTGGATGTGGGGATATCTTGGACTGTGTTGTCTCTCCTAATAACTTTTGGAGCCATGAGCTTCCTGTCTTTTTAGGGCAAAGCCCCTAAAGAAGTTCCGTTCTGAGGGAGCAGAAGAGCCATGAGTGAGTGACATTAACACGTGGCCCTTGCAGAGATGCAGGATTTAAGCCACGAACTGTTCTGCCCACACATCTTTAAAGCTTGGCTCAGCAGCTGGGATGGGCTCTCCAGGGTGGCTGTGGGGTTGGAGCTCCTTCCGTGCACCTGGGTGACCAAACCAGCCCACAGCCCACAGCACCTCTCGGGGTTTGATGGTTTTTCCGTAGCCCAGCCTGCTGTGTGGGAGGATGGAGTGCCACAGTGTGGGGAAGGATGGGGCTGAACTCCACGGGGGTGTGAGGACAGGAGATGGGGTGAGGAGATGAGTTGGGGGATCAAAGGGTGTGGAGAGACAAACCTCCAACCAGCCACACCCGTCCATAAAACATCCCCTCGAACAACCCACGTCCTGCCAGAGCTGGAGACAAGTGAACAGGGCACGGAGTGAGCAGAGACCACCTGTGCATTTCCCAGGTGCTGAGGGTGCTTCCCCACCCTGAGGATTTGAGGAGGAGGTGGCAGCTCTGGCTGGGGGTTGCTGCTGAACTCGCTGGTGGATTTGCCATGAAGTTTGTGAAAACCCTAAACAAAGACCACACACGGGAGGCTCAGCAGAGAGATGTGTCTTAGACCTTGAGGGTAAGAAACAAAAATGCCTCTGTGCCTGACTCACCTGCTGTGTGCTAACACTGACTCATAATTACTGATTTCGATTCAGACAAAAGATTTATCTGCACTGAAACATATGGAAAATGCTAATGTAACCTGGTAGTGGAAAGAGGAGGCTGGGCCCTGGGTAAGGCTTGGGCAGTGCCCGATAGACTGGACCAGCTTCCCCCACCCTGATTTATGTGTGGCTGGTAAGAGTCCCCAAAGCTGGAGAGAGTCTGATCACTCTCATCCCTACCCAATCTGGAGAGAATTGTGCTGGCAAAAGGTGAGTTTTGCAGCAAGGACCATTTTTCTATCGGCTGGGTGGGTCCCTCAGCTCTGGGGATATCCTGCTGTCCCGGGAGCTGAGCCTGGCCCTTTTTCCTGCAGCCCCCTTGCAGGAAGGCAGCTGTGGGATGAAGATGTCTGGCAGGCAGCAGCACATTGGCGCTGGCAGTGTTTTTGCACGGTACCTGCACCCCGGCACAATGTGTGCGGCACAGCGGGCCCGTCACGGCCAGCACGCTCCAAAAGCCTCTCAAAGAAAGGCACGAGCAGCCACAACCCCCAGGAGAGGGCTGGATTAAACACAGAGCAGAGCCAGGGCTTTGTCCCAGGGCTGCAAGCTCCCAGTGTGATGCAGAGCTCACAAACCCCTCAGCTCCTGGCTGATGTTGTCTCAGCAGGGCCAGGCTGGATCCCCAGGGCTGTGCCACCTCCTGCCCTGCCTGTGCCACCTTTCCCTCCCTGCTGCTCAGCGCTGCTGGATGCTAAGTGGAAATTTCCCCCTGTGCCAAGTGTTAAATACTTATCAAGCTAATGCAGCGTCTTTGGAGGTGTGTACAAGAGACAACATGTTACCCTAATTAACGAGCAGCTGGGCTTGGCACCGGGCTCGGCTGCAGCTGCTCCCGGCGCCTTTCCCAGGCTCTGCCTCCTCCACACCATGGCAGGGACACAACCTGCAGCGGGGTCGATGCCTCCAAGGGTCCTTCCTCACTTTAGAGAGCTGGGTTGGAGTTCCCAGCCCAAGCTCTGGAAGTCTGGGGGCTGTTTCTGGGCTGGATTAAGTGACTTGGATCAGTGAGTCTGTTTGTAGCAGCTCAGACAGGTGGAGGAGAAGTTTTGGGGGGCACTGATTTGGAGAACTTTGGGGGAACCCGCTGCTGGAGGAAGATGAGCCATCAGGAGTCAATGGTTTGGATGCTGGTTTGTCCCTCCCTGATGCTGTGGCAGCAGCAGCTCCCTTGGTTGGCTTTGCTGTGGGAGTTGTGCTTGGGCAGAGGTGGCCAAGTGTCACTGGGGTCAGTGTGACAGCTCCAGAAAATGGGACATTTCTGGTGGTATCAGCTCTGGAAAGAGAGAGGGGCTAGGATGGGTTTGCAGAGGCAGCCTTGGGGACAAGGCTGCAGAGCAGGTCTTGGGTGGTGGGAACCATTTGCAGAGTTTCTCATCTGGTTGACTGCATCTTCCCAGGGCCCAGCCCCTTTGATCTGGACCAGTGTGGATCAATTCACTCCTCCATGTACCCACTCAGCCCCAAGCAGAGCTGCTACACAAACCCTCCCCATCCTTTTACATTGCCTTGAGCTCCCTAACTCTCCAACCCCAGAGAAGTCATCTCAGCAGTAGATGTTTGTATCATGACCTACATTGCTATTGGGTTTTAAATATAATTTTTTTTCTCCCTGTGCCATATACCAGCTTCCCACATGCAAATTGCTCTGAGTGAACCATTTATCTAGAAAATAAAGGTTATGTTCTCAAAAAGCATTTAGTTCCCTTTCTGAATGATTGAGCGAGTTTTCCGCTGAGAAAACAAAGGTCTTTAGCACAGTCCAAGCCAATGACAGGGAAAAAGGTTCAGGTAAAACCCCTCCATTTATTTAACAGCTCCCCCTTCCTCATTCATATTTACAAGATAAAAGGGGTTCCATCAACCCATTAAAGTTAAAATATGTGTCCTGTCTTCAAGGAAAGCAAATCCCATCTGGCATCCCTGGAGGAATATAACCTTAACTTCAGCTTAATGCCACATTAGGGTATCTTACAGATTCTGCCTGAGATTTACCTGCCTTAAAGGGAGATTTATTTCTGGAACAAACAGGCTCCTGTGACAAATCTCCTTCCACGAGCACCTTTGCAAAGAAGGTGAATTTTTGCCTGTTCCCTGCTCTCTGCCCAGGGCTGGAGGGGTCAGTGACACTGAGTGATCTCTGATCCTTGAGAGGGGATCCATGGCCAGGCTCCATCCCCTGTCTTGGGAGCTGTGGGGTGGATGCCTGGGGAGCTCCAGGTGCTTGAACTTGCCTGGGAAATCAGAGAGTTCTCTGCAGCCCCACGCCAATGCTGAACTTCATGTTGGATATAGCCAGGTGATCTCCTTACAGATATTAACCAAAAATGGCTTGGGATGGAGATCACGGCCTCCTCTGTGGGGTCATGGGGATCAGAAAGCTGTACTGCTTGTCTGGAATTATTCAGAGTTACCTGGAAGCACACTTTAGTAGCCATTAGTTCATTACTATTGCTAGTTTTACTGATATTCATAAAAATTATGAAGGCTTTTCTAAATGCCAAATGGATCAGAAATCCTTTTAAGTGTACAATATTCTTTTTAAAAGTCGTGAGTCCAAAATAAGAGGAGTCTGTGTGGGGTTTCCCCTTTACCTACACCTTGGGTTGCAGTTGTAACCCTTCCTCCAGACTGTTTGCTCCTCAACAAGCACAAAAATGTGAGGGATACTCTGATGAAAGGGTGGATTTTGAATTGATGCAGCTCCTGGGTGGGGTTTGGGGCCAGGGGATGTCCCCTGTCACCAGCCTCAGATCCTCAGCTGTTGATGTACACACTGCTCAGCCTGAGAATGTGAGGACAAGTCAGCTGCAGGTGGGTGAAACCTATCTCCTCTCTACTCAACTGGCCTGCCTGACTGGTTTTTTATGATTATTTTTTATTCTGTCTCCAGTTAGGCAATACAGTTGCCTGTTAGAAATATTGCCCTGGGCTGCCAGCTCAGCCGAGGAGAAAAGGGGGTGTGTGTTACCGAGGGAGGACGGGGATCACCCCCTCACCCCTCCCTGGGGTGGGCACCTCTCCCCTTCCCCTCTGCCAACCCCCTCATCCCTTCTGCCATTCAATAGGAACTTCCTTTTGAGGGAATTTTCTTGAGGTCCCCTCCCTCTGCAGCTCTCCCACACCCTGAGGATCACTGGAGGTTGTTTGACCGGAGTGGGTGAATTTAAGCCCAGCCCGTAGTTTGGGATCATTAACCATCCAGGTGCCCCTGGGAAGAAGCAAAAAGTATTTGGGAAAATTTGCTAACAGACTCTAATGACTTCATAATAATAATCCCTGTTGGAGGGAGCCTGGCAGGTTATGTGAATGTCAAGTTTCCTTGCTCTGCCCAGAGCTGGCTCCTGGTTATGTAATTGGGGGTGTGACCTCCAGTGAGGGGGAGAAAGGGAAGACAAAGGAAAACACGGCCCCACTTCCATGCTGGGATGAAGATGGAGCACAGGAATAGGTGTTGGCACACAGCCTGGGCACAGCTGGGCTTGGAGGGGCCACAGCAGCTCCCACACTCAGCTCCTGGGATGGATCAGGGTCTGCCCAGCACTCCTGGATGTGCCACTCCCAGCAAAATCATCTGAGACCCCAAGTGACACGGGAGGGTGATGCTGGTGCCTCCCTGCTGTGCTGTGCAGAGGAGGGGGGACACAGGGCAGACACACATCCCTGAACGGGCTCTGACACATCACAAGCCCTGATCCCTCTGCCAGGTGAGGTCTCTGGCTGTTTCCCCAGCTCCCCAGGTTGTCATTCCTGGTGTAGTTCCTGACTTGGGGACACAGGACATGCAGTCAGGGGTCTGCTCAGGGCTCCTCAGAGGTGGACACTTGAGGTGGCTCTGAGCATCCATCTCAGCTCACAGCAAGACCTGGACAGGGGATGTGGCTCCTAAAAGCTTTGAGTGCTCTCAGCCAAGGCTGGCTGGGTGGGAATGCTGCCCCATTTTAGGGGGGCTGTCGGGAATGCCTCCATTTGCCCGGTGCCCAGGTCTGAGCGAGGCTCACGGCTCGCCGAACACTGCGGGCTCTTCCCCTGGAGAAGACAGAACCGCAGAGCTGTTGAGCCGTGCCATGGTTTAAAACACGCTTGGCATTACCTGGCACACCCAAGGCACCGGGATGGCCTGTCCTGGAGGACAGGGAGCCGGAACAAAGCAGGGGAGCTGCACTCCGCATCCCACAGCCGAGATCACACAGGGGGATCACCGCCTCCTTCCCCAGGGCAGCCAACACTCCCGGGGCTCCCGCTGCTCAAGCTCCGGCTTGTCTGCCATCAATACTGTTCAAACAAGCCCAGTCGCAGACGTAGCTCGGGGCCAAGTCGTGGGGCAGGCGGGAAGGAGCAGCCCGGCCCGGCCCGGCTCCAGCCGGGGCTGCGGGAGGTCCGGGAGGACGCGTGGGAGCCGCCGGCAGCGTGTGCCAGCCGGGCTCTGCCGGCCGGGCTCTGCCGGCCGGGCTCTGCCACCCGGGCTCTGCCGGCCGGGCTCTGCCACCCGGGCTCTGCCGGCCGGGCTCTGCCAGTCGGCTCTGCCGGCCGGGCTCTGCCACCCGGGCTCTGCCACCCGGGCTCTGCCGGCCGGGCTCTGCCAGTCGGCTCTGCCGGCCGGGCTCTGCCACCCGGGCTCTGCCACCCGGGCTCTGCCGGCCGGGCTCTGCCAGTCGGCTCTGCCGGCCGGGCTCTGCCACCCGGGCTCTGCCACCCGGGCTCTGCCGGCCGGGCTCTGCCACCCGGGCTCTGCCACCCGGGCTCTGCCGGCCGGGCTCTGCCAGTCGGCTCTGCCAGCCGGGCTCTGCCGGCCGGGCTCTGCCGGCAGGGTTCTGTCAGCCGGGCTCTGCCAGCCGGGTTCTGCCAGCCGGGCTCTGCCAGCCGGGCTCTGCCAGCCGGGCTCTGCCGGCAGGGCTCTGCCACCCGGGCTCTGCCAGCCGGGCTCTGCCGGCAGGGCTCTGCCACCCGGGCTCTGCCGGCCGGGCTCTGCCGGCCGGGCTCTGCCACCCGGGCTCTGCCGGCCGGGCTCTGCCAGCCGGGCTCTGCCGGCCGGGCTCTGCCACCCGGGCTCTGCCAGCCGGGCTCTGCCGGCCGGGCTCTGCCAGCCGGGTTCTGCCAGCCGGGCTCTGCCGGTCGGGCTCTGCCGGCCGGGCTCTGCCGGCCGGGCTCTGCCAGCCGGGCTCGGCCAGCCCGGGGCTTTTCCTCCGCACCTGCGGCCACTTTGAACCCCGGCCTCGGCCCGGAGATGCCAGAGATGCGGGAGAGAACGTGGGAGAGCCGTGCAGCCGCCCCCCAGCCCGTGTTGGTTCTTTTTTTTGAGCATCCCCCGGGAGATGCCCCTCCTTGCAATAGGGGCATCCTGGGATCTTAATGCAATTGCTGAATGTTCTACTCTCTTCCTCCCTCCTGCATTTTTTTTTGGGAATTCCCCACAAGAAATGTGGGGAGGATGCAGAGAGGGGAGGCCCTGGGTGCTCCCTGCAAGGCACCCATGGAGAGAACCCAGTTTTCCTGCTGGGAGGCCACTGTGACTGTGATGGAGAATGCAGGCAGCTCTGGGAGAGCGTGAAACACGCTCCTCTAGGGGAGGAAATAAAAAAAAAAAAGGCAGACAGAAAAAAAAAAAGAAAAAAGAAAAAGGCTTCTGAAGCTTAGAGCTGGATATTTATACACTTGACATAAAGGATATTTCTGCATTGAAGTAATAAGCGTGACTCAGTAAACCAATGGGGAAAGGGTGTTCCCTTTGCAGCAAAACCTCAAAAGATCAAAGAACTCCATGAACAGTTTAACATTTCGAATGTTAAAGGAATTGGGTTCCCCTCCCTCTCCCCTTCACCCCTCCTTCAAGTTTTGAAAAATAAATGGTTTGATCTTAGCCGTGAAGGGAATGTTTCAGCTGCTCTGGGGAGGTGTGGTGCTGCCTGGGCTGAGCACCAAGGTCATGGCATGTGTGTCCAGGACCTGGCTCCCTGCTTGGGGATGTCCAGCTCTGCCTGGGACAGGGACAGTCCTTGAGGCTTCCCATTTCACAGCTGAGCTTACGCTGCTTTATGGAAATAGCCTTTTCCCAGATTTCACTGTGTTCTTCCCTTGGGCGAAGCGAATCCTGATATCTTTGTGGGTATGTCCAGCGGTGGGGAGACTTCCCGGGCTGGTTCCTGGCCTCTGGCAGCAGCCAGCAGCAGGAACTGCTGCTCCAGTGGGAATTCCACGGCGGATATTCACCAAGGAAGGATCCAGCCTGGTCGGTGGCTCTTGGACACATGCGCTTCCCTGGGATCGATAGGCTGGAGTAATATATTGCCCCGAGATAACAAATCACTTAGCTTATTGGGTCTTAATTAAGCCTCTTTTATCTCCGTGACAGCCACACACCTGGGCTATGGCCCCGGCACTCCATGGCCGTGGGGACGCCGTGCCGGAGCCGGGGGATTGATGAGGCTCTGCTGGGTGGAATTACCTCATTGTGTCCCTGGCACTTGGGGCCATCCATCTCCTCCTGCCTCCCCCTTTTCCCCATCCCACACCCGCAGCACCGGGCACTGCCCTCCATCCCAGAGCCCTGTGAGCTGGGACAGGGCCAGGGGACACCCCCAGAGGTGGAGGAGCTGGAGGAAGTGCCCTGTTTGGCCTGGTGGGTAATGGATACAGTTGTTGTAGTCCCTGACAGGGCGAAATGAAGACCTACATCACCGTAATGCATTGTCAGGCCGCCAGCCCAGCGCGGCCGCCGAGATGAATGAATGCAATATCTCCGCCTGCCAGGGGGAAGGAAGGGAAGAAGGGAAGGGAAGGGGGCTCTGCTGCTGCCTCTGGGCTCCAGGCAGAGCCTCTGCATTGTGAGGCTGGAGAAGAAAAGGCATTTTTTATTTGCGAGGCGGAGGTTGAGGGTGTCTGATCCCCCCGGAGCTGTGACAGACAAGCGGCTGGGATGCTCCTGTGATGAGTTCATCTGGCACTGAAGCAATCTTGCCCCCACGTTGTGCCCAGCTGAGGCAGCAGGGCAATTTACTGCACTGATCAACCCCAATTTCAGCTCATGTAACCCAAGGATGGAGGGGAACCTGAGAGGACCACGCCGTGTGTACACAGCAACAGGAATCTGAGGCACGGGCTGCGTTCAGTCATTTGAAAGTAGGACAGTTTTTACTCTGAAGTCTGACTGCTGCTGCTCTGACTTGGAGTGAAATAATGAGGGCTGGGAGTTGCAGGAGATTCACAGCTGAGCAGCCAGGTCCTGCAGGACCCTCTGTTTCTGCAGCATCACCCTTAGGTGGATTCTTCAATCCTCTTCCACCTTGCACTTGTCCTTTCTGGCAGGCACAGAGCAGCAGGAGGAATCTCTGCTCTGCACCCTGGCACTGGGGCAGGCTGGTAAAGGCATTTCCAACACCAAAACCAGCTGGAAATGACACAGATATTCCCAATATTCAGGTCACACTGTGGTCATAGGTTGATTTTGTGACCATGGGAAAAATTGCTTTGGATTTCTCCCTTTCTGAACATATGATGTGTCGCTGGAACAGGGAAGTGGTCACAGCACAGTTCAGTGAACACCCAGATGATGCTCTTGGTCATATGGATCAGTCCTGGAGTTGGACTTGATGATCCTTATGGATCCCTTCCAACCTGAGATGCTCTGTGGAGCAGCAGTGGCCACATCCAGCCTCTCCTGACAATTTCTGACACTTCCAAGAGCAGGTGCAAGGTGCAGAGTGGGGACTGGGCTCTGACAGGGCAGACATCACATGCTTGCAAAGAGTCAATTAAAGCAAGAAAAGAAGGTTCTGAGCCGAAGGACAAGGAGCCAATAACTCATCTGAGTGCTAAACAAAGTCCAAAGTACTCACATTACACCAAATCCAACTGAAGGCAACACCCTTCTCCTGTTCCTGAGTTTTCATGGCTATTTACAGGTTTTGGGACGAACATGAGAAGGTTGATACAGGAATGGCCAAACCCTACAAGCTGTGGGTAAAACCTTCCCCTGCAGACTTTTTCAGTGGTGTTATTAAAGCCATTCACAACGAGGCTTCCCCATGATAAAAGGTTGCTCCTGATCTCTGGCCTCAGGAAGGACAGAATTCCCTTCCACAGTGTGAGATGTTGGAATCTGGGGCTCTGTTCAGCTTTTGGCTTCCCCTTCCCCACAGCTTTATCCAGAGACCAAATTGCTGCTCTGGAGGGTGGTGGGGAGTGATGGGCAGGGCTCAGGAGGGGATCAGAGCAGCCCCACCAGCTCAAACAGCAGGATTAGGCACTGCTGCCCAAAGTGATGCCATTGGGTGCAGGAAAAACCCCTCACACCATGGCACAGGTATCTCTTATCTCTGCACACATTTCCCAGCCTCGTATCATCAATAACTGAGCAACACCTTCAGTTGTCACATCAGCCATGTGGCCACTGTGTCATTTTTGGCCTTTCCCTCCCCTCCCCACCAAACTGCCCAGCTCTCTCCATACACAGGATGGTAGAGAGCCCCAGCTCTGCTTTTTCTCTTGGCTGGGGTTGTTGCTCCAAGTTTTTTTCCCCTGAAAGGTTAGGCCAGCCCCGTTCAGAGCCCATCTCCATGGCTGATATACGACGCCCTTGTAATCTCCAGTGACATAAATTTCGCTCCTGTTTGTGTCCCCGTGTCACATCCTTCTTGTGCCGTGTCTGTTATTGTGTCAGGCCTTGCAGTGGTGTTTCAGCATTTTCCCTTGTTTGTCTTCTTCACCTGAGGAACTCCATTATGGGATGTAACAGCTTTAATAGCTTGTAAACGGGAGACTGGAGATTTTATGCTTCAGGGAGTACCAGTCACGGCAGCCACTATTCAGGAGTGGCCTTTGCCAGTATTTAGTACCTACACTGGGATTTTCATCCAACTTTCTTTCAAAAAAAAAAAAAAAAAAAAAAAAGGAAAAGATAGCTATTTTTAAAGTTGTCAACCCTTACCAGAGGTCAGGGTTGTTCCTGCTGGGATTTGGAGGTGGAAGCTGGGACAGACTGGGAGCAAATGGTGGGTCCTTTCCACATCCAGCACCAGCGCTGGGTTTGTCCCTGTCACCTGCACTGATCAGCCTTGAACCAGAGCTTGAGATGTCCAGCTTTGCCACTCTCTTCCCAAAATCCTGCCCTGTGCCTGGTGGAGCTGGAGCCCAGGCTTGGCCTCTCTGGCTGTTTGACTTTCCCTCATCAGCATAGAGCAGCGTGTGCTGCAACCAGGATCTAATTAAGCTGGCTAATCTGAAGGAGGTACTACATCTCCATGGAAAACTGCTTCAGTTTGGCTTCTCTGAATAATAAACAAACCACTTGGGCAGATGATAGGGTATTTAAGTGTTTACTCTTCAGAGCATTAAGTGCTAAATTTGTTTTTAGCTCCCCTATGAAAAGCCCTTGCAGAGTAAAAGCACACAAGGGTCTCAGTCATCCCTCGCAGTTTTCCTCCACTCCTGCTGTGTCCAGGGGAGAGCCTGGCTGTGCAGCAGGCAGGAGCAGTGACCTTTAGGATCACAGGTTGGATCTGCTGGCAAGGGGCAGGGGATAAAGCAGAGCCAAGCCCCAGATGCATCCATGGGGATGCTGTGTGCAGAGCTGGCCCAGGCAGGGTCTGTCTTCAGTCACACCAAACTGCCATGGCCATCCTCTTCTCTTTTTTTTTTTAATCCATTCCATCCATCACTTAGTGTAATAAATTCCCTAAATGGAAAAGATAGAGACAAAACCCTCAGAGTGAGCCAGAGCACAGAGCTCATTTCTCCTGCTTCCTCCTCCTTGCTGTGACACGGCTCCTTTGGCAGCTGAGGCTTGGGATGAAGGACCTGGGCAGGATTCGGCCAGGAGAATGTGGAAAGGGGAGGAAAAAGGGCACAGGGATGGATGTGTGTAACCTCAGGCGTGGAGAGGTTGTTGCAGCCCACGTGGGGCTGTGATGGGCTGTGCTGGTCACATCTGGCCACTGCTGCCCAAAGACCACGGCAGGGAGGCCTCGGGGGCTGAACTCGCTATAGAAAAGGGACCACAAAACCAACAAAACAACTTTCCATTTCTAAAGCTTGAAGGGGTTTGCACCCTGCCATGCCAGGACAAAGGGAGAATTAGCAGCCAGCAAAGAGAAAAACAACACAAAGCCACATCACGGTGTCAAGAAGCCAAAAAGCCTTTTTCCTCCTTCACGCCCGGGTCCGGCTTTGGCCACTCTGGTGGTGGATGCGGAGCCGATGCGGTTCAGCTCTGCAGCACTTTGCATTCATCTGCCTGTGCCTGGGCTCAGCTCTCCCCGCTGTTGCTTCAGCTGTGAATTTTTAAACCGATTTTGACACATCAAAACCGATGCAGGATGACTCAGAAGTTTTCAGACAGAACTTTCTCCTTGCAGCAGGGGAAGGAGGGGGCGCGTGCATATTTAGCAGCAGCCGCCTCCTTTAAATCGACCTTTTTTTTTTTTCTTTTTTTTTTCTCTCCAGAAGAATATTATGGTTCAGGCAAATTTGGGATGTGTCTGAACATGCTTCCCCGTCCACATCATGGATTCAATTACAACGCAACACTTTGCAGATTTCTGTTAAATTTTAACTCATTTCACATGGGTTGGGTGAACTTTGCCTGACATTTGGAAGCAGGCAACTTGTGTCATCAGGTTACACTCACACTTATCTCTGCAAACATATCCTTGTACCCAGCCCAGCACCAGCACAGCCGTGGTTGGCATTAATTGGACCTGAAATGTGCTTTCCTGAGGCATTTGGCTGCTGCCTGCTCAGGGAGGGCGGGTGTCACTCTGTCCCTGTGCCACTGGCCGTGTGCTTGGGCATCTATGTGGGGTGCACAGGGGCTGAGCATTGTGGACAGAAACTGGTGGTGTTCTGGCCTTGCTGGGAGGTTTTGGTGAAGGGCAGAGCTGGAACCATGAGAAGGGGAAGGTGCTGAGATGATCCTGTTGTCTGCCAGCCTCCAAACTGTGGGGATGCACTGGCAGCAAAGACAAGGGGGTGCAGCTGGTGGCCCCAAAATCTGGGCAGTCCCATAGGTCCATGGCAAAGCAATGGAGAAGGGCCTCTCTCCTGTAGGCAGGAACAGCATGGCTGGGTCACTCTTTGCAGGATCATCCTGGAGGATTCCCTGCTCTCCTCCACTGGAAACCCAGTGCTGAACATCTCCTTTGAGCAGGAGGTCTCTGAGATGGCTGAAAACCCAGGTCTGATCAAAGCCTGGCTGCTCTCCTGCTGCCAGGCGTGCACAGGGGGAAGAGGGAAATATTAAAACCCCAAGATCAGTCAGTGGCTGGTTCTTACTTCAGCTGCACCAAGTGACCGGCGCTGCTGATCAAAGGCCTCGCCACTGTTGTTTTAAAGGTGACATTAACATTTAAGGAGCTTTTGAAAGCCCTGGCTTGCAATAAAAGGCCAGACACTCAGTCACAGAGCAACTCAAACGCAAGTTTAATGATAATGAAACAGCCTTTTGTTCTTAAGCTCAAAGAAGAACCACAGACCTATTTATAGTGTTTATAATAAGGACTGTGAAGCCTTTTACACACAATCCAGCAAACCCATACCTGTGAATTACCCAAGGATCCTGAGAGTGTGCAGAGAGATTTTGTGCTTCTCCTTGGCTTCCAGGCACAACTGCCACTCTTCCTTCCAGGCAGTGGTGCCAGGCTTTGGCCAGCATCAGCAGTGCTCTGAGGATGTCTCTGCCTGCTTGTGAGGCTCTGCCAGGCTGTGATGCCAGCCTGGGATCCAAGAGCATGTCCCCAGCCCGGGTGGCATGGCATGGCATGGTGCAGTTGGCACAGCGTGGCTTGGCACAGCTCCTCATGGCATAGTTTGGCACAGCCCTGCTGCTCATCCCATTCAGGATGTGTTCCCTGCACCTGGAGGCCCCTGCACAGCCATATTTTGGTGCCCATTGGCACATCAGGCACCTAACCCCTGTTTCATACCAGCTGCAATCACCATCTTCCCCTCTCTGCAGCCCCATCCCGCTGCCTGCACCCACCCAGACTCCCTGAGGATGTTCCCTGGTGCAGAGCAGACCCAGGTGGCTGGGGCTGCTGGTCCCCTCTGCTCTTGGAGCCGGATCTCAGAGAACCAGGCACATTTGGCAACGTGGTGCAGGCAGCCACGGGGTGCTGGGGGCTCAGTGCTCACAGCCACCAGCCTTCTGCCAGCACCTGGGTTATAAATAGCCTGGAAATGGGATCCGAGCAGATAGGAGCCACGGCTGGGTAAGAAAATCCTCCTCTCCCTGCACTGGTTCTGGCTGTTTTGTCTCTCACTGTGGAGCTCTTTGCTTTATGGCTCCCAGCCCTGTGCTTCACCCCTGAGTTCCAACATGGGCAGTGGCTGGTACCTTCCTTGTCACAGGCCATTGGAAACCTCCAGCCGATTCCCTCATCCTGCAAAGTCCTGGAGAGCCTCTGCTCCACTGTACGGACATGTTTTTATGCCAGTGTGTTACATCAAAGATCTTTTTTTACGCCTCCTCATCCTCCTAGATGTGGTAAATAGTGCTGGGTCCCGATCACAAGCATTCCCTGAGCAGGGAAAGAGCTGGAGAGCCAAGCAGGAGCAGGGAAGGGAGCTTTGTTCATTTGGTTCCTCAAGGGCTCAGGCCTGGCAGGTCAGAGGTTCCAGCAGAAGGAGGAGTGGAGGATCAATATCCTGCAATGCTGCCCCAAACCCTTCCTGCCCACAGCACTATCCAAGGGGGAATTCCCTCTCCTGCCTCTTGCAATGGGGGCTCAGGATCATTATTTCTGTTTTCCAGAGGGATGAGGAGGCACTGCACCCCAAGTCCTTTCTCTATGCTCTGTCTCACCTGGTTGAGAGCTTCCTGAGCTGGGATGCTCCCAGAGCCAGGATGCTCTCAGATCTGGGATGTTCTCAGCATGGTGGTCATTGTCTCAGAGCCCAAGCTGGGAGCTGGGATCTCCCCTTTGATTTCTGAGGGCATGGAGAGCCAAATAAATTAGCAATGGGAATGTGAGGGGGTGGGGGAGGCAGGACAGGGAGAGCTGGAAGTGACCCGGGCCCAGGGAACAGATGCAACTCATAACGTTAACGAGGGGTTTTCCCCTCCCCAAAGGCACTGCACTCTTGAGAACAGGGGGTTTTTCTATCCCATGGCAACACCAAGCAGGGAAAAAATGGGCCCGGCTTTTATTTCATTTTTTTGTCCTTTACAGGAATCGCAGGCAAACAAAAGCCCTGAACAGATTTATCATTTTTCTTTCTCCCCCACCCCCTCCTTTTCTTTCCTTTTATATTTTTTTAAAATAGGGTTAGAACAAGATGGATGGTTCCCCAGGCCCAGGGAATGAGCAGATCGAGGCAACCCTGTCGTCTCTGGCATCCCATTAAGCCAAGCCCTGCGAGGAGGCCGCCCTAGGACTTATTAAATTTGCCCCAGCCCAGACCCCAAACCCCATCCCCAACATGGGGCTGCCCCAGCTCAGCCACCTGAGTCCCACCTCACCTCCAGCACCTCCAGCACCTCTCCTGCATCCCCCCAGAGCATCCCCAGCCCCTCTTTTGCTCCACATCAGCCCGGGAAACAGCTCCATCCATTCTTGTCAGCCGAGGCCGATTCGTCACCGCCGGGGTGACAAGTGCTTGTATGGCTCTGTCAGCCCCTCGCCAGCCTGGCCTGGGCCCCCTGCAGCAAAGCCAAGGGTCCCCCCAGGGAGGGGGCTGGGGGCAGTGGAGGGGGGCACGGCCAGCCCCGACCTACCCCTGACCCGGGGGCTGCTGTGGCTGGAGAAACGCAGCGATGGAGGGGCAGCACAAAGCGGGGGAAAAGGAAAATATAAGAGGGTAGAGAGATAATCTGAGCCCTCTCAGGTCTGCACGGGGCAGGCTGAGCTGGTGGGCAGGCAGGGATGATGCTCCTCATCCTCATCCCAATCCCCATCCCCACCAGCATGGATATTTCCACTTTAATACTTAACAAGGCTTTAAAACCCTTCCGCAGCCGGAGTTTGTTCTCGGCGATAAATTTTGAATAGCTTATAAATTATGGACACCACACGGTGTCTGTGTCTGGGAGCCAGGCCTGGCCCCAGATTGCTGCTCCGTGGTGTTCAAGCCGTGCTGGCATTACCGGGAGCTGGATCTGGGATAGAACATTCCCGGGATCAGCTCACATCCCAAAGCTCGCTCACGTCTGCCTCACACCTCCCAGAAATCATCCCCCAGCAGGCAGGAATGCCAGGGCAGAGTTACAGGGGGAGCAGAGCAGTGCCCAGCACCTCTGTCCCCATGGATATGGGGGTATATATAGCCAGGGATATATGGCTAGATGGATATATATAGCCAGGGAAATATGGATAAATGGATATATATAGCCACCAGCACATGCACAGGGTGGAGGGGTCAGGTTGCCTAGCTCCTGTTGGCAGCCAGCCCCCAAATGCCCCAGCTCCAAACCAAACATGGCCCTGCCACAAGACCCACAAACTCCTGCTAAAACCCCTGCAAACTACAAGCCCTGGATCCTACAGAAAGCCCTCAGCTCTGGGGCTGGAGGGGATCCATCCTGGACAAAAAATCCTGTCTGGGAGAGGTGATTTCATTCACAACAATTCTGAAAGCCAAAGGGGGCTGTGCAATGGGCTTTTCCCACTTTTTCCCTGGCGCAGTAATTAGGTTACAGCATGGCTCCAGCTGTATTCCCAAGCTCTGATGTCCAATAAATGTGTACAATGTTCATATATGTGCCTGCAGTATATAAAGGCTGGAGGAAAAGGGCCAGTTTTCACTACATTAATTCATAAAGCAGGTCAGGCTGGTCTGGCCCTTTACCTCACTTGTTATTTCTATTTATTAGTAATATTGATGTTTCAACCAGGGAGCAGGACCCTATCGAGCCAGCTTTAATATCAGAAAAGATTTAGCAGGAGAGAGCTCTGGAATGAAGCAACAACCCCAACACTGAGCTCCTGCACTGTGCAGCTCACAAACACTGTTGTTATTATTTGTGATCTTGTTTTAGTTTGCATTTTGCTTCTGTGGCAGACCCAGAATCTCTGACTACCCTGCCTTGGACACGTCAAAGTCTGGCTGCACCCTCACCAGGTTATTAAAAACTCCTGTCAGGACTGAAAACTAAAGAGGTTTAAATGTTGTGGAGCCATGGTGATAATGGGGCAGGTACTCACTGGTGTCATGAGTTGATCTGAGCTCTGTTAATTGGCTGGGGAGGGTCTGGAAGGGCTGCTGGTGTGGGCAGCAGGACAAGGACAGGGACAGGGACATGACAGCCTCTTGTCCATACAGGCCTGGACACCCTTCTCCCAATTTTTCTCCTCAGGTTTTGGTGGTTTCTGCCACATTCCTGCTGATGCTGCAGCACCTGATGGAGAAACCAGGCCACCAACAAAATTCTGGATAAAACTGAGCTGTGGCTGCAGAAGCAGGGATTATTTGGGAGCAGCCAGCTCCAGCCTGGAGCAGCAGGACTGTGCTTGCCTGGCATCAAAGGCAGCACATCTGGCGGGGCTGGGGATGGATCCCTGCCCAGAGCTCATCCCAGCACTGTGGGATGGCACCCATGGGTGCCCCTGGGACTGGCACACTGCTGAGCCTGGCTTTCCACACAGGGAAGGTGTTTAGGCTGAACTAGGGAGTGATCACACACTCAGAAAGCCAAAACGAAGTTTTTAAGCCCAGCCCACTCAAGAGGGATACAAAGGCCAGAACCACATCTAACCCAGCTTCAAATTGGTGCCTACTGAGATGCTGAGCAAGAGCCAGGCCTCAGCCTTGAGTGAGCCTTTGAAAGCCAAGATACACTCACTTAACCAGGGTTCATTTGGCAAAACCCCCTGGAATCATTGATCCTTGAGAAAAAGCAGACATGGGAAATAAAACTGTCCTGGTCCTTGCCTTCCATGTTCCACATCAATGCTGAAAAACTTCAGTCGTTCCTGCCTCGAGCACATCTCCTGTGGCTGATGCTGAATTGGGGTCTGGAAGTGGAGGATTCCTGTTCTGCCAGGCAGCAGGACCCTCTGTGCACCACTGGGATGTATTTTTGGCTATATTTCTTTAGGATGATAATACTCCCTATAGCATTGTGAACCACAAACTGTGTTTTAGTGATGCACCCAAGAGCAGGATGGAAAACTGCTTGGAGCTGCAGCAAACCCAGACATTCCCAAAGAGCCACGGGAATTGTTATCTGCCTTGCCCATCCATGGCCAGGGCATTTCATTGTCAGACTGTGCCAAACCCTCTGAGGCTGAGCTTGGATT
Organism: Zosterops lateralis; assembly: GCF_965231275.1. Lineage (NCBI taxonomy): Eukaryota > Metazoa > Chordata > Aves > Passeriformes > Zosteropidae > Zosterops > Zosterops lateralis. The sequence continues at coordinate 9,424,212 of NC_139780.1, read as the reverse complement.
TACTGTGTTTGAGGAGCAGAGTTGTGCCAGGGGGTACAAACCCCCCCAGGAGCTGAGGTCAGTGCTGGGGGAGAAAACCAAGAGATCTCAAGAAATTTCAGGAAAAGACTCTTGGAATTCCAACCTTGCTCACTAAGCAAGACCTCAGGGGTCAGACCCAGCTCTCTGCTGCCACAAAATCCCAGTAAAACCGGGAGAATCAGCCAAGGTCACTGCAGGCTGGGAAGTGACGTCTGACTTCCCATCGTGTAAGTGGCAGCAGAATCTTCCCCCCCACAAAGCTGCTCTCCATCCCCCCCTCCCACCATCTCTTTGGAAATATTTATGTTGGATTGTCCCACGATTTACACTGGAAATCCCTGAGCTGTGTCTCTCTCTCCCCGAAACGTGCGGTGTCAGCAGCTGGCAGCCAGGATTCCGGGATGCATCCTGGAAATCACAGTGCTGGGAGAGCAGAGAGAGGCACGAGAGCTGCACAGGGGAATGATCCAGGCGCTGCTGTTCCAAAGTGGTTGTGGCACTTCTGGAGGAGTTACAGGATTTGGGGTGTCAGAGGAGAATGGAGCAGGGATTGTGCCCCCAGATCCACTGACAGCATTGCTGTCCCCCTGTGTCTGCCTCTCCTGGTGTGTGACACCACAGCCAAGGGGGAATTTTTCTGGTGGACTTTCATTTTTGCCGGGAAATTCCAAAAGGCTGAAATAACAGAGCAGAGAAACCCTTCTGGGCTCTGGAGGGGGAGGAAACGGGGGATTGTGCAGTGCAGAGGTCAGGGCTTGGGGCAGTGGGAGAGAGCCAAGTTCAAGACCTCCTATATTGGGGACCATCCTGGTTTCAGGATGATCCTGGGGTTTCCCACCTTTCCATGGCAAATCCTGGGGTTTTTTACCACCTGAGAAGAAGAAAATCCTCAGCATTTCCAGGCTCTCCCTGGAGCTGACGTGAGGGGTGGCTGTGCTGCAGTGCTGTCCCTGAGCTCAGACGAGCAGGGCTCCTCACCAGCATCAAGGGCTGAATTACTTACACCTTGTGGCAGTGCTGGTGATCTTCCTGGGATAATTTTGCAGGGGATATTTTGCAGAGGTAGCTCCTTTTTCTTTCTTATGGGAATTCCCAAGCACACCTTGACAGACTCAGTGGGAACGGAGCAGAGATGGACCAGAACATCCCTCAGTGGAGCAAGTACCACACCAGCGTGTGGGACAGCACGGGGAGAAGCCCTGGGGACATTCCCAGGTCCCTGTGCTGATCCTGGCAGGAGCACAGAGCCCTTTTCCCCTGACCCTGTGCTATTTACTGCTTGCTCTGCATCCTGGCCTCGGGGCATGGAGACTGCAGGGCCATAGGAGACCGTGGTGATGAACATCTCGCCTGACCTACTTACAGCCCGGGCCCTGGGACTTTCTGGAATTCATCCTCTCGGAAGCACAACGTGTAATTTTAGGGCAGCAGAAATCCGTGCTGGATGGGGAATGCTGGCCCAGCCCTGTGCCTTGTCCAGAATTGCCGTGGCTGCCTCGGAGCAGATATCAATGCACAGGCTCCATTAGTGACTCTGATTGCCACTGATACGCTTCTCATTAGATCTCGGGCCTCACACATCATTATTTCATTTACAAGACGGTTTTTGTTTTGCCTTCTCTTAATTTGTGTGTGTCCCCCGCCACCCCCTGCCCCTCAAAAAAAAAAAAAAAAAAAGAATCTCATTAAAACGTTTTGCAATTGAGAGCAAATCGTGCCTTAATCCAACCTGCCAGGGAAGCCAATCACCCTGGAAAAAAAATCTCCTTGAAGTCTCCACGCAGGGGCAGGCAGAGGGGGAGAATAATAAAAAGACATCGAATTAGGAGGTGCCGAGGCTTGTTTGAGCGGAGAGGAAGGGACTGTGGCTGCTGACAGGATAGTAATGCAAATCCCCTTTGGAGCACCCAGAGAATCAACCTAAATGGATTAATGTGAGGACAGAGGAGAAATTACTTTAGTTGTTTCCCTAATTCGATTCAATTTATTTTTATACGGCATTTCCATAGCAAGCATCTTGCAGCTGCGTCACCCAGCAGAGGAATAATGCAGAAAGGCTCTTCTGGCAGAAGTGCTCACCAGAACAGCAGAGGAAGGAATAGGAGTGCTGGCCTTGAGGATTTGATTTGCCAAATCATCAGGAAATCACATGCCTTTTTATTTTTATTTTTTTTCCTCTCTCTCTTTCTTTGTTCCCAATTTTACTAATTTCCCCAGGCTTTCCTCAAACCATCTCCATAAATACTGAGGCTGATTCTAACCTCACACTGCTTTTATAGCACTGTAACTCTGAGCTCACACTGGTTTTACACTGGTGCAGCTCCACTTATTTCAGCTGAGTAAATACCTGATTTATGGTCGTGGAAACGACAGCAGAAATAGGCCCATGGTTTTCCCTGGAGCAATGCCTGGCTCACACCAGGGTGGGGAAGAGGAAGATCAGGTCCCTTGCAGTGCAAATGATGGAGAAAACTGACATTAAATTACACCTGGAGTCCTACTTTCAAGCAGACTTTTGCTTTCTTCTATAAAGTGTTCTGTATTGTCAAAGTTAAAAAGGCAGGGGAAGAGATCATCTGGAAGGGAAGGCTGGACATGTGGATGATGGAGGGTGGGTAGCTGTTCTCCTCTACTTTTTTGGGGAAAATCAGCCCTTCCTTGCCCCATTTTCACCCGTTTGTGCACAGACTCCTCCTCACTCCCAGCTCTCCCCACCGAGAGCCCACAGCTCTGGATTAAATTGAGATGTGTGCATCCCGTTAGCTTTTAAATATTTAAATGTAATCCTGGGGAATGAAATCCCTTTGGAGAGGGGTGGGAGAGGTCAGCCTGCAGCCCCTACCCCTCGTTAGTGCCGGGCACACGTGGGGCCCTCTGCAAAGCCCCGCTAAAAGAACTCTAATTAATTTATTTTTTAAGGCTACACACGAGGGAGCTGATCAATGCTTCGCCCTGAGGTCTGCCGTGTTTGGAGCACATATCACTGCCTTGATTTATTCCCTGTGATGTGGAAGGATGGAGCCAGAATCCCAATACCTGCCTCCCAGGCTGCTCCTGCCCCTTGACAGGTGCAGCACTCTGAGTTAACTCCTTAGAGCAATGCCTGATCCCTGGGAGAGGCTCCCTTTAAAGGCAGCTCCCTGGATGGACACCAGACATCATTTCTGGGTGTGATCCGGGCCCCTGAATCCCCCCCACACCTGCTGGGTGAGACCAGGCCATGGCATCCAAGGGATCCTGAGCTGGGCTGCCCACCCTGGCAAGTCTCATCCTCCTCTGGTTCTGCTCATGGGGAAAAATCCAGGGGCTGGTGGAATTTATGGCTGTGGCAGCCAGTGGTTGATCATGGATTTAAGGAGTTTTCCCCTCTATTTTGCTCTAGGGACAGAGATGGGGAGATCAAGGCAGGTTGGGAACCAGCAGGAAAGTGACCTTTGCTGCTTTGGAAGTGATGGAAGGACATCTTTACTCAGATATGGGGCTGGTTTTGTGGCCAGGGGTCCCTCAGCTCCCCCCAGCCCCTGTGCTGTGCCCTGAGGAGCCTTTTGAGGAGGTGTGTGGTGGCCAAGGAGCAAATCCCTTGGGGACAGAGGTGTCACCCCCAGTTCTCCCAGCTTTCCTGTGCTCCAGCCCAGGTAAACACTGGTGCACATGGAAGGTTCAAGGTGCCTTTATCCACCCTCCTGCTGCTGTTCCAGCCCTCCAGCAGACCCCTGGCTGGGCAGGCTTTGGGTGTGGAAGGCCAGGAAGGGAAAGGAAGAGGATTCAGATGTCCCTCTCTCATTTTTGAGTGCCAGAACTCACTTGGAGAAGCTCAGTGAGCATAACTCAGTGTGGCTGCATTGTTTTTGCAGGGCTGTGCTGATTTATTCTGGCTGAGGACCCTTTGCCATGGTCCAGACTTCACACCCAGAGTGGCACCACTCCCCTGAGCCCCTCTCTTGCTGCTTTTTGCCCTGTTCCTGCCCCGTGTTCTCAGAGGAAGCACCAGCATGAGTCTCCCAGCACGCACAGCCTCAACAACAGAGCCCAGGGCTCTGCAGGGACCCTTTGCCCTCCCCAGGCAGCCCCAGGGGGATGAGATGCCACAACCTGACATCAGCAGAGTAAAATATGGCCCTGGCAGTAATCTGAGAGAATGTGATGGTAATTTGGGGTGGGGGGAGGAGAGGAGGAGGCATTGAAAAAAGGAGGCACTGAAAGTACACTTCCTTTCAGTGCATTGCTGGGAAGACCATTAGGAAAACCACTAGATTATTTTTCACATTCTTCAGTGCAAAACTACTGCATTTTATGACCACTATCAATAACAGCTATCATATTACTAATGCTACAGTTGCCACATATATAATATTTAAATCACATTTGTGGCTGACAGAGACCTATGGATATTCTCGATCCCAACAGGCTATTACAGTTCATATCATGTCTGTCATATAAATATTATGAATCATTTCCCACTATCTTTATGGGGGCTACATTGACATCATCAAAAAAGGCTCTGGGTACTGCCGGATACTGCATATTTATATACACCTTATGTATATGTATGTGAATGGAGGGAGATTTATACGACAATCACGGGTAATAAATGCCCATGATAAAGCATATTATCTTCACACTTCATTTGCAAAGTGTTTTGTATGCAGGGACCAGGGGAAGGCCAGCAGAGGAGCTGGCTCTGAGTGACTGAGTCACATCCTTGAGCCCTGGGGTGAACCAGGTGGTGTCTGTGGCACGGGGAGCAGTGTGGGGTGAGCTTCAGCTGCTGCCCGGGCACTGCCCGGGTTCCTGAGCTGCTGCTGGCTCCCATCAGGTGAGGCTTTGGCTCCTGTCCCACTGGCAGGATGGGTGATGCTCCCTGTGCTTTCCACCCAGAGCTGTAAATCTCCCCAGCTCGTGCGTTGCGTTTCATCTTCCATCCCTTAATGCTTTCTTTGCTGCCTCCTTTGGCAGCCAGGCCCGGGTCTGGGTGATGAGCTGGAATAAAGAGATCTTAAGGATAAAGGTGTTAAGAGAGGCAGGAGTACACTCTCCATTTGTAAAGTCATTTTGCTAAGCAGTTCATTAAACCACTGTCCCTGCAAGCCAGGTGAGACATGCCAAACCCAATCCACCAGAAAAGCACGAGGACAGGATGAAACCTCCCTTAGGATTATTCAAGCTGGATCCAGACCAGAGCCCAGGTGCCCTGAGACCTTTTCCCCGAACCTGTTTTCAGAGCACTGAACACTCTATTAAGACTTGCTCTATATGCAGAGACAGACAAGAACAAATGCAGCTTCATGGCTTGGCGTTTGGAGGTCTCTAACAAGCATTTAATGTCCAGTCTTGAAGCAGCTGAGAGTGCAGCTCTGCCTGTGCAAGAGAGGATTTGATCTGAGCAGTCCCCAAAAGAGGGGAGAATGCTGAGCCTCTGTCCTTGGCGTGGGAATGCAGCTCTCCAGCAGATCAAATAAATCATGTGCATCTCACTTAATAAACAAACATCATCAGCCTGTGAAATGCTGCTGGGAAACAAAACAAGGCAGTTTGATTCTGCAGCACTGACAGGAGTGGCCTGTCCTGGAGCTTTGCTGGTCTGTGCAGTGTCTCCCCAAGGAGCAGGAACCCCCTCAGCAGCTGGATGGGTGTGGATATGTCTGAGGGATGCTGAGAACTTTGGCAAGGCTCTGCTCAGGGACTAACTCCACTTTCAGGATCCCTGACCTGTCCCCTGAAATCTTGTTGTGTCTTTCTCTCCTTCCTAGTGGGAAGAAAAGCAACCTGTGATCTCCTCTTGCCCCTGAGAACACGAGGTGGGTGCTGTCCTGAACACCCACAGGCCCAGGCAGGAAGGTGCACAGTGGAGGGATTTTTTCCTATAATTCTGCTGGGAGACACAGGGAATACAGATCCTGCTCCTGGGACCTGCAGTGACTTTGGGACAGCAGGTTATGGAGGTGAGGACAAGCCTGGGAAAGCCCCACAAACTCTGCTTGAGTGGAAGGTGTCTCTCCTTGGCTGGATTTGGTTCTCACATCACTGGGGTCCCGCATTGCCTGCTCAGGGAGGGACCCTGTGGCCACAATCCCCAGGCCAGTGGCCACAGCCACCCCTGCTCCCAGATCATGGCACCTCTGGCTCCATGTGCAGGTGGAGATGGAGCCAAGGCACAGCCCAAGAGCTTCTTCTGTTCTTCCTCACTCAGATTTTGCATTTATTCTTTCTTTAATTTGTAACAAAATGCAGCCAGGCAGGAAAATAGATTTAATATTTTTTTTCCTAACTCTGTAGGAAGACATAAAACAGTAGGGGAAGCACAGCAGGTTTTGCTTTTGTGTCCCCTCAGATAATTCGGGGTTATGGACATGAAAAGCTGGAACCACTTAGAAAAAATCATAGAGGCTGTGATTTCCAAATTCACTCTCTGGGCCCGAGTGCCCAGCTCTGAATGCCCAATTCTGAATTCCCAGCTCCCAAAACACCTCAGTGCCTGTCTCCTGCTGAGGCCCACGGGCACCTGGATCCCTTTGCCCCAAAGGGATGGCAACGGGGTGGGAGTGTGGATGGAAGGAGAAGCCTTTGCCTGATTGAGTTGTCTATCTGATGAACACAGCATCTCTCTCTGCCAAGTTCAGCCAGAACTGAGTGCTGGGACTGAGAGCTGCCCAGATGCGGCCAGGAGCCCCTCAAATGATCCCATTTTACCAGGCTGCCTTCCTCAGGAGCCCAGGCTAAAGGGTGTTTGCATCACCCAAGGGTGCAGAGGACAAGAGCAGCACTTTCCCAAGCCAGCTCTCCCAGCCAGCACAGGACCTTCAAGCATCTCTGCATCAACCAGATGCACAAGGCAACAAGCTGCCAAAATTATCTGAATGTTCCCCCACCATGATGATTGAAGTCCTTCCTGGGAAGTGCAAGGCTGAAGGTGAGCACAGCATTAGGCAGCTTATTAAATTAATAGTGCATTAAAGAACTCAGGGGAGGTGGAAGGGAGGGGAAAGGGAAAGAGAAAGGGTTGTAACATCACAGAAATATCCTGGCTTACCCTTCTGGCATCTTCAAGAGACTGGAAATGTGGGACTGCGTCCAGCTGCCTTCTCTGGGGCAAAATTCCTTTGGCTTCTGTGGGAGGTTTAACTCAAATAAGGATTGCAGGATCAGACCTGTTATTGTCACTGCAATTAACATTTAGATCCACATCTAACATGAACTGTTACAGCCTGGTTAGGGAGAAATTTAATTTGCTCTAAACAGCTTGATGGGAGAGGAGCGTGAAATGTCCTGGTTATGGTAATTTCATGTGTTGGGAGTCTGCAAAGGTGGATTTGCAGCCCTGGTTCTGCAGCCACAGAGCTTTGGGGTGGGGGTTTGGGGCCAGGTCCCCACACCATGTGTTGGTGATGGACACATCCAAAGCCACGAAGGCCTTGGGCACCCAGCAGGGTGGGGACAGGCAGGTGAGAGCCCAGCTCTGCCCCGAGCTGTGTTTGCCCTTATCAGACAGATGAGCTTTAGTTTGTCTTCAGGAAATTGATTTCTACCTCTGAGCTGTCAGTCTCTACACGGATATCCACGAAATCTGTGATTTTTGCACTCTTAGAGACTTTGAACCTGCTTTTTCTGACAACTCTCAACTTTCCTTTGTATCCTTGCGTATTTCCTTTTTTCTCCCAGGAGTTGATGTAACTCACTCTTAAAAACTGACTTGGAGATGAAACTTGGCATTTAAGGTCCCAGCCCGGGAGCAAATGAAGTTACCAGTTATAAACACACACCAAAATCTGTTTGGACATGCTGAAATTACAGGAGCAGAGGATTAAAAGGATCCAAGACGCTTTATTTTGCTTTAACTTCTGCAGCTCCACCTGAGTGTCAGTTTGCAGCCGCTTGGGTCCTTTTGGGTGTTTTCATTCTTCAGGTGGACTGCAGTGGGTTTGGGTTTTTTGTTCTAAAGCCGATGGACTTTGATGCATCTGATGAAGAGATCCCAAACTGGGATCCTGAGGTGTTGCCATCTGTGTACCCTTCATCACTGCAGGAAGGGCAGGGTCTTGTGTTCTACAACAGAAGAGCTGTAGGAGAAATCCAGGTGTTGGGGCCTTTCCAGAGCCTCTCCTGTGTGGCTGGAGATCCACAGTGACCTGGCACGATAAGGGCATGCAGGGATGAGGCCAGGGCAGATAAGAGGCCTCACTTTTCCAGGAGGAGCTGCTAATATTCATGGCATGAGACACTTTGCCAATTAAAGGATAAATCAGGGCAGATAAGGCTGGGGAGCACTCCACGCATCCACCACACAGGGAGGTGATGGCAGAGAGTGGCTGGGACAACCCTGACTGCCCCAGCTACCCTGATTTCCCCCAATCCACTCCCTGCAGGAGAGCTGGGCTCTACCTGTGCTGGCACAACCTCCCCCAGCAGCTGTCCCTGGTGTCACCCAGCCTCTCTGAGTGCCCAGCCTCGCTCCCCAGTGTGTGTGAGCAGCTGCAGCGTGGCCCCAGCCTGTTTGTTATGCATGTTACGGGCCGTGGAAAGCGAGGGGTCGATACCATGTTTAATATGCTTCATGCATAGTGGAGTCGCTCTGGTCCATCAAGCCACTAATACACATTCTTACAGGGCTGAGTATCATTTATTAAACCTGGAGGCCGGCCTGGCAAGGGGGGCCAGGGCTCTGGGAAGTGGCTGGAGGTGATGCTGGGGGGGTACCGGTGGTGCTGCTGGGGAGGGGAGAGTTTGCGGAGGAGCCGCGCACACACACAGACACACACACACAGAGTTATTTGTTGTGCCTCACGGATGGGAAATGAAATAAATGGTGCTTTGAGCGCTGCCCGCTGTGTGACATGCCCCGGGGACAGGCTCAGGGGCTCAGGGGCTCGCTGGCAGCTCCGGGGCTGGGCACAGCTGGCACTGCTCAGCATCACTCCAGGAACCCCCTCTTCTCCCCCTCCCACTGCAGCACTACGCACCTTTTTTTTTCTCTCTTTCCTCCTTTTCTCACCTTTTTCCCCTTCCTTCTCTTCCCCCCTTCCTTTTCCCCTCTCTTTTCTGCTCTTTCCTCTCTCTTTTTCCTTTTATTTCTGTTCCTTTCCTTATCTCCTTTCCCCCTCTCCTTTCCTTCTCTCTTTTCCCTCTCCCCTTCCTCCCCATCTCTAATTTCCCCTTTGCCTCCTCTTTTTTCCTCCCTCTTTCGCCCTTTTCCTCCTCTCTTTCCTTTTTTCCTTTATTTTTTTCCTCTCTCCCCTATTCACGCTATTTTCCTCTCCTTTCCTCATCACTTTAAATTAAAAAAAACAAAAACAAAAACAAAAACCACGGCAAACCAAACCAAACCAAAAAACCCCAAAAAACCCAAAAAACCCCCAAAATAAAAAACACTCCAAAAAAATGAAAACACCAACAAAACAAAACAAAAAAAACCACCCCAAAACACACACACAAAAAAAACACAAAACAAAAAAAAAACCAAACAAAACCCCCCAAAAAACAAAACAAAACAAAACAAAACCCCAACCAAACAAACCCAAAACCCAAACAAAAAAAAAAAAAAAAAAAGAAAAAAAAGAAAAAAAAAAAAGAAAAAACCAAAACACGACACCAGCAGCCAGCAGCGCAGCGCTCTCCGCGGGCCGGCGGGGCGGGCGCGGGGCGGCGCTGCTCGGCTCGGCTCGGCTCGGCTCGGCTCGGCTCGGCTCGGCTCGGCTGGGCTCGGCTCGGCTCGGCTCGGCTCGGCTCGGCTCGCTCGGCTCGGGCTCGGGCACGGCTCGGCTTTGCTCGCTCGGCTCGGCTGGGCTCGGGCGGGCTCGGCTGGGCTCGGGCGGGCTCGGGCGGGCGGTGCGGGGCGGGCGCGGCGCTCCCGCTCCCCCTGCGCGGGCCCCGGCGCGGAGCGGGCGCGCCCGGCGGAGTTACATTGTTGGAGTTTGCCACAACTCCGCGGCCTCGGCTGCGCGGGGCCGCCGCTGCGGGGCCGCCGCTTCCCCGCTGCCTCCTCCTCCTCCTCCCTTCCTCCCTCCTCCTCTTCCCTCCTCCTCCCCCTCCTCCCCGTGGGTGTTTTTTTTTTTCTCTCTCTCTCCCCTCCTCCCCTGCTCTCCCCCCGCGCTGATTTCCCTCCCCTCCGCCCGCCCTGCCCGTGTGTTTTCGCCGCCGCTCTCGCCGAGCCCCTTGGCATGAGTTAAGCACCAGCCATGGACACCAAACACTTCCTGCCGCTGGGTGAGTTCTGTTCCGAGAGATCCTCCGTTCCTGCCGCGGGGGGTGGGGGGTGCTCCGGGACGGTAAAACCAGCGCCTTGTCCTGCCGCCTTTCCCCGGCCCGGCTGCGCTGCCCTTCCAGCGGCGGCCGGGGATGCGCTGCCCCTTCCCCGGGGGCCGGAGCGGCCCGGCCCGGCCCCTGCCCCGGCCCCTGCCCCGGCCCCTGCCTTGGAGTCGCTTATTTTTGTTTTGGTTTGCTCTTGGGCTTTTTTGGTGGTGTTTTGTCTTTTTTTTTTTTTTTTTTATTTTTTTTTTTTTAATCCCTGCGTGCCGCAGCCGGGCCGCGGGCGGGGAGCGGAGCCGGGCCGGGCTGAGCCGGGCCGGGCCGGGCCGGGCGGGCAGCGGCCCCAGCGGCGCTCCGGGACGGGGCAGCGGCAGCCGGCACAGCCCCCTCCCTCCCTCCCTCCCTGCCCGCGGCTCGGGGCTCGGCGGCGCTCAGCCTTGTGCTTCCCCCTCTTGCCTTCCTTCTCCGTTCATTTATTTATTTATTTATTCTGTAATTTTTGACTTTTCTCCTTTATTATTATTTTTCCCTCTCCCCGCGGCATCCGGGGCGCGCAGCCGGCCCCTCCGCTCGCCCCGCCGGCTGCCAGACCCGGCCCGCCGCGCTGGGACCCTCCTGCCTTTTTGTTCTTATTCCTCCCCCCTCCCTTCTCCTTTAGCTGCGTTTTAAAACCTATTTCCAACCGGAGTTTGCCATCGTTTCGGTGACTGAGTCAAGTCCTGGCTTGTAAGGGCGAAATGCCTCCCGCGTCTGGCTTCCAGGAGAAGTGATATTGCAGAGCTCAGTCTTCGGGCTGGGGGGAAGAAAAGTTTGAGCGAAGTCGCCTGGCGCCAAGTCCGGGCGAGGGGAAGAGGGGCCGGCGCTGCCATCCCTGTCCCCGCTCAGCCCTGGGGCTCCCGGCCGAGTGACACCGTCCCTTCTGCCTTCTCTGGGCTGGAAATCTGTGCTCAGCCTCTCCAGCCTGCGCTGCTGGGTTTTGTTTTCTTTCTTTCTCTTCTTTTTTTTTTTTTTTTTTTTTTTTTTTTTTTTTTTTTTTTTTTAAATTTTTTTTTGCTTGTTTTGTTTACAAATTGCGACTTCAGTTGTTCGTTTAAAAGAGCAGAATAAACACAACCGACCATCACAAGGTCTCTGGCAAGCCCAGCTCGCTGAGAGGGTTCCCAGGGCTGTGGTGGTCTGGGGGCTTGGCCAGGGAGACCCTGCCCTGTGGGCTGGCAGAGCTGTGGGTGGCATCTCCGTGCCCCCCAAAAATTCCAGTTTCACAGTGCCCCTCGTTGGCTGGGAGGTGGGAGATGCTGCTGGGGCCAAAAAGCATCTCACCTGCAGTGGGTCCTGATTCCAAATCAGAGCAGCTCCTTTTGCCTGGGGCTCATCCCAGCAGAAGGTGCCTCTCTTGCCTCACTGGAGCGAGGGGTGTCTCCTTGGGGGATTCACATTTCCTTGGATGCTCTTGTGGAAGACAGCCCGGATCTCTGTTGATCCAGGCAGGCCTCTGTGTATGTTAACAGTGTCTTCTGTCAGTCCTGAACTCTCCTCTTAGGCTGTAAATGCTAAAATATCTGTCCTGTTATTAGTCAGGTTGGTTTGAGGGGGTAGCAGGGTGAGAGTCTGTGTGACTGCTGGCTCGGGGAAAGGTTTTCACGCTGGTGCAAGTAGAAAACAAGTGATTTATCTGCTCCTTGAGCAATGTGTGCGTGGTGGGGCCGTGCCACACACTGTGCACACACCAGGAGCATCCCCAGGGAAAGCAGGACAGCTATACTGGGGGAGGTTAAAACTTGTCTCAGGAGAAGATCCATCTGTCTGTGGGAGCTGCTTGGGGTGTGTGGTCTGGGGTTGTGCTGCTGCAGGAGAGACTCCTAAACTTTACGTGCTGGTCTTTTGGTCACTGATGATCAGGAAAAGTCCCTTTGGCTGCGAGGGATGTGGTTGCTGCAGGTTTTGGAGGGGGAGATCTTGGTCCTGCTCTGGGCAGTGCAGGCAGGTTGTGTCTAAAAGCTTGTGAGCAGTTTGTAGGATTGAGGGGAATGTGAACTGAGACCTCCCCAGTGAAGCCAGAGCGGAGCTGGATGAGCCATGGGGCCTTGTTTGAGGTAGGATGGTCCAAAACCCACCAGGTCCCAACTTTGCAGAGCCCTGGAGTGTTTCACCAACCCTGCCTCACGTCGGTTTTGGGAGCTGGTGTTGGAAAAACCCAGGGGAGACAAGCAGCCCAGCTGGTGGGGTTTGTTTCCCTGCACACCAGTAACAGGCCTGAGCTGGGGAACAGCAGCAGCACGGCCAAAATCCGACCCCGTTACTGCGTCGCCATCAAAATCTCAGCTCAGTTTGGCCCAACAAGGCCAACCTGGTGGTGGTTCCTGGCCAAGTCCTGCCCGTGGTTAGACTCAGATAACCCTGCTGATGTCACGGCTGGAAGTGTGGCCAGCACTGGGCACTTTTAATAGTAGTATCTCATTTTCCTGCTTCTCTGGAGAGCTGCTGGCAGATGCCAGCCAGAGGCTCCCAGTGAGGACAGCACGTCCCTGGGCATCTCCCAGGCTGGCTGCTGTCCCCAGTCTGCCATCCCACTGCCGGGACAACCTGCAGCCTGGCACGGGGGCTGTGGGCACAGGTCCCTCCACAGCCCTGGTGAAGGTTAAAACACCTCAGGGTCCAGCAGATGCTGCCTTAGAGCCATCTGGAGTCACAGTCCTGCCTTTATTAGGCTTAGCTTCTCCGGGCTGTCCAGCTTTTGCTCCTCTGTCTTGTGCCAGGTCTCCAGGAGGAGGAAAAATGTAAAAAAAACCTGTGGGGCAAGGGCTTTTGAGGCTGTGGGATCACCTCTGGTGGGGTGGATGGGCTGAGGTCAGGCTTTATGGGGCACTGATGTGCAGACCAAGGACTCAGTTCTTCAGAGCTTGTTCTGTGACTTTTACAATCCTCTCAGTGCTTTGTTTCCCCTCTGCCCGTTCCCTGGGTATCTCTGGGGAGGAGAAGAGGGGTGGTGGGTTTGGGGAGCTCTCCCTCAAGGCTCCTCTTTGTGGGGGAACAAACAGTTAACGGGTGTCCGGGGCCGGCGCTTCCCTCCGGAGGTCACTGCCGAGGGTTGTAACCTCTGCTTGTAACCTCTGTGTGTCCCTCTTCCCACCCTGCAGCCCTGCCAGGGCCGGCTGCAGCTGCTCAGGATGTGGGGTGAGGACTGGCCGTGCCGTGCCGGGGCTGCAGCAGGAACATCTCCTGAGGAAAACAGCAAAACAACCCCGTGTGCCCAGCTGGGACAGCCCAGGGCCTGGGGGCTGCTTCCTGTGGGAGTGTGAGCATCCATCAGCCACCCTCATCCCTCATCCCATGGGCTGGGGTGAGCCTTGATGCTCCCTCTGTCTGTTTGGGACCTCAGCACCATGCTCAGTCCTGCTCTTTATACCAGAATATCTCTGTATGTCAGGGATTGACAGCTGATGGGACTGTCCTCAGGGAGGAGAACTTCTGAGAGGTGTAGGAGGCGTCTGAGCATCCTCAGTGAGGAAGGAGGAATCCTCTGCCCCACATCTGGCTGGCTCTGTGGGGCTGCTGGGCTGGAGCAGGGCCTGGTAGGAGCAGGAGATGAAGTCTGGTTGTGTCCTGGTCTGGAGCCTCGTGGAGGGCTCGACCTCTCCTTGCTGACATATGCAAAACGAGCTGGGAAGGAATTCCTGCCTTTTCCAGAATTTGGGGCTGTGACAGTGAAATAAATCCTCAGGAGCGTCCCTGAGTTTATTCCATGTCGTCCTGCTGTGTTGGAGGGAGCATTTGTGCTCCTCAAATTTAGGGCATTTTATTTATTTAAAAGAGAGCGGGGGAGAAAGCCACAGAATTTGAGTTATTCATTGCAAATATTATTATTGGCGTTTCGCTCCTGTTGAGGGGGAAAAAAAACCCAACAAGGGGGGAATCAAAACATTTCAGTGGAAAATACACCCTGGCTTTGTCCCACCCACATCTTCAAGGCAAAAATAAATATTTATTAAGAAATGGGTTGAAAACCTTTTTGTTGAGTATTGTTTTCTGGGAGCAGGGGTGGGTTGCCATATGCCACCGGGCTGAATTTTAGGGTTTTTTGCAGGATGGTTAAGGGAAGAAACAAACAGAGGAGCCGTGGGTGCTGCAGGGCTTTGGGATGTGCTTTGGTCCTGCCTTGTCCATGGGCTGTGTGTTCCTGTGAGCATCCTGGTGCCTTTTCCCGGGGATTGCGTGTGCTCAGAGTATTCCCCGAGCTCCCAGCTGCCTGAAATCCCCGAATCATTCCTGCTATAAATATCCCAGCAGTGAGACAGCAAGAGCTGGTGGCCCTTGGCGAGGGGGTTTAACAGGGGTGTGGTGACACTGAGGGGTCCCTGTGCCCCAGCTGGGCTCCTCCACTGAGCCAGAGCCTGGGATCCCTCTAACCCTGCTGGCCAAGTGCTGCAGGGACCTTCCCTGCGAGCTGGGCAACCTAACTGGGCTCTAATTAATCCTCCTCTGGCTCTGATCCCTGTGTCAGAGCCATCATCACCTCCCATGGCGAGGGGAGGAACTGGGGCTCTCCTGGCTCTGACCTGTGGAGGGATCTGGGCATTTCAGAGGGGTGCTGGGGGCTGTGGGAGGATCTGGGCACTCTAGAGGGATGCTCAGAAGTATCAGGGATGCTCAGAAGTGTGGAGTGATGCTCAGAAGTGTCAGAGATGCTCAGAAGTGTCAGAGATGCTCAGAATTGTGGAGGGATGCTCAGCACCATGGGGATGCTCAGTGGAAGGCGCAGGCAGCCGGCACGGGATCCATCCCAGCACTTCACTAATTGCTTCCTAAAAGGCCCAGGTGGGCTCTCCAAGTCAGTCGAGCTACAAAGCAATAGGGGAGGCAAGCCTGGGTGGTTTTATTTTAATTGATTTTGTCAGGAGTTGCTGTATTTTATTACATTTAAAGACTAGACTCTGGAATAACTTTGAACGTTTGACACGCACACAAAAAGCAGCTTTCTGACATTTTCCTCTTTGCTTGTCTTTTATTTTATTTCTCCCCTCTCCTCCTCCTCAAAGGGAAGCGTGTGCCTGGAGGGAGGACAGAGGAGGAGGAGGGAGGAGCGGTTGTGTCTCTCCAAAGGCTGCTCCAACATCAAGGCAGCGCGAAGCAGATGAAATAATATTGCAAATAAGGATTTTAAAAAACCCTACAGAAGGATCCCCACACATGCCAGCCAGCTCAAACTGCCAGAAGATTTTCAGACAGAAGCAATTTAGCCTGGGAAAACGCTCTATTGTTGAGATGGAAACTGGCTGCGAGAACTTGCCTTTTCTGACAAGGTTTGGCTTAGAAAGAGCAAAGCAAAGTCAAGGAAACAACCTGAGTTTTTATTTAGAGGGGAGGGAGCTTTTCAAAATGGAGGGTGTTTTCTGAGATAAACAGGGAACAATTCCCTTGCGAGAAAGGGAAGAAAGGGCTCAAATTAAGCCCAAATGCAGCTCCTCTCCTTTGAAATTTTGTTTAACGTGGAGTTAAAAAATAATCCTGTTCAAACAGACCATTCGTAAGCACAAAATGCTTGGGCTTTTTTTTTTTTTTACTCCCCCCCCCCTTTCTTTCCCTTTTCTCTGACTGTGATCCACAATAAAAGTTCCAAGGTTGCACCTCGGGGCTGTAATTCTGGTCGCAGCTGTGCCCGTGCCAGCTCCTGCCTCTGCACATCAGGAGGGGATGGATGTTGCCTCCAAAAACTCCTCGGTCTGCCCAGATGACACAGATACAGGGTAGGAAACTGAGGCACGTCTGAGCTGGGAACAGGGCCCGGAGCGAGGGCGTGGGGTGGTTGTGAAAGCTCGGCAGAGCTGAGCCCTCTGGGATGGCAGCTCCACACAGCCCTCCTGGTCCAAAAAAAAAAAAAAACACCCCCAAAGCTGCTTTTTGGCCCAGGAGCAAAGAAAAGCTCCCAGGTGGGGTTTGTGGGCGAGCCAGGTGCTCCCAAAGCACAGGGCAAAGAAGAAACACCCTAAAGATTGGGGTAATTAAGCAGCAGGATGAGAACTGGCATCCCCTTCTGCTCTAGCAGGAGATAATCCCTGGCACTGTGGTCATTGCTCCTTCTTCCATACCCTGGGGGATTTGATTTTTTAGTCAAAGATTTGTTTTTTTGGATGGGCCATGAGTGGAGGTTAGTGGTGTGTTTGGGTCTTGCCTGAGTCTTTCCCTGGATCCCATCAGCTGCAGGATGGCTGCAGAGCCAGGAGATAAAAGGAGCAATGGAGGTATTGGGGACCAATAAAATGGTAATGGGATTCCCAGCTGCTTGTTACTTCTCATGGGCTCCTCTTTTTGTGGAGTTTTGGCTTTCTTCAGCTTTACAGACTTGTGGAAAAAAAAAAAAAAAAAAAGGAGAAAAACCCAGGGAGGGGGAACTGAGGGAGCCTCCTGAGATTTACAGCCCCCTCATGTCGGGGAGCAGATCCTTTGTGCTGCCAGGAGCTGATGAGGGAGGGATGCCCCGTCTCGTTTCAGCTGGGCGGGAAGGCAGAAACATTTGATTATTGTTTTTCCATTTCTGGCTGATAAGTGACTGCTGGAGGAGAGTTGTTTTCTTTCTTCCTTTTTTTTTTTTCTTTCCCTTTGCTGTGAACTCTGTGGGCTGCTGCGAGACAATTTTGTTGTGGGCAGCTCGTCTCCTACGTGCCCGTCCCGCAGCCGCAGTGAGGCAATGGCAGTGGTGAGGCAAGAGCGGAAGGAGAAGTGCAGGAGGGGATGAGCTTCCAGCCAAAATCCAGCCAAAATCCACCCTGAGGCACGGAGGTGGCAGGAGGAGGGGTGAACTTCCAGCCAAAATCCACGCTGAAGACATGGAGGTGGCACAGGTTGGGATGGAGGAGCTGAGCGAGTGGGATGGTGAGTGGTGGCAGAGAAGAATTGGATCAGAGAGGCAGGAGCAGAGCCAGGGGCATCACATTGAGCTGGGAGAGCTGTTTTCCTGCTCCTGGGGATGTGAAGGATGGGTGAGAGAGGTTTGCCAGTGCTGCAGCTTCCCTGCCCTGCTCCCAGATGTGCAGGTGGGGGCTCTTGGAAAAGGGAGATCAAAGAATGAGAAATGTGCTTTCTGCAGTGGTCATCCTTACCAGACTGAACTGGGCTCCCCTTCTGTCCCCACCCCGTCTTTTTTCTGCCCCATTTGTGGGAGATGAGTGATTTTATCAGGCCTGGGGAGCTGTGGCTCTGCGGGCTGTGGAGGAGCTGTGGTCTCTCACAGTGTGGAGCAAGTGCTGGGTCATGCTGGGGATGCTCGAGCACACTGTGGTGGGGAAATCCATGATCCCACACCGCATCCCATCGGTGTTGGGGCTGCTTCTGGAGACCCCTCAGACCCTACAGCAGCCCTGGGGGGGATGTTTAGTGGGGGAGCAGGAAATAGGGGTACCAAGGAGGGCACCTGTGAGAGACCAGGTGACTTGAGCGAGTTGAAAGCCGCTGCCTCGGAGCTCTGCACCTGCGTGACCAACCCTCCCTGCTGACCTGCACTTGTTCAAGTGTGACTTTCAATTGATCATAAAAATCCAGCGTGATTCACAGTGTTCCTGCCCTGCAGCCTGCCGGGCTCTGTCTCTCCTCATTCACGTAGCGTGAGAGAGCAGATTGCCCTCCAGTTCATCCTGCTCAGCCTTAATGGGGAGCCGCTGCTTACTGGGGCTGCTCCCCCCACACACTCCTGGAATGTATTAAAGACAGTGGCTTAGCATTTTAATTTAGGTTTTTTTTCACCTCAAATGCATGAAGAAAACTCCTCTCCAGGCGAGCTCCCAAAGCTTGGGATGTGGGGAGAAGGGAGGGAGGTGCAGCTCCATCCCGGCGCAGCCCCCGCGTGCGTGCGTGTGGCTCACAGACAGTGAAATTGCACCCTAGAGTTATAAAGCAATTGTCTAGCTCAGCAGCAGAATGAGCATGAAATGGTGCAGAAAGCAACTAAATAAAATTGGGTAAGGCAGATGCATGAAAATAATGACATCTCTATCCTGTCGTCAGGCGCGCTTGCTCTTCCTCGCTGATAAACTTTTATAACAGACTTTGCATTTATCTTCCCGGGAAACTCTCCTGCCGTGGAGATGTGTGTGGGTGTGGGGTGAGCCCCTGCACCCCCTCTCCCTTTTTTTGGGGCTGTACATCCCTGCCTCTCTCCTCCCTTGCTGCTCTCCCTGTCTCTCTCTCCCTTTTTTTTGTTTTCAGAGTGGGGTTTTTATGCTCAGTCGAACACCAAAGCGATAACCTTTGCGACTTCATTTCCTTTCTGCTGGCCGTGCCAGGCTGAGGAAGCCCTGTGAGCTGGTGGCTCTCAGGGTAGCTTCCCATGTCCCGTGCAAATGGGCTGAGGAGATGCTTTCCTGGTTTGCTCTCACTTTGGAGTTTTCTCCTTTTCCCTGTAAGGATGGGATCGAGCAGGGTGTTGTGTGGGGTTTAGGACACCACAGCAGGGATGGAACTCCAGGTTGGTGCACTGGCTCTGTCATCCCTCCTCCCTGGTGATGGCTGGTGACACCAGGGCCACCTGCTCCCACACTCTTTATTTATCCAGCTGAGTGGATTAAAATGCTCCCAGTTTGGGCCTGGAGAATTGACTTCAGCTGTGATTCCTCCCCAGCCTTTCCCCTGGGCTCTGTGCTGCTGTCCCTGCTCTGACAGTGCCTTGGAGTTGTTGGCCTCAGCTTCCCCACACTCCCCGGAAGCTGAGGCTTCCAACACAGTCCAGTGTTTTGCTCGTTTTGTGCCAGGATCCCCGTGGAGACTGGGAACAAGCTGCTCCTCTTCCCACCCAAGAGGCCCTTTAGGTGACATTAGGGCTGTGTCCCTGCTGTCCTCATGTCCTCCTGGCCCTGATGGCATCGCTGGGCACTGCTCCACATGTTTGTGGTGCTGGGGATGCCCTCTGTGAACAGGGTGCTGCCTGCCTGCTTTGGAGGGCTCAGGACTGAGCTGCTCATGGATTATTTCCCTTGTCTGCAAGGAAAAAAATCAGCCCTGCGCTGTGCTGGAGGTTGGGGCTCACCACCCAGCTCCTCTGCAGCAGAATCTCCATGGCTGACTTTGCTTTGCTGGGATGTGTCCCTGGAGTCCCAGATTAGCTGCTCCAGTGCCTGCCCATCACACGCAGCCCAGCGTGGATCCCATGGGTGGGCTGGAGCCACGTCTTGGCTGCTCAGCCCCGGAGCACAACAACACAGGACGCGGCATTTTCCCCTCCTCCTGCACAAGCCCAGCTCCTCTGGAGTGAGGCAGAGCAGGAGGTTTCCTTGCAGGGATTTTTCTGGCTCTGGGCAGGCAGATGCCAAAGCCCTGCCAGCTTTTTTTGCTGGTGTGGTTCCACAGCACCAGAGCAGCGAGGAGGAGGAGGGAAATGCACGCGTGCAAAAATCAGTGTGAAAGCATAAATCAGGCCAAGAGTGAAAGGTTGAAGAAATCCAGAGGAAGCAGAGCGATGTGCGTGATAGAAGGAGGTTTCCTGTACCTACAGAGGCCACCCAGGCTCCCTTCCTGCCGGGGCAAACCAAAACTTTCTGCACCCCTAAGCAAATTGTGGTTGGCTGCTCGGGCACGCTGTGAGCCGGCCGTGCCAGCCTGGGTGTTAATGCCTGGTGCTTTACAGGCTGCTCTCCCCAGCCCCTGCCCTGGGGTTTATTTATAGGATGCCCAGGCAGATCCTGGGAAGCAGTGCAGTTGGGAGCAGGACTGGAAGGGTCGGATGCAGTGCTGCCCTAAATCCACATCCTCTCCACTGTCATCCTTGCTGGTTTTGTCCACTGTGCTCCTCATCAGGGCCCGGACATCAGAGGGGCTCCAGGAAGAGTTAAGGCTCCTGGGACAATTACCTGCAGGCTCCTATTTAAGCACTTAGGAAGGCTTAGCTGATCCCAGCTGGAGATAGCTGGCCCCAGGCCAGCGGGTACCTGTTGTGTGCAAATCTGGGAGACTTTAAACAGCGGTTCAGAGCCAGGACTGGCTGGGAGCAGGACCCCCAGAGGGCAATTTGGGGTGGCTGCTGCTGGCACCCCGAGTTACACCCTTGCCAGTACATTCCTCTGCTGCTTATAAGCTTGGGAGACCCAGATTTCCTTGGCTAAGGGGTTTTTGGCAGCGTTTGGAGATGTGTTTTGGTAGCGGTGCTTTGCCTTGGAGTGTCACCCTCCTCTCCGAGGGGGAAAACCAGCAATTCCCTTCTGGCAGGTTTGTGCCTCGCCCGTGGGGCAGGTTTGTTCTGTGGGAATCAGAGGCCATCCGGCTTTGCTGGGCTCGGGCTCTCGCTTTTCCCACTGTGTTTTCCTGCCTGGGGTGGCTGAGGGGTGCTGGGCGCCGCTCCCTGCGGGCACCCGGGGCGCTCCTCCGGTTATCCCGGTGTTGAGCCATGGGAGCTGGGGCTGGGCAGGCAGGGAAAACCACGTCTGGCCAGGTTTCACGGCCTCTAGGTGTGTGCAGGAAATGTTGCAGGGCAGGGATTTCTTGCAGCAGGCCCTGGGTGGCAGGTAACAAACAGCAAGGTGCCCATCTGGAGCCCCCACCCACGCACACCAAGGGAGGCTCCTCCTCTCCCGGCGCCTTCCTGAAACCCTGGGCCAGCTCAGGGGATCTTTGGCTGGTCCAGGAATGCTCCAGGTCTCTTTCTTGGAGCAGTTGAACTTGCTCTCAAAGGGTGGAAGGTGCAGCACCATGCCCTGGGGACACAGCTTGGTGGAGGTCAGCAGCACCCCAGGAATGGTGTTGGGGGGGCCAACACTCAGGGCTTTCCAAAGCAGGCAAACCTTAGGGTACAGCCTGGGAAGCAGTGCCATGGAGGGTGAAGCTCATCCTGGCTCATCCCTGAGAGCAGAGAGATGCTCCAGTCCTGCCCAAAATCTGGGAACCCCAGAGCAGCCCTTTGTAGGGAGGACAGTGGGGTGGAAGAGTGCTGGGTAGGAAGGGGTGAGCCTGGAGCTGGGTGTAGGGATGTGCCTGCAGGGTGGGAACAGCCGGTCCTGCCAGTTCTCCCAGGCTCTGGGAAGTCCCTCGAGCTGCAGTTGAGGCCAGGATGAGGTCCCTGGTCCCTCTCTGCCACCACTTCCAAGGGCTCTTCCTTGGCTGCTCAGTTTTAAGTCTTTGAGAGCACAGGCTCTGGGAGAACACCCAGAAAGCCTGGCCCTGGCCGGGAGTAAAAGCCAGTTCTGTGTGGGAAGGAAAGGCAGAGCCAGTGCACTCCAAATTCAAAGCACCTTTACAAATGAATAAGGTAGAAGTGACTCTACAAAAAAAAAAAAAAAAAAAAAAAAAAAAAAAAAAAAAAAAAAAAAAAGAAAACACACCAAAACCCAAAAAAGCCAGCCCCAATCCATTGAGCTGCCCTGTAATTGTCAATGTGGAAATCAGGGGCACATGAGGACTTGCAGCGAGGGATTAAATCCACAGCCTGATTTCCAAAGTGCAGGAAACAGGCTCTCAGCACTGGTTTTGGGGGTCCCATGGACCTTTTTGTCAGGATGGGTTTTTGTGGACCCCGTGGCAGGATCTGGAGCTCAGCATTGATTCCATCGAGTGGCTTCAAGATTGTGTCGGTTTAACCAAGGACTGGGATTGACTTGCAGTGATTTGCTGACTTTATTATTAAGACAATGATGGGGCTGAGCTGGAGGAGAGGGATTTTAGTGTTCTCTGCCTGGTGGGATGACTTGGAACAGCACTGGCAGCACTTCCCCAATTTTTGAGCCCTTTTTGCTTTGAGGAGGTAAAATCCTGAATGCACCTTGAGGGTTCATTGAGGAGAAGGACTTTCCATCCCAGCTCTTGGCCCTGTCAGTAGCTGCAGAAGAAGAAGGTTATAAGGAGCTATTCATCATTGCAATTATTTTATTAAGAGAACATTGTGTGCTTGGGAGCTGGAAGAGATGGACCTTTGGGATGTTTTCAGTATTATAAATACAGGTTGGTTACATCACCCAGCTTTTAAAAAATGGTGAGAGAGGATTTGCAGACAACCTTGGAGAGGAGAGCCAGGTGGCTGTTCCCAGCAGGGACAGCAGTGCCACTTGTCTCTGCCTCTCCCTCAGGAATGAGGAGAGAAATCTCTGGGCTCTGCCAGGAGACAATTTCAGTCTGTTCTGGCCATGCTGGACTCCTTAGGGACAGGCACAGCATTCCCACATGAGGTGGGACAGCACAGCGCTGCTCCCGGAGCCTCACGCTGCCAAACCCCAAAATGCTGCTCTGGGGGCTGGCTTGCAGATTTCTGTCCTGTGCAGGTTTTTCAGGGGTCACCCACCTTGGTGCCACCTCTCCCTGCTGTGCCAGGGCTGGAGGCTGGTCCCTCTGAGGCTGGCACCTCCGGGTGCCTTATCGCGGCCGCGCGCCGGGGTAAAGTCCACCATGGGAAAATGCCTGGTGGACTTTTAACTGGAGTCCTCTGGAGAGCCCAGCTTAGAAAGCTTTAACTGTTTCGTGGCAGTCTCTGCTGGAAGGTGAAGAGGGAATGGAGGAGAGGATGATGGGCTGCCCAGCTGGGGTCAGCTGCCTGCAGCGAGGGCTCACCCCACCAGGGTGGTCGTGGGGACCGTGCCAGCTGTTCATGGGGTCACCACTGCATGTCCCCACCCTTCCAGTGGCTTTGCTGTCATAGCCTCAGCTCTTGGCCCAGTTGTGGGCTCCCAAAATGCTGCTTTGGGCATGTAGGGGATGCTCTGGGGTCACTGACTGTGCTCCTCAGAACACAGCCAGTGTCCCTGCCCTGCCCTCCCTGCTGCTGTGAGGCCCCAAAGCATGAACCCCGTGAGTGGGGAGGAATGGGCATCACTCTGCAGCATCCTCACCTATGGGAAGCTGCATCTAGAGGTTGAAAGGGGCCTTGGCACTGCCATTTTTGCTGTCCCACACTCTGGTTTTGCCTCCTGCTTTAAACCCCTGAGTGTCTGGTGGGATTTATTTCAGCATCTTCATCCTTCTTCCATTTGCCCTTTCCCTTGCTTTTGTTTTGCAGCTTTTTTTTCCCCCTCCAAGGTGTGAGTTGTTTGCTCTGGGTGGGTCTGTGAGCCCTGAGCAGGTCCCCACTGCCAGCCCAGCTGGTGACAGCAGCACAACCAAGCAGCCACCTCACTGTGTCGTGGGATGATCAACCCACTCTCAGTGGGGACAGGGCCAGGGAGTGCTCCCAAAGGGATTTACAGAGGAAAATTCATACAGTGTAGGATTTTTGTCCATGGAGAACAGCTCAGCATGGCTGCCTGTCTCTGCAGGCACAGCTCAGTGGGGCACTGAGGAAGCTCCCCGTGTGCCACCAGCTGTGCCCTCAGTGGAAGTGATTCCCGGGAGAGAAATCCCCACTGTGGAAGCCTTTATTACCGGGCAGAACTAGGTTTGTTTTGTTTATCATCCATTTACTTGGCTTTGGAGGCAAGCCCAGAGTTCTCCAATTTTGTCTGTGTGGATGTGTGATTTATTAGGATTCAGGACTGGAGTTTCTTTTTTTCTTTTTTTTTTTTTTCCCCCTCTGGTTTAATTTCACTTCCTCAAACTGACAGGCTGTTCGAACAAACTTCTTTTGGATAATTTCCTCTATAGTTTTAAAGGGCCTCCTAAAAATAAAAGAGACACCATTGCAACATGGTCGATAATTAAAACAATGCCTCGTTGACCGGCCTAGGCCCTGATTTCGGTAATGGAGAAAGCTCAGAGGGCAGGAAAAAAAAAAAAAAAAAGAGTTGGGTTTTTGGGTACTTAGAGCTTTTGACAGCACTTGAGGGCTGGCTGGCTTGGCTTGTTTGGTGTGTGATCCCAGGCACACTTGGGCATGTTCTCCCCATCCGCATGCGAGCACTCCATTAACAGCGCCGTGCGTGCCTAAACCCCTGCCAGCTCCTGCTCTGCCTTCCTCCCCTTGGCTCGGGCTGTTCTGCAGCACTCAGGAAGAGGGAGGGGGAAAAAAAAAAATCCATTTAAGAAACGCTGGAAAATGTAATGGGAGCCTGCAGAGAGCAGGGAGCAGGTAGGCGAGGGCAGAGCACCTGTAGCTGCCTTGAGCCGGGTTTGCTGGCGGGCTGTGCCCGGGGTTTTTTATGAGGATTTCGCAAGCCTGGGTTTCGAAATGGCTCAGAGAGGGTTTTTTGCTGGGCGTTCTCCCCGGCCCTGGCGCCGGGAGGTGCCGGGGAGCCCCGGCAGGGTTGGGGGTACTCAGGGTCCTGAGGGGCTGTGCCTGTCAGCACCCAGATTGAGATGAAGGAAAACTTCCTTTCCCACTGTCCCAGCTATAAAAGCATGAGAGAGGGAAAGAGAGAGAGAGAGAAAGATTTCCCCCAGGGATCAGCAGTGATAAAAAGGCTCTCTTTTGAAAAGCAGTGAGAGAAAAGAAGTGTGTCTAATCCTCACAGAGAAGAAAGGGGGAACATCCCTCTGCTGTGAGCTGGGCAGAGGCTGGAGGGACCCTGGTGTGGAGGCAGCAACCCGGTGCTCCTGCCTGGCCAGACCCTGCCTGGTGCAGGGGAATCCTCTGGGCAGGAGCAGAGAGGAATTTTATTTCCTGGGGTCCATTTGGGTGGGCTCGGAGGAGCTGCTGGGAGCTGAGTGCTGTGGGCAGGGTGAGGGCAGTGGTGTGAGGGCTGGGGAGATGCTGCTGGCTCATCCCCGCGTTGCTCAATCCCTGCAGGCGAGCTCTGCTGGCACCTTGCGTGGGAGAGACTCGCACAGATTTTCTTTCCCCTTTTCCCCTTGGCCCCAGGACTGGAGGAGGCTGGAAAGGGGAGCTGCAGCCCCGAGCGAGGAGGGATGTGTGTCCCCAGGGCAGGTATCCCAGGGACTGCTGCAATCCTGGATCCCTTTTTCCCACTGATATGTGGCCGTGCAGCTGGCCCGACTGGCTGTAGCAGCTTCTTTTCCTGGTCCAACCCAGTCACCATTTCTTCAGTGACAACTGCAGTGTCCAGGCTTGGCTCAGGGGCTGCTCTGTCACCCTGTCAGTAAGGGGACAGTGGTGGCTTGGCCACTGGTCCTGTGCTCACCACGTCTGAGCTGAGGCCACCACGGTGCTTTTATTGCTGTTGTGGTTGATGATTTATTTCCAGCAGCATCCGCCCCGTCTTGTGACTTGATTAAAAATTAAAGCAAACAGAACAGAGTGGATTGGTGTGGCTGCTGTGAGCCCAGGGTCCTTTCCCTGAGCCCTGTGGGGTTCCCAGCCCATGGAGTGGCACAGGGAGATGTAGGAATGGGAGGGAAAAGGTGGATGGCAGTAGAATGACCTGTCTGGCCAGGAGGGGATGGAGAGGTGGGTGCTGGGGTGGGAGCCATCAGTAGGATCAGGATCCTTTCACAGACTGTAGAGCTTGTGAATGTTTATTTATATCTCCCTGAGCTGAATGATGGTAATCCCCGGCCAATAAAGTCCTCATTAGGGTGAAATTAATGAGTTTATGTTTCAAAATACGACAACAACAAAAACACTCCAACCCACAACCCTCAGAGGGAACTCCGTCAGGAAGGGATGGGTGGATGGGGCAGTGGTGCCGTGGAGCAGCTGGGGAGGAAAACCAGGCTGGCATCGGGGTGTACCTGCTCCCTGCAGAGCCTGGTGGGCAGTGGCGAGTCACAGGGATGCTGCAGCATTGGGATGGGCTCTTGGAGAAGGGTTTTGGAGACACCCATCAGCATTTTGCTGTCGGAGGAGCTCGAGTGTGGAGCATCCTTGTGTGCAGGGAGCTCTTAAGCCATGAGGCTTTAGAGACAACACCTATCATGTCTCAGTGTCACTGCTGCCTGTAGACTCTCCTTGGTGGCAGCAGGAAACCAAGGCTGAAAGAAGATCATCCTGGGATGTCACAGCCGACAGCTTCAGCGAGTTTCTGCTCCAGCTTTTGGGGGGCTTTGGCAGAGCCCACCACCCTTTATTTGTGTAGGGAGGGATCCAGTGACTCACAAACCCCTCGCAGAGAAAGGGGAGCAGGAAGTTACCTCACAGCTCTTGTGAAAGACAGAAGCTGACTTGATACCTGTAATTAAAGCGGGTGTCAAGGAATGAGGTGCAAATTCCTCAGGGGGCATCTCACCAGAGGAAGAGCAGCACCTTCTCCTCTCCAGTCAGGGGCTGGGGAAAGGCTGGTGCTGAGCCCCTGAGGACCAAATGTGAGCCCTCAGCTCCTTTCCTTCCCAGCAGTAAGGAACTGATGTGGATGGCAGGGCCATGCGTGTCCTATCCCCCCACCTTGCAGCTCCAGGCAGCACAAGGGAACCACCAGTGTGGAGCTGTGGGAGTGGGGTGGTGGATCTGCAAAAACCCTCCTGGGAAACGTGTGGGACCTTATGGGAGCAGAGCTGGGAGAGAGTGAAGTGAGGAGGTTTTGGGGTGCAGTTTAGGAATTGCAGGGGAGCAGGGGCAGAAGCAGGTTGTGGAGGCAGCAGTGGGGTGGGATGGTTTGGGGGGGGAGACCTGAGTCTTCACTGGGGTTGAAGGAAGCGCTTGAGGATCCATCCTGCTGGGTGCTGGCAGTGCTACCTGTGCCACCTCCATGGCCTCATTCCCCTGTAGTGCCTGTCTGGCCCCCCCAGCACTGTCTGTGAGGGCAGGGAAACTGAGGCACGGGGGATAATGTGTGTTTGTTCAGGGTGAGTGCCCAGTATGTGCACCCTGTTCCCAGCCCTTGCACTGGTCCCTTCTTTTCCAGCCACTCCTACCTGCAGTCCCTGGGCTGGTGCCAGGAGCAATGCAGCATTCCTGGGGGTCCCTCCACCCCCCTGGACACCCCAGCTCTGTCCCCGTGGCTGTGGTGCCTTCCCAGCAAATGCCAAATCTGCTGAGTGGACGGAAAAAACGAAAAAGAGGAAAAAATAAACCCCAACACCCTAGCCAATAATATGAGGAAGAAATGCTGGTGTGTCCTGGGTGGATTAGTTGAGACTCCTTGCTGGATTCCTCCGAAGGGAGGTGCTGGTGCTGGAAGCCGGCCACCAGCCAGGCCTGCCGCATTTTTCCTGGATTCTCTGACCATTTGGGGACTGAACTTTGGTCTGAAAAATATGCATTTTTAACTTGGTTGTGTCTGAAGCTTGTCTCGCCTTCGGGCTGCTTCGCTTTCTCCTGGCCTGGCTGTGCAGTGAGAGGGATGTGGTGGGAGGTAAGGGCTGGACCCTCCATCCCTGGCTGGCCCAGGAGGAGGAAGCCAGAGAAGGAAAGGTTTGTTCTGACGCAAAGAAAACCATTTCAGAAGGTTCCTGCTGCTTGGCCCAGCAGAGGTGTGGAGCAATGGGAACGATGTGTCAGGACAGAGGCAGCAGTGATGGAGACATGGGTGAGACAACCTGCCCTTGAGATAACTGTGCAAAACAAGGGAGGGATGAGTATGTTGAAAAGGCCTGTTCCCCCAGCCTGCAGGACTGATGGACCCACACACCATTGTCTTGGAAACAGCCTTTGAAGTGTACAATATTCCTGTCTCTGGGGCCTCTTTTCCCTCCCTCCCAGCTGTGGAGCTGTTGCAGGACACTGGCACCTGGGCTGGCACTTGGGCACGGGCTGGGCTCAGCCTGGCAGGGTGATAAGGTTCTGCTGAGGGCCGTGCTCAGCTCAGAGCTCTGCAGGGCAGCACTGAGGCGTGGTGGGCCCGTTGTTTATTGTAGGGTTGCCGGCCACAGTGGCTCTGCAGGGTGTCACTCTCTTCCCCTGCTCAGGGACAGAGCCTGCCCAAGCCAGCAGGACAATCCGGGCTGTGTGTTCATAATTAAAACAAATAAAACAAACCCATACGCGGCGTTATTTACAATACGGGCTCGGGAAGAGTCGAGCTGAATATTGTTTCCTCGCCGAGTTTTTCCCTTTGTGGCTCACACACGAGTTTGTTGTTGTTGGCTGCTCCCGAGGCCGCGGTCTCGCGTGCCGGGGCTGCTGCCGGCCCGCAGCGGGCGGCCAGGGAGCTGGCATGGGCTGGCCAGGGATGGACTGCCCAGTGTGGGTATCCTGGGGAGCTGGCATGGCCTGGCCAGGGATGGACTGCCCAGTGTGGGCATCCTGGGGAGCTGGCACAGGGTAGCCAGGGATGGACTGCCCAGTGTGGGCATCCCTGGGAGCTGGTGTGGGGTGGGCAGGGATGGGTTCTCTGTCCATTGTAGGCATCCTGGAGAGCTGGTGTGGGGTTGCCAGGGATGGACTGCCCAGTGTGGGCATCTGTGGATGCTGGTGTGGGGTGGCCAGGGGTAGACTCTGCCCAGCGTGGGCATCCCTGGGAGCTGGTGTTGGATGGTCAGAGCTGGGTTCTGTCCATTGTGGGTATCCCTGGAGAGCTGGTGTGGGGTGTTCAGTGCTGGGCTCTTTCCACTGTGGGTATCTTGGGGTGTTGGTCTGCAGTGGCCAGGGCTGGGCTTTGCCCATCGTGGGGAGCTGGTGTGGGGTGGTGAGGCCTGGGCTCTGCCCACCTTGCTGATGTGGCTCTTGCTCCATGGCCCATCTGGAGTTATCCATGGAAAGCCAGTTGGGAAGGGCAGCTGTGCAGGGCAGTGAGCGTGGTGCTTTTGTGAAGGGAAGGGGTTTTGGAGTCTCTTTGGGTTGAAAGCTTTGGGGTTTCCTGCAGAGGGGTGGCAGGTGATTTTCCGTCAGTGACCAGTGTCATGTGCTGGCTGTTGTTGTCTGCAGCATCCCTGAGAGACCTGCAGGGTCTGAGCCCTGGAAGTGCCACAGCACCTGGCAGGATGGACAAGGCTTGTGGGCTCTGGGAGGGAGCAGCTCTGGCTCCAGACTCCCACCCAGGGCTTTGAGCCAGTGCTGTACTGAGGGTGGAGAAGGGGACGTGGAAGGGATGCAGCTGCAGCCCTCGGGTGTTTCATCTACCCAGCAGTGTTGGTGCAGCCTCAGGTGATGCTGGAAGAGATATCTCTTACTGGGGAGGGAGATGTGCCCACAGGGAAGGGACATGAATGTAAAACTGTCCAGTTTTCACCCAGCTTTTGGCACAGTGAGGATGGGCAGGGAGGGCTGGGGTGCAGAGGAAGGTGAGCACCCCTCTCGTGCTCAGCTGCAGGCAGACACGTTCCCGTAGAAAGCATATGGCAGGTAATCCAGTGCCAGATGGGAATTGGCTCCCATTGCTGCGGCCCCGGCGTGGCTCCCGCACGCACAGCCCGGCAGAGCTCGGTGTGTGGTGGCCCCAAAGCCACCCCGGGAGGGTGAGCCGGGTGGCACTGCTGCATGGCCTCCTGCAGCTGTGCAGGAACACCCCGAGGGGCACCAGTGCTGCTGCCTGGGCACTGGGGTAGCCAGCTGGGCACGGGCTCTGCACGCACAGAGCTGGCTGAGCACACCAGCCCTTGCCTAGCGGGGCAGGGCTTAAAGCTGGGCTTAGGAGGTCAAAATCTGGCTAATGAGTTAATGGCAATTAATTAACTGCAGGGCACTTTGCAGATATTAACTAATTGTTCTGCTGCAAGGTCTGTGTGATTACCCTGCCCAACAGACTGAGGTGTGGAGGAGCCTCACACCCGCAGCACTCCAGGTGTGTTACCAGCAGGGCTGTGACTCCAGCCAGGGCTAATTCCGCTCCTCCTGGTGTGGTGAATAGTCACCAGGGCTGCAGGCATGGCAGGATCAGACCCCACCATAAATCCTTGTCTGTTTTTCTAAGCAAGCTCTCTGCACCCCCAGACTTTGGAACCTGAGCATCTCCCTGCCTGCTCCGTCCCCGTGAGCGTTTTTAGGGGGGAGGCAGCCGAAGCCACGATGTTCCTGGTAACCACCACCCACGCAGGCAGTCTTGTGTCTGCTGGCTCTTCACTGTGCTCCCCAGGAGCTGCAGCAGCATCTGAGCAGCGTCTGTGGTACCCAGAGCACAGTGGAGGGTTTGCAGAGAGAGAGAGAAGAGCCCTCCAGGAGCTCAGGCTCCTCGCTGGGTGCAGGTGCAGCTGCTTTTAAATCCCTCTGGACAGAGTGGTTTGGCCCCCGTGCACTTTCTGTTTGTTTGTTTATTTACTTCTTCTGGCGGCTGAGGAGTTTGTAGAAGTGACTCAAACGTCAACTTATTTTGTCAGCTTTTGGGGAAGGGATTAAATCTCAGAGCTCCATTGTGCTAGCAGATCTAATTTTAGGCCTGTGATCTTAAAATAGAAGAAAGGAGAGGCAAAAAAAAGCAGTAATTAGGCGTTTTTCCCTGGGCCAAGGGAAAACAAGCTGTGAGGTGGCCCCAAGGAAGAGATGCGGCTGCCTACAGCCAAAGTCAACACGTTGGGAGGTGGCTGGAGCTGCTCCTGGCTGGCACTGGGAAAGGGCACAGCACGGTGGTGTGGGGACAAGGTGAGGATCAACCCCTTGTTCTGATGGCACCTGGAAAGGGCACAGCAGAGAGGTGTGGGGACAAGGTGAGGATCAACCCCCTGCTCTGATGGCACTGGGGTATTTTGGTGCATGGCCAGGCTGGGGACCCACAGCATGGTGGATGTGGTTGCTCATCCCATCCTGATGGCTCAGGGCTGGT
This sequence comes from Zosterops lateralis, assembly GCF_965231275.1. Taxonomy (NCBI): domain Eukaryota; kingdom Metazoa; phylum Chordata; class Aves; order Passeriformes; family Zosteropidae; genus Zosterops; species Zosterops lateralis. The sequence continues at coordinate 9,393,520 of NC_139780.1, read as the reverse complement.
CCAGCTCCTGATGGAGTTTCTGGCCAGGCAAGGTGGGTCTTGTGCCTGTGCAGGTGACCCTGGCTGTTGCCAGGGTCCTTCCCCATCGACATGGCCAAGGCAGAGGGGCAGTGTCCCTGTGATGGGGGGACACAGAGGCCGGGTCACATTTCGTGGTGGGACTCAATATCCCATGAGCAAATATTCTGGTGATATTAAAATGCTTGGGATTTTCTAGCGAATCGAAGCTCTCCCTAGCAGTGCCAAGAACAATTCAGCAGCCTCCAAAAACAGCTTTCCCTGAGGATTACTTGTTCCTCGTGCCAGAATGATTGACGACAACGGGCAGGTTCAGTCCAGTGTGACCTGCTGGTCTCGTCCCCGCAGCCCAGCAGGGACTGTGCTGTGGGATCCCTGCTCTCCATGCAGCTCCTGCAGGAGGCTCATCAGGGCCTGACAGCTTGTGGAGCATCTCAAAAACATCCCATGAGCTTGTCAGCACTCTGTAATCTCCTTTCTCCCTCCTCTCCAGGAAATTTTTTGCAAAGGTGTTGACAAAGTCAGAGGATGCAGGGGCAGCTCGTGGTCAGCTCCGTGTCCCCGAGCATCCACCAAACCCTCCTGCCTGTGTCAGAGCCTCTCCTCACCTCTGGCAGCCTGGCTGGCTTGGAGGGGATGGAAACCTGCTCCTAATGACAGTGCAGCAATAATTCTGGCTGTTACCTTGATAGCAAAACCAGCAAACGCTGCAAGCTGCCTTCAAACTGCCAGCGGGAGCAAAAACGCGAGGCATGTGTTCAGGGAAAGCTTCAGTCTCTGGATGTTTTGGGGAGGAAAAAAACATACACAAGACTGTTTGCTTTTTGCTTGAAACCTCTTTTGTGGTCCCCCCCCTCTCTTGGATGGCTCAGTGACTTTCGACAGCTCACGCCGTAGGTGGATGTTTGTGCTTGGAGATGTTTTTCCATATGCTCCTCATAGCTCTGCTCGCGGATTTTGCACATGGGCTGCGAGAGAGAGAGAGAGAGAGAGAGGTAGGCTGCTCTAATATCATATGATAATGTGAAATTAGCTCCACTTTACATAAATTGAGACACCCAGGCGCTTCTAGGCCTGGGTAGGGCTTGCTGAGGGTTCCTGCCCTCCTTCCCCTCTGCTGGGAAGGGAGGCAGAGCCCCGGGGCTGGCTGGCAGTGGGATCCTGGATCTCTCCGTGCGCACACGGCTCTGTTCTCCTGTAATCCACTGCCAGCTGAGGGTGAATTCCAACCCGTGGTGGAAATTTAGGTCAAAGGTGCTTTTAGTTCAGAGGAATATGATCAAATTAGGGCCTTTTGTGTTTGCCTGTGTTGTTTTGTTGTTTTTTTTTCTGAAGGGACTTGCGTAGGCACATAGATGAGCAGATCCTGACCATCCGTGAATCAGGCCAGCGCTGCCTGTGCCTGTGGCAGGGCTGGAATTTCAGCTGCAAAGGTCACAATTGGTCCAGAGTTGGTTTTCAGCCAGGGATGTGTTTCTGCCCCTGCCTGGAAGGGAGGGGTGTGGGCACAGCTGGCAGAGTCCCTGAGCCTGTGGTGTTTCCCCAAGCCCACCCCGAGGGAGGGTTGGCTCAGGGACTCCCCTGAGCCCTGGGAGGTGGAGGGATTAAAATTTTATCCCTTGGGAAATGCAATGTCACCATCACTGTGCTGGTTGTGAGCTGGGAGGTTTCCACCAAAGCCCCTGCAGTCCTGAAGAAACTTTGTTGTTGCCACCCCATTGTTGAGAGGAGATTGCTGTGTTTGTGCCGGAAGTCAGGTGTTGTGGTATTGGGGTGTTAATCAGCCCTATGTCTGCAGGACAGGAACATCCCTACAGCTGTGGGCATTCCTGCAGCACAAGGATCCTTTATCCCACTGCCACCCTGTGTCCCATGTCATCCTGTGTCCCACTGCTATCCTGCATCCCATTGCCATCCTGTGTCCCATGTAATCTTGTGTCCCACTGCCATCCTGTGTCCCACTGCCGTCCTGTGTCCTGTTGCTATTGCTGTTGTTCATCCTGTTGCCATCCTGGCCCCCATTGCTCTCATGCATCCCTTTCCCCTTCAGCATCCCCTTGTCCTCTTTCATCCTATTGCCATCCTGCATCCCTTTCCCTCCCTCATCTCATTGCCATCCTGGCCCCCACTGCTGTCCTGCATCCCATATCCCTCCTGCATTCCACTGCCATCCTTCATCCCATTGCCATTCTGCATCTTTTTTCTCTCTTTCATCCCATTGCCACCCTGATCCTATTTCCCTCCTGGTTCCCATTTCCCTCCTGCCCCCCCTGCCCTCCTGCCTGACCCATGCAGGTCTCACTTGTGGTCAGGGGCAGGGGAAGAAGAAGCAGCTACGTGGTGAGTTCTCACTGTAAATATCCTAAACCCCCAACTTTTGTGGTTGGTTTTTTTATGCTTGGTTCTTTTCTGAAGAAATCCGTGAGTTGGCATTGCTGTCTGAGGCACCGCAGCCTCCCAAACCTGTTTGTTTTCATTCTGACATTAACACGAGGTCTGAAATAAACGCTGCAATTTCCAGGCCCGTTTGCGATTAGCGAGAGGCAGGAGCGAACCATTCAGCCTTAAATTAATTCTGCTGGGGTGCGTTGCTTTTTTTGTGGATTTTTTTCTTCTTTTTTTTTTTTATTTTTTATTATTGATGCATAATGTATGATGAGAAAAAGTGGAAAAAAAATAATTAAAGTCTGAAGAGCGCTGCATGGATTCATTCATTATGAAATCTGGGTCAGCAGCCAGAGAAGGAAAACAAGGGAGGGGGGGCTGCTGGAGTGGAAAAACAGGACTTGAGAAGCGCTGCAGGCACGGCAGGAATGCGCGAAAGGCCCTTTGCAGGCAGCCTGGGAAATCCGAAATTGCATCCGTGGCTGCCCCCCGAGGAGGAGCGCGCCTGCCGGGAATGGGAGGGGGATGCGGCGATGGAGAGGGGATTCCCTCTCCTGTCTGTCTGTCTCTGCTCAGGGCTGCTCCATCAGCCGTGGGCTGGGGGCAGGCGCTGCGTGCTGAGCCAGCACATCCTGCACAGGGGATGGGGCAGAGCCCGGGGAGGAGGAAAGGGCTGTGCTGGGGGTTGGGGTTTGTCAGCAGTGGGATCCCAAAGGGCTGTGCTGGGGGTTGGGGTTTGTCAGCAGTGGGATCCCAAAGGGCTGTGCTGGGGGTTGGGGTTCAGCAGCAGTGGGATCCCAAAGGGCTGTGCTGGGGGTTGGGGTTCAGCAGCAGTGGGATCCCAAAGGGCTGTGCTGGGGGTTGGGGTTCAGCAGCAGTGGGATCCCAAAGGGCTGTGATGGGGGTTGGGGTTCAGCAGCAGTGGGATCCCAAAGGACTCTACTGGCTCAGAGCATCCCTGTGCCATGAGCATCCCTGTGCCATAAAATCCCTGTGCCATGAAATCTCTGTGCCATGAGATCCCTGTGCCATGAAATCCTGTGCCGTGAAATCTCTGTGCCATGAGATTCTTGTGCCATGAAATCTCTGTGCCATAAAATCCTTGTGCCATGAGATCCCTGTGCCACGAGATCCCTGTGCTGTGACATCCCTGTGCCATCATATCTCTGTGCCACAAGTGTCCCTGAGCACATCACTCAGATTTTGGGATTTCAGCCCTTGCCTAGGACTCAGCTAATTGAATTGCAAAGAGTGTGGTTGAAACTTGGAGTCTTCCCCGCTGGCAGGAAGCGCAGAGATTTCAAACCGTGCTTTTGTGCTGGTTTGGGAGAAAAAGACAGGATTTTTGGAATTTAATTGCAAGATGGAAATTCCCCTCCTTCCTCTTGCTCCTTCCACAGGAAATGTGGCCCAAATTGATCAGACTTTGCAAACAATCAGCATTCATCCTTGGGAAATATTCCATCATAGGAGCATTCATCCTTGGGAAATAATTTTCTGACCCAGTCCCATTAAGTGCTCTTCTGAGCAAGCACTCTCCATCCCAGCCCCCAGCAGGACGGAGTCGTGATACCAGTGGGAGCTTTTGGGCTTTCCCTTCAAGCAAATATTAATTCAGGCAGCGTCAGGAGACCCTTCCTCTTGTTTTAGCTCACTGAACATCCGTGGGATTCACGTGCTGCTCCGGGGGAAGCCTTTTGGTCTGGCTTGTGCACGCACTGGGTTTTATCCCTTCTCCAAAGATCCCTTCCCTGCTGTCCCGCAGATCCGCTTGCATCATGTGGGAACCATAAATAAAAGGCTGTGGAATTCAGCTGCCTGTGCTGCAGCAGTGAGGATGAGATAATCCTGCGTGCAGCAGGGTGGGATGGGCGTAAAGGACGGACAGAAATGTGCATTGATCCCCCGGCTGCTGCCGTGCAGATGGATCTGCCTTTTCCCTCCCAGGGAACTTCCTGAGGTAGATCCAGCTCCGTGCAGGGGCTGTGGTGGTGACAGGAGTGACACAAACAGAGCTGGTTGAACCTCGGGGGTCCCTGCAGGGTCTGGATCACTGGTGCTGTCTGTGGCACGCACTGGCTGTACAGGAATGCACCCAGTCCTCCTGCCCTGGGCAGCAGCATCTCCAGCTGTCAGCTTCCCTGGAGGGATCTGGTTTCCCTCCCATAAAGACCAGCCTGATTTAGTTCCAGGCTATGCAGGAAGGGCTGCTTTGGGATGGGGAGTGCTGGGAAGAAACAGTTAAACTGGAGACAGTGCCGGGATGTTTTCCCACACGGTGAATGGTGGGGGAACACAGAACTCGTAATAACGCTCCTAATTTTCCTGTGTGATTTAATAAAAATGTAAATTGACTTGGGGTGGATGACTCACTCTGGAGGGTGGTGTCGATCAAGATGATTTGGTGGCTGTGTGGAACCAGTGGGGCTTTGTTCCCTCTCCTGAAAGGCAACTGGAATCGTTCCATGGTGTGATGGTGGTCTGGCACCCGGGCTCTCAGATTCCTGCTGAGCCCCTCATCCCGTTTGGCCCCAGCATTTTGGGACAGGGAATGGTGGGCAAAGCCATGGTGGCTTTATCCAGTGTTGGTAGATGTATCCCATTGGGAACCCAAGCTCTGAAAACTGTCCTGGTGCCAACAGAGAGGCAGATCTCTGCCCAGGACTCACTGTGGGGCAGGATTTGGCCCATAGCAGGAGGGTCTTCCATCCTCCTGCTCCTTCCAGGGTGGGTGAAAGCGTGCCAGGACACTGCACTCTGACCCCAGTCCAGCTCTGGACACTAATGGATTACAAATAACAATAATAAATGACAGGAGATGGGATAATCTACCTACTGTAATGTTGTATTACCGTGGCTGTTAGTTATAGATTAATATGTAATTGTATTACATTGGCTACATATGCATAAAGCTTGTGCTGCGGGGCTTGGCCAGCCTTTAACTCTCTGTGGTTCGCAAAGGAACTTCAGGGGTTTGATCCCACACGTCCCAGGAGCCCTCTGCCCAGGCATCTCCTGTGTTTTTGCAAGCCAGGAGCATCCCTGCTGCCTCTGTGTGCTGCTGGAGCACCATCCCTATCTCCCCGGGATGCACTAGAGCAGGGATGCAGGGAGCGCTGCCCATGGGGGATTTGTATATTTTGCAGCAGCAGGTGAGGGAAAAGTGGGGAATAAAGCCCCCTGCATCCAGCCCCCTGCTCCCAGCACTTTGTCCTCACACCTGAGCGGCGCAGGGCAGGGCTGTGAGGGCTCCCCAGCAGATCCTTGGCGTGACCAAGACCCAGTTCTGTCGAGAGTAATGAAGTGCGAGCCCTTCCCTTCAGTTATTTTTAATGTGGATCTGCTCAGGCTCGGCTAAATCCGGAGGAGCTGCCTGTTGTTTGCAGAGCCTCCCCCTGCGCCGCCGGATTGCTGGGCTCAGGGTGAATTACTCACTGCTGGGAGGCTGGATGGACTCGGAGCTGTTTGGTTTGGGGCTTGCCTCGCTCTGATGAGCACGGGTGCAGATGATTTTCATGATGTTGTCACCAGAGTCAAGGATTTGGGGATGCTCATCAGTGGGGCAGGCAGGGAGAAGGGAGTTTTGCCCTTCCAGGAGGGTTTTCCAGCTGAGGGCTCTGTCCCTGCCCTGGCTTTTAGCAGCTCCAGCCCCACTTGCTCTGCGTTTCCTGGGGACACTGATGTGCTCCACACTTGACCCATCCTTTGCTGAGCAGCACCTGTGGGATGGGCAGTGTGGTTTTGGGAGGGATGAGAGTTGGGAATTCCTTCCTGCTCCCTTTCCCATCCCAGTTCAGCCCTCCCTGCCGTCCTGCCTTTAATTTTTGATTCCTCTCTCCTCCCGAGAGCGCGAGAAGCAGAGGCAGGAAACGTGGGCTGCTGCCAGATGGCTCAAAATGCAGCATCTGTAATACTTTATCAGAAGAAAATTACGGCCGAATCACTCTCCCTGATTAAACGGCCTGGCCAGATCCTCCACGGGCCAGCTGGACAGCCTCACCCTCTCGCCACAGGAGGGGAAGCCACGGGAGCTGGGGACATGGGAAGGATGGTGGCAGAGGGAGGTTTGGATGGGGAAAGGATTGGATGGACCCTCCAGCAGTGGGGTGGGGGTGTTGCCACCTCCCTGGGCCTGTCCTGTGTGGTGCCAGCTCCTGCTCTTTGCTTCCCATGGGATATTGGAGGTGGGCAGCTAACCTCAGGGAGTGAGGAGGTTGATGTTTCCCCTCTTGTTGGTTTTCCAGATCTTGGAAAAACAGCACAGCTGTGCCAAGCCACCCTGTGGGCTGCTGACGTTTTGCTTTTGGAAGTTGTTGTGAAGAGGCAGAGGGTGAGGGGTGCTCCAAACCCCCGGGGCTGGGTGGAGCATCCCCCCAATCCCTGCACCCCTCAGGCTGGGGATGCTGTAGGAGCATCTAGAAAAAGGGAGTGGGCAAGGAGGGAAACTGAGGCAGGGCGGAGGGTGCCTCCAGGATCTGGAAGGTCATCTGGAATGCTAGTGAGAGTTAGATCCAGAGTTTAAGCCTCTGAGCAACCTGTCCTCTGGCTCACCCTGCCCTGGTGCTTGTTCTGAGCGCGGTGGCCAAAGCGCGGTGCTACCGCTCTCAATGGGCTTGGCGTGCGGGCGGCTCTGTGATGAGTTCACCCTGCCTGCCTGGCCAAACGCAGGCGTGGACTAATGCCACTAATTTCCACTAATGCTGGTGGAAAAATCTCCTGCTGGCGTGAGCAGGGGCCGCTTTCCCACCCTGCTGCGTGCGGGGCGGGGAGAGGGGGACGCAGGAATTCACGTCCAGGCGCACGGAGCTGAATTCTTCCCTGATTTGCTTGAAGTGGTGACCAGATTTTTTTTTCCTAAAAGGAAGACAGGAGGAATCTGTGCTCTTAAATGCGTGGAATTAGCTGTTGGCTGTAGGAAGTTTGTGTATGAAAGAGTTTAAAAAGGGGAGGGAGGTGTTGAGTGTCTGCGTGTGAGAAGGGGAGATCTGGTGTCTGAACGTGGCCTGACATGGGATGCTTTTGGCCTGAGCTGTCCTGGATCCCCATCCCACATCCCTGTGCCTCCCCAGCAAGCCCACAGGAACCCAGCCAGTTCTGGAACCCGCCTCAGGCTCACATGTGCTCGTCCCTGTCATCCCTCTGCCCTTGGTGGGGAAGAAATGCTGGGCCCAGGAAAAGCAGCAAAAAAGAGCACATTTTCCACTCAACTCCAATGGGATTTAACTGCAAGAACGGAGCTGGAGCAGGGCTTGGGGTCTCCCAGTCTCCTGGGGCTTAGGAAGGGATGCAGCCATGGGATCCTGCATGAGGAGGATGCAAGAGCAGCTTCCCTGGATGCTGGAGCCTTCCTCCCTGGCCAGCCTCCCGGGGGCCTGGCCGGAGGAGGGGAACTGTACACCTGGAGAAACATTATCCCTTCCCCTGCCCGTAAATATTTTACGAGCAGATTAAAAATTGAAGCCAAAATGAGCTCTGCCATCAGAAGAAACCGGCTCGGTTTCAAGTTCTGTTTAAGTATTTTTCTTTATAATGTAGCTGTGTCAATTAGAAAATGACATTGCTATTTAAAATGCTGTTCCGTAGCCCTCTTTAATTAAGGCAGCGATATAATACCAATCTGCTCTCATTAATGAATTTTTAACAATCAAAATGAGAGCTGAATGACGCACAGTTGGATTTGCAGCGCGGGTGTTTTCTCCCGGAGCCTCTGACGGCGCAGTTAAAGGAGCAGCGGCTGCACAGGGGGGGAGAGGCTGCTCCTCCTCGGGCTGAGCAGCTGGAGAATCATCTCAGCTGCTGCTTGGTGGGTTTGGAAGGGCTTCACCCCTCTGTTGGCCTTGAAGAATTGTCCTGAAGGGAGAAAATCCTTCTAAGGCTGGTGGGTGCCTTTGTGGGACCTGCGTGGGAGTTCTGGGTAAAAAGCGAAGACACCAAAGTCCCGAGCAGAGACACAACTGAAAATAGAGATGGGAGTGGGGTTGTGAGCCCAGGGGCCACCTCAGGGTCACATCCTGCCTGCTGCAGGGTGTCCTCCCTGCTCAGACTCGCTGGGCATCCTTGGATCCCATATCCCAGTTTTCCCCGGAGATCCCAAAATGTCTTTTGCTATGGCAGCAAAGTGTGTGATGCAGTGCTGGGGTGTGTGGCCTTCCCACCCCAAATAAATCCCTAATTTCAGCCCTTTTCCCTGCAAAGTGTTTCTGTTTTTGTTTCAACAAGGCAGAGTAGCTTAAAGATGCTCCTGCACCTCAGCTCCTGCTAATTGTCTCTCATTGTTACATCAGGAAGCCTTTTTTTCCCAGTGGTTATTTTCTGGGGTTGCTGGAGGAGCTCTCTCCCCTCTGCTTCTTCCCTCAAGGAGGCAAAACAAAAACAGGAATTTGTTTGAATAATAAAAAAAAAATTACCCAGGCGTGAAAAGCTTAAGCGTAATCATTTCCGTGGCCTGCTTTGATTTGAGTTGATATGATTTGTTTGCTCTCTCATCCTTCCTCCCTCTTTCCTCTTCAACACCCACTCCTTGCTCTGGCCTTTCCCTGACGAGCAGTTTGGGTATTTTAGGAGCAGTGTGTGCATGGAGCAGCATCCCTGGGATGCTGTTGGAGCAGGGGAGCTGCATCAGTCCAGTGCTCAATGCCAACATCTGAGAGAATCTGGGCTGAGGTGGACGTGCGACAGGGATTTTTCCAAATCTCATCCTTCTCCTGGTGTCCCCCTGCTTACCTGGGGTTTGGTGACACTCCTGGGCACCTTGGACCCGGTGAGCTACACCTGTAGTGAGTTTGCTTTGTAATTGCCACCAAAGTTTTGCTTTCAAATAGTTTTATGTCGAGCTGGAATGACCAGCCCAGAGGGGCTCGAGCTTTCCCCCACCTCCCTCCCTTGCCAGAGAGTTGAGCCAGTGGGTTGAGGTTTCCTGGCTGAGTTTTTGTTGCCATAGGGAAGAGAATTGAAGCCTGAAAACCATCCTGTGGGTGCAGGGAGGAAGTGTCAATGTCTAGGAAAACAAGGAGAAAATAGCAGTGGCAGCACCGCGCCGTCGCCTGAGCCCAGCAGGAGTCGGGACAAACCCTCCTGGCAGATGGGAAAGGCCAACGAGGTCGTGTTTGGGGTGGTGTTTGTCCTTCCTGGCACTGCTGGCACACGGGGATGCCAGCCAGCAAAGCCATGGCCCGGGAGTGGGGCAGCCACGCCTGCAGCTCCAGCTCCCTTCTTCTCCTGCAGGGCTGGGAGAGACCAGAATGTATTCACAGCGAAAAAAATAAGGGAACAGGGAATTATTCTCTGCTGTGATTTCAAGAGGAGGAGAGAGATGCAAGGGCGGCTTTGAGCTTTTGCCCAGGAATAGCCAGGGATCTGCTTGCAGGCTTTGCATCCCACTGCCGATAATTTTGGAGCTGAATCATCTGCATTTGTGCTGCTCCCGAGACAGCGTCAGGAATACGCATCCCCAGGGTGTCAGAGGCACATTTTTGTGGGTTGACAATGGGATCTGATTAAGAAAAAAAAGCAACCCAAATGACATCTAAAGCCGCCAGCCTTGAAGTCTGGACTCCTGTTGCTCATTTCCCATTCAGATACTCCCAGGGACTGGCGTGGCCGGGGTTGTACAGCAGGGCTGGAGCCAGCTCCGGCTTGGGGGATGAGTAAAACCCATCTGCAAACGCTGAGGGAGAGGAGGTGGAGGGGTGGGAGGTGCACTTTGGCGTGGTTTTGCTTCAGCCTGTGCGTGGGGGTGGCCCCGATGACGCTGGAGCCACGGGGAGGCCAGGAAAGGCTCCTGTGCATGCAGGGCAGGGAGCAGGTGCCAGTGCCCCCGGCCACCAGCTCAGGTGTGGGGCCACTGTGACCCCAGGCCAGCTCAGGGGGGTCAGCTGGCGGTCACAGGCCTGTCCCCTCGTGGTCCCCTACTGTCACAGCGAGGGCAGGTGTGCCCAGGCAGGGCACTCCCTGCTGTGGCTGTCCTGAGCATCACTCAGAGCTGTCCTGAGCGTCCGTCAGAGCTGTTCCAGCATCCATCAGAGCTGTTCCAGCGTCCATCAGAGCTGGTTAAGGTGAGCTGTGCCCCAGCCAGCCTTGGGGCACTGGGGGCTGACCTGCCCTGCTGAGCACCTGCCTGGGGCCGGGGCAGTGCAGGGACAGCTTAACCCCTCCTTCCCCGGCAGCAGCAGGGGAGAGGAGAGGAGGGGGTGGATGGAGCTGCTGATGCACGGCTGGTTGGCCCTGCAGGAAGCAGAGCTCTGGCTGCTCCCCAGCAGGAGCAGGGGGACAGATTTCTCTGAGCAGAGAGATGCCTTTTGTCACCCAGCCTGGTGTCAAGAGTTGGCCACGGGGCGTCCTCTGTCACATCGGGTACTGACATTGCTCCTGACCTGCAGGGATGGCAGCCTCTGAGCCTTCTGCTCCTGGAGAGGGGAAAGAGAGGGAAGATTAAACCACAGGACCTGTGAGAGTGCAAATTGATTTTCAAGGGAACCCTGGAGGGAATCTCCTGGGGCTGCCCTGCATTGCTGTGGCTCTGTGGCACAGCCCCATTGGGGCTGATGTCCCCAAAATGCCACTGCCAGCCCTCCTGGGTGGGCAGAGAGCTCGCTGTTTGTCACCTGTTTGTGGGGCAGGCTCCAAGTGATCTCCTGTGCCCGGGACATGCCAGCTCCTGGCTGGGATTGTCACCGAGTTTCACTGGGGCGTGGGAACTTCGGAGTGCCAGGTCTGGGGTGGCTGTTGGGGCTGAGCTGACACAGTGCTGTGCCCCACGCCGACCTGTTTGTCCTCTCCTCACTTCTCTACCTGAGGAGTCCCTTTAGTCCTTCTCCCACCGATTTGCTGTCCCTGCAGCTCTTGTGGCAGAGGCACCCGGGGAGCTGGGACAGACCTGGGGACACTGCAGCTCCCCCTGCATCCTCTCACACCTGCTCCCTCCCAGCCACCGAGTTTCATTAACCTACTAATTAGTGTTAAAGCACTAATTAGAGCGTCTGTGCCGTGTCCTTGGGAAGGCAGCCTGGCTCCTGGGTGCTAATGGAGCTGCTGTCACAACAAACACCAGGAGCAGGGGCTGCTGGCCCAGCCCAGCCCAGCCGGGGCCCGGGATGCTGCTGCCCACACCGTGGAGCAGGAGCTGCTCCTGGTGGCATTCTCTGTCCCCTCACTGGGGACAGAACAGGGCCAGCACTGCCTCTCTGCAGGGTCCCAGCTGCGAACCCCTCACCGGGATAGACTCCAGCCTTCACCCCTCGCCCATGGCTAAGGCTGGGTTTAAGGGGTGATTTTGAATGTATTTTCTATTATTTCATATATTTGAGTAGTAAGTTTTCTGCTAAGTGGTGCTTTGGAAGGTCAGACATGGTTTGTGAAGCCTGGCTGAATTCAGTAAAGTCTGATCTCCCCACAGAGGGCTGAAGTGTTTTTAATACCTCTTCTGCTCAACCTCCCCCCTTCAAAATACCATTTTCCCCTGTAAAAATAGACTGGCGTGGCCAAACAGCCCCCAGATGACACTCAGAGCTCGCTTTGAGCTCGGAAGAGTTGCAGCTGGACAACAAAAACATTTTCCCCCGCTCCTTTCTTCAAAAACCTGGCGGTTTGGGGCTTTAACCCCATCGTTGCCGTGCTGGCCAGCGGGGGAGGCAGGAGCCCTCTCCGGGAAGCTCCAGGCGGGATTTGCTGTTTGCCCGCACGGCACTTTCCGTGTCTGAGCAGCGTGTTCCCGTGTTGTCGCGAAACAGAAGAACAGGATAATTAAATTGCCCTTTTCCCAGCAAAATGTTCCCGTCTGGGCTGGGCGGCGGGCCGGGCTGTGGCTCTGTGCCAGGCTCACATGCCTGGCTGCTGATGGGAGGTGTGAAAAGCGCCGGGGAGGGGACGGGGCGGTGATTACTGGGGGGTTTGTGCACGTTTGTCACCCCCTGGAAGCGGGGGATGCCAGCCTGGGGTCCTGGTGCCCCCGCCAGTAATTCCCAGCCTTTAAGCTGGGAGGGCTGCGGGCACGGATAATCGAGATATTCTTGTCCTTAAGCCTCTCAAGGGTTGCAGGTCTTAAAACGGGCTCCGGCTGTCGAGTCGGCTGGCGGGGCATTAGCGGGTGGGAGCGGTGGGGCGGCCCGGGCAGGCTCAGCAGGTGATGCCTGTGCTCGGGGCAGGATCATCACTGAGGTTTGGCGGCTGCTGCCAGGGAGATACAGCCGCTGGTAGGGAGCGATCCCCGGGGAGCAGCCGGGCCTGTCGCCTCAGCCCGGCGCTGCCTGGCTCTCCTGCCGTCCTGGGCCCTCTCTGAGGTGCTGATGCTCCATCACTGAATTGTAACAGGCTCATGGAAAAGGCAGAGTTTTGTTTTTCAGCTGTTAGCCTTCTCCTCTCCTTTCCATCCTGGGATCCATCAGCGTTCCTGCTTTGCCTGCAGCATCAGCAGTGACCCTCCAAGAGCTGGCTGTCCCCTGTGCCGCTGTCACCCCTTGGTGCCCCTCCCCCGGAATATTAACGCCACAAATCACAAGCGACAGCCCGGGCTGGAGCCCCGGGCCGGGAGGAGGTGTCGGAGCAGGGCTGGGATGTGCGGTGGCTTTGTCCTTCTCCTCGGGGCTGTTTTGCTTCCAGAGAGAGGGGGAGCAGCTGAGCCCACCTTTAACAGTGGGGAGATGGGCGAGTAGAGCAGTAAGGTGGGATTTTCATCCTGCCTGGATGCAGGCTCATTCCCACCTCTGTGCCTGTGGATGTGTGCCTTTCCTTTCCTCCACCCAGCTCTGGCTTGGCCTTTTGTGTTCTCTTCTTTGCAAACTCCAGGGGTGCTGGGAATCCTGGAGCTGGGCTGGGGAGGAGTCCCACCCTGTGGAAATGTGTGCAGCCCACGTTTTGCTGGGTGAGGAACGGAGGAATTTCCGTGTTTGGTGGATCTGCTGGGAAGAGCAGATGTCAGGGGGATTACGGGTGGCTTTTTTGCACGCGTGTGTGCACACGTGAGCCAGGCAGGGACGGGGCTGTGTGACACTCCTGGGCCTGGCACCCTCCCTGCACTGACACTCCCTGTGTCTTGTCCCTCCATGCCTTGTCCCCAGTCCCTCTCCAGCTCTCCTGGAGCCCCTTTAGGCCCTGCAAGGGGCTCTGAGATCTCCCTGGAGCCTTCTCCTCTCCAGGGGAACATTCCCAGCTCTCTCAGGCTGGCTCCAGGGATGAAGCCCCACACTGAGGGTGGATTTAAGCCCCCAGAGCACAGGAGACACCTGGGCACAGCTCTGGGGGTCTGTAGTGGTCAGAGGCAGCACTGGGCTCTTCTTGCTGAGGGAGGGCTGCAGCCAAGCAGGGGTGGGATTGCTGTGGAGGGAATGGGCAGGGTGGGTTGTTGTCCCTGGTTGGGTCCCTCTGTGCCTCAGTTTCCCCCAGCAGTGAGTGGGGGGAATGGGACAGCTGTGGCTGGCTACAAGGCCACTGCCCATGCTGGATGCATCAAATGGTTGTGAATCACACCCTGCTGTGGCAAACAGCATCCTGGATCATCCCCTTGCTCCAGGAGCTTGCCAGAGACATTCCCTGGAGAGCGCGGGGAGAGCAGCTGCCAGCCAAGGCGTTCGGCTCTGCGGTGGCAGCGACAGCAGGGAGGGGAGCTGTGACACCAGCAGGGCTGCTCGGAGTGAGCACAGCCAGGGCTCTGCTCTCCTCTCCCGTCCCCCCAGAGAGGCATTCCCAAGGTTTTTAGTTGAGCCGTGCCCTGACAGCCCCTGGGATGGGTTTGGGCAGGGCAGGGAGCGAGCGCTGCTGCCTGCCGGGCTGCCGGGGCTGACCTTCCCTCTCCACTGACCTTCATGCCCATCAGCATCAGCTCTGCTGCCTGTCCACGGCCAGGGATGGGCTGGCAGGGCTGGGCAGCCCTTCCCAAGGGGGCTCTGGGGGCTCAGCAGAGCCGCAGGGAGGTGGGGGTGCACTGGGGTGGATAATTCAAGGACTTTGGCTCGCTAACAGAGGTTAAAAGGGGAGCCAGCCATAGGATCTGTTTGGAATATCATTGATGGGAACCTCTGCCTGTTGGCCTCCCCTCACCGCTGCCCAGCCACGTTGCCAAGGGGAGGGTGGGAGGCACAGCTGAGGAGCAGCCATTCCCCCCATGGACTGTCCCCAGAGGAAATAAAGATGTGAGTGGTGTGGAAAATCCATGTGGAATTGGCATCTCCAGAGAAGTTGGGGAGAAGCTGCTGCTCAGCCCTGTGGTGATGGGGTCAGGATCCATGTAGGTGCACAGGTGGGAAGGCCAGGGGATGGTCCCTGTTCCCAGACTGCTCCTCAGGGTCTCCCCTCTGGCTCAGCTCCCTCTCTCCCTCAGCTCCTGGGGGTGTTTTGGTGTTACTGACTGAAGCCTCTTCCTGGTCACCAAGTTTTGGGGGGGAATTGCCTTCTTTAACCTGTTCTGTCATGACTTTCTGCCACACTGAGGGACAGGCTGGGGGGAGCACTCAGAAATGTCTTCTTGGAGTCACAGGAGATCCCTCAGCTGTCACCCAGGGTCACTGGAGGAGTTTTGGACCAGAGCTTTACCTGCTGCCTGTGTGGAGGATCCCAGAGCATCCCTTTGAGCTGATGTTGCCCCTGCCTCTCCATGGTCCTTGAGCCATCCCATCAGCACTGATGCCCAGGGGATGCTGTCAGGAAATGGGTGGCAAAACCACAATGCCAAGTTCTCCCCAGTGCTGCATCCAAAGTCATCTCCAGCAACATCCCCCTTTTTTCTTGGAAACTTCAAATAAACCAAGCTGCCAGAACAATGGACTGGGCTCCCCATCTGCTGGATTACAAATGAGAAGAACCATCACCCCACTTGGGGTACCCCAGTTTCCATGGGCTGCCAGTGTGGAGACGTGTAGGGCTCCTGGTTGAATTCATCAAGGCTTTGCTGCTGTGGTGCCTGTCCCTGCCCTGTGTCACCTGTGTCTGTGCAGGCCTTGTCCTGGCCCCTCATGCCAGCTGACCTGGACCCAAGTGATGCTCCAAGAGACTCTCCTGATTCCTGTGCTTGTTCTACTCTTGAGCCTGCTCCAAAGGCCATCCATGTTCCTGGAAGCCATTCTGAGATTGCCCTCTCTGAGAAAAGATTGGTTTGGAAAAAGCACCGAAATACCACAGGAGATGCTGTTTGTCCACGATATCTACCTCAGTCAGGAATGGCAAAACCTGCTGATTTTGGATAGAAGTTTACTTGTCCTGGCCTTCAACTCTCTGAAGTTTCTTTCAGCCAGGATCTGGGCAGAATTTGGGCACAAAATGGGTGTTCCTGAGGGAGCTGCTTGGCGTGACTGAGGTGCCACTGTGCCAACAGCCTGGCATGGAGTGCCACCCTGGAGAGGGATCTCCAGTGGGACAGCAGTGGATGGGTGCCCATCTCTGCCTGGTGTATGACAGGGACTGCTCCCTGGCAGGGTTTGCTCACAGGATTATGTCACCTCCATCCTTGCTGGGGAGGAAGAGGCCACAAGGTGAGGCACCCACTGCTCTCCTGCCTGCTGCTGGGCTGCCCACCTGGCCAGGGGACAGAGAGGATAAAAATAATAACCTGCAAGCCAAGAAGCTTGCGAGCTGCTGGGAACGTATTTATCACGGGGAAGAAAAAGGCTCTGTTCCCTCTCTGCGCAGCGGCTGTTTATCACACTCACAAGGGGATGGAGAAAATGTTCCATTTGTTGGGTACAGCCGGCAACCCACACAGCGTATAAATTAAGGGCTTTTACATGCAGAGTTCCCGAAATAAAACACGCGCACACACACACACACACACACGCACACAAAAGAGAGAGGAGTTTTGTGTCGGCCCCGGCGCTCTGCCTCTCCCTGGCTGTCCCTGCGCCCCAGCCCCGGCCCGGCGCTGGCTCCCGTTCAGGAATTCCACATTATCTCTGAGCGTTTCCAGCTTCCTCAGCAGGGAACAGCTCTGCTTCTGTCTTCCTGCAGCCACATCTGGAAAGTGTTAGGCCGGGGTGTCAGCAGGCAGGGCTGGCTGGCATGTGCTCCCCCCGGCATGGCACGCTGGCTCCGACACCCTGCCCGCCTCCCTGCCCTGCCCTGCCCTGCCCTGCCCTGCCCTGCCCTGCCCTGCCCTGCCTGCCTGGCTGTTCCGTGCCCTGGCGCTGCACTCAGGCTTCAAACTGCCTGCCCCAGGGGTCTGAGGGGTTGAGTTTTCTCTGCCTCCCCTTTTTGGAGAGTTTTGAGGGGAGTTTTATAGCTGCTGTGGGGAGAGAGGGCTCCTGGGACCTCCAAGGACTGACCTCTGCAGGGATGCTTTGCTGTGGTCAGGGATCCTTTCCTGTGGTCAGGGATGCTCTGCTGTTATCAGGGATGCTTTTCTGTTATCAGGGGTGCTTTCCTGTGATCAGGGATGCTTTTCTGTTATCAGGGGTGCTTTCCTGTGATCAGGGATGCTCTGCTGTTATCAGGGATGCTTTCCTGTGATCAGGGATGCTTTCCTGTGGTCCCCAGCTCTGCTGTGGTCCCCCTATGCTTCTTGTGCAAATCCTTCTCTTGACACCCTTTTGGAAAACTCGCTGCCTGCTCAGGGGAGTTTTCATCTCCTGGATCTGTTTCTGGACTGGCATCCCCAAGCTGGAGCTGAGCAGGGATGTGCTGCTGCATCTGCTGGATGCTGGAGGGTGGGGTTTGTGGGAGGTGAAACCTCTGTGATTTCCCCAGTGCTCTGGGAGGTGTCTGGGGAGGTTCTCACTGC
Organism: Zosterops lateralis; assembly: GCF_965231275.1. Lineage (NCBI taxonomy): Eukaryota > Metazoa > Chordata > Aves > Passeriformes > Zosteropidae > Zosterops > Zosterops lateralis. Next base: position 9,376,416 of record NC_139780.1, on the reverse strand, counting down.
ACTCTGCTTGCTTGTAATGCTTGTGGGCTCATCCCGTTGGGATTTCTTGGTTTGTTAGGGACTACCTGGGGCATAAAGACATTTGGCTGCCAGCATCTCAGGCCCCCAGGAGAAATCCCCACGTGCTGTGGGCACATGGAGATGCCCAGCTGGATCATCTTCAGGTCTTTTCCCAGCTCAGTGTCTCTGATTGCAGCAGGGCAGTCGAAAATGGAAGAGCTCCCTGTGGCATCCCAGAGTTTTAGGGTCCCTTCTGTGGTCCTTGGGCGATGTTGGTTTCTTGCTGCAGGTGTGGGTGACACTGTGCAGAGGGAAAGGGCTTTGCAGGTGTGGTGGGTGACACTGTGCAGAGGGAAAGGGCTTTGCAGAACGCAGCTGGTTCAGGGACTGATGTGCCCTTCAGAGCAAAGGACACGGAGAGCTGATGGCTTGTTTTCCAGATGGGATAATGACAGTGACCTGGAAGCAGTGCCTTAATGACCTAATGACCGGCGTGTGCAATCCACAGGAGGGTCGTTGGCAGGGAGGGATGTGCAGTGAGTGCTTAGATGTGCCCTAACCAGAGAGGGTTCCCCTGTTCCTTGGCTTTTTTCCCTTTTTTTTACTTCCCTTGCTTTTTAACCTGGCAGCCCTACCATGATGAGATTTTAAAATTAAAGCTAAAAAAAAAATCAAAACAAAACCAAGCCAGAAAACAAAAAAAAAAAACAGGCCTTGGTTTTATAGACCCTGCAGATGCATCCGGCACCAAACTGATCCCAGATGCAGCTCCACTGTCAATAGTGTTACACGAGGGATCAATCCCCTTCATTGTTTTATGTGGCCTCTACAGCATCATCAGCTAATTAAAGCTAATGGGTCCCAGAGCAGCACTGACAGCATCTGATCCTATCAGCCTGCACAGCCTTTCTCCTGATGGGCCACTCCAAAGCCAGATCCTGCACTCCAGACCCTGGCAAAAGCCTGTATTGACTCGGAGGATCAGGCTACAGATCAATGGGAACTGTTGTTAAACAAACATCGCCGGATTAATGTCAGCTCCGCAGGGGGAGGAGGTCGATGGCTGCTAATTCGAAAGGGGTGGGAGGGAGCAAGGGGACGGCGGTGACAGCGGTGACAGGGGATGCAGGGGGAGAGGCCGGGCTGTGAAAATGCTCCCCGTGTCTGTGGCCAGCGTCTGAGCGTTTCCCAGTCTCGGATTTATCATCACCCTGGGCGGGAGGCTGTGCTGGACAGGAGCCCAGTGGTGTCCCCAAGGGCACTGGAGGTGCCCAAATCCCTTTGCTTTGTGCGTCAAGGGCGGCGTGGTGGCCTTGGACTGTCCCCAGAGAGGACAGGGACCCCTGTGTCCCTTCTACACGCTGTCCTTGGCATAAGCATCTCCCCCGTTGTGGTGGACCACTAAATCTCGGGTTCCTGCTTTCCCTTCCCTTGTGGCTCCCACTGTCCCTTGGCTGGGGATCAGGGGTGCCCAGGGATGTGGCTTGGGAAGGTTTCCATTCCCACCGCCCTGTGCTGCAGGCAGTTTGCTTGGGACTCTCTCCTCTTTTTTCTCCTCATTTTTCTCCCATTCCTCTGTTGGTAGGAAAGTCTTTATCCCACATTTGCAGTGGCAGAGCTGAGGAGGCTCAGCCCTGCAGGAGTGACCCTCGCCTTTGGACTTTGTGTCCCTTCACTCAGTCTATGATTTTGCCAGGAGGGAAAAGCCCGAGGAAGGCTCTTTCCATCCCCTTGCATCCACTCATGCGGCTGCTCTGTAGCCCAAAGCATCCCTGCTGGGCTGAGTGGGAAGATTGGAGCAGCTCTGGGCTGAGAGCAGGCGGCAGGAACGCTCCCGGAGCTGCTCCCAGCTGACATCTGGGAGCTCGGCACAGCTCCGGTGTCAGCGCAGCTGAGAGCACAGGAGGTGGGAAGCCCCAGACACCTGCAGCTTGGTTAATAAATATTTATTTGGAGGTGACAAACACTCTCCTGGATGAAGCCAAGTGAGCAGAAGGGAGGATTGCGGGGGAGTGATGGGGTGTGCTTTTTTTTTGGGGGGGGGGCGGTTTACAGTGAGGATGTCGAAAGGAGCAGCTGATGAACCAAAGGATGTTGAAATCCACATTCATTTCCCTGACGCGGCTGCCTGACGTCAGGGCAGGCAGGAAACGTCCCCCTTGGCAAGAGAGGGCTTGGCACAAGGAACCCTCATCCCCTGGGGACGGTGGGAGCGAGCCTGGGGGCTGGTAAGATGTGATGGGAAGGAGCCAGGAGGATTCCAGGTCAGGATCTGGTATAAATAACGAAAGGGCTGAAGTTGAATTGTGCTCTTAAAAAGGAGAAATGAAGGGCAGGGAGCAGCCGAGGTGGTGGGTGCTGTCACCTCGCTGTGGTTTGGGGCTCTGGTGGGTGATCTCATGGTGCTGGGTGGATGCCTCATGCACTGACCCTGGGGAAATGGGAAAAGCTGCTTGTGTTTCTCTCCTGGTCCATCTGTGTGTGGTCAGCGGAAGGGAAACTTCCTGTATTGAGTCTTTGGGGCATTCTCTCTCTATTAGACCCGTTCAGCAGTCCGGTTTGAGCTCTCTGTGCTGTCAGCAGCAGGCCCAAGCCCATCTCTCATGGCTGTGCCATCCATCCCTGCCCTGCAGCTGCTGCTGGGCCCTGGGTTGCAGCGGTGCCCCTGCAGCTGCAGGGAGGGCCAGGACGAGTTGTGCAGCTCCGTGCCAGTGACTCACCGTCCTCTGGCGTCGCAGGAAGCGGCTGCTGCCACTGGTGTGCGTGGGCAGCAGGGCAGTGCCCTGCCACATCCTGCAGCAGCTCAGCTCCATGCCAGGCTGGAGCAGGAGCCCGGGACAGGGCAGGGTGTGGGTGTCAAACCCGCTCGGTGCCTCGCAGGGCACGTGCTCCCAGCTCGTGATCAGTGTATGGCACATGGGGGAGAACACAACCACCAAGGGAGTTTTGGTCTGGGTTTTGTTTGTGCCAGGAGGTTTTCTTTCAGGAGGATCTTTCCTGGTGCTCCACACCCTAGCAGGTCTGCAGGCACCAGCCTTGTCAAGCTGAAGGTTTGAGGAGAGCTCTCCTGGATGCTCTTGTGCTGACATGGAGTGGGGAACCTCCACTGTCCCCACTGCCCCATGCTCATCTCACCGTGTGGAAATGGGTTCAGCAAAGCCAAACCTCAGGAAACTCCCAGCCCTGGCACTGGAGGAGGCTTTACCCCTCCCAGGAGCTAGGGTGTGAACAGAGAGGCTGTTGAGCTGCTCCGCTGTGCCCTGTCCTGTGGGGACGTGGGGTGGCAGTGGCAGAGCTGGCCGTGGTGGAGCAGCAGGGACCTGGGAGATTAATAATAGAAGTGCTGGCATCCGTTTTAGATTAGCGAGAGAAAGCTCAGTGCCCATCTCGCCCAGCATGTAACTTTAATGCTGAGATAATGAGCAATGATATTTATTTGTAAGAGATCTGGAGATATCGCTGCCCAAGGGAGCAGCCAGGAGCTGTCAGAGCCCTCTCCAGCCCTGCTGTGGCTGCTCCCAGCTGTAACCCAAGAGCTCCTCTCTGCCCAGCTCGCTTTTCACGCTCCAGCTCCGTTCACCCAGCGGGACACGTGGGCTCACGGGGAGCCCTGGCTAAGATTTGCTGAAGCTGCTCGTGATTTGGGCTCTCGTGGTGAGGAGATGTTGGTCTTGCAGGGAGGGTTAGGACCAGCCTCTGGCACCTGCAGGTCAAGCTGCCAGGACAGGGTTTATAAACCCATCTTGGGTTTTTAAACCCATCTCCCCACACTGTCTCTTGGAGCATCAGGATGTGCCCAAAGGGGGATGTGGGATGATCTCAGCTGAGCTGGAGGGGAGGGTGGTGTAGAGGCCTGTGAGCAGGTGCTTTCCTCCAGCGAGCCACTGAGATTTTGGGGCTGTTTCAGGGAGTTGGGGAGCAGACAGCCCTTGCCTCCTCCTGGCTGGCTCCACAGGGATGTCCAGGGCAGTGACATGTTGTGCTCTGGGGAAGCAGTTTTGTCTTGTGGGTATTTGGGCTCCCTCAGACATCCCCCAGGTTGGGGACAGGGCTGTTCCTGCTTCCCTGTCCCAGCATGGGCTGAAGGATGCCCAAGGTGCCGTTGTGTAACTGGCCAGCAGACAGGCTTAGGCCGCCTCTGCCAGGTGGGTGTCCCCTTCCTTATTAAGCCATCCCCGGGGTAATTAGTGGGTTAAAGCCTGATGAGATAATGCCCCATTATTTTTGTGCTGTTGGGGGATTAGGAGCAGCGGGATTTCTCAGCGGCTTTATCTGCGCTCAGCTCCCAGGCTGCTCAGCACGTTTGCAGGCGGGTAAGAAAAGCACTTGGGCATTCCCGGCACCGGCATCCCCATTCCCGGGGCTGCAAGTACCGGGTATCCCCATTCCCGGGGCTGTGGACACCGGGTATCCCCATTCCCGGGGCTGCAGGTACCGGGTATCCCCATTCCCGGGGCTGTGGACACCGGGTATCCCCATTCCCGAGACTGCAGGTACCGGGTATCCCCATTCCCGGGGCTGTGGACACCGGGTATCCCCATTCCCGAGACTGCAGGTACCGGGTATCCCCATTCCCGGGGCTGTGGACACCGGGTATCCTCATTCCCGGGGCTGTGGACACCGGGCATCCCCATTCCCGGGGCTGTGGACACCGGGCATCCCCATTCCCGGGGCTGTGGACACCGGGCATCCCCATTCCCGGGGCTGCAGGTACCGGGATCCCCATTCCCGGGGCTGCAGGTACCGGGTATCCTCATTCCCGGGGCTGCAGGCACTGGGTATCCTCATTCCCGGGGCTGCAGGTACCGGGATCCCGGTACCGGGGGCTGCCGGTGCACAGGCTGTGCCGGCCGGGATCTCCTGCCAGTGCCGGGACAGCCCCATCCATCACAGCCGGGAGGTGACACTTGTAAATAAACAGGGAGAGGTGGGTGGTGCGCGCCGGGGCAGGAGCCGAGGGCAATCCCGGGAGGCTTCTCCCGTGATTTATGGCCGGGACGACGCGGAGCTCTGGGCTCAGCCTTAGGGAGCTGTTTGCTGTCACGCTGCCGTGGGCTGGCGTGGGGGCTGCGAGGACAAACATGCCCCGTGTGTCGCCGCGGTGACACCAGGCTGGCTGCCCCCGCCCTTCCCGGGAGCCCGGCCAGGGACACCCTCAGGATGCTGATGGAGCTGGCGTCCAGCCCTCCCAGGGATGCTCTGCTGAAGGAGTCGGGTGGCTGAGAGCAGGAAGGGAGTGAAATGTGTTCAATGAGACAGAGCCCGGCTCGGCGGGGCTCCCCTCCCGCTGCCACCCGGCACAGGCACAGCCCCGCAGCCGCGGGGATGGAGCTGGCACTGGAGCAGGGAAACAGGCAGGCTGGACGCGGGCCAGGCTGTGCACTTGATCCAAACACAGCTGGAGCTGATCTGATGAAGTGAGAGGTTAAGAAGAGAGCATCTGTTATCTAAAGGGGACACACAGAGGGAAACTGTAAGCTCTTTATTCCCCCCCAACCCCACCCCCTCTGTTCAGTGCATCATCTCTGACTTTATTTCTTTGATTTATTAAGGAAGCCTGCGCTTCCGGGGCTGTAATTAAGTGCCACTGTGTGAGCTTTTGATAGTGCGTGAGTGATCTAATGGCTCGCGCGGTTGCCGTCTGCTCAAGTGCTTTAGGAGCGAGATAACAGAGCAGGGACCCCCCCCCTGCCCGTCGGGGAGCAGGGCTGAGTCCCCGCGGGGGGACACAGGAGGCAGGGAAGGGTGCAGGAGGCACTTAGCACCGTGGTGGGAACACAGCTCAGGAGGGCATCCCTGGCCCAGGCTGGAAGGGAGTTCACATCCCTGTGTGATGGTCCAGCAGAGCATCTTTACGGCTGCTGGAGGCTGAACTGGGTGTTGCCTCTCCCACACTGTTCTTGTTCCCTCCCAGTTGTGCCTTGTGCTGCAGGTGGAGAGGGCACCACGGACCCTCAGCCAGCTCCTGGCTGCTCCACGGTGCCATCCCAGGGCTGTTTTTAGGGTAGGACATCCTAAAAGGCTCAAGGAACAGTCGGTGTCAGCATCCTCAGCGTCCTGCAGGTTTCCCTCTGCTGCCGGAGGAGTTTGTTGGCAGAGCCTTGGTGAGGATCCAGGGCCTGGGGAGTTCTGGCCTCTGGAAAAGGGCCAGTGCTGGCAGGTGCCACACTGGAGCTGTGTCACCCTGTCACCCTCCCCTCCCTGCCAGGAGGACAAGGTGAGGCTCCCAGACAGGGTGGCATTTCCAGGCAGTGTTACTGTGATGCCAAGGGTCTGTTTTCATTCCTGCCTGGCACAATGGGCTCTGACCATGGTGTCCCTGTCCCTGTCCGTGTCCCAGGCCACGCTGGGACCTGGCAGTCTGTGCTGATGTCCCTGGCTGTCCCCCAGGGCTCAGTTCCATTCCCAGGCTGGCTGCTGAGCCTCCCTCTGTGCCCAGCAGCGCTGCCCCGGCACCCCCCTCACCCAGGCCTGGGCTTTAGGCTGATACAAATTTCTTTTTCCTGTAAGGAACATTTTTGATACATAAGCAGGATTATTTCCGTGGCTTGGCCAGAGGCCACAGGAGGAGAGAGCTTGGAGCCTGGAGAAGATTTTGGCTCCTGGCTGAGGCAGGGAGGAAGAGGAGGAGGAGGAAAGGATAAAAAGCCCAACCCTACATGTAAATAAACTTAAAAATAAAAAAGAAGTGACAGAGATTATTTGCTGCTTAATGAACTAAAATGCCCAACCTCCCACCAAGCAGCGACATTGTTTATAAACTACAGAAAGGGCTTTATTTTAATGGGCAGTAAATCCCATTCATCCCCAGCCCTGGCAGCGTGGAGCATGCAGGATGAATAGGCTGGCGCTGGCCGCAGCCTCCTCGCTCCCGTGGCTTCTCCAAGGGGTGTTCTTTTCCCCCCATTTTCCCATATTTGCTGTTTTCTTCCTTTTCTTCCTCTCTCCTAATCCCCAGCACCACGTTGATAAGGGGGTTATCTGGCCAGGAAGAGAGGAGGAATCCGTCCCTGTGCCTCGGCATGTCACATCCGCTCGCATTTGTTTATTCGCTTGAAAAACACTCCCCCCCTCCCCTCGTTCTGTCCCTGGGTGGCAGCTGGAGAGTGGCCCGAGATAATCACAGCCTTATTTTTTATTTATTCCTCTTAAATAAAGCCTCCTGTAGCCTGCAGGCAGATTTTGTCCAGTTGCCCCCATCCCTTACTCCAGCAAACAGGGAGTGATGGTCCTTGGAGCAGAGCCCTGGTCTTACAGCTGATCCCACTGAGGATCCCTCTGGCAGGGAAAAGGGTGGTTTTGGTGTGGGGACAGCCCCACTGAATGTGGCAGTGGGGCAGGAAGGACCTCAAGCAAGAATTTGTAGGCAGGAAATGCAGATGAATATTCTGTCCTGGGCAGAGAATTGTGAAAAATAAATACATGGTCAAAGCATCTATGGAAGTGAGAGTGTCTGAGATGGGGGTGAGGTTTGGGTTAAAAAATGATGGCATTTATTTCTCCAGGTTTGGAGCTGGTCAGGCCTTGTGGCTGTAAGTGGGAAGGAGGTTGATAAATGTGGATTAGGGAATCTTGAGCCACTGAGAAAAGTTGGGAGCTGGTACCCACCATAGGAGAGGGGGCATGGTCAGGTCAAGGGGGAATTTCAGACATGCCTGAACTTCCCCAGCACCTCACAAAACTCCTGGCCATAACTCATAGGGTGATGTACTCCTAAGGCAAGAAAGAAAATAGTAACTTATCTATTCCTGCTTGAGTTTAATATCCATAATCTGCCATTAATCAAACCAGAGCTGTAAGATCCTTACCGAGGCCTAATCAGTGCATAATGGATTATCTACAGGAACTAATAAAAGGTAATTATCTATGCTTTGCAAGTTCCAATTACTGTACTTATATGATCAATTAATTCTTGTAACGGTTTCCCAGGTGCAATTTGTGTGACAGTGTCAGGCTGACTGCAGGCAGAGGCTCAGTGCCTGCCTGGCTTCAGGGATGCCAGCAGGGGTGCTGGCTGGGATGGCTTGAAGCTGAAGGAGAAGAGATTTAGAGGAGATATTGGAAGGAATTCTATACTCAGAGGATGGGCCCAGGATGTCCAGAGAAGCTGTGGCTGCCCCTGTATCCCTGGCAGTGTCCCAGGCCAGGTTGGACAGGGCTTGGAGCACTCTGGGATAGTGGAAGGTGTTCCCTGCCCGTGGATAAGGTGGGACTGGATGAACTTTAAGTTCCCTCCCAACCCAAAACAGATCCTGTGATATGGAGGGCAGCAATGCTGGTGGCAGGGATGTCACCCTGCCAGCGCAGCCACATCCCGGTTCCTGCCCTGGGAAAAGCCACAGCTCTGTGCAGGGAGCTGAGGGACAGCAAGGGGCTGCCCTTGGTGGGTTTTTAGCCGTGCAGGGTGGTCCTGCCTCAGCCAAAGCCCCTCTGGCCTGGGCTGGTCCCTCCCTGGAGCAGGAGCCCAGTGCGGGTTCAGTGGCCGCTCGTCCCTGTCGGTCCCTGCACGGCCCTGGGGACATTGCCCCGAGCTCAGCATCACCTCGGGGACCCCCAGTGCTCCCTTCCCATGCCCCCAGCACAGCCAGAGAGGCAGCTGGCTCCACTCATCTCCTGCTGCCTCTGCTCGGGTCCCTCTCTGCCTTGCAGAGTCATCGGAGGGTCTTGGAGGAGGAGGAGGAAATATTCCAGCAATGTCTGGGCAGCGTTAGGGACGGCTTAAAATTACATTGAATTTGAGACACTTCACTGTGTCCACTCGGGGCCCTGCCTTGTTTTGGGTAATTTGAAGCAGATTGAGGCAAATGGCAGAGCTGAGGGTTCTTGCAGGATGTGGGGTGGAGGAGGAGAAGTGCTGGGGAATGAAGGGAAACACCATTCCTGCCATGCTGGGTGGAGTCCTGGAGCCAAATCCTCCCAGGCTGACCCTGCACACCTCCTCACGGTGCTGCAGCCCTGGCTCATGACTCAGCCTCTGCTTCTTCCTTCTCTTTTGGGGGGATTTTTAAATGTTCTGGAGCTCAGCAATCCAGTGTCACCTTCTGGTGTCCTGCAGGGTCAGGGTATGTTTTGAGGTCACTCAGATTTGGGGTCCTGGAGCCAGGTCCTGCCCCTGAGGTGGCCTTGCTGGGACATGGGGATGTGTCACCCCATCCCTATCCAATCCTTGTCCTATTGAACCAAACCCTTATGGGCAACCCGGGCCTGAGGGTGTTTGGGGAGGTGTTGGATGGGTTTAATGAAGTTCTCTCAAGATCTGTTCCAAATCTTTCTGTTTGGTTTGATTTCAGCCTTTGCAAAAATTCACATCACTGCAAAGGAGCAGAAACAAGAAATTGTTTCTATACAAAGCTTGGGTTTTTTAAAAGGAAACCAGCTGTGGACATGGGATGTTTTGTGAATTTCCATTGTTACTTCCCCAAACATGAAATTAATTAATCTATCCCTAAGTCCTTTTTTTGGGAACAATCCTGGTTTCATTGACATTTTTGGTTAACACGGAAAAAAACCAAACTCACAAAAAGGAAAAAAAGAAAAAAAAAAAAAAAGGAAAAAACAACCCCCTGAAGCCTTTCTACTTAAAAAAAAGAAACTCCCCTCCCAGCTCTCCCAGTGCCCAGGATACAACCACTGCTTTGTTCCCAGCATGGATGATACTCCCAGCTTGCTCCAAGCTGTTCTGCTGGATGGGGCTGGAGGGGAAGGGCTGTTTCCTCCTCTCTGCTCTCACAGGAGCTCTGGGACACCACAGTTTTGGGGGAGGATGTCTCCATCTTGGTGTGAGTTGGGGGTTTTGGGCATTCCTGGAGCTTTGCTGAGTTGTGGGATGAGGAGGTGGATGCAGGCAGGTGAGGTTTTGTGTCTCCATCACCTCGGGGAACTCACTGAAATACCAGAGCTGAGGAGAGACACCAGCTCCCAGTGCAGCCCCTTCCTCTCCCCTTGGCTGCAGGACTATGCCCAGCTCTGTGCTGGAGTTCTGCACTGATCCTTCCCCTCTGCTAGCTCCTGGCACCATCCACTGCTTCCCTTGGTTTGGTTTTCCCAGCCTTGGCCACGTGTCCAGCCCTGCCCAGTGGGGAGGGAACGCTCTTCGTGCTGCTGGAGATGCTCCCACACACGGCCCTCAGCCCCAGCCTCTTCCACAGCTGCTTTGCTCTCCTTTTCTTTCTATTGTTTCATTCCTCTTTTATTTTTTTGCCCTTTCCCCAAGCAAGCCACCACAGGCTCCTCCAGACATTCCCCTGCAAACTATTCTCCCACTCCCATTGCCCCATCCCAAACCTTCAGCTTCCTTGTCTTGGCTGGATGTCTGAGCTGTAGGGACCAAGTCTGGGCATGCCAAATCCCATCCAGCCCCATTTCATACCTTTGATTGCTGCTCTCCAGCCTCCCCTGTGCAGACCTGACTCCTGCCCTGGGATGTGCCCACGTGGTGCTGGTGCAGGGAGTGGGGTGGGTTTGGGGCTCGTCACCCACCCTCTGGCTGATTTACACCTTGCTGGGGCAGCTCATCTTGCACTGAACTCCAAAATGAGCTTGACAGAGTCGGGCAGGGGATGCTGGCCAGGGGCTCAGGCTCCTGTCGCAGGTGCTGGGCTCATCCCTGGGTTCCTGCCAGCAGGAGAGCAGGGGTGCCATGACCCCCCCAAATCCCCTGCTGGGTGGCTGCTCACAGCTGGGTGCCTGAATTTGGTCCTTCAGATTGCTCTATTCACAGGTCTCATTGGCTAAAACCCCCATCAGCCCCCTGTGACAGGATTTTTGTTTTCACAGGCTCTGGGGAAAGCTGCTGGCTCTGGCAGGTGTCGAGTGGGACCAGTGTAGATCATGCTGGGAAATGCCACCCTGGGTGACAGGGAGTCACTGCTGGGCACTGGGAAAGGCCAGCTACTGTTTGTCAGGATTAGGAAGCGCGTGTGGCTTGGCAAAGCCTGGCTTAGCAAGGCCCGATGCAGATAGACACGTGTTCCCAGACCAGATTTGTGTTTGTTTGCTCACTTTGTTTTAATTTCAAACTGAACCCTCTTCCCTGTGGTTAGATCCTCCCAGTTAAGCAAGTTTTAGCACAGGGAAGTTGCTGGAGAAAGGGAAAGGATCCTGGATGAGGCGTGAAGTGAGAGCAACCGCTGTCACCACAAACACTTCCCAACCTCTGGGAACAAAACCATCAGTTGTTTTTTTTTTTTTTTTTCTCCATCCTCTCCATTCATCCCCTTTTCCAGTGCATTATTTCCTAAGCCAACATTGCTGCTTTTATTATTCCTGCTCATTGTTTAAATAGCACCAGAGGTGTACACAGCGTTTCTCAAACACTGGGGAAGAAAAGGGCCTTTCTCATAGGGGAAATTGTGCTAATTTAGGTGATTGTGGTAGAAATAATTAGGGCTGAGAGGGGCAGGGAGCACCACAGAGAGGTGTCAGAACAGAGGGGTGACCTGGAGCAAGGTCCTTGTGCCATCTTTCACCTGGGAATAGGAATTCTGAGCTTTAGGAATGTGGGTGATGGGAGAGGCATTGTTTCCCTCAGACACAGCTCTTGTGCCAAGGGCTTCCAAAAGGAGAGGGGAAAAAACAATCCCAGACTTGTGGCACCCGGTAATGCACTGACCCAATTGTGCACTGCTGTGTAAGGGGAGAGAAATTCCTTCCTGACCCTTGGGCTCATCAGCCCATGCCCTGAAGCATGAGATTTGATTTTCTTTATCTGGCTTTCCATAATTGCAGATGTCGTGGTCGGTGCTCCCCGTATCCCACCCGTCGGAAGCAGCATCTGCTGCCTTTAACTCAATGGACCTTCTCCTCTGGGAGTTCCATCCCGAGGCTTTGCTGGGAAGTGCCTGGAAGGAGGGAAGATTGTTGGTTCCATCAGCCTTCCCAGCGCTGGGGGGTTTTCCCGGGCTGGTGGCTCAGCTGGGGAGGGCAGGTGTCCCTATAGCCACGGATAAAGTGCGGAACATCTGGGATTTCTGCCAGAGGCCACCCCTAAGGAGTTAAAGGCTCTCTCCCCTTCCAGCCTGGGGAAGTGGAATTAGTCACAGCCCTCAGGAGAAGTGCTGGCCAGGTTATAAAAATGACAAACGAGCAGAAATCAATAATGAAGTTAGTGTTTTCTGGGAATGCTGGGCACGAACGGAAAAACACATCAGCACGGGTGGCTGTGCTGGGATGGGCTGCCCCGTCCCTTGTATTGTCCCTTTTCTCCTCCCCGTCATCTTTGAGTCTCCCTGGCACCATCCACAGTGGGATGGTTCTGCACGCCAGCACCTCCCTGGGATTTTTGGCTCCTCTTGGAGCAGGGCCTGTGTGATTCCAGCTGCCTCTGGATGCTCCTTCAGCATGAGGCAGCTCCGGGATGTCAGGAATTGGGGATTCCAAACGGTGCCCCCCTGGGGAAGCTGAGTTTGTGCTTAATCTTCAGGATCCAGGGGAGCATTCCCACAGCAGAGAGGGAGCATTGGAGGCCACGTTTCCTTTTCCAAAGGGACTTGGGCATGTCTGGAAAGGAAACGGCCGCCTAATTAGATGGCTTGAAAATCTTTACCACCGCTCGTTACAAATGCATTCATCATCCCCCATTGAAAGAACCACGCTGCAAAAATGACATTATAATGATTATTATTATTTATAGCGTAGGTATGAATGAGCTTAATCCATTCCATGCCTGGGCTGGGCTGGGTTCAGAAAGTGACCCAACATCCCAGTGCTGCTCCTTGGCCCTGGTGTCACCTGAGTTCTGTGCAGCCATAAACCTCATTTGGCATGTCTTGGGAATTTGCAGCTTTAGGGTGGGCAGCTTTAAAATGTGTAAGAGAGGGGAAAAAAGTGGCCCAGGGGTGTAAATAAGAGGTGGGAAAGAGGGGGGTGGTTCCTGGCAGAGGTCAGTGCAGGGAGGGAGTGGGGACTGCTGGGGTGACAGACTGAGCTGCTCCAGGGGAGCAGGAGGTTTCTGCACAGCATTCAAGGGTTGGTGGCTTTCCCAGGGTATTAGCACATTTCCCTAATTAATATAAACTTCCTTAATCAGCCCTGGGCTCTGGTTGGGCTGGCTGGGTGTCCTGCTGCCTCCTTTGGGATGTGGTTTCTCTGGGTGGCAGTGCCTGGTGCCTGGAGCTCTGTCACAGCCATGGAGAGCCTCAGGGATGAGTGGCAAAATGCAGATTTTGATCCATTGTGGTTCTTCCCTGCCTGTGGTGGCCTGGGTGACACCCAGAGCTTGAGGAGCTGTTTGGAGAGCAAGGGGGTTAATGGAGGCTGGAGGGATGGATACCTGGGAAGAACTCCTGTTCCTCCAAGGAAATCTGTGATCTGGGATACTCACACTGCTCATTTTCAAAACGCTGTCTCTATCACCACTTTCCAGTTGGAATTAATGGGGCCAGTTGGACAAAGTGGGCTCAAAGCAGAAGCTCCCACTCCAAACACCCCAAGAACTCTTCAAACTTAAAAAAAATCCCAGAGCAAACCAATCCCACCCCCTCACTGCCTGGGTGGAGTGAAGCAACACTGGCGAGTGAACGATTTCCAGCCCCTCTTTGCCATCAGCTGGGCAGGGAAAAGAAAAGATGTGCAGTGTCCTGCTGGGATGAGATGGCCCTCAGGAACACCATGGCTGGGATCTCCTGCTCCCACAGGGAGCTGCCAGCACCTGCCTGAGGCACAATTCCACGTGCTACAGCACATCCAGGCTCTTCCACAACCACGGATCCATCGGAGCCGCGCCGGTGCAAGGCAACCTCCCTGCCTTGGGTGCCTTCCAGCGCCGAGAGCTCTGCCCGGCGCTGGTGGCATTGCTCCAGCCCCCAGGCTAATGAGGTGGCTCCCAATCCCTGTTAATCATTTGCCAGGGAGCCCTGCCGGGGTGCACCCGAGCCCCTGGCTCCTGCGGACACGCCGCGCTGCGCTCGCCTGTCGCGATCGCGCCCCGGAGCTGCCGCGCCGAAATGTTTTGCAACAGAAAAACCCCAAACCACATGAAAGCAGCCGAGTTTCGTGTTTCATTGTAACCCCAAATTCAGGTTTTGCCAGGAGTCTCGGTAGTTTGACGAACCTTTCCCACGAACCTGCAGTGAAAGTTGTCGTTTGAGCCCGGTCTCGGTGCAAACCCAGGCGTGACTCGGGTGGCGTTTGAGGTTTTGTGCAAATGTAAAATCTGAAGGGTTTTGAGAGGAAGGAAGGAGGGAACCCAAACACACGTCAGGGCAGTGCTTGCAGGGAGCCCTACTCACATCTGGGGCCAAGCCATCATTCCTTGGGGACCCAGGACCGTGGCACCCATATTCTCTACACTGAGGTCTTGGGGATGCTTTGAACCAGCTTGGCAGCATCACCCCCAAACCAGCTGCTAGAATTTGATAAGTGCTGGTGCCCTGAGCATCCTGGCTCTTGGGAAATGACCCAGGGACCTTGTGGCAGCTTATCCTGGTGTCTGCCACCTCTGGGGCTGCTTTGGAGTGGCTGTGGGTTTGCTTTAGTAAAAACCCAGTGAAAGCCAGCGGCGTGCAAAGATGCTCCAAAAAAACAAATGATGGGGCTCCCTCTGAACCACGCCTGGCACACACCCAGCCCTGCCTCTGGATTCTGTGTGTTATTGGATCCGCCCGCGGTTCACTTTTTCGGCAGCGCCGGCTTTCCTTTCTCCAGCAATTTCCTGAAATAACGTTAGGGAAATGTGAAAATCTTGAACTTTTGAACCTCCCCGGAGGACGGCAGGAGGAGGGGACGCCCGCCTCCTCCCTGACGTTTATTTTGGCTACAGGGCCTGGGGATGGGGAGGAGGGGGCTCTGCGGGCCGCAGAGGAGCCGGAGCAGCGCTGCCCCTTTATTAATTAATGACTTTCTCATCGGTGGGTCACGGAGGCGAGGAAGGCAGAGGAAGTTTTCTTTTGCTGGCAGATGCCGGGGAGAAGGGGAGTGCCTGGGCTGGGTGGTGAGGGTAGGGGGTGACACTTGGGGTGATGGATGGGGCCGCGGGATTTTCGCCAGGCTCTGGACACGGGCAGAGAGGAGCAGAGAAGGGAAAGGGGATAGGCTGTGCCTGGGAAGTACTTTTCCCTCTGATGAACTTCAGAGGAGTATAAATCACTGCCAGGCTGCAGCTGCGGAGCATGTGACGCTGGCAAATTAATGGGCCTTCGGAAAAGCGGCCATCACATTCCCCTCCGGCCTCTTAAAGGCACCGCTGGCCTTTCCAGGGCTGGGGATGGAGAACTGGGGGGTCAGGGCTGGGCTGGGGGAGCCTCATGGTCCTCCCTGAGTGAGCTGGGTGTGCCCATGGAGATGATGCTGTAATGCTCTCCATGGTGCACAGCTCCCCATGGTGCACTCAATCCATGGTGGAACTCAATCCATGGTGGAATTCAGTCCATGGAGAACTCAATCCATGGTGGAACACAGTCCATGGTGCACTCAATTCATGGTGGAATTGAATCCATGGTGGAACTCAATCCATGGAGCACTCAATCCATGGTGGAATTCAATCCATGGTGGAACTCAATCCATGGTGCACTCTATCCATGGTGGAACTCAATCTTTGGTGCTCTCAGTCCATGGTGGAACTCAGTCCATGGTGGAACTCAATCCATGGTGGAACTGAATCTATAGTAGAACTCCATCCATGGTGGAACTCAATCCATGGTGGAACTCAATCCATGGTGGAACTCAGTCCATGGTGGAAACTCAATCTGTGGTAGAATTCAATCCATGGTGGGCTCCTGCTCTGCTGCCTGGGGACAAACAGGGCTGAGGTGCTCCTGGACTGGTGTTTTTGGGTACCTGGCAGGGCTTGGTGTAGGGCTGCCTCTGCTCTGCTCTCACCTACTCAAATTTTGTGCACAAGAGTGGAGGATGGAAGCAGATCTCCAGGGCTCCCAAAACCTCGTGCCTGGAGTGTTGAATTTGCATCAGAGATGGCTAAGCCCCTGCCCAGGGGCAGCAGGGTGCTGTGGCAGGGGACCTTGGGGCATCTCTTTCACAGTAGCATCAAGAGGCCACCACATGCCAGGGCTGGGCATCCCCAGCCATCTCATGCTAACTGCTCAGGAAAGTGCTGGAAATTCTCCAGCTCATCCAGGGTCTCCAGGGCCACCAGGAGAGCCCATCACACCACCTTGCTCCTCTTCCTCACTCTTTAAAGTAGTGGTGCAAGACGGGGAGAATCCATTGCTGCAATTCCTGCCCAGTGCTGCTGGAATGCAGGAGGGGGGAGGGAGCTGAGCCACCAGCCCAACAGTTAAAAATTACTAAATACTTCCCTAATACAATTAGGTTTCCATGCAAGCAATTGCCTTAATTGCCAGAGGGATGTGGGGCAGTGCAGGGGGAGCCAGGCTGGGCTGGCCCTGGGCTGCTGCTTTGGTCGGTGTCTCATGTTCTGCTCCAGCTGGAACGAGGGATTTGTGGGGGGAAGATATTCCCAGGGATGCCCCAGTAAGGATTTGGCTGGGCCAAAAATAAATAAAAGTTCTTTGTGAACACGGTGGGGCTGGAAGCAAGTGGTGGTGAGCAGGGCCAGTGTCACCCTCCTTGGATGGGTTTGCTGGAAGATGAGCTCAGATTCTACCAGGGCATGCTGCAGTTTAAATTCCTGTTTATTTTCTAAGTGCTGTTGGAGGCAGGGAAAGTTAGGCAGGCAAAAAAAAAAAAAAAAAAAAACCAACAAAAAACTCAACCAAACCAGAGCCCACTCTGTGATTTACGTGGTAAAGGAGATAAGTGGGGATTTAAGGAGAAGGGAATATATAATTGAGACGAACGTGTAACATGAGCACAGATCCAAACAGAGAGATTGTAATCAGAAGTGTGAGGAGAAGCTGGGGTTTATTAATGAAACGTCTCATCCATTTGTCAGCTGGAGGGGAGCAGCCTTTCCCAGCAGCTGGAGGTGGAGGGGGCGGATGTGGGGATTCTCTCAGCATTCCCGGCTCAGGGATCGAGGCTGCCATCTTCCTGCCCCGCTGGATGGTGCTCAGCCTGCAAGTCCAGGCAGGATTGGAGGGAAAAAGGAAGTCTGTGGTTTCTAGGGAGCTGGATGTTGTTGTTTTCCTGGCTGGAATCTGCCCTAGAACTCAGGAGCTGGGGGAGCTGCTCAGCGGGGCTTGTCGGAGCCTTCTTCAAAGTCCCTCATCTTCCTCATCCCTGATCCCAGTGCCTGGCTGCCCTGCAGTCCCCCTCCCCTGCAATGCCCAGGCACATCTGGGAAGTGCTGCTGACCCCATCCCACAGCCCTGCTGTCCCCCAGAGCTTGGACAAACCCCTCAGTGTTTGCCTGGAGGCTGCAGACACATCTAACCCAGCTTTGGAGGAGCACTGGGAGCCTGGGGAGAGCATGCAGCACCCAGCTCCAGCGTCCCTAGTGTCACATTTCCAGGAGCTGTGTGCCTGGAATTCACATGCTGTGCCCTTGCTGGTGATGCGGGGGTTCTGCTCTGTGGTGTGTGGTCTGTGCCCTGGCTCACCAAGTTGGGGTGACACCAGTAGAGGTGACACCAAGGCCTGGTGCAGCCACCCTATTTCATGCCCCATTCAGTCCCTTTCATCCCCACTGCAGCCACCCTATTTCATGCCCCAGTCAGTCCCTTTTATCCCTGCCCAACGTTGCCTTTGGGGCCTCTCCGTCCCTTGGGGTTGGACGACAGTGCTGCTGGCGGTGCCTGAGGGGTTAACCCGGGGCTGTGCTCAGCTCTGGCAGGGGAATGCTGCTGCCTGCACACGAAGGGAACATTTTTGTGAGGGGTCCTTCCCCTTCCCAGGCCCTGGCAGTTATCTGTGGGCTGCCAGAGCTTCTGGAACGCCGAGCCCTGCCGGACATTGACCCGTCCGTGCCGAGCTCAATTAGCTGAGGCTATCTGATTGGACTTGGCGCAGCCTAATTAGCTTTGGACTCCAACCAGAAACTTAAACCCAAAGGCAGCTTGCAGGCAGCCCATCCCTTGCTGCTGCCTGCCTGCCTGAGGGAGGGAAAAGCTTTCCCAAGCCTCCTGTCTGGCCTGGGAAGAGGGAACGACCCACCCAAGCCTGCCTGCCCATCCCTCCGGCCACACAGCTGGAGTTGAGGGGGCTCAAACTTCCCTTCCTGCCCAAAACCCGTTACTGATCCCCAGCAGGTCACAGAAAACCAAAGGCAGCTTCTTCCTCTTGGGAAAAATTGCATGGCATCTTGTTCCCTGAGAGAACTTGGTTTTTTGGAAGGAGATCTGGCTCTGCCTTCTCTGTCTTGTCACACACCTTCCTGTGCAGCACCCAGTTCTCAGGCTCCTTCTTCCTCCTGGAAGCTGAGGGTCACAGAGTGGGTGGTTTGTCTCTGAGGGAGCTGGCTCACTCCAGAGGGTTCTCCAGTCATCAGTGGAGACATGCAGGAGGAGCTGAGGTGGGAAGGGATGGGTGTTTTGGGACCCAGGGTTCCTTTCCCCATCAGGGTTTCCAGCTCTGTGACCATTAAAGCACAAGAGGGGAAGGGATTTTCAGGGATCTGTTGACCACCTTCCCACCAGGCATGGTTCTGAGAGGTTGGGCATTTCTTCAAGGAGACTTGGAAAACAGCATTCCCAAGGGCTGCCCTTGCCCAGTTCCCAGCAGCAAAACCCTCTGGAGAGGTGGCTCATCCCACTTGGATGCTCATGAGGTGTCTCCTGACCAGATAACACCTCCGTGCCCATGCCAGGCTTGCTGGGTCTCAGCTGAGAGATGGAAAAATCCACGTGGCTTTGCCATCTTCCAGCACCCCCTAAGGAAAACCACCACAGCTGGCTTTCTGGAAAACCAGTGAGCAGCCTTGGTTTTGCTGGTCAGTGTCTTTGCAGCTTTGGTGTCGTGGGCTGCCAGCTGCACACTGCTGGTGAGCACCAGCCCAGGCCCCGCTGGATCAATTAAAGCCCATTATGCCAAGTGAATGACTGTAATTATCTCAAATCTGGATTAATGTGCACGCACAGCACCGTAATACAATCCGCCTGCCTGGTGCTTTGTGGGCTGTTGTTCCTCAGAGGAAGGGATCCACAATTCGTGGCTGTCTTCTTCCTCCTCCTCCTCTCACCTCCTGCTGCTGGCTCAGACCTGAGCCTGGAGCTTGGCCCATGCTGTAGGATCTCTACAAGCCTTGTGGGCTGGTGGCTGCTCTCCATGCTGAGCTCAGGTGGGAGCAGAAGGCAATGGGGAAGTGCTGTCCCTCCTGCCAGTCCCCAAAATCAGCACAGCCGGGGTGGATGCAGCACATCCTGCACCTCCAGGACTCTTTTAACAAATGAACACCACGTTTTAGCCCATGGATCTCAAAGCCAGTGCTTGGGGAGAGCTGCTGGGCCAGTCTGCTCTTGGTCTTTAGGATCTGGCCCATCCCAGATCTGCCAGAGGGAGAATATGGGAGGCTGAGGGTTGGGAGCTCCTGTTTCCCAGAGCACTCAGCATCCTTTTGGCTGCTTCTTGCCCTGCCTGCTTTGCTGAGGGATATTCCAGGGCTCAGGGGAGCAGGTTCCACAGGAGTGGGGAGCTTGGCTCCAGGTCTGAGCCCCATCCACTCCCCACATCCCTCCTCCCTGGAGCCCAGCGTGGGGATGTCCCCAAGTGCTGGGGACAGTGGTTGGGATGATCTGGGGCAGTGCCTGACCTGGGTGGGCCCAGCACATGCCATGTGTGTGGCCCCTTACTGGGATGTCCTGAGGGATCTCCAGCATGAGTGGAAGCTTCTCCTCCTTCTGCTGGAATGAGCCTAAAGCTCCTGAGCTCCCCGCTGGATCCTGCTTGGATTTTCATAGCTCAGAGCCCAGCACCCCCTCAAGGGCAATTAGATCACTTCCAATTTGCCCGTAAGGCCATAAAACTGCAATTGAATGTAATTAAAAGGCCATAATGAGCTCCAGCAACCTGCGGGACCACTGTGCTGTAGCTCTCACCGTGCTCTTTTCGGGGGCTGGGGTGGAGCCAGCGAGGCTGTGAAGGTTGGGGCTGCAGGGAGGATGAGGAGCTCCAGGCAGAGCCCCCTGGGCAGGATGGGCAGACTCCGGGGAGTGTCTGGGTGCCACCATCACCGCGTCCCCACGCTGGTGGTGCCCATCAGGGAAGAGTCCCTGGGAGCAGCCCTCTGTTTTTGTGGAGCAGAGGGAGCATCTCCTCCTCCCCTGGCATCATTTCATGCTGGTTTGGCTTTGCTGGTGCAGTTTGGGAGCTGGAAAGGGGCCAGCAGGTCCAGTCACCTCTTGGCATGGCCAGGCTGTGTTTGGGGAAGGTTGGGGGCAGCAGTGGTGGCTGAGCCCTTGTCCCTTGGCAGTGGGGTCCCCCAAACCTCGCTTTTAGGATGAGGACACCCAAGAAGCTGGAGCACGGTTTGGTTTGCCTGGAAAATCCCAACTCTGCCAGATTTGGGGTAGAAAACTGGGTTTGGGGGGGGGGGGGGGGTCAGTCCCCTATCCCACACCCCAAAAGCACCGGGAGGGGACCAGTCCTGCTCTGAGCTACTTCTGCAAAGGGCTCTGAAGAGCTGCCACGTCGAGCCCTCCATCAGCCCCCCCTGGCAGCCCTGGCAGCAGCACTACACTGCCCCTATTATGGGCTGGCCCTGCCGCGGGTTCCCAGCCAGTAAATTAGGGGCAGTGACTGCAGAACAGAGAGCATTGTGAGAGCCGGGCCAGCGCCGGCCCTTGAGGGATGAAATAGGAGCCTGTAATTTCTCAGCGCTGTTGTGACATCTTTGCACAAGCGTGTGATTGAGTCACATTTGCTTTATCAGCAGAATCCTTGTTTGCCTGGGTGCACCCTCCTCCTCTCCCCCCCTCCACCCAGCGCTGCCAGGGTGGGGGAGAGCTGCCTGCTCCCCTCCCCCTGGGCTTCCCTGCTCTCCTCACACTTCCCATATGGCCTGCTGCTCATCCTCCCTGCTTTTCCCTTCTCTGCCTGCCCCTGTCTGCCTGGGACACTGCTGGGGGGGGTCCTCCGTGTGCTGGGGAGGTGATTTGGGATGGGGAGGTGATTTGGGATGAGGTCCCTGCAGGGCAGCAAGCCAGGAGTGCAGGAGGAAGAAGCATTTCCTCCAGTGACAATGCAGCTCGTGGGGACGGCAATTTCTGGAAAATTCCCCTTTTCAATCCTTCCCCCCTTGGAGATGGGGTAGCCCCTGCAGGCTTCCAACTCTGCCACTGCTCCAGGAGCAGGGTGTGATTTTAGGGGTCTCCTGAGAGGGTTTTTTAAGAGAAGAAAATCCAAAATAAGCCCCTGTGCTGATGCTGAGCACACATGATCAGGTGAGGGGTCTGTGTGCTGCCTTCTCCATGGCAGCTCTGAAGCAGCAGGAGCAGCTCTCCCATTTTTGGTGGGGATCCTGTGGTGAGGGATCTCCAGAGCCCTGGGCACCCAGGGTCCAGCAGGTGATGGGGTGAGTTAGGGGTGAGTGTCTCCCACGTGGAGCCAGATTGCCAAAAACTGGGATTTTCTCCAGAGAAGAAAATAAAACAGGGCAGAGAGGAGGAACAGGCGGTGGAGCTGCAGGGACAGAGGTGACCCAGCTGTGGGATGGGGATGCTGCTGCAAAGTTTGGGGTGGGTCCCACTTTGGGGAGCCCCCATGGCTGAGCACTGGGATGCTTTTGCACTTCACCTTGTGGGAAGAGAGCAGAGGTTTCCTGAGTGGCAGGCAGGAATTCTGGCTGAGGAGGGAGAGGCTGGCGTGCAGAGAGCTCATGAGTGCTGTAACCATCAAACCATCAGGTGAAACGCTGGCAGGAGGCAGCACTAATGCCTGGCAGCACGCAGAAGGATGCTGTGGAATTCCTCCAGCTAAGGGAAAGCCGTGCTGCTGCACTGAAACCCCAAAGAGCAGCTCTGGGTTCAGCAGAGGTGCTGAGCGGGGCTGCGGGAAGGTTTCGGGGAGAGCGCAGAGCCAGAGGTGAGAAGCTCTGTGGTTTTGAGGTTTTAGTTTGGTCAAAGTGAAACCTGCTGGGAGGAAGAACCCACCCTGTGCAGATTGCAGCTGAAACTGAGTTTCTCACTGCCCTGGAGCAGCTTGAGCCACCACAGCATCACCTGGGGAGGATTCTGAGTGTGGCTAGAGAAACTCTCCCAAAGCTCAGAGTAGATTCACAAAGAGAAACTGGTTGTGGTGGTGTTGAAATGCTTGCAGAAAGAGAGATTTCTGTGTGCTGCCCCGTGTGCAGGGTTTGGGGGGGGTCTCAGAGGGATGTTCTCAGGTTTGTCTTCGTACTTGAGTCCAGAAATATAAAAAGAAAAAGCAATTCCAGTTACTTTTTGGTGAAATCAGAGCTACTCAACACGCTTGGCCATGCTGCATTCCCGTGGTCCTACATCCCTTTGCCTGCAGCTGTGGAAAAGATACTCAGAAGGGATTTATGGATGAAACACAGCTGCACCTTGGGATGCCCATTCCCAGGGATTCCCAGTGTCCTGGGACACCAGGAGGTTTGAGAGGATCAGTTGCCTGTCCTCACTGGGCAAAGTGCTTTAAATGCAGCTGAATTTGCTTGGATTTGCCACTTTGCTGCTCATTTTTTGGACCCATGGATGAGTTTTTGGGACGACAACCAGGCTCAGGTCACCCCCCTGAGTGGCCCATGGCAGCAGCCACCCTTGGAAGGGGGAGAGGCAGCTCTTGCTCCATCCTCCCTCAGCTCTCAGCTGTGCTGCTGTAAATTGAGAGCAAAACTTACTCAAGATTGTAGGCCAGGGGCTATTTAAATTCATCCCCGGGTTTGTGATCAGGACAAAAGTGAGGACCTGACCTCTTGTGGTCGCAGCATTACCATGGCAATTTTCACGTGCAAACCGCCGTCCTGCCTGGATCCTGTCCTTCTCCTGCTGTTTGTACTCATCCTCTGGTCTGCTGTGGGGAAGGAGAGAGAAAAGGAAAAGGGAAACCTCCAGCATTTGAGGTTCCTTGTCTGGAAAGCACATGAGATTCCCGAACTGCTTTTGAGGAATGAAAGCGAAAGGACGCGGATTTTTTACTTTTTTAATTTTTCATTTTGGCGTGGGGTCAGCCAAGGAGCGTGGGGCTCTGCCTTTACATGATCCACTTGCATTTGGGGGTGAGGCTTTGGAACCTGGGCACCCCCAAAAGTGATGCTGGAGAGCAGAGGAGGATGATGATGATGATGAGGAGGAGGAGGATGATGATGAGGAGGAGGATGTTGGCAGCAGCCTGATCTTGCTGATCCTGGCCCTATTCCCCTCCCAGCCTGGCCCTGCAAAGCCCTAACACCAAGGGCTGACTTAAGGAAGGGAGTGGCAACCCAAATTTAGAACTTCCTGCTGTTTAATACCCAGAGTTGATTTGCTTTCTGATTAAGGAGGAAAAGGTGCTGAGGGGAAGAAAAAAAAGAAAAGCAGAAGCAAGGCGGGGGGGATGTTGTGAGTGACTTCCCAAATCTCAGCTGGTGTCAGGGACTGGCTCTAGGGTTGGTCCTGCAGTGACAACTCCTCGAGCTGCAAACCCTTCTGATCCCAGTGCATTGGCTGTGGGTTGTATCCTGGGTGAGCAGCTCTCCTCAGCTGCAGGAAAACACAGCTCAGAGAGTCTGTTTGTGCCTTGAAATATGTTTTTTTTTTTTAACTTCCCCTCTCTCAGATGTGAGTGCTGAGCCACCAGAGCTGCTGAGTAAACTCCCAGGATATGGCAGAAAAGGTTTTCCAGCAGAGCTGGGTCACTGTAGTTTTACTGGCAAAGCCTCTTAGGCATAAATGAAGATTATTCTGGTGAAAGCTTCTGCTGGTACACTTTATTCCAGTACAAATGAGCCATCCTGGGGGAAAAAAAAGTGCCTCTGCACGTTGGAATTGTTTCTGCTCTGGGACGTTTTGTGGTGTAGAAATGTTAAAATCACAGCCCTTGGTGACAATGCTGGATCAGCAAAAGCTGCTGCAGCTGCTGCAGATGTGCCCTGGCCAGGCAGGAGTGACACTGCATGACAAAATGCTACAGGGAAGGGTGGCCAGGCCTGGTGGCATTCCCAGTACTCCTGGAGGGCCTGAGCTGCCCAAGTGGGGTGCATCCAGCCAGGGATGTTGGCTGGTCCAGTGGAGCTTTGTGCGCAATGCCAAGGGGATGGAAAAGGGCAGTGGAGCTGCCCACAGGTGTTGGGTACAAATGTTTTTTAAGAAGTTTTTTTTTTTCCCCTCCTTATTGAAAATTATTGATAATATTGTTGCTCTAGTTATTATCATGATGATGATAATGCTAAAAGAGTGTTGTCTGAGGGAAGGGTGATCCAGCAGTCGAGATGCTGCCCTGGACTTTGGAGCTGCCAGGGTCTGTTCCCAGCTGTGGCTCCACTTTTGCTGTGTGACTTTGCCGTGCCCTTCTTGTGCCATCAGTGTCTGGTTTTGAGGCTGCTAAAAACCTCTGCGAGGTGGGAATCCATCCCAAAGAGATCTTAGAGAGGCAGGGATCTGCTCAGGGAAAGGACTGAGCACCAGAAACACAAAACTCAGGCTGGCTCTGGTGTCCAGGGGATAGTTCCTGGTGTGGGAGCACTCCCAGGGCTCCTTCCAGCCATCCCATCCTTGCACATGGATCATGTGGCTCTGCCCGAAATGTCATATTCCTTGGGAAAAGAAAAAAAACAAATCCCCATCCAAACTGTGTGGCTGGCAGGCTCGTAGTTTGGAGGAAGAAAAAGAGCTTCACTGCAAATTCTTCAGCTGCTGACTGAGCTCTGGTTTCTGATCTCCCAACTGCCATGGGGCATCTTCGGGGATAGACAGAGGTCGTTGTGCTGAAACAAAGGACACACACACAGAAAATAACTGCACTTGATGGGTGTGACAGAGGGGAAATGCTTTCAGAACTTTTTTTTTTTTTCCTAATTTTTTTTTAATTTAGAAACAGGCACAGAGTTTATTTTGGTCAAGAGATAGTCACACAGAGCAGCTTTAAATGGCAGAACTCCTCGAGGAGAAGAAACAGTCTCACACTGCTCGAGCTGAAAATGCCTCTGGGGAAATGCCTCCTCTGCTTGCTGCAGTCCAAGTGGTGCCCATCAGTTTGGGAATTTATTTGTCTGTTAAGGATATTTTCTCAATCTAGGCTTTTTTCTGTTTTAAATTTATCTTTTTTTGTAGCATTCTTTTTGCAGTCAAGGTCCTTTAGGATACTTGTGATGGGGAAGAGGGCAGACTGCTCATATCCCACTCCCGATGCCCATCTCTCCACCTCCAGTTATATTTTCCCCAAGCTCCAGTTCCCTCCAACCCTGGGCTGAGTTGCCTCAAGAGGACTCTTGATTTTGCTAAGTTAAAAAAAACTATATTTGCTTTCTGGATGTAAATGTTTGCCATTGCTGCTGCTCTCCCAGCAGGGTTTTGGAGCAGGGAGTGTTTGGATGAGGAGTGGAAACCTCCCAGTGTCCAAGAAGTTGCTTGGAACTTTTGAGTCCTGATGCTCTGCAAAAAATCCTGGTCTGGTTCAGATTTCCCAGTGTGTGGCCGAGGGGTTTGGGTGTAAACACACCCAAATGTGGCTGTGCCTGCCCACATCTCCTGTTCCACTCACCATTGTCCTTTTGCTCTCCTCTCCTCTCCTCTCCTCTCCTCTCCTCTCCTCTCCTCTCCTCTCCTCTCCTCTCCTCTCCTCTCCTCTCCTCTCCTCTCCTCTCCTCTCCTCTCCTCTCCTCTCCTCTCCTCTCCTCTCCTCTCCTCTCCTCCCATTTTTGTTTTTACCTGCCAGGTCCTTGCTGGAGATGCCATTTTTATGATCAATGTGGGAACAGGGTGGCTGAGGGGAGCTGATGTGGGATGTGCAGGGAGCTCCTGAGGCCCCCAGGATTTGGGATTTTGGGAGAGGAGCTGGCCCCACACGTGCTGTGCTCTCCGATGTGCTCGAGTAGGCTCGGGCTGGTGGCCAGTGACCCTCCTGTGACCTCTCTGCCTTAAATATTCCGGCTCTTTCCAAGGGAAGGACTGTGCTGTGCTGCCTTCCCTCTGCACAGCTCAAGGGCCTGTTTCCCTGGATCTGCTGCACCCTTGGAAGTTGTCCCTCCATCCCCTGGGGTGTTTGTGGGCTCCTGCTCCAGAGGGAGCTCCAGGGTGGCACTGGGGGCTCTGCAGGGCCCTGCTGCTCTCCCAGCCCTTCAAAGACACCAAAACCACAGAGCTGGGAAGTGCTGCCCTCAAGCCCAGCCCTGGAATCCTGCAGGAATTTCCTGGGGTTCCTGTTGTGCCTCCCTCGCGTCACTCGGCCTCGGGTGACGTGGTGGGTTTGTGTCAACATCCTGGGGCCAGGCCAGCCCTGGGGCAGGAGGGCTGCTCTCTGCAGGGCCAGGGGGGCCTTCGGGGTCACACGTGGGGTACTGGGGGCAGTAATGGAGTTCTGGGGGCAGTAATGGGGTGCTGGGGGCAGTAATGGGGTGCTGGGGGCAGTAATGGGGTGCTGGGAGCAGCAATGGGATTCTAGGGGCAGTAATGGGATGCTGGGGGCAGCAGTGGGGTGCTGGGGGCAGTAATGGGGTGCTGGGAGCAGCAGTGGGGTGCTGGGGGCAGTAATGGGGTGCTGGGAGCAGCAGTGGGGTGCTGGGGGCAGTAGGACTCTGAGAGTATTCTGGAGGCATAAATGGGACTCCGGATGCAATGATGGGAGTTGGTAGGCAGCAATGGGATTCTGGGGTCAGGAGTGGGATTCTGGGGGCAGTAATGAGATTCTTGGGGCAATAATGGGATTTTGGGGCCAGCAGTGGAATTCTGGATGTAGCAGTGGGGTTCTGGAGGCAGTGATGGGATTCTGGAGGCAGCAATGGGATTTTGGGTGCAGCACTGAGATTCTGGAGGCAGCAGTGGGATTCTGGTTGCATAAATTAGATTCTGGGTGCAGTGATGGGATTCTGGGTGCAGTGATGGGATTTTGGGTGCAGTAATGGGATTCTGGATACAGTAATGGGGTTCTGGGTCCAGTAGTGGTGTTCTGGGTGCAGTAGTGGGGCTCTGGGTGCAGTAATGGGGTTCTGGGTGCAGTGATGGGGTTCTGGGTGCAGTAGTGGTGTTCTGGGTGCAGTAATGGGGTTCTGGGTGCAGTAGTGGTGTTCTGGGTGCAGTAGTGGGGCTCTGGGTGCAGTGATGGGGTTCTGGGTGCAGTGATGGGGTTCTGGGTGCAGTAGTGGGGCTCTGGGTGCAGTGATGGGGTTCTGGGTGCAGTAGTGGGGCTCTGGGTGCAGTAGTGGGGCTCTGGGTGCAGTAGTGGGGCTCTGGGTGCAGTGATGGGGTTCTGGGTGCAGTAGTGGTGTTCTGGGTGCAGTAGTGGGGCTCTGGGTGCAGTGATGGGGTTCTGGGTGCAGTAGTGGGGTTCTGGAAGCAGCAGTGGGATGCTGGTCCCACATCTTTGCCAGAGCAGCATCGCTGCCTTACTGAACCTCCTTTTCTTCCTGCTGGGGTTACCCCACCAGGATCAGGGATCTCCAGGGAAGGCTGCTGGGGCTGGGCTGCTGTGGGTTCAGTGTTTCCCACTGTGTGACATTCAGGTGCTCATTGCTCCAAAATCCTGGGGATCCTGATGGCTGATCCTGACAGACACAGGCCACTGAAGACAGAATTCCCCAGACTTTAGTTCACTTTGGGGTCTGCAGCCAAAGGCAGGCCCTCCATGAACACACAAGTGGCCGTGCTGGTGTGTCTCTGGATCTCTGGTGTGAGCTGGGGGGTCTCTGGGTGGGTTTTTGGGGGAGCCCTGCCCGTGCTGCCACCCCATCCCCGCTGCCTTCCTCCCGCCCCTCCCTGGGGGCCAGAGCCAGCCCCTTCCTCGCTGGGGATTGTTTTGCAAGCAGCGTGACAGGATGAGGAGGAAATGTGCCAGGAATGGCTCCATGTCTCCTCTGGGGAGAGCTGGAGTCTATTTATAAGCCCCCCCTTCCCGCCCCCCTGCTCTGCTCCCCCGGGACAGGCAGACACAGCCCGTCCTGCTGCCTGCACAGCTACCAGCAGGAGTGCTCCAGAATCACGGAGCCTTTCGGGTTGGAAAACACCTCCAAAATCCTCAAATGCAGCCTGTGAGCACGCAGCATTCCCTGTGGATGGACACACACACACACACACCTCTCACAGGAGTGATGCACAGACTGAGCCACCTCCATACTGCTCTCCCTGTTCCCCACGCATGGCCTGGCCCGGTGATAAATCCAAATTACCCTGTAGCAGGAGGGAATCAGCTGGAGCAGCCCCTGGCAGAGCTCAGAGCCATGTCAGGGAGGTGGAGGGGGGCACTGATGCCTGGCTTGAGGTGGAAGTATTCTCAGCAAGTGCCTTATTGCCTGTGTAGACACGAGGTTTGAGGAGATGGAG
The DNA here is from genome assembly GCF_965231275.1 of Zosterops lateralis. Classification (NCBI taxonomy): domain Eukaryota; kingdom Metazoa; phylum Chordata; class Aves; order Passeriformes; family Zosteropidae; genus Zosterops; species Zosterops lateralis. The sequence goes on along the minus strand of NC_139780.1, from coordinate 9,348,151 downwards.
CTGCAGCTCAGGGCTCTGCCCCATATGGGTGACTCAACCTGTAGGAACATCCGTGGACGGCAGGAGAGGGAACTCTGCAGACCTGAGACACTAGGGACATGTGGGTTTATTGCAAGGGTCGTAGGTAAAAGGGCTTTGCCTTCAGCCACCAGCCTGGGCTGGAGGGATGCCCCAAAGAGAGAGAGCAAGAGGGTGAGAAGTGAGAGAGGTCACAGAGGTGGCAGGGGTAAGGGAGGTGAGCGAGGTAAGAGAGCGAGGTCCTTGTTACAAACCATTATATCTCCTTTGGTGTCGAATATTCTAATTTACAGTGACCAACCAGCAGATACAAACCCTACAGACTTTGCACACAGCCTGTGAGAACTGCTTTATCACCATATCACTCTGTATTCTAAACCCTAAAGGCTGCTCTCTTATCTGCCTTTTCCTGGATACCTTGGTGGGGGCTGCACCCCTGGGTCCCTTGGTGTCCCTTTGTTTGTTATCACTCAACCCATCTCCAGTTAATCACTGTCTTCCTGCCTGCCGTGATCACATCTCAGAGCTGCCTTCCATTTCTATTTCACTCACAGGTTTTATATTTTCTTGCCACTAGGCCAATCATATTTGTAAGTTTTTCCTGTCCCGTCTTTCCCAACATCACCAACCCCTTTCCCTCTCCTCCTTCTCTTGCAGATTTCTCCAACCAGGTGAATTCCACGTCGCTGAACTCGCCCACCAGCCGGGGCCCCATGGCCACGCCGTCCCTGCACCCGTCCATCGGGCCGGGCATCGGCTCCTCGCTGGGCTCCCCGGGCCAGCTGCACTCGCCCATCAGCACCCTGAGCTCGCCCATCAACGGCATGGGCCCCCCCTTCTCCGTCATCAGCTCCCCCATGGGCCCACACTCGATGTCTGTCCCCTCCACGCCCAGCCTGGGATTTGGCACCAGCAGCCCACAGGTGAGGGGGCACTGCTGAGGGGTGACTGCTGACAACTCTGGGGGTTCCTCAGCCACACGGGCAACACAAAAGCAGAAGCACAAGGAGGAAAGTGAGCTGAAGGCATCCTGCTCCTTTGGGGGGCTGTGAGAGAGCAGCACAGCTGGAGCACGGCTGTCCATCAGCCCTTGTCCCCAGGTTTGGGCTGGAAGGGGAGTGGTGACCACACCTGGGTCACCTGGGGGCTGGTGTAGCTGTGGCAGGAGCCAGAGCCACCCTGGGGTTGTGTGGGATTCTTCTCCTTCCTGGGAAGCAGCACATCCCTTCCAGGGCCAGCTTGTTGTCGCCATAGAATCATGGAATTGTTTTGGTTGGAAAAACCCTCTAAGATCATCCAAGTCCACCACAAAGCCATGTCCCCAAGTGCCACACCCACACACCTTTAACACTTCCAGGGTTGGTGATTCCACCACTCCCCTGGACAGCCCGACAATCCTTTCAACCCAGAAATGATCCCAAAGAGCCAATCCCAACCTCTGCTGGCACAGCTCGAGGCCGTTTCCCCTTTTCCTGCCACTTGTACAAACCCAGAGGTCCTCTGCCTGCTGCCCCTTTCTCCTCACAGGGCAAGGACTGGCCTTCAGTGCCTGAAGATTATGTAAAATCTCCGAGCAGGGCGAGATAAGCTCTTTTTAAAAATAGCCAGATCGGGGTGCTGGCCAGCCCCTGCCACCTGTTGCTGGCTGCTCGCACAGGATATGTTTAGTAAAAGGGCAGATTAAGGAATTGGCCACCACCTGCCACTCGCTGCAAGTTTATTTATTCCAGGCCCTCTCTGGGACTCAAGCACCTGCCAGCACCTTTATTTTTAAATATTGGCCTGATTTATTCCCAGAGATAACAGGGCTTTTTCACTACGTGGGGCTGTGCTGATTGCTGTCCCTGGGGATCCAGCATCCCTGTGTTGGTCAGAGAGGAATAAAATTTGCCTCTGGATGAGCTTTCCCCATGCAAGATTCAGCCTGTGACCCCCTGAGATGTGCAGGAACCTGCACTCTGCTTCCCACTGCGGGAGAGCAGCAGGGTGGACACGTCCCCTCCCTCCCAGGGCCCAGGAAGAGGAACTGAAACTGCGCCTGGGAACGGGCAGCCAGAGCAAAATCAGCAGCCCCAGCGCCAGAATGGTGGGGAAGGAGTGGGAAGGGGGATGTGAGGCAACCCTGGGGGAGCCACAAGCCGGGGAGACGGCGGGGAAGGGGCGATGGTGAGGTGCACTTGGGGAGCGGTGGGCAGGGAAGCGAAACGAGGCAGAGCTCCAGGGCAGAAGGGGAAGTGAGAGTGTGGTGGGATGGGGCTGGGAGTGAGCTGGCTCCTGCCCTGGTGGCTCCTGCCCTGGTGGCTCCTGCCTTGGTGTCTCCAGCCCTGGTGGCTCCAGCCCTGATGGTTCCAGCCCTGGTGGCTCCAGCCCTGATGGTTCCAGCTCTTGGTGGCTCCAGCTCTTGGTGGCCCCAGGCCTTTTGGCTCCAGCTTTTGCTGGCCCCAGCCCTGATGGCTGCAGCCCTTGGGTCCAGCCCTGGTGGCTTCAGCCCAGGTGGCTCCTGTCCCTTGGTGACTCCAACCCTGGTGGCTCCAGCCCTTTTGGCTCCAGCTCTTGGTGTCTCCAGCCCTTGGCTCCAGCCCTCAGAACGCCCTTCCTTTGTTCAGGGACTTGTCTTAAGTGTTTTTCCTCGAGGTGACACTTCAGAAGGTTTCAGCCTAATGGCTCCTGCCATCTGTTCCCTGTCTGGCCACATTAGGTCCCTGTCCCTGTCCCTGCAGTGGGCAGAGGCGCCTACCTGGGCTGGCAGAATGCAGAGGGTGGAGGAGGAGGAGGAGGAGGAGGAGGAGAAGGAAGGGGAGAAGAGAAGGAAGAGGAGGAGGGGGGCAGTGAGGGTGCACAGCCCCCCTGCCCAGCCAGCACAGCGCCGGGGTAAATGAGGCGTGTGGCCCCCGTGGCCGGGCAGGGCTGGCACTGATGGAAGGTGGTTTGCATCAGATGGCAGATGCCACTTGCCATCAGGCCACGCCTCGTCGCCTCTGGAGAGGCAGCAGAGCAGAAGGGCACGCCGTGCTGAGGTCCCCAGGGTGGGTCCCCTCCGCCCCAGCTCCACCGGGATGGGAAGGAGCTGCCAGGCTCCCCAAAAAACGGGGGGCTCACCCCACCCCATCAGAGGGGAGGACCCTGCGCCCTTGGTGGCAGTGCTGGAGGATGCTCCCAGAGCCCTCCCTCCACTCCAGCACTGGGAGGTCCCCAGGGTCTTGCAGGGTTTGCAGACACAGCCCCAAAATCAGTGTGTGGCAGGGATCCTGCCATGGGATCGCAGCATCCGTGGGAGGGGGATGCTGGAGCTGAGCTGGCCCAGGAATGAGGGGAGTAGCAGTGCTGAGCAGGGTCCCAGCCACACTGGGGACTAGACCAAACAGCTCCAGGATTTAATATGTTGCTTAAACCCTCTTACCTAAAATATGGTGGGGAAACACGGGGAAAAAGCTGAGGATTTTCAGCGGGAGCTGCGAGGGGAGGACTTTCCCGTGCAGTTTGCAGGGCTGTGTGGAGCAGCAGCCCCAGGCATGGCTGGCAGCAGCTCGGGATGCCCGGGGGCGAGCGGGGAGAGATCAGACTTGGGATTAGGCTTTTCCAGAGCCGCCGTCTGCCTTTGCACAATGCTCTTTGTAAGGGTGCCCGGGGGAGCGGGGAAGGGCCGGGATGTTTTTTGGGATGGGATGGGATGGGATGGGAGGAGGAATAAAGCTCTGCTTGCCAGCAGGACCAGGACTCAGTGCAGTGAGCTGGAGCAGGAGGGGAAGGAGCCGAGGGGTGCTGGTGTCACTGGGGAAGCAGAGCCCTGGTTCCTCCCGGGGTGCTGAGCTGGAGCTGTGCTGGCCCCGAGCAGCAGAGCTGTGCCAAGGCCAGGGGCTGCTGTCCCCTGCTCTGTCCCCTCCCTGCACGTGTTCCCGGGGCAGGCGCCAGGGCGCTGTGGGAACCCCGGGGGGGCTGTGCTGACTCTGGGGCCCGTGCTGGGAGAGGAACCGGCCACTTTCCCCTCCCCAGCCCGGGGCTGACTCAGCTCTGAGCAGCTGCTTCTCCAGGCTGAGGCGGTTGGTGGCACCCCCACCCTCCTGGGTGGGTCTTGCTCTGCCCATTGTCGCCCCAGTGTTTTCAGGGGGCTGCTGGGGCTGGGGGAAGTGGTCCTGAAAGGTTTCATCTTCATCAGGCAACTGTGGCCTTGCTCCCACAGGCAGGGAGGCAGAGTGACACCAGCCATGGCCACCAGCTGCACCTGGGAGCTGGCTCTGCTGCCCACAGAGTGCTCGGGCAGGAATTCCTGGGGCAGGTCACCCTGACTTGGCAACCCCTGCACCCAGGGGAGCACAGAGATCGTGTGGCGCTCCAAAAGAGATGCTCCAGCCTGGGGGACCTTCTCCTCCTTTCCCTCTCTGCTCTGTCAAACAGCAGCTAAAGCCAGGAATGCATCCCTGGGTGGCACCAGGTGCCAGCTGCCTTTGATTCATCAGCTGGCACAGGGAGGCAGATCCAGCCCATTTCTCCAGGGTGGGTTTACCTGGCTCTGTTGTGTGGCTGTCAGTCATCTGCCTGCCAAATATTCCCCACCAGCCTGGAGACTTGAAAGGCAGAGGAGCGGCTGTGCTGCTCTCACTGACAGATCACAAGCCCTGGGACTTCCCTGAATTAATTTGTGACAAATGCGGTTGCTGAGAGTCTCTGTTAGAGTAGAGAAAGGAAACAAACTGAGGCACAGGCCTGCGGATCCATGCTGGGTTTAGGGGTTGGCAGGGATGGTGGCTCTGTGACAATCCCTGGCAGGGTGATTCCCCTGGGGACACCCACAGTGATCCCAGCCAGCTCTGCTTCCAGAGCTGAGCAAGTCCATGTCCCCCATCACCCCCAGAGCCTCCTGCATGGGGTGAGCTTGTCCCCTTACCAAGATCCTGCAGCTCTGTGCCTCAGCTTCTCTTTGCACACAGGGGTGTAATAACCCAATGGGAGATTCAGGAGTCCTTCACTCCACAGCAGTGCCATGGTGCCAGTTCCAGCCCATTCTCTGCTTCCTGGGGGCCAGGGGAAGGAAGGAGAGACATTTGGGAGCTGCAGGGGTGTGTCCCACCCACTCCAGCTCTGGAATCCAGGCCCTGTTGTATCTGGGGTGTGTTTATTTGCCATGGAGCTTTCCTTTGGAGAGATAATGCTAAAGGGATATCTGTAAATTGCAGAGCTAAATGAGAGTGTCCTGGCCTTCATCATCCATGCAAGGGCTGCTCCCAGCCAGCAGCTCTCCCACTGCAGATCTGCTGTGCTGGTGTGAGGCTGGGGTGGCTGCTGAGCCCTGGCTGTGAGGGCTGTGCTGGGGCAGTGCAGGAGGAACTTTATTTCTAGTTAAATCATGGAAAAACGTCCTTCTTGCATGGGCAGTGGCAGCCCTGCACGGTGCTCGGGGGCCTGGCCATGTCCTGTCCCTTGTGTCACCCTGCTGCCAGCTCAGAGCCACCCCAGCTCCTGTACCAGGGCAGGTGAGGGTTGTGCCTTTGGGCTGAGGGCTGCTGTGCCCAAATCCTCTTGGTTCAGCAGTGCTGGGCCCCACTGGAAGCTTGTTCCCTGCTTGTCCCTCCTGTCCTGTGTCTGAGTGACACAGCCCCGTGTCCCCAGTCCCAGCTGAGCCCTGTGCTTGTCCCTCCACAGCTCAACTCACCCATGAACTCCGTCACCAGCACAGAAGACATCAAGCCACCCCTGGGGCTCAATGGGGTCCTCAAAGTGCCAGCACATCCCTCAGGAACGATGGCCTCCTTCACCAAGCACATATGTGCCATCTGCGGGGACAGATCTTCAGGTGAGGCTGGCACCTGCCCCTGGAGGGGCTCGGGGCACTGGCAGAGCTGGCATTGGCTCCCTGGCTCCTGGCAGCACGGGGAGTGCCAGCAGGAGCTCTCCATGTCTCCATGGGACAGGGATGTGGTTGTGCTTTACAGCAGGGGGTGAAGAGCTGAGCCAGGAGACCCCAGGTCCCTGTTTGGCACTGGGGTCACATCCTCGCCCTGTTGGCAAACAAGGCATCAGGGGGTGTCTTCCCTCTCCCCATCCTTGGATCTGCACTGTCACACAGTGCCATGTGAAAAGATGCTCCTGATGTGAAGTTTCTCAGCTCTGGGGAGATAAAGATGTGCTAATTCCCTTTATTCTCCTGCTTTTCTAAAAGCCTCCTGCTGCAGAGGAGCTCTGGCTGCCTGGCTAGGGAGCCCTTTGGGACCCCTCCTGTGCTCCAGGCTGGAGGTGGAGGGTGGGAACAGAGTACAGAGCAGGCTGGGTGCTGTGTCTGCTGTGGGGGGCTCCAAGATCTCCCAGGGGTACAGGGGGACACCCTATTCCACTGCTGCACTGCCCCACCCCTGCTGTATGGCCCAGAAATGGCCTTTCCCTGGATGGAAGGCAGGATGTGACCCATGGGTGCCACCCTGATTCTGTGGAAACCAATCCACTGTCCTCCAGCTCCAAAAAACCTCTGCTCACCCCCCAAAACACAGCTGGGAAGAGCTGCTGGCAAAGAAACCACCTGGGGGCCGCCTTTAAACTTGTCTTTTACCCCTCCCACAGGTAAACATTACGGGGTTTACAGCTGTGAGGGCTGCAAGGGCTTCTTCAAGCGCACGGTGAGGAAGGACCTGACCTACACGTGCAGGGACAACAAGGACTGCCTGATCGACAAGCGCCAGCGCAACCGCTGCCAGTACTGCCGCTACCAGAAGTGTCTGGCCATGGGCATGAAGAGAGAAGGTAAGGCCTGGCCTGGACACAGCACCCAGGTGTGCTGCAGGGACCTTGGTGGGTGTCATAAAAAACTGGTTTTCTGGCCCAAAGATGGGATTTTTCTGTCTCGTGGAGAAGGTGAGATGGTTATGGGTGTTAAAACTCATGGCAGAATGAGGAAGCCATTCCTAATCAGAGCCCAATTCTTCCAGTCAGAAGAATTTCCTAATTACAATACATTATATTTTCATTATAGTATTTTGTTATATTATATTTAGTTATATTTTGTTACATTATAGTTCATTACTATATTATGTTATATTATATGTTGTATATTATATATTATACATTATATGTTATATCTTATATATTACATATTGCATAATATATATATGATATGCCATATATATTATATATCATATATAATATATTATATGTTGTATATTATATAATGTATTATATTTTATATATTATGTATTATGTATTATATATTATATATTATGTATTATATATAATATATTATAGTGTTTCTTGGCCTATGAGCTTTTGCCACACAGTGCTGCTAATGCTTCTAGGCTAATCATCTGTTAAAATACCCCGTGTGGGTCTCGCTACAGTACATCTTTCGTAGTTCTGTTTCTCCAAAATACCTGGTCTGTTTGCAAGGGCATCATTTGAAACTTGTTTCCAGTTCAGTTTCTGTCTCAGCGGTGTCTGTCCTGTTCCATGGCCTGTCTAAGTCAGCATATTTTATCTCAAGGTTTGCATACAGGTGTACAAGGCTGTGTGAGCCTTCTGTCAGACTTCTAGGAATCCATTTCCCACAGGTGGGCACCGAGACGTGGGGTCAGCCTTGCCAAGGGCTGGTAGCAGAAATCTGCGTTTCACTTTTGCACCACAGCCTGTCTTGTGGGCTCCAGAGCCTCCTGTGTTCTCTGGAGCAGCACTGAGTCCCAGAGCAGTGCTTAGGGGATGGGTAGGGACACTTTCCACTCCAGCCTGGCCTTGGACACTTCCAGGGATGAAGTCCATCATCTTCCACAGCTTCTCTGGGCATCCTGTGCCAGGCCCTCACCACCTAATCCAATGCTGCATTTTTTTTTATTTTTTTTTTTCTCATTGGGAAGAAAAAATAAATTTGGTCTCTTTAAGACAGCTCTTCCCTCACTGGAATTTAAATTTAGGATCTAAACTTCCCCGGCAGTGCCTCTTTGAAATGATCTTTTTAAATGCTGACTGTGTCTGTTCTAATCTGCTGGCAGAACAGGCTTTTAGCAGACATGACGTGAGGGTGACCCCAGTTCTGTGCTGCCTTCTCTCCCCTTCCATCTTCAGAGCCACACTTGCCTCCCTGACAGGCTGATAAAGGCAGCCCTGCTCTGGCCCTGGCCCACAGCTCCAGCCTGGGAGCCTTTGAAGAGCACTTAGCCCTGTCTGGAGCCTTGATTAAACTGCTGGGCTGCTCTGAGTGTTGGGCAAACCCTGCCACTCTCAGTTTGGGGGGTTACCCCAGGACCAGAGTCACCAAGTGTCACAGCTGTCTGTGCTGGAGGTGTGGGGGCATTGCCAGGGCACCCAGAGGACCTGCTTGGCCCTGCTGAGCTTAACCCTTTGGTGCTCAAATCAAATCTTCCTGCCCCAGCAGAGCATTAAATGGAGAGATTGAGGCATTCAGGGCAGGGCAGGAGTGGGGGCTGGCATTGCCCTGGGTGCAGAGCAGTGAGGAACACTGGATCCCGTGGGAGATGAGCAGTGGGATGTGGAAAATCTGGTCCAAAACCTGAGCCATGGGTGACCAAAATGAAGCCAAGAATTCTCCTGTGTGTTCAGCAGGAGAAATACAGAGCATCCCCTTCCCCTGGCTCTGCATCCGGAGCCTTCCACGGGCAGCTGGAGACCCAGTTGCCTTTCAGTCCCCCAGAATAAGGTGTGTAGAGCTGGGAAGAGCAGCAGGAGTGCTGAGAAGAGCAGCAGGAGTGCTGGAACTCTGCCACCCTGTGAGCAGGTACCTGCTCCGTGCCTGCCGTTAGTGCTGATTGCATGGGCAGCACCGCTAAAAATTACAGGTCCATTAATTAATTTCTAAATGGTGGTGGAAGTCCCCAGGGAGCACGTACAGTGTGAGGACTCCATTAATTCATCTTGATTAACATTATCACAATGAATAGCAAATGAATTCATAATGATCAGACAATTATTTAAAAGTGTGACAGATGGGATCGTGGTGACTCCAGGAGTGCGCTCAGGCAGTGCTGATGGATCTGGTGAGGGCAGTGCTGGGGAAGGGCAGGAACTGGTGATTTGACACTCATCATTAGATGATTTAGGCATAATCCCCACGTAGGGAAAGCTGGAGTAGCTCCCCCGTCTCTTGTTATAAACCTGAAAGTTCAGTGTCTCACAGAAATGTCTCAGTTGTCCTAAAGCCTGAAAGTCAGAAGTTGGATCTCACTGAGCTCTGGTTCTGAGCAGCTCTTGAGTTTCACACCTGATGTCCACCTGATTTGTCAAAAAAAGGTCTCTTCCTGTTGCACCCATCCCAGCTGACTGGAATTGTCCTTACACCACTCCTGCTCCCACTTCTATTTTGGGGAAGAATTTTGGGCTAAATCCTGCATTGCTAATTGGTTTTGCCTAAATACTCACAACAGAACTGGCTTTTTATCCTCTACCATAAACTCTTGTACATTTTAAGGAACAGAGCCCAGGTTATGGGCCTCATTTCTCTAAAAAACATCTTGCTCTGGAGGCCTGATTTATAGCTGTGTAAAGGCACAGCAGACTCCTGCTGGGAAGTGTCTCTCCTGTAGCCCAGAGGTACTGGGATGTGCTGGAAGCACAGAAAAACCTCTAAAGTGAGTCCTAGAGCTGTGATTAGAGGCAGGGCTGGGCTGAGCTGGGGAGCAATGCTGTGACCTGCAGGGTGATGCTGGGAGGAGGAGTGAGAGCCAGGGCTGTACTCAGTTTAAAGAGGGTAAAAGGAAAATTTACCTTGTTGTACTCAATTTAAAGATGGTAAAAGGGTTGTTGGGGGAGAAGTTGGATTAGAGAAGTAAAATCAGTGGAGGGATTTTATCCTGATCAATGTTGGGATCAAACCTTCAGGAGGTTCCATCAAACCCTCCATCAGGAGGGTTTGGAATGGTTTGATCCCAACATCTGAGGGGTGACCATGCCAAGAGCAGACCCAGAGGGATGGACCTTGTGCCCAGGGTGGCCCTGCTGGGGACAGGGATCCTTCAGGGCTGCAAACCTTGGCTGAAAGTGGGGAAAGCCTGCAGGAGCAGGGGGTTCCTCCTGCTGTGGCCATCTCCTCTTGCTGTTCCCTGTCAGAAACACGTCAGGGAGATCCCAACTGAAAGAGCCTCACACTCTCCAGGATACTACAGCCATAATAAATAAGCAACTGGGAACATTTTTTTTCCCCCTGTGAATTTTTTCCAGCTGTGTAAGGCTTTGGTGTTTTTGTACTCTCGTCTCCCACTAAATACCGGATAGTCAACAAAATTAAGATTACCATCAGGGATCCTGACTAATGCAGGGATTATTGTTGTGGGGGTGGCTGTTTGCATCCAGGAGCTGAACTCTCCCTGCTCAGTCTGTTCCTCCTTGGGGTCTGGGCTGTCTGTGCATCAGCAGCCTTGGGAAGGGAAAGGGAAAAAGTGGGAAACTACCTGGGAATCAGGGAGGCAGAGGTCTCCTGCAGAGGTGGGAGTGAATCCCGGGGATTTGGGATGGGGAAGGGGTCTGGAGTGGCAGGAGGGGACACAGAGGTGACAGGGTCAGCGGGGCCTGGTGCAGCTCGGGCTGTCCCGTGCGAGGAGGAGCCGCCCCAGCAGCGCTGGCAGCGCTGGGGAATCGCACAGGGAGCAGGAAATTCCAGCGAGGAGCCCTTTCCCATGCTCCCTTGGCCGCCTCTCAGGGAGCAGCCCTTGGGAAGTGGCTCCCAGAGCCTTCCCCGGGATGTGAGGGGCTCCTCGGGAGAGGCAGCAGGCGGCTCTGCAGGACCTGCTGGGTGTCCACACGCCGGGCTGCAGGCTGGGATTTGGTGCCAGATGGGTTAAGTGGATGTTGGAGCATCCTGCAGCCCATCTGGAGAGCAGAGAGCTGTTCCCCTGCAGCACCTGCAGCTCAGGCTTGCGTGGCTGATCCCAGAGTTGTTCCTAAATGCAGGTGCAGACACGGCGTGGCTGCAGCTGCTGAGACCAGAGCCATGCAGGGCATCTGTCCAGCTGCATGCCTCTCTCTGCCTTCAGGCCTTCATTAAACCTCACAGCCTGAGTTAATTCTTCCTCTTCCTGTGTCTGGGGGTTGGTTTTCCCCCCTCTCTCACTTGCCAAGCTGATGAGGGGTTCAGCCTGGGAAGGGTTGGACTTGCAGCATCTCCACAGCCCCGAGACTTTTCTGTGTGTCCAGCACGGGTTTGTTTATTTGCTGGCACAGACCTGGAAGCTGCAGCAGCTCCAGGGACACTCACCCAGTGTCAATACAGAGCACTTGGGGATGAAAATCCATCCCTGCAGGAGCAATGGGGTGGAGGTTGTTACTGTCCATGGGGAAAGGATAATTCACTCCCCTAAAAAATGGGGTTTTCTCAGGGAAACAGACCCAGTGCCCCGAGAGCACAGGGGGAAGGCACCAAAGCTCAGCCCAGAGAGCCCCAAACCTGCTCAGGTTTAGTTTTCCCCCATCCTGCAGGTGGGTGGCTGGTTATTTATGAGGGAGCTGCTCAGTCACTCAGTCCAGAGGGACTGAAGATTCCCACATGGAGTGACTTGTGCCTGATCTCCTGGGCCATCCCCCTGGAGTTTGAGCCATGCCAGCTCCTGGACATCCCTCAGGAGCACGAGGAGTCTGGGGAGAAAGAGCAGGAATTCAGGTTTCCAGCCCACTGTCCAAGTGAATGTGAAAGCAGGCAAGTGGCCACAGCCTAGCGAAGGGGCAGAGTTCAAGAGCACAGTTATTTTTAGGAGTAATTTTGGAATGGAAAATGTCTTCCAGCTTAATGAGCTTGTTTCTTATATCCTTTTAAAGTGCTGCTCTTTAAACCAGCTGGTTAAATGATGCTGGGTTTGGGGTTTTTTTGTTTTGTTTTGTTTTTAAGGATGCTCTTAGGTTGAGAAAATGGGTTTGGCTTATGGATTTCTCTCCTTTTGTTGCTGTTTGTTTATACCTCAGTGTCCAGAGAGTGAAGTGAGGTAGAGATTTTTTGCTGTTGTTTTCCAGAGCTGTTCCTCTTGTGAACTAACTGCATGCAAAGGTTTCAATCCACTTTTTAAGGCTCTGAAGTTACACTTTTTAATTATCATGATGGTATTTTGCATCCCTTAAAAAAATTATGGCGTTCAGTTGAAAATGCAGGAGTAAAAAAAAAAAAAAACATTTATTTCATGTGTCACAGCTTTTGAGGTTGTTTACAGTAGCAGAAGGCTGCACCTCAGAAAAAGGAAAAAAAAATAATAGGTGACACACGAAAGCAAAGCAGAAGAAAACACTGTCTGAATTCGTTTTCTCAGCTGTCTTGGCATTTTGGATATAAACAGGTACCTGGGGCATAAACGCTTCAAGATGCTGATGAGACACAGCAAAGACGTGGCTTCATGAAAGGCAACAGAGCCCAACAAACCCCCGTGTGAGAGGAACAGAAATCCCCAATAACCCCCGCCCTGCACCTCATAAATAACCAGCCACCCACCTGCAGGATGGGGGAAAACTAAACCTGAGCAGGTTTGGGGCTCTCTGGGCTGAGCTCTGGTGCCTTCCCCCTGTGCTCTCGGGGCACTGAGAAAACCCCATTTTTTAGGGGAGTGAATTATCCTTTCCCCATAGAAAGTAACAACCTTCCACCCCATTGCTCCTGCAGGGATGAATTTTCATCCCAAAAAGTTCTGTATTGACACTGGGTGAGTGTCCCTGGAGCTGCTGGAGTCTCTGCCAGCAAATAAACAAGCCTGTGCTGCTCCTGCCCTCTCAGAAACACCACTGCCCTGTGGAAACTCCTTTCCTTTGGGCCTCTCCCTCCCCTGACATTCCTTTGGCAGTCCCCATGAGTGTGGCCACCCACAGGGGTTGGTTTGGGCACCAGAGCTGGGTTTGGGTGGCACTTTGCAATGGACTCAAACCTGCTTTTTCAGCCATCAGATGCTGCCCCATGAGCAGAGCCAGGGTTGTCCAGTGTGATGTGGACACCTGCAGAGAGAGGATGGATCTGGCATTTTGGCACATCAGCCCTCAGGCTGGGATAGCTGAGGCTCATCTGCAACCCACAGGACGAGACATTTTGGGTTTTTAAAGACACGAGAGGTCACCAAGGAGTGGCTTGGACACATGGGGCTCCTCCATGTCTTGCTGTACCATGGCCTGGGGAGGTGCAGATGGGCTGGAGGAGCTCAAGATGAAACATGACAGCAACTGGCCTGAGGCAAGTACAGACCAAATCAGGCAGAATAACAGGAGAGGCTCTTCATCAGGTGCCATGGAAAACACAGGCTTCTGTCCTTGGCTCGGCTCAGACATAGCTGGAGGAGGTGGGGCTGCCTCTCCGTGCTCTCCAACTGCATCTTTGTTTTTTTCTCCTCAAGTGGATTGCAAGATTCACATGCTTCCCTTACGTTTAGAAAACCAGCCTGGAAAAGCTCTCAGCCATCCCTTGAAGAAAAATAAAAGCATTGGCACAGCCATCAGCACAAAAGAGAGGGCTGGGAAGCTCAGCTCTGGAAACACGGGGTGGCCACAGCTTGGGAGTGCTCTGCCTTGCAGGAGAGGGTTTTCTGGCCAAATTCCTGCCTCAGCTCCTGCATTTGAGGTGGATAGACCCACACTGTTGATCAAAATCTGTGCCACCCTCAGGACCAGGAAAATCAGCCTTGTTGGGAAGCTGAGAAGAACAAGGCTATTCCCATCTTGGTGTCACCAGACAAGGATGAGGTGACAGTGAGGTGATTATGGGAGGGGAGCTCTGTACCCCAGAGCAGGCCCAGGGCTGCTGCAGGAGCAATTTTGTTGCACACATGAGGAATGACGGTGTTCCCACTTCATTCCTGGGGCTGCCTGTAGGGGGAGAAAAAAGGATCAGCAGCCTGGCAGGTGTCCCCAAAAGCTGCATCCATCCCAGGGCTGGGCAGGTGTCCTGCATCATTCCCAAGGGAGGGACAGGTTGTGTTCATGAATTCTGGGTGAGATGGATGGAGGGGTGGATGGATGGATGGATGGATGGATGGATGGATGGATGGATGGATGGATGGATGAGGGATGGAGGGATGGATGGATGAGGGATGGAGGGATGGATGATGGAGAGATGGATGGATCCATGGATGGATGGAAGGATGAGGGATGGATGGATGAGGGATTGAGGAATGGATGGGTGGATGGATGGATGGATGGATGGATGGATGGATGGATGGGGAATGGATGATGGATGGATGGATAGAGGTGATGCCGGAGTGATCCCACACTTGTCCTGCCATTGGAGAAGACTGCCTGGCTTGGCAGCAGGGGTGTAGCCGAGCAGATCACACCTCCTGCTGAGGGCTGGGTTTATCTTTGGCTGGGTGGGACGGTGCCATCTGTTGTGCCCGGGGTGTCCCTGGCAGCCAGCTGGGCCGGGCTGTGCGTGGGGCTGAGCTGGGATGAGTCAGCTGTGCCCTGACCAGCTCTGCAGGGAGCTGCAGCACCGATTTTCTGCTGCAGCAGCTCCGAGCTGGGATCAATAGGAAGAACTCCTTACGTGTCTGATCTCTGCCCATCTGTCCCTTATGTCATTTGTATCAGCTGGGTTCAGCCTCAGGGTGCTCTGTAAGATCCTCTCCTACAACCCCTGAAGTGTGTCTGACTCTTCAGGCCAGGAAAGTGGCACTGATGAGGTTGAGATTCACGAATTGAAGGCTTTAAGTACCCTCTGTCTGCCCAGAGCTCTGCAGTGCTTTGCCACAAATCCCAGTGTCCAGCACGAGGATGTGTTTTTGGGGTTAACACCGTGGTGGGGTGACCCCAGTGATCCCAACTTTGCACCTTCATCCTTGAGAGCTGCTGCGAATCTCCGGCAGCCCTTCGGCATTTGAGTCTTTTTATAAAGACCCCGTTTTTGAGGGTTTGCTTTTCTCTCAGGATTTTATGTTATTTAGTAGGTGTTTCATCTCCTCTAATGTGCCCAGAGGAATCTTGGTGCATCTGTGCTGCTGAAGAAGGGTTGGCATTAAGCAAAAACTTCCCTCTTTCTGATGACTGGAGGAGCAGGAGTGGGGTTGGAGGGGTGAAATTAAAGCAGGGTTTATGATGGTTTGAAAAAGAAGAAGAATCCAAGCCAGGTGGACAAAAGCCACAGCACAACTGTGAGTTTACCTGGCTGTGGCAGCCCAGCAGACAGTGTTGGTGGGCCTGGGGAGCCTCTGCAGCCTGTGAACTTCAGAACAGTTTGCAGAAAGGAACCTCTTGCCTTTTTGCATAACAGCTCTCACATGGAAGAGTCTGAGCTCTGTTGACGTGCAGCAAACAGCAACACTGAGGGAAGGGAGGGGGAGCACTGGGGATCAGCTCCAGGAGCTGGGTTAATGGGATCAGTGACCAGAGAGGGCTCCTGCAGCCTGGCTCTCAATTTCCTGGAGTACCTTTTATTTTATTTATTTTATTTTATTTTATTTTATTTTACTTTATTTTATTTTATTTCATTTCATTTCATTTTCCTGGAGTTTGTTGTTGTAGGGTTTGGTTTTGTACTTGGCAAGGAGCTGGTCCCACTGATGGTCTGAAAAGCCTTGTGTTACAGACAGCTCTGGTTTCCCCACACAATTCCTGTGCCCCCACTGCTCTGCCTGAACATCCCATAACCATCTTCAAACGCAGCAGGGAGGGGGTGCTGGGGAGATGGTCAGTAAATAGCAGGAGTTTTATGTTTTTGAAGTGCCTCAGCAAAGAGCTGGGTGAGTTCAGAGAGTTGTGTCTTGTGGCCAGAGGTGCTGGGGCTGTTCTCTCAAATGTGCTGTGGGAAAGTGAATGTGTGGAAAAGTGTGGGATTTGGGGTCTGTGACAAGGTGATGGAGAAAGAGTTCCCACTCCAACTGCACGAAGCTGCTTTCCAGGGGTAGGAAGAGCATGTACAGGCTTCCAAGGGAGGTCATTAATAATAATAATAACAATGTTATTAGCATCCAGTGAGTGTTTTTCATCTCTGAGCTGCTCAGATACAGCTCAGCAGCATGTGACAGGTCTCTCCTGTCTGTCTGGGGCTTGCCCAAAGGCAGGATGGAGGTTTGCATGGAGCTCCTGTCCCACGGGAGCTGGGCCAGGCACCTGGAGAGGGGCATGACGTGGCCTGCAGGGAAATCCAGCACTGCCAGCCTCAGAGGTGCCTGAACTCTGGATTTCTGCTTCAAACTGACCTGTCAGGATTCCCTGATTCTGTCCTTTCACCCAAGTGGCTCCAAGTATGGCTTCCTTTGTGGTGCTTTCCATCATGTGTTTTTAACCTTTTTATTTCCATCTTCTGCAGAGAAGGGGCTTTCCCACAGAGCCCTGTCCAGGCAGGGTCCTCTCTCTCCTGGCAGGGTCATCCCTCTCCCTGCTCCCAGGGCAGGAGCACACACAGAGCTGATTTCCCAGCCTGGGGCTGCTCCCTGCCTTCCCCAAACCTCCCATTCCCTGGGGATATCCCAGCAGATATCAGAGGGGGGTGATGCTGCTGCTGCTGCAGGACAATTTGGGGGTTTGGTATCCACCTGTGGGGTGACACTAATGTTGTCACTGTCCCCTGTGTGTCACCCCAGCTGTGCAGGAATCCCAGTCTGGGAGCAGACACCAGAGCAGGGGTGATGCTGCTGCTGCAGGATGATTTGGGGGTTCATGGCCAGCTGTGGGGTGACACTGACACTGTCCCTGTCCCCTGTGTGTCACCCCAGCCGTGCAGGAGGAGAGGCAGCGGGGGAAGGACCGCAACGAGAACGAGGTGGAGTCCACGAGCAGTGCCAACGAGGACATGCCCGTGGAGAAGATCCTGGAGGCTGAGCTGGCCGTGGAGCCAAAGACAGAGACCTACATCGAGGCCAACATGGGCCTGACACCCAGCTCGGTGAGGAACCCCTGCCCCAGGCGCTGAGGACAGCAGGGGTGGCTGTGGGGACATCGGGAGTTGGGATGGTTCTGGCTTCTTTCTCTCTGCCAAGGTCGGGATGAATACATGTGGATTTTAGAGTTCAGGTTTGGGTGTTTATTGTTTCATGTCTATTTACAGACTCACAAGGTGTGAGCACTAACTAGCAGGTTAGAGAACAGAGGTAAAATGGAGAGCTTCTAACTCTTCCCGAGGTTATTTAAGTGCTGATTACTCAATGATGAGGAGTAACCTGTATTTATACTTTTGACCCAATAATGACCACCCAAGGCCTTTTTCACCCAATTAAACCACCCAAACCCATGAAGAAGGAGGAAGAAGAAGGACTTAGACAATGCCCCAAATCCTCCATCTTGACCCACACACGTTACTATATACTAAAATCCCCAAATTCTCAGTTTCCTGAACTCCTGCAAGGAGTGACCATGAGGACAGCTGGAGCAGAGAGGGAAAAGAAGCAGCTGAGAAATGGAATTCTTGGCTCTGCTGCAGGCTCTGTGAGTCAGCAGAGCCAGCAGCCACCAGCCTTGGGTGTCCCCTGTCCCACAGCCACAGGGGAGGAAGAGGTGCTGTAAGGAATAGCTAAAAAGGCTCACAGAGAAGATTTTGTTGTCAATAACAGCCCTCGGTGCTAAAAGGCAGGAGGGGACACTCTTGAAGAGCTCTGAGTCCAGCTGAGGCAATAAACAGACCTGTGTGGCTGAAGTGCAGAGAGATAAGAGCTGGAGAATGAGGGTGTGACTTCTCAGCTGCAGGATCATGCAGCTGCTTGGCTCTGAGGAGAGAAAACCTGGAGGAATTTGTCTGGAGGTTGGCTTTCAAGTCCTCTTCCCACTTAGAAACTTGGATTATAACTGGGCCTGCTTGGAGCATCTGGGCTGTACCAGGCTGTTGTGTGACAGGAGAGGGAAATGGGACAGCCTGGGCTGGGGGAAGGTGTCCCTGCCCATGGCAGGGGTTGGAATGAGATGGTTTTGAGGTCCCCTCCAACCCAAACCAGTCTGGGATTTTATGGAGACTGAGGGAAAGTGTTTTGGGCCCTTTCCTGTGAGATTCCCAGGAGAAATCTCCCTGCAGAGCAGCAGCCTCCTAATGAGAGAGCCAAACCCTCCTCTGAAATCCCATTTCTAGGACAGACCCCCTGCAGCCCAGGTGATATTTAGGGTGCAGTCCCCACTCCCCCAAACCCCCTTTTCCTGTGAAATCAGTGGGAATAGAGGAATTCCTCTGAAAAACAGCAGCTGAGGCTGCAGTGGAGAGCATCTCCTGGTTGCCACAAACTCCTTTGAGGGACTCAGAGGTTGAACTCTGCCAACATTTGGGCTGGCTGAGCCAAGAGAGCAGAAATATCCCTGTGCAATCCCTGCTGGGTGGCTCTGAGGCTGAGCTGATGAAATGCAGCTATTCCAAGCAAGTGCAAGGACTCTGCAGTGTTTATTTTCTGTTACAACAGCACTTTTATCTCTCTCTTTATGTGAGGCTTGGAGGCTTTGAGTCAGAAATCCCTTCCCATGGCAAGGGGGTTGGAAATAGAGCATCCTTAGGGTCACTTCCAGCAGGATTCTGTGAGGGATCTGGGAGTCAGGAGAAGTCTTAACTGGCTTTTTGGGATGCTCTTTTTGCAAAGACAGCTTTTCCTTAGGATTCCTTGGGTGGCTTTTGGGCATTCCAGGCTTCATGAGCCAATCCTTCAGTGAAACTGAGAGAAATTCAGAATCAGGAACAGAATCAGGTACAGATTTAGGGACAGACTCAGGGACAGAATCAGGTACAGATTTAGGTACAGACTCAGGAACAGAATCAGGTACAGATTTAGGGACAGACTCAGGAACAGAATCAGGTACAAATCCTCACCTACATTTAAAAGGAGGATCCCACACCACCAAGCCTTAAAGGGCTTTTTCTCGAGGAGTTAGTGAGGGGCTTAGAGAGGCTCTGACCGCTCTCAGGATTAAAAATCCTTCAGGGGAGCTGGAGCCGGCTCAGTTGTGCTGACTTGAAAACAAACCCCAGAGAGCCGAGCAGAAATAAATGGCTTCGTCTGGCACCGCGTCTCCTCAGCCTCTCGGAGCAAATTGAAAGCCGGTTCCTGCATAATTCAACACGCATTACTGCGAACAAGGATGTGTGTTGCATCTAAATAGAAGCGGGAGGCTCGTTGAAATGCCCTGTTATTGTCAAGCCCACGAGGTGACATTTGTAGCAGGTTTAGCAGATGGATGAGATCAGCAGCTCCCGGTGACGAGGCCACCAAAGGATGGGGAGAGGGAAGGCACAGGAGCTGCTGCCCTCCCCCAGGGCCCAGGTGATGGAAAGGCAGACAAATCCAGTGCTGATAAACACGGGGGGAAACACGAGCTCTTGGCTGTTGGCCTCGTGTGTTGGGTGCTCTGGTTCGTGTCTCTGCACCTCAGGCCAGCTGCTGGTCACCTGAGGGACATTTCCCAGCTGGTTGTGGGGGTGGCAGGATGACTTAGGGATTAGCACCCTTGTCTCCCACATAGGATGGGTTAGAAGGGACCTTAAAATCATCTTCCTCCATGGGGATGGGGGTGGCAGGGTGATTTAGGGATTAACACCTTTGTATCCCACATAGAATGGGTTAGAAGGGACCTTAAAATCATCTTCTGCCAGGGACAACTTTCACTATCCCAGCTTGCTCCAAGCTCCATCCAACCTGGCCTTGGACACTTCCAGGGATGGAGCAGCCACAGCTCCTCTGGGCAGCCTCCCCACCCTCCTAGGGAGGAATTTTTCCCCGATATCTGCTCTAACCCCACTCTCTTTTAGCTGGAATCCATTCCCCCTTGTCCTGTCCCTCTGTGCTCTCTGTGGCTGTCACGTGTCCCATGTCCCTGTCCCGGGGGGGTGGCTTTGCCTGTGCCCCAGGCTTTGGGAATTTGGGCTCCTGCCCTGTAAGCAGGGCCTGGGAAAGGCAGAGCCTGTAACTGAGAGCTCTCCTCCCCATTAGGTCTTAACTGGCCTTTGAACGTCTGGTTTCAAGTCACCATTTTCTGGAAGATGCCTCCAAGCTGCAGTTTTCCAGGAAGATGAAGGTGCCCTTTGGCTCTGTCACGCTCCGGCACCGTGCCCTCGATATTTATTTACTGCAGGAGGGGATTTGCTTTCTGTGCACGGAGAGGGTTTCCAGTCCCCTCCTGGAGCCAGGCAGGGCCCTCTGGACACTTTTAGCTGCTTCTCACAGCCCAGTGATCAGGTTCTGCCAGGAAGAGCCCTGGTGGTTCCAGGAATTGCCATCTGAGGTGGAACTGAGGATGAGGATTTGGAGCACCAGAGGTTGGGAACAGCTTGTGCTGCCCATGGAGAGACAGCCAGGGCTGGGTCACCTGGAGCCCCTGCACATGGTGACAATCTGTCCAGGAGCCAGACCTGATAAAAGCTTTGACAAAAACATCTAATTTACCTAAATTAGCCCTTTTCTGGGGCTCTGCAGGCACTTGCTGCAAGGGCTGGGTTCACATCTCCCATGTCATGATCCCCATCCTACCTCAGGGACGCCAGGATTCTCCACCTGGCTGAGAAATCTGGGATAACTTGAGGCTGGGGATGCTCAGGGCCTCTGGTGTCCCTTCTCCCCCTTCCTGCATCTGAATATCAACATTCTCTGTGCTTCCAGTGAAACACTGAACCCTGCAGAGCTCCTCCTCACACAAGAGGAAATCCCGTCTGATCTCCTTCTCCCAGGAAAATCTCTTCCTCAGGGAAGAGCCCCAGCTCCCTGGGAGTGAGCCTGCCCTGCCCCTGCCCCCCTGGGGGAGGTGCTGGAGGGGGGTGGGACACGGGGGCACGTCCCTGTGGTGGTGCCAGCCTGAGCCCATCCATCTCTGCACGGGACAGGTGGAAATAATTCCAGGGAAGGTGCCCTGAGCTTGCCAAATCCCGGCTATTTTAAGCCTGGAGAGCAGGAGATGTTGGGCACTGCGGCGCAGAGCCTTGGGTGTGCTGCCAGGGGCCTGGGGCAGGGCTCTCAGGGGGTCATGGCAGCGAGGTGCTGCTGTGCCCAGCCTGGGGCAGGTTACACTGGCAGCCACAGCCACGAGAGCATGGAGGGACAGGACAAGAGGGAATGGATTCCAGCTAAAAGAGAGTGGGGTTGGAGCAGGTATCAGGGAGAAATTCCTCCCTGGGAGGGTGAGGAGGCTGCCCAGAGAAGCTGTGGCTGCTCCATCCCTGAAAGAGTTCAAAGCCAGGCTGGATGGAGCTTGGGATAGTGGAAGGTGTCCCTGCGCATGGCAGAAGATGATTTTAAGGTCCCTTCTAACCCATTCTATGTGGGAGACAAGGGTGCTAATCCCTAAATGTCAGTGTACCCTGACATTCCTGCCTGCTCTTCCTCTGGCTCCACACCCCTGCCCCCTGCGAGCTGGGGGGAGGTAAACACTTCTCCTCCAGGTTGGAAACTGCTCTTTTAAGGGCATGGAAAGAAGCTAATTATACAGTCCAAGCTGCTGGATATCAGCAGGGATTCCAGTGGGAGAAGGGAAGGGCTCATACATCCCTGTCCAGAGAGGGAAACCCTGCAGACACACTTGGAGCAGCGAGCTCAGCCTTCCCCAGGGTTAAACAGGCTCTTCCAGTTCCTAATCACAAATCCACTTGAGCTGTGAGCAGTTCCTTTAAACAGGGATTTGGTGTGTTTAGGCTGACTGTCCTCCTTAGGAGCAGATGGTTTTTGTTACTGGATAATATTTCAAAGGAAAGGGGTTTTCTCCTTTTTTTTTCTCTAATGCCCCCTCTGGTGCTGCTCTTCTGGAGTCTGCCCTTCCCCAGGCTGGAGCTGCTGGGATTCATCAGTCAGGCTGATGGATATGGAGGCTCAGCACTCCCAATTCCCATTTTTGGGGCTTGCTATAAAAACTATTACAACCCTTGTGGTGGAGCAGCCAAATCACTTCCTTTGCCTGTGAGTGATAACATCCACCTCGGGGATGGCAGCCAGGCTGCTGCTGCTGCAGCCTCCCTATTCCTTCACTCTGCCTTTTCCAAGCTTTTCCATCTCTTTTTTTTTGTTTGTTTGTTTTTGGCAGCCCAATGACCCGGTGACAAACATCTGCCAGGCAGCAGACAAACAGCTCTTCACCCTGGTGGAGTGGGCCAAGAGGATCCCCCACTTCTCCGAGCTGCCCCTGGATGACCAGGTCATCTTGCTCAGAGCAGGTGAGTGACATCTGTCCCCACCTGGGGAGTGCTGGATGTCCCCTGGGACAGGTTGTATCCTCAGATTTAGGTCCTGGCAGCTTGAAAAATCTTTAGTTGGTTCTTGATGGACTCTGATCATTTGGTTTTTAAACAGGGTTTTAAAAGCCTTCCATCCAAAATGTAGCCAATCAGCTGAAAAATGGCCCAGCTTCATCTCTGATCCATGAGAAGCTCAGAGATGGGTGCTGGGTGACTCCAAACCAAAGGAGTTAAACTCTGCCTTCCTCCCAAACTGAGGCTTGAAAGACCAGGCAGGCTCGGGCCCCCATGAAATTGCATCGAACTGAAATGTTTGATCATAATTAAAACCAGAAAGGAGAGAAAAGTACATCTCACTTCTTCTCCCACCCACCAAGATGAAAATAGAACTCTCAGGGCTTATTTTAAATTTCCTGGTGCAGCAGGGGGGCTGCAGGAGCAGGGTTTGGGAGGTTGAAAGCAGTTGGCTGTAGGAAGGGTCTTACCCTGGTGAGTGAATTCAAGCTCCTGCTGCTGCACAAAGCTCGTGGAGGGCAAGAAATCAGGAGCAGAGCTTGGGGAGGGTGTGCTTGAGGCATGAAGCTCTTTGTAACCGGGGGCTTTGAAGTCCTTGATACTTGTAAAGTTCCTTTTATTTCCCCAAAATTCACTTTTGTCCGGGTCCTGCACCCTTCCAGCCTGGCTCCTGCAGCCCTGGGGTGAAGGTGCTCCATGGATTTTGCCAGAGCTGGCTCTGGGCCCTTTGGAACATCCAAAGTGTGGATCTGAAGAGGATTTCTAGAGCCTCTTGGGAGGGTGGATGAGCAGGGAATGGTCTGTGTAGGGATGGTCTGTGCAGGGATCTTTGAGGGCTTTCTGCAAAGAGCTGGATTCAGACAAAGCTCTGCCTTTTCCTTTTGGGAAGTGGAACCCAAACCCACCATGGCAGCTCCAGGTTTTCTCTCTCTATTTAGCAGGCAGCTGGTTAAACCTGGAACTGCAGAATTCCTGACCTGTGTTCTCTGTTTGTGACTCACCTCCACACTCCTGGGCAGCAGGAGAGGGGCTGCAAACCCCATCACATCCCAAATTTCCTGGTGGCTCCAACCCTGAGGCCGCTGAACACCTGGAGCAGCTCCCTGGAGCTCCCTGCTCCAAGCACCTCTGCCAGGGCCTCAGATAACCTTCCCCAAGTCTTCTAACCAATGTATTATTGAGTGGCCTGCTGAGAACAGCTGCCCATGAAATATTGAAGCTTTCAAATCCAGCTAAGAGCCTCAGTCAGGCATCCTGGGAGGCAAAACAAGTGGAGCACGCAGCTCTGGAGGAGCAGTGCTGGATGGGCTGGCAGCAGCTTTCCTCAAACCCTGAATCATTTAAAAATACTGAGCTGTTTGGGAGGGAAGGAAACCTGACTTTTTTTCAGCATGTTTTCCACCGGTTTCCTTGTTCCTGAGCTGAGACAGGAATAACCTGATGTTTTCTCAGCCTGGCAGAGGATGCTGAGCGTTCCAGCCCTGCAGCTGCAGCTGCTTGTGGAGGGGAAACTTGGCAGGGAGTTGGGTTGGCACGATGGTCACTGCTCTGCCAAAGTGCCTTCTCTGCCAAAGTGGCTCCCAGAGGAGCCAGAGTGTCCCTGGAGGCTGCAGCCACCCTGTTTGGGGAGAAAGGAGTCACAGGAGTCACAGAATCCTGCTGTGCCACTCCAGAGCTTGGGCTGAAATGCAGAACTCTCGGGGCAGACTTGGTTGGTCTCTAATTCCAGTTTGCTGCCTGTGGTTATAGTGATTTTTTCCTGCTTGCCTCTGTCCAGGCAGCTCTTTGGGGATGTTCTGGTGAAAGCCAAGGTAGGAAAACCTTCCCCATTTCAGCTGAACCATCCCAGCTCTCCATGGGAATGATCCAGATGAGGGATGCTGATGAAGCCAGTGCTCCTTCACTGGAATAAGCCCAATTTGGACTGGGTGTGGAAAGCCAACTCTGCTACCTGTGGAGCTGCTGTGGGGCTGTGTGGGGCAAGTTGCCCTGGCTCTGGGAGCTCCTTTTCCTCCTGGGAACAGGATTTCTCCAGGCTCCTTCTCCTCCATCCTCCTTGGGTTTCGCAGTGTTGCAATCCCTGTGGAAGTGCCAGGCCTCACCCAGTAAATAGCCAAAGAAATGTTCCCGTGGCTGGGGTGGAAACATCCTGTGGCCACTTAGGAAAGAGTGAACTTTATTCCTTGTCAACATTTCTGATGGCACAGCCCAGGGCTGCAGCAGAAGGTAAATACAGCACACATGGGCCTTGTGTTTATTTGTGAGATGTGTTCTTGTGGCAGGAGAAGTGAAGGATATTGTTGTGATGCTTTTCCAGCCCTGGGAAAAAAAAAAAAAACCAAACTAAATCCAAATATCCTGATGTTTCTGGACCAGAACTCCAGAACATGTTCAGGCCGGGGGTGTTGCAGAAGATCCCATCTTGTCTTGCTGAAGATGCTGCTCCTGGCTGAAAGCCACCCAAATTTCCACCCTTCAAGCTTGGCAGCATTTCCCCTCACTGGGGCTTTGTCTGAGGAGTTCTTGAGCTCAGCCCGTGATGGATTTAGGAATTGAAGAGGTGTTGGGTTGGGAAGGGGAGCTGGAAGATGTGGAGGTCACATCTCCCTTCCCTTCCCTGCAGGTCTGGGCTCAGAGGATGTCCTTCCTACATCCCAAAGCAGCCTGGCCAGCTGATAGGACTAAAATCTGTTTTCCAAGTCACAGACATGGGACTGTGCAGAGAACAGCCCCAACCCCTCCCAGTATTTTCATGGCAGAAGCAACAAACCCCCAAATAAAACCAGAGATTTCCTGGTGCCTTTGGCAGGGCTCAGGGCTGCTGAATGAACTTTTGTGGCCCGAGGAGGATCCAGAGGAGCTGATAGCAAAGTGCTGATAAGGGCTGGAGGTGCTGGGAGACAGGGGCTGAGGGCAGAGGGGAGCTCAGGGCTCCACACCCACGGGCAGCTCCAGGCAGAGCTGTTTGCTCGGTGTCTGCACGGTTTATAGAGGAAACTGCTCCCTTTATTAGCTTTATTTTTAGCGACTTGGGTTCTCGATGTTTTTTTTTTTCCTCCCCTGACATCCAAGAAAAAGCTGGCTCCCCCTTCCTTCCCCACATCCAGCCACAAAGGCGCTTTCCTCCTCCTCCTCCTCCTCCTTTTAGAGAGGCGACATCACCGATTCTCAAACTTCCCGAGGGGGAGTGGATCCCCACGGGCGTTAACCTGCAGCCTCGGTGGTTTTTTCTCCTCCCCAGGGTGGAACGAGCTGCTCATTGCCTCCTTCTCGCACCGCTCCATCGCGGTCAAGGACGGGATCCTGCTGGCCACGGGCCTGCACGTGCACCGCAACAGCGCCCACAGCGCCGGCGTGGGGGCCATCTTCGACAGGTGGGCAGGGGTGCAGGGGTGCAGGGAATGCAGGGAATGCAGCGGTGCAGGGGATGCAGGGATACAGGAATGCAGGGGTGCAGGGAATACAGGGAATGCAGGGAATGCAGCGGTGCAGGGGATGCAGGGATACAGGAATGCAGCAGTGCAGGGAATGCAGGGATACAGGAATGCAGGGGGTGCAGGGAATGCAGGGATACAGGAATGCAGCAGTGCAGGGAATGCAGGGATACAGGAATGCAGCAGTGCAGGGAATGCAGGGATACAGGAATGCAGTGGTGCAGGGGATGCAGGGATACAGGAATGCAGTGGTGCAGGGAATGCAGGGATACAGGAATGCAGCAGTGCAGGGAATGCAGGGATGCAGGAATGCAGTGGTGCAGGGGATGCAGGGATACAGGAATGCAGTGGTGCAGGGGATGCAGGGATACAGGAATGCAGCAGTGCAGGGAATGCAGGGATACAGGAATGCAGCAGTGCAGGGAATGCAGGGATACAGGAATGCAGGGGGTGCAGGGAATGCAGGGATACAGGAATGCAGGGGATGCAGGGAATACAGGGATATAGCGGTGTAGGGACCCTGGGATGCAGGGATGCAGGGATGCAGGGATGGGAGGGAATGCAGGGATGCAGCAGTGCAGGGATGCAAGGCTGCAGGGATACATGGTTGCAGGGATGCAGGGGATGCAGCAATACAGGGATGTAGGGATGCAGGGAGGCAAGGAATGCAGTGATACAAGGCTGCAGGGATGCAGCAGTGCAGGGATCCAGGGAATGCAGGGATGCAGGGATACAGGGATGTAGGGATGCAGAAGTGCAGGGATACAGGGATGTAGGGATGCAGAAGTGCAGGGATGCAGGAATGTAGGGATGCAGGAATGCAGGAATCCAGGGAATGCAGGGGATACAGCAATGCAGGGAGGCAGGGAATGCAGGGATACAGGGACGCAGGAATGCAGGGATACAGGGAATACAGGGATACAGGGCTGCAGGGACACAGGGAATACAGGGATACAGGGCTGCAGGGAAACAGGGATGCAGGGATACAAGGCTGCAGGGATGCAGGGACGCAGGAATGCAGGGATCCATGGAATGCAGGGCTGCAGAGTTATAGCAATGTAGGGACACAGGGATGCAGGAATGCAGGGGTACAGGGCTGCAGGGAATGCAGGGACACAGCAATGCAGCAATGGGATTCCATCTCAGACCACTACACCTGCACATCCCCATGCCTGTCTCCACCCCCAAACTGCCTCCAGCCCTTCTCGAGGGCTCAGAAGAGCCCAGGATGAGTGAGTCCATCCCAATGGAAACATAGCAGCAAACCCTTCCTCTGGAAGTTAGAAAAAAACAACCCAAATAGCCTCAAACTGGGCTGGAGACTGCCCAGTGCAAATCAAAGCCCCTTTCATGGGGTCCAGATGCCTTCTAATGTTAGGAGGAGGCCACTCCTTGGCTCCTTTTCATCTTTAATTGGACCAAGACGCAATTTTATTTGCACAATGAGAAGGCCCCAGCCATGCTCAGCAGGTTGCACAGGCGTGTCCCCAGGGCTCTTTAATCTCAGGCTTTGGGAAAGTGTTTTAAAGCCAGGCTTGCAGGGTGTTTGACCCCCAGCGTGGCTCCAGACGCTGCTGAAATGCTGATTTCTCTCCCTGAGACTCATCTCGAGTTGAGACCAAATCACCTTTGCTGCTCTGCTCCGTGAGGAAATTGTTCCTCGGACCTGGGTGACATCATTTGTTCCTGTGAGGTCATAAGTGCAAGATCATGGCTCTGCTGCAGGATCTAACATGAAAAACTGGGCAATCAGTGGAAAATATTTCAAGACCGACACCTGCAGCAAGAGCAAAGGGAGCCATAAAAATTACCGGCAGAGGAAATTACTTTTAGGTACCTGTTGGGGTGGGTTTTTATTGTTATTTTTTATTTTTAGGTGGCTTTCTCAGGTGCCAGAGCCTCGTGGTGAATGGATGAAGGCGGTTTTTATGGTCCCTGTTGTATCTCACAGGAACTATTGATGTTCCTAATGAGCTATTTTTTGATGGAGGAGGAGGAAATGAGGCCACATCCTCAGCTGGCACAGGCCAGCACCATCCCCAACTTCATTAAACGTGACCGGAGCTTCCCACCCCGCCTCTGACACCTGGGGCTCTTCATTCCCTTTCTCTTTTCCGTGCTGACTCTGTGCTTTCTCTGTCCTTTTGCAGAGTACTGACAGAACTGGTGTCCAAAATGAGGGACATGCTGATGGACAAGACAGAGTTGGGCTGCCTGCGAGCCATTGTCCTCTTCAACCCCGGTACGAGCCTGGCTCTGCTCCCCTGGCCCCTCTGGGCTGCTCTCCTGTCCTTTTAGGTCCTTTTCTTCCCCAAAAATGCCCTGTTGGAAATAGCAGAGAGCACTCAGATGCTGAGGATAGGGCAGGAGGGGAGGCAGGGGTGAAAGTTGGTTTAGTTTGGAAAGGACCTGAAAGCTGATCTTGTTCCAAACCTCCTTCCATGGGCAGGGACACCATCTACTACCCCAGGTTGATCCAAGCCCTGTCCAGCCTGGCCTTGGACACTTCCAGGGATACAGGGGCAGCCAGAGCTTCTGTGCCAGGGCCTCACCACCCTCACAGGGAGGAATTTCTCCCCAAAATCCAATCTAAGCCTACTCTTTTTCAGTTTACAGCCATTCCCCCTTGTCCTGTCAGCTCTCCCCCTTCCAGAGTGGTTGTGAAAAGAAAGTTCAGGTGTTTGAGGGAGTTGTCCCTGACTTGGAACAGAGTGGAATCTCTGTTGTTGGAGAGAAAAATATGGATTAGAACAACACCAGAGCATGGAAATTATTGTCTCTGCTTCCCAACCTCATCATCTAAGGGCTTTTATTACCTGCATTTCTGGAAAAGCCCTTTGCAGACCTGGAGAGGCTGCAAGGCATGAAATGTGCTCATAAAATACACAGAACTTTCAATTTTTGACCACAGTCTCACAGACTCCGGGAGGGTCACGCTGCTCCCTTTTCCTCCTCAGCCCCAACTGCCCAAGGGAAGGAGAGGGTTCAGTGCCAGGGTTTTTACTCCAGCATTCCAGGGAAGAAATCCTGGCACATACATACCTGCACAGCTCTCTAGATTTCAGAGTGGATCAGCCCAGAGCAAAACCAGATGGCAGCCAAGGACAAACCTCCCCAGCCACCAGCAGCCCTTCCCTGCCCTCACGGAGCACAGTTTGTGCCCAGGCACAGCTCCTTGCCTGGATTTTCCCACCACAGCCAGGCCAGGCTGTTCCAGCAGGGTTTATTACAGTTTCTTGGCTTTGTTTTTCTTCTTGCCCAGTTGTTTTTTTTTTTTTTTTTTTTTTTAGTCATCTCCCCCGCCTCCTTGTAATCAGCAGTAATAATTTATTGTCTGTAATTTGGGATTAGCCATAAATGGTCAAAGAAGGGGAATCTGGAGAGGTTCCCGTGGCACATGTGCTTGGGGATATCGATTTCTGCACTGTCCCTTTCACCCTGCTAAAAACAGATCCCTGCTCTGTCCTGTCCTGGGGCTGTGCCAGGACAGGGGCTTCTCCTGCAGCCCCACCACAGTGCTGGAGGGAGAAATCCCACCAGCCCAGGGCTGGAGGGGGAACTAAACCCTTTAAAATGAGGGTCTGGGACCACTGCCGTGAGCCAGAACATTCGGGGTTGAGGTGAGGAAAAATCTCACCTGTCTCTCTGTGTAGTCACAGGGTAAACCTCTGAGTGCTCCCCAAAATCCCTGGAGCTCAGAGCTTGCATCCACACTTTGGTGGGGCTGGAAGAGATGGAAGGAGTGCCCAGAGGGGTTCCTGCCTTCCTGGAGAGCCTGGAGGAGCTTGGCTGATGGTTTTTGTGTTGCCTTTCAGACTCCAAGGGCCTCTCGAACCCGGCGGAGGTGGAGGCGCTGCGGGAGAAGGTGTACGCGTCACTAGAGGCTTACTGCAAACACAAATACCCCGACCAGCCCGGCAGGTGAGCTCCCTGTGCCCCTCCTCCTGCAGCCCCCACCCCTGAAAACCCCCTGCAATGGGTGCTGCAGCTCCCTTGGGTCCCTTCTGTTCTGTTCTCTCCATTCCCAGCGATTCCCTATGGATAAACTGCTCATTTCTACCCTCTCCAGCTGTGAGCATCCCTAAAAAAAAACCCTAAAAAACCCTCCCCTGTGCAGTGCACTGAGCTCTTTATTCCCTCACCAGGAAATCCAGCCAGGTGGGCAGACCTGAGGAGCCCCAGCTCCCCCAGCCCCAGCAGTGGGATGAGCACATGTGGGAAGGGGAGGGGAGGGGGGTATCATTTCCCTTTTGGAAACCGCGGCGAGCGAAACCGCGGCAAAAAATAGGACTCACATGGAGTTAATTTTCGGTGGCAGATGAGCATCATTGCTGGGAAGTGAAAGCCTCAATTGATGCTCTTTTTTTCTCCCCTCCCTGCCTCCCCCAATCCAGCTGGGAATGGGAGGGGGGAATTAGGAATGCGTTCCTGGACCGCTCAGCAGCTGAGTGGGCGCGTTTTCCCAGTTACAGCCCGGAGCTGGCAACTGCCACTTCAGTTTCCTGACAGCTCCTTGGGAAACCAAGCAAAGCACTGGAAGCTGCTACTGGTGCATGGAATGCTGGGGAAAAAAAACAGCCCAGGCAACTGGGATTTGCACCTCACCTGCATTCCTGGCCTTGTGTGGATGGGTAAATAGAAAGGATGCTTTCACAGCAGTGAGCGCAGCAGGCAGAGTGTGCCCTCAGAAGGGATGGTGGATTTGGGTTTTTTCCTCCCACTTTGGGTCCCAGAGTGCTGGCAGATGAAGAAAGGTGTGTTGTGAAGGGATTTCTGGGATGTTCCTGGTTGGTTTGAGGCAGGCAGGGTGAGGATGAGGGGTGGGTTTGGTCTGTGGTGAGCAGGGGGATTGAGGGATGAGCGCAGGGCACAGAGCAGGGCTGTCACCTCTCCTCTCCCAGGGGCTCTGTGTGCACTCAAGCTGCCTCCTCTCCCAGAAACTGCATTTCTGGAGCAAATCCAGAGCCAGACCCTGGACTTTGGCTGTTGGGGTATTGCAGCAGAGCTATTCTGGCACAGGGAGAGCTGCCTTCGCAATCACAGCCAGCAGCTCTCCTGGATGATTCCCGTGGTGGGGTGAGCTCTTGCTTTGCCCTTTGTGCAGGATCTGCAGCCCTGGCACACACAGGGGGTGGCACAGGGACAGCCCTGCTCCCCAAACTCCCCCAGGCCACCACCCAGCACAGACACTGAACCACCAGCCCACACCAGTTGCCCAGGGCTCTGCCTCAACAGTCACTGCTGTTTGAGAGAGTGTTTTAAGTCCAAAAGCTGCACCAGAGGCTGTGGAATTTAATCTCTTACTGGCTTTGAGTGACCTTGAGCTAGGAACCTTCTTGTGTGATGTTCACACCCATCCTTGGTGACCTGAGAGGTTCTGCACACTCAGGGATGTCCTCAGAGCTGAGAGCTGTGTCTGGGATGTGCCTGGCATCCCTCAGTGGTGCAGGGCAGTGGTGGCACCATCCCAGGCGCCTCAGGAGGGGGAAGCCCTGGGCTGGGAGGCTGGGGTTGCACAGGAGCTCCCCAAAATTCTCTGCATCCTCCTGGCCCCGTGGCACAATGTTATCACCAGCTGGGGCTGCAAACCAGTTCTTCCTGTGGCTGAGCCAGGACTGGAGCCTTCTCCTGCTCCACGCCGTGGGATTTGTGGGATTCCCACCTTTCCAGGTGCCCTTGGGTGCGGGGCATCCTCCAAATCCCCACGCAGCAGCAGCTTGGGAGCACCCTGTGAACACCAA
Source organism: Zosterops lateralis (assembly GCF_965231275.1). Taxonomy (NCBI): domain Eukaryota; kingdom Metazoa; phylum Chordata; class Aves; order Passeriformes; family Zosteropidae; genus Zosterops; species Zosterops lateralis. Next base: position 9,316,934 of record NC_139780.1, on the reverse strand, counting down.
AAAGGGATTTTTCCTGCAGAGAGAGGGAGAAATTCCCAGGAGAAACCCAACCCTGCTCCCCAGGGAGGGCTGGGTGCCTACGTGACACCCAGCAGCCGCAGGGGATCCGGAGTCAGGGAATCTTTTCTCCCCTCCCAGCCCCTGGCACAGTTGTGCTCTGGGCTGGTTATCTCACAGTTAAAACATATCCCAGGGCTGGAGCCATCATCTGGTTTGGTTTAAAGTGAAACTTCCTGAATGGGATGGTAGGACTGATTTGTTTTTCCTGGCTCTGCTCCCACTGTTCTCGCCAGCTCAGCAGAAAAAAAAAATTAAAAAATTAAAAAAAAAAATAGGGAGAGGGAGTTGTGCATGGATGTAGAATATCTGTGTGCTAGTGCATGTCTGTGTGTGTGTTTTCTGCAAGGTCCCATTCTCCCTGGCCCTTTGCTGCTGTTCAAGCTCTGATTTTGCAGCATGAAAAGCAGATAACCCTGCTGTGGTGCCATCAAAGGGCTTTTCTTTTCCCTGGGTTGGCAGCACTCACACGAGGAGGTGACATCCAGTGGTGCCTGGGGTGCTCCAAAGCACTCTGGCAGGAGCTGGTGGCGTTCTCCTGGCTCCACAGCTTCCTGTCACCCTCTGAGCCCAGCACCAGCAGCTTTTCCCTGGTGTGGATGGCTCATTTCCATCCTGGCTGGGTCCTGCAGAGCTGCCAGCTCTCCCCAGCCCTCCTGCCTGTCCTCCTGCCTTGTGTGGCCTGAAACCATCTGCTCCAGGCAGGGCAGGGTGTGGAGAAAGAGGTTTTCTTTGCCCTGCTCAGAGCCCTGGGCCCGGGGAAGGGGAGCTCCCCTTTCCCAGCAGTGCTCCCTCCAACCTCTGTGTCACAGCCCTGGGCTTCACCCCTGGCTTCCTGCCTGGCCAGCAGCCCCAGGGCTCAGCTGGGCATGTCAGAACCCCAGGGAGGGCTGCTGGAGCTGCCCAGAGCCTGCAGGAACAGGGCCATCACCAGCTGAGTGCCAGCTCACCCCACTGGCCATCTCCTCCAGCCCCTTCCCAGCTGTTTGTGCTTTTCCCAAAGACCAAAACTTGAGCTCCTGAGGCTGTTTGCAGCACTGGCAGTGCCAAGGCTCATCCCCTGGTGCCTCCTCTCAATGGCTGCACGCCATGGGCATCACGGGGTATCCCCCAGCCCGGGGCTGACCCTTCATTCCTTGTTTCACTCTCAGTTCCCACCATGGATTTGTTGTGAATCTCCCTGTCGGCTGCCTCACCTCCAAGGCTGGGCCATAATTACTGATTCCCCTGCTGTCCTGGGGTGACTTTTTGATGCTTGTACCCCCAGTTGTCTGTTCTGTTTATGCTGCATATTAAATTCTACACTTTTAAGGCCGGTTCTGGGAGCAAAGGGGGGAAAAGAAGAAGCGCAGGGTTTGTTTTGGGTTTGCTTTCCAGAGCGACTCCATTTAGAGGTTTTGTCCCAAATTTGCCCTAAGCCAGGACACTGCACAGCTCTGGGTATCAGATCTGGTAGCAAGGGGCTGACTCCAGATTTTCGGGTCCAGAAGCAGGGCTGCACCTCGGGGGTGTTTGTTGTCTGACCATGTCTCCCGTTCCCCCCCCCAGGTTCGCCAAGCTCCTGCTGCGCCTCCCAGCCCTGCGATCCATCGGCCTCAAATGCCTGGAGCACCTCTTCTTCTTCAAGCTAATAGGCGACACGCCCATCGACACCTTCTTGATGGAAATGCTGGAAGCGCCGCACCAAATGACTTAAAGAGAGAGAAAGAGAGAGAGAAAGAGAGAGAACTGTGCTGGGTCAGTCCCTCGCCCGGCCGGGCTCCCTCGGGGGTCCTTCCTCCGCTTTCCTCCGCCCCAGCCCGTCCCTCCCTGCCGCCCCCAGCGCCGGAGGCACCGTCTGACCCGGGGCACCCCGGCCCGGCCCGTCCCGGCCTCCTCGTCGCCTGTCCCTCCCTGTGTCCGTCTCGCTGTCACTGCTGCATCTCCAGACCTGCTCGCTGGTTTTCCCCTGTGCTACTTGTGTAGAGAGAAGTGGGAGCGGAGAGAGAGAGAGAGAGAGAGAGAAAGAGCTTTGCCAAGCCCCTGCTCCCCGTCCTCGCCGTGCCATGAGGTTGGGGATGAGCTGGTGTCACCTCCCAGCCCTGCCCTGTGCCTGGGGACAAAGGACGGTGCCAGCCCTGGGGGCAGCGGGGTTTGGACGAGCCGAGGGGAGTGGTTGGACTCTGCCGGATTTGCAGCTGGGCTATTTTCAGAGGATGGAGTTGGTTGTTTTTTTGGTTTTTTTTTTTTTTTGAAAAAAAAAAGAAGAAGAAGACAAAAAAAAAAAAGAAAAAAGAAATATTCTATTTTTGGTTTCTAACTATTCTTAGTAGTGTCGGTAGTTACTTTGCGGAGGGAGAGGCCGTGGCCCGTGAGTGAGTGAGTCACCCGTGGCTGCACAGAGCCTGCTCCTTCCACTGCAGGGCAGAGGGTTTGGGATCGAGCTCAATCCACCCCAATGAGTCACACAGGAGATTCCCTTTGGCCACCCCAGAGGGCAGCTGGACATCGCTGCCCACCCCAGGGGTGCCATGTGGACACGAACCAGCTGCAGCACTTGCTTTAAGGCTGCCAGGGACTCCCTGTGGCCTTTCCCCAAATCCTGGGGGCTTGCTGGGACCCCTGCCCTCAGCACAGCATCCCAGTACATCCCAGTATATTCCAGCACATCCCAGTGCTGCCCTACTCCAGGGTTTTGGCTCGCCCACGATGCTGCTCCTGTTGTTTCAGCCCTGTCAAACACTGCAGGGCAACAATTAGCAGGAGTGCTCGGCCAGGCCGGTTAATTGCAGCTGTTAATTAGTGGTGAAGCAAGAACAGGGCTCTCCCCCTGGCCTGGATGTCCCCCCTGGGGGATGTGGCAGCAGCACCATCCGTGTCCTCTCCTGGATCCTGAGAGCACCGAGAGCACCTTGGCCTTTGCACGAGCCTTCCCTTGAGTCTCGGTGTGACAGCGGGGAGCTGGACGGGGATTTGGGGACTGGGGACAGTCTCGGGAATGTGGGCACGCCCCGTGGGATGGGATTCCCTCTGGAATGTGTGGCCAGAGGTCAGCGAGGGAGCAATCCTTGTTCACCCTCCCCAGGTGTCTCCAGTGCCCCACCAAAAACACGGGTTGGAGAAAAAGCAGAGGGAACGATGAGGGATGTTGGGAAGGGTTTTTTCCCCTTGGCAGGATGGACACTCTGTGCTGGGAGCTGAGAATGAGAACGAGGTGCCTGTGGCCAAGGGCTTCCCCAGCACTCCGGTGTGCTCTGTGCTTTAAAAAGCAAAGGATGAGCTCCCCAAGATCCTGTTCGTTTTTCATCCCCATGGATGAGGTCCCCAACGTCCACTTCTTGGTCCCCACGGTTTGCAGCTGGTTGCAAACTCCTCCTTGGTTCCTGGAGCAGCACCCACCACCTCACTCCCACCTCTCTTTCGGAGGGGACACCGTTGCCACCCGCCTGTTGTCCCCCCAGCTCCATCCCCTGCAGCCCCAAAATAAAAGACTGGCTCAGGATTTCAGGTGGAGCCTCCCCCTGGGGCTGGCCCGAAGTGGCGAATCGGCAGAGGCAGGCACAGCTCCTTGGCTCCGTTTCCCCAGCAGCCTGCAAGCCTCTGAAAATATTATTAAACAGCTTCACCCTGCAAGAATTTGCCAAGAAAAAACGAGGCAGGAGAAATGAAATCTGGCGAGGGTGCCAGGAAACACGAGCAGGCTGTTCCCTGCCGGCGGGAGGCTGGCACAGCCCCAGGGGGGTGCAGGGAGGTGGCAGAGCCCCAAACCCCGAGCCCACCCAGCCCCCAGGGCAGCCCCCAGCCCGGCTGTCCCAGCAGAAAGGAGCCCGGGGCTTGCTGGCCACAGAGGGAAAAGCTTCGGGGAAGTTGGTGGATGTTGCACTAGGATAAACCCACTGGTCTCTGGAGCCACTTTTTACCTGGTGGGTGGCTGGGGAGGGGCTCTTGGGGGCTGTGGGGGCTGCAGGGTGGCACAGTGGGAGCTCCTATCCCATCCCATTATCCTGCCCCATCCCGTCCCATTCCAATCTTATTCCATCTCATTTCATCCCCTCCCTTTTCCATTCTGTCACATTCCATCATCTTCTATCCCCTTTTTGCCCATCTGTCCCCATCCCGTCCATTTCATCCCATCCCATCTCATATCATCCAGTCTTCATCCCATCCAATTACCCCATGCCATGCCATGCCATGCCCTGCCATGCCATGCCATGCCATGCCATGCCATCCATCCCATCCCATCCCATCCCATCCCATCCCATCCCATCCCATCCCATCCCATCCCATCCCATCCCATGCTATCCCATTATCCCATCCCATTAGCATCTGACCTCTGCAGGCCCCAGGCTTCCTGTCAGAACCATCCCTGTGCCTCAGTTTCCCTTCTGGAGCAGCACAGCCTCAACCATGCCCGTGGTGGAGGGGATTTTGGGAAAGGCTGAGCCCTGTCCTGGGGATTTCACTTTTCAGCTGGGGAAAGGGAGTTGGGATTTCCCTGAGCCCCCAAAGCCCAGCCCAGCCCGTCCATCCTCATCCCAGCCCTTCCCGTGGGAGCAGCCAGAGCAGTCTTAAAGCGACGAGCTTTGCGTGAGTTTTGAGTCTTTCCTTTGTATTCTTTTCACTTTGGGCTTTTTTTTTGTCGTTGTCGTTGTCGTTGTTGTCGTCCTCATCGTACAAGGCTGAGTGTGGAGAGGTGAGCCATGGCTGGAGGGAAACAAAAGGCACATTATTCCCTAGAGAGGTAGGACGTGGATTTAACCAGCCCTCCTGCAAAAGTCTGCTCTGTTTGTCATGATTGTTTGGATTCCTTTCTCTTGGTGGAACAATCTTTAATTTTCTAAAGATGGCACAAACATCATCAGCCTTCCAGCACCCACCCCACCCCACCCCGAGCCACCCCAGCACATCCCAAACCCCTCCCCACGGGAATGCCGAGCTTCCCTTGGCACTGGCATTGCCCAGGAGTGGCCTTGGGGACCTTGGGGACAGGTGGATGTGACAAACCTTGGCCTCGCTGACCCCTCCACTGCAGTGGGGAGAGCCCTGGGCTGGGCTCCTGATCCCAAAAACGGGCTGGGCTGGTGACCCCACATAAAGGCTGGACTGCTGATCCCAAAAATGGGCTGGGCTGGTGACCCCACACAAAGGCTGGGCTCCCAATCCCAAAACCAGGCTGGGCTCCCGATCCAAAAAATGGGCTGGGCTGGTGATCCCAAAACAAGGCTGGGCTCCCGATCCCAAAAACAGGCAGAGCTGGCGACCCCAAAACAAGGCTGGGCTAGTGCCCCCAAAGCCGGGCTGGAGAGCTGATCCCAAATGCAGGCTGGGCTGGTGCCCCCAGAGCCGGGCTGGAGAGCTGATCCCAAATGCAGGCTGGGCTGGTGCCCCCAAAGCCGGGCTGGAGAGCTGATCCCAAATGCAGGCTGGGCTGGTGCCCCCAGAGCCGGGCTGCAGAGCTGTGCTGTCCCGGCAGGGCTGGCGGGTGGGATGTGTGTGGGTGCCCTGTATGTACTGTAGATATCAGCACTGTATAATACCCCACTCACATATACACATAGACAACTGTAGCAGTTTTCCTGGCTTTTTGTGGTTTAAGTAGATTTTTTTCTGTTTTTATTTTTTTTTAAGTTTTTATTTTCTTTTTTTCCTCTCCTCGCTTTTTATTTTGGTTTATTTTTTTCCTTGTTTTGTTCGCATTGTATCCAAATCCCTTTCCAAATTGGCAAATGCCAAATCTGGATTTTTATTCCTCGAGACAAAGGAACTGCATCTATTTTAAGATGCCTTTTTTGTTTTTTTCTTCTTTCTGTTTAGTTTTTCTTCTTTTATTTTATTTTTTTCTTTCTTTTAAGCAGGTGGTTTGGAGTAAAAGAATAGCTTTAGCAATTCCCAATACTTAGTGATGGATGCCTTGGCTATGGGATACATAGATTAAAAAAAAAAAAAAAGACATTAAAATTCAGAATGACAAAAAAAAAAAAAAAATAAGGAAAAAAAATATCTAAAGCATCAATAAAGTTAAAATCTATTTTTGTACAAATGTAATTTTATCCCTTACTGTATCCTTGGATATTTTCTTTCCTGGATTGTTTTGTTTCTTCTTACAGAGATTGTTATAAACTCTCTCTATTTTTTTTTTCTCTCTTTCTCTCTGTAAATGTTCAGCCACAGGGATGTGGAGAAGAGGGAGAAATTTTCTGACCGTGTTTTAAAGGCTTTATATGAAATCTCTTTTGAAATAATTTTTTTTTAATGAACTTTTTTTTTTTTTTAATTTTTTTTTTTTTTTTTTTTTTTGGTTCCTCCACTTCCAAAATCTTTTTTGGGGATGGGAGAGGGGAGGGAGGGAGGGGGAGGGCTGGTCTGGGGGTGTCTTTTTGTCACGTATCTCTGGCGTTCCCGCAGGTCTGTTTTACTGTGAAATCACTACCCTATATTATTATTATTATTCACTTCAAAACAACAACAAAAAAAGGTTAAAAAAAAAAAAAAAGGAAATTTAAAGAAAGAAAGAACTGCTGCTGGAAACGCCAGTATTTTGAGAACAATTGTATTAGAATTGTGGAAAAAAAAAAAAAAAAGAAAAGAAAAAAAAGAGAAAAAGAAAAAAGAAAAAAAAAAAAAAGAAAATATATGAGCATTTTAAAATATATCCCAGTCCAAGTCCTCGTTTGTTCTTTTTGGTGTGTCTGGGGTTACCCATTGAGGAATGTCCCCATTCCTGGGCACTGCCAATCCAAGGAAACCCCAACTCTCCCCAGGACTTTTCCCTTTTCCTCAGCTCTTTTCCCTGGCAGATTCCCCAATCCCTTGGCACCCGCTGTGGCTCTCCAGGTGCCCACAGGTGACACCCCTGGGTGGCACTGAGCTCATCCCATCCTGTCCCCGTGCCAGGGCTCAGCTCTGGGGACACCGAGGGGATTTAGGGCCTGGGCAGAATTTCCAGCGTGGGATGAGGGCGATGATTTCCATCCCTCCTGGAGCGGCTCTGGGAGAACCGGGAGCTTTTTAGCCTGAGCTTAAACCTGGATTTGTTGCCAGGTACAAACGAGCTCGAACTGGCTCTAGGGGTTTACAGGTGGGATAAATCCTCCCCCGGCGGCTGCGGATGGAGATGGAAAATCGAGAGGCTCCATTCGGTTAGAAAAGAAAAAAATAAAGAAAAAAAAGAAAAAAAAAAAAAAAAAAAGAAAAAAAAAGAAAAAAAAAAGAAAAAAAAAGAAAAAAGAAAAGAAAAAAAAGAAAGAAAGAAAGAAAGAAAAGAAAAAAATCCGTCGTTTTCTTTTTTTTTTTCTCATTTGGGAAAAAAAAAAAAATAAATAATGAATGTTTTCATTGCGGCAGGAGGCTTGTCGAGGGCAGGGGAAGGAACACGCGGAGTTTTTTACCCAGAGCTGCCCCGGGAGCGCGCGGGGAGGCGGGAGCGCGCGGGGAGGAGGGAGCGCGCGGGGAGGAGGGAGCGCGCGAGGAGGAGGGAGCGCGCGGGGAGGCGGGAGCGCGCGAGGAGGAGGGAGCGCGCAGGGAGGCGGGAGCGCGCAGGGAGGAGGGAGCGCGCAGGGAGGAGGGAGCGCGCAGGGAGGCGGGAGCGCGCAGGGAGGAGGGAGCGCGCGGGGAGGAGGGAGCGCGCAGGGAGGAGGGAGCGCGCGGGGAGGAGGGAGCGCGCGGGGAGGAGGGAGCGCGCGGGGAGGAGGGAGCGCGCGGGGAGGAGGGAGCGCGCAGGGAGGAGGGAGCGCGCGGGGAGGAGGGAGCGCGCGGGGAGGGGGGAGCGCGCAGGGAGGAGGGAGCGCGCAGGGAGGAGGGAGCGCGCGGGGAGGAGGGAGCGCGCGGGGAGGAGGGAGCGCGCAGGGAGCGGGGAGCGCGCGGGGAGGAGGGAGCGCGCAGGGAGCGGGGAGCGCGCAGGGAGGAGGGAGCGCGCAGGGAGGCGGGAGCGCGCAGAGAGGAGAGAGCGCACGGCCGGCCCCGCTCCCCCCGCCCCGCGCAGGGTCCGTGTGTGCCCCGTCAGGCTCCGGGCAGCGCTCGCTGTTTGCACAGTAAACACTGACCGCCCTCCCCAGGGGCTGGTCCCTTGTCCCGGGGGGAGCGGCTGGGGCTGTGGAGGCTCCCGGGGCACCGCTGCCCGCTGGCCGGGAAACCGCGCTCGCCTTGGAAAATAGGGGTTGATTCTATTTTTGACCATGCTAATAACAGAAAGGAAAGCAAAGCCGAACTGGCCACTCACATTTAATTTTTTTTTGCATTTGTATTGTTTTTTTTTTTTTCTTTTCTTTTGTATTTTTTGTATTTTGTATTTTTCTGTATTTTAATTTTTTTATTTTTCATTTTATTTTTATTTCATTTTAAATTTCAATTATTTAAAATTTTTATTTAATTTCTATTTTCATTTTAATTTTTATTTTTTATTTTATTTTTATTTCATTTTAATTTAAATTTTTATTTTAATTTTTAATTTTTAGTTTTGTATTTTGCATTTCGTGGGGTTTTTTTGTCCTTTTTTTTTTTTTTTTTTTTTTTTTTTTGTACTTTCATTTCGTGTTCGGTCCCTGCTCGGGGGACCCTCCCAGGCCCCCAAAGCTGGGGAAAGGCTCCGCTCTCCCTCCTCCGCTGCCGCCGAGGGAGGAGGAGTTTTGCACCTTGGCCAAGTCGTTGCTGTTTTTGCAGCTTCTGCGGGGATCAAAGTGCCTGTTTTGACTGTGCTCCCGATTCCCCGATACCGGCAATGATTGCACTGCAATTAAAGCTCTCACCCATCGGCGCTCCGGCCCTTTGTTGTGTCTCCGGGCGGGGAGTTCACCCTTGGCCCGGGAGAGCTCCGGGGCTCTGCTTTACCGGCAATTCATCCATTTATCCCTTCAATGAGAAACAACTGCTGCTGGGAACGCCAGCCTTTGAGAACGTTATGGGGTTTTTACTTGTTTGTTTGTTTGTTTGTTTGTTTGTTTGTTTCCCCTCCTCCTGACCTCTCTCGAGCAGCCTTTTCACCCGGGGCCGGGGCCGGGGTCACTTCTCCCCGTCCTGGGGCCGCTGGGGGCACCTTGGCCATGTCCTGGTGACACGGCCAGGGATGGACACCAGGGATGGACACCAGGGATGGACACCAGGGATGGACACCAGGGAAGGACACCTGGGATGACACCAGGGATGGACACCAGGGATGGACACTCAGGGATGGACATTCAGGGATGGACACCAGGGATGGGCACTCAGGGATGGACATTCAGGGATGGACACCAGGGATGGACACCAGGGATGGACACCAGGGATGGACACCAGGGATGACACCAGGGATGACACCAGGGATGGACACCTGGGATGGACACCAGGGATGGACACCTGGGATGGACACCAGGGATGGACACCAGGGATGGACACCAGGGATGGACACCTGGGATGACACCAGGGATGGACACCTGGGATGGACACCAGGGATGGACACCAGGGATGGACACCAGGGATGGACACCTGGGATGGACACCAGGGATGGACATTCAGGGATGGACACCAGGGATGGACACCAGGGATGGACACCTGGGATGACACCAGGGATGGACACCAGGGATGGACACAGGGATGGACACCAGGGATGGACACCAGGGATGGACACCAGGGATGGACACCTGGGATGGACACCAGGGATGGACACCAGGGATGGACACCAGGGATGGACACAGGGATGGACACCAGGGATGGACACAGGGATGGACACAGGGATGGACACCAGGGAAGGACACCAGGGATGGACACAGGGATGGACACAGGGATGGACACAGGGATGGACACCAGGGAAGGACACCAGGGATGGACACAGGGATGGACACAGGGATGGACAGCAGGGATGGACACAGGGATGGACACAGGGATGGACACCAGGGATGGACACAGGGATGGACACCAGGGATGGACAGGAGGGATGGACAGCAGGGATGGACACAGGGATGGACACCAGGGATGGACACCAGGGATGGACAGCAGGGATGGACACCTGGGATGGACACAGGGATGAGCACCTGGGATGGGCACCTGGGATGGTCATCCAGGGGTGGACACCAGGGATAGACACCAGGGATGGTCATCCAGGGATAGACAGCAGGGATGGACACCAGGGATGGACACCTGGGATGGGCATTCAGGAATGGACACCAGGGATGGACACCAGGGCTGGACACAGGGATGGACACCAGGGATGGACACAGGGATGGACACAGGGATGGACACCAGGGCTGGACACAGGGATGGACACCAGGGATGGACACAGGGATGGACACAGGGATGGACACAGGGATGGACAGCAGGGATGGACACCAGGGATGGACACAGGGATGGACAGCAGGGATGTCCCCGCGGCCCCGGCCGGACAGACCCTCAGCCAGCCCCGAGCTCGGCCCTGTGCGGGTGGAAACGGGAGCAGATGGAGCTCCGAGGACCTGGAGTTCAGGTTCAGACTGTGTTTTAAATAAACCTCAGGAGTTCAGCCGATCCACGCACAGCGCTCCCCAGGGCGGGGTGGGAATTGCTCCCGGCGTTTCCAGCTGGGATTTGGGTTGGGAAGCGCTGGGCGGATGTGTTTTTTTGGGACAGAGCCGCGGTGAGCGCGGCTGAGCGGGGCCGGGGCTGCGGAGGCGCTGCGGGCCAAGAGATCCCGGAGCGGGGCTGGTCCCACCGGGATCCGGGACAGAGCCTCGGGAGCCCCCGGGGGCCGGCCCGGCCCGGCCGAGCCAAGAGCAAAGTGCTGCTGCCATCTCCCGACCGCAGCCAGCCCTGCCCGGGGTGGCCTTCCCTGCCCGGGATCCCAAACCTCTGCCCGGGATCCCACTGCCCTGCCCGGGATCCCACTGCCCTGCCCGGGATCCCACTGCCCTGCCCGGGATCCCAAACCTCTGCCCGGGATCCCCATCCTCTGCCCGGGATCCCAAACCTCTGCCCGGGATCCCACTGCCCTGCCCGGGATCCCAAACCTCTGCCCGGGATCCCAAACCTCTGCCCGGGATCCCACTGCCCTGCCCGGGATCCCATTGCCCTGCCCGGGATCCCCATCCTCTGCCCGGGATCCCAAACCTCTGCCCGGGATCCCAAACCTCTGCCCGGGATCCCCATCCTCTGCCCGGGATCCCAAACCTCTGCCCGGGATCCCCATCCTCTGCCCGGGATCCCAAACCTCTGCCCGGGATCCCACTGCCCTGCCCGGGATCCCCATCCTCTGCCCGGGATCCCAAACCTCTGCCCGGGATCCCCATCCTCTGCCCGGGATCCCACTGCCCTGCCCGGGATCCCAAACCTCTGCCCGGGATCCCAAACCTCTGCCCGGGATCCCACTGCCCTGCCCGGGATCCCCATCCTCTGCCCGGGATCCCAAACCTCTGCCCGGGATCCCACTGCCCTGCCCGGGATCCCACTGCCCTCACCGGGATCCCATTGCCCTGCCCGGGATCCCCATCCTCTGCCCGGGATCCCACTGCCCTGCCCGGGATCCCACTGCCCTGCCCGGGATCCCATTGCCCTGCCCGGGATCCCCATCCTCTGCCCGGGATCCCAAACCTCTGCCCGGGATCCCACTGCCCTGCCCGGGATCCCAAACCTCTGCCCGGGATCCCACTGCCCTGCCCGGGATCCCAAACCTCTGCCCGGGATGGCCTTCCCTGCCCGGGATCCCACTGCCCTCACCGGGATCCCACTGCCCTCACCGGGATCCCAAACCTCTGCCCGGGATCCCAAACCTCTGACTGGGATCCCACTGCCCTGCCCGGGATCCCAAACCTCTGCCCGGGATCCCAAACCTCTGACTGGGACCTCCATCCTCTGACTGGGATCCCACTCCCTTTCCCAGGATCCCATTCCCTTTCCCGCAATCCCACTCCCCTGCCCAATCCCCTCTTCCCCTACCCAGCTCCCATTCCCTTGCCCAGAACAGCCCTGGGGCTGGAATGAAACAATCTGTAGAAAAAAAATAAATAAACAATTTTTTTTTTTGGGGGGGGGGGGTTAAGTTTTATTTTTGTTTATTTATTCTTTTCCCCTCACCCTGCCAGGCTGTGAAGATGAGGGAGCAGAGCTCTGCCTCTCTCACTCCCCAGTGGCCCAAATCAGGTCCTTCTGAGCCATTTTCTGCCCCTAAAAGATGCTTTGCTCTCAGTCACTTCCATCTCTTCCCTCCTCCTTGCCCTGGCTCTGGAATTCCTGTCCTGACCCTAAAATTCCTGTCCTGACTCTGAAATTTCCTGCCGAGGCGACTCACACAAACCAATATCCCAAACACTGAATTTTAACGCATTTTAACCCATTTTCCCTTCACGGGATTCCCGCGCCTGCTCTTCCCTCGCAGCCTGACCAAGGGTTAACAAAATCTCATTTAAAGCATCGCCTAAACTGAGCCTCCTTCATTTCCAGAGAGCCCCAGGTCCCAAGGCACGGGTGAGAAAGATCAGCCACAAAAATTTTTTTGCATCTCCCTTCCTTACACCCCTGGCAGCGAAACCTTGTTTGGCTTTGGAGGCAAAGATTTTCCATGCCGGGCTCCAGCGCCGCTCAATTGCTCTGAGCCCACATCTTGTTTTCCTTCTGACAGAGTGAGGTATGAGTCTTGGCTCGCCGAGCCCCTGCTAAATGAAAAGATGCTTTTAAAGCTCATTCGCTCAACACTCACCCCCAAAACCCGAGGGGAGGGTCAGATGGAAATTCGCTGGAGTTTATCAGCCAGGATTTCTTTCTGCTGGATTTCTTTTGTGGTGGGTATTAGGCTGAAGAGCATGAAATGAAGGCACAAGTGTTTGCTGGGGTGCTGGCATAAAGGTAGAAAAGCCTGATGATTAAAGCAGATTTATTTCCTCGTGAAAAGCTCCTGCTTGAGTCATTGTGATTCCTGAGGACTTGGCTCTCGGGGTTCATTTTGTCTGCATCTTTTAATTTATAACATAAAAGCCTCCTGCTTGTAAGAAGAGCAGCCCCATCCTTGTGTGAGCTCACTGGAGAGCCGAGGGATGGAGGGGGAATTTCCTGGCTCAGGGCTGGCCCCGGAGTCAGGAGCAGACTGGGAATGGTTGGACCCGATGATCTCCAAGTTCTCCTCCAGCCTGGGGATTCTGGGTGATCCTGTGTCTCCCTGAGGCTGTTCCTGCTCTGCTAATGGTGACTTTGCAGGCTGGAGTCCCTTCCTGAGGCTCCCAGCTCCTTCCTGCCCACTCAGGGAGCTGCTTTCCACTCCTCTTGGTTGTGGTGGGAGAGGGACTGGCATTCCTGCCCCATCCCAGCCCACTCTCCCCATCCTTATCCCTCTATCCCATGTTCTGACAGCCAGAGGTTTCCAGAGGTGGAGGAGGATGAGGATGGCTGAGATGAGAGGGGAGCCAGCACTGGGCAGGCACAGGGCTCTCCTTCCTAGCAAGAATGCAGTTTTTCTTGATTGTTTTCCATATTTTCTTGATTAAAAAATGGGATTTTTCACCTCTGTGAGATGTTCTTGACTATTCAAAGTCTTTCCCCACTTGCCAGGGAGAGGGGAAGGGATGCAGCACATCACTGGACAGTGGTGTGGCCCCTCAGGGCTCTGTGTCACCGAGAGGGGCTGGAGGAGCTGCACCTTCATCCCCACGGCAGGGAAGGGGTTCCAGAGCCCTGGAAGAGCCTGGGAAGGGGTCACACCACACTGCAGGCCTTTGTCCCTGCAGTGTCCCACCAGCCCAGAGCCAGGGGAAAGCTTTTCCTCAGCCCTGGGCTGGCAGTGAATTCTGATCCCAAAATGCCACAGGACAGGCAGAGAGGCACCGTCCTGCTGCCCCAGGTGTCTCCAGAGTCCTTCAGCCCTGTTTCAGCCCTGTCCCATCCTCATCCCATCCCTGCTCCACCCTGCTTCATCCTTGTCCCAGTCCTGCTCCAGCACTGCCTGATCCCTGTCCTGTCCCTGTCCCGTCCCTGTCCCATCCCTGTCCTGTCCCTGTCCCGTCCCTGTCCCATCCCTGTCCTGTCCCTGTCCCGTCCCTGTCCCATCCCTGTCCTGTCCCTGTCCCGTCCCTGTCCCGTCCCTGTCCCATCCCTGTCCTGTCCCTGCTCCAGCACTGCCCCATCCCTGTCCTGTCCCTGTCCTGTCCCTGCTCCAGCACTGCCCCATCCCTGTCCTGTCCCTGTCCCTGTCCCATCCCTGTCCCATCCCTGTCCCGTCCCTGCTCCAGCACTGCCTCATCCCTGTTCTAACCCTGCTTCACCCTTTTCCCAACTCTGCTCCACCCCTGCCCCATCCCTGTCCCTGTCCTTGTCCCTGCCCCTGCCCTTGTCCCAACCCTTCTCCAGCCCTGTCCCATCCCAATCCCATACTTGCCCCAACGCTTCTCCATCCCCCTCCTGTCCCGGCCCCATCCCCATTCCACCCCTGCCTGTCCCTATTGGGTCCCACACACTCCAGGTGAGAGAGAAGTGGCAGGGCTGGGTGTCAGGGCAGGGGTGGGGACAGGGTGACAGGACAGGGTGACAGGACAGGGTGACAGGGTGGCAGGGTGGCAGGACAGGGTGACAGGGTGGCAGGGTGGCAGGACAGGGTGACAGGGCTGCTCCCGGCTGTCCATCCCCCTCTGTCCCCTCCCAGGCGCTGCCCGAGCCGCTCTCGTTCCCGGCGCTCCCGGGACGTTGCCCAACGCTGAAACTGGATCCTCCTCTTGGGCTCCGGTCGGGTGAGAAAAGCTTGCTCCGGCCTGTCTGTTCCTGCTCCGGGATTGTTCCCTCCTCATGGCAAGGAACAGAATTTCCTGTCCTGCTGTCTGCAAGGTGGCTCCCCAAAGCCCCCCAGGATTAACCCCTGCCTGGGAGCCTCTGCTCTTTATGTGCTGATAAATTTCCTTCTTCCTTTTTAGGGAACCTCCTGGCCGTGCCACCTTCCTCTGCTGGCAATTCCCATCTCTTCTCTGTCTTCCCAAGCTCTCTGCTTGGCCCCTTGGAAGAGGATTATTGATTCCTTCCAGCCCAAAAAAAGTGCTCCCCACGAGTTTCAAACCCACAACATCCCAGTTCAGCCAATTTTAACTCTGACTCCACAAGCCCCACATCTCCAGACACAAATCAGACCGTCCTGGCGACAGCAGAGACACTTTGGGGGCCAATTTGTGGCAGCGAAAGGATCAGCCCTGGGAAATATTCCCCAACTCCAGAGCCATTTGTACAGCCAGCCAGCTGTGGATTCACTGAGCTCTGAAATGGGATGAAGAAAAATCTGTAGTGGGGTAAATGAGGGGGTGAATTAGGGCATCCTCACACATTTAGGAATTCCCCCTGGACTGCTCGATCCTTGCAGGATTCTGGGGGCTCCTGCAGAGCATCAGCAGCAAAGCCTCCAGCAGACACAATTTGTGGCCGGCTCTTTGCCGTTGTCACTCCGACCATTCCGACCTGATGAGGCAATAAAGATGAAAGCCAGTAATAAGCAGGCAGCCATCATTTGAAGGGGTTGGGAGGGGGAAAGGCTGTAATTTACTGTGCCAGGGCTGCAGGGAGTCCATCTGAGGCTGGGTTATTGACAGCAAGTCTATATGGGTTTGTTTCTCACGGCACTTACGTGTGCTCTGAGCACTTGAGGGTGACATTTTTAAAATCTAAAAATATAGAGCCGGTAGAGAACTTACAGCAGCACAGGAGGGAGGAGGATTTATGCCCAGAGCATTGTGAACTTTAAGGGAAGTGTGTTTGTGGAGAAGGTTTTGGAGGGGTTGAGGGAGAGGGGCAAGCTGCAGGCTCTGAGTGTTGGGTTTTGCTGAGGGGTTTTATCCAGGGAAAACTCTGGAATCTTCCCAGGGATGTAAATCAGGAATGCTGCTGGAGCCAGGGAAGTCACAGGCAGGTCAGGCAAAGGAACCAGGTGGTTTTGTGCTGCCCTGGGCTGTCACCACTGCACCAGGTCCTGGGGAGAGCCCTGGGTGGGGTCTGTGCTCAGAGGATCATTCCCAGGCAGCTGTGAGCTGATCCTGGGCTGATCCTACTCCATGGATTTTGTTCTGGAGCATTTATTGACCAGGCCAGCCTGAGGCTGAGGGCAAACCTGGCTGTGGTGAGGGCTGTGTCCCCTCTGACCTGCTCCAGAGCTCAGGGCTGCCCCACAGCTCCGTGTAAATAAGGGATTTGACCTCAAAGGAAGAGGATTTGGATTTTTTTTTTCCAAAACAAGCTGTAAAGCATCACTTTCCCTGTGACTACAAGGGCCTGATCCTACAAATCTGACAAAGAGATGTCACTGACTCCTTCCCCAGGAGATTCAATCCATCCTTCCCTCCCAGCCCTTGTCCTGTGGGGGAGGGAGGAGGTGGATTCAGGAAACACAAGGAATGAGTAATCTCCCTCCTGCCTCTGCCAAGGGGCCAGGACCAGCCCCACGAGCATCCCTGCTGCTTGCCAGAGCTCTGGGGTGTCAGCAGGGTTATGATTTATGGCAATCAATCCGTCAACTTTATTTATAGCAGCAGCTCCCCGTGGGATTTCACACATGAAGATTGGCTTGTTCTGTGGCCTCCCTGCTGCCAAAACCATCCCCGGGCCTCCCAACCTTCCTGGAGGCTTTTGTCTTGTCTCTGCCCTGCCCATGTGGGCAGCTGGCATTCCTGCCCCATCCCAAGCCACTTTTCCCATCCTTGTTCCTCTCTCAGGGCATGTTCTGACAGCCAGAGGTTTCCAGAGGTGAAGGAGGGTGGGGATTGCTGAGATGAGAGGGGAGCCAGCACTGGGCAGGCACAGGGCTCTCCTTCCTAGTGAGAGTGTGGTTTTTCTTGATTATTTTCTGTGTTTTCTGGGTTAAAAATGGGATTTTCACCTCTGTGAAATGTTCTTCTTGACTATTCAATATATTTCCCTGCTTGCTAACTGTTGTTGTCAGGGCCCTTTCCCATCCTGCCGGGATTTTGCCTGGTGTCCTCTGCTCCATCCAGGCTGGCCCTTGGGGGACATTCCAAGAAACATCTGGGAAACTCTGTTTTCCTCTGGGGGCTTTGAAAACCCCAAATCAGACACAACCCTGCAATTTCAGAGAACACACTGCAAAATAAAAGGAATGAGCAGATGGGAATGAAGCCCTGATCCCATGACAGGAGGAACGAGTGGGGGTCTCGGGGATAATAATTATGATTTCCCTCTGATTAATTTGGAACGGGTACCTTGGAAACCCCTCCTGCCCGTCACCATCAACTGAGGGAAAGTGTTGCAGGCTCTGTTTAAACCTGAACCTGCTGCTGGTTCTGGGGTCAGCCCGGTGATGGATGGAGCCCCGGGACCCGCTGCCTGCGAGAGCCAAATCACTTACCTTGGAAATGCAAACCTTCTGGAGAGGGAATCAATAACTCCGGAGCCCTGCTCGCGCTGACACGCGGCCCCAGCCCAGGGGAGAGGAACCCTTTGTTAATCTTCCTCCAGAGGCACACGCTGCTCCTATAAAAAGCTCCTGAAGTCGGTAACTAATTACAGCCTGCACGAGGCTCCAGTCTGTCACCCCCGACAGCTCAGGGGGAGCAGGGGCTGCTCTGCTGCTGCTGCTGCTGCTGCTGCCCGGGATGATGGACGAGCCTGCACCAGCTCCTGGCTTGGCTCTGAAAGAAGGAAGAATTAATGGGCAAATAAATTACAAATCAATTATTAAACCTTAGTGGCGTGTGGGGCCCCGGTATCAAATATACATTTCTAATTAACTCAACAACTCTTGGCTAATGGGCACTGGATGCTGCCTGCTGCTGGAAATAGGGATTTTTGGCACGAGCTCTAAATTGAGTGTTTTATGTCTCCCTTCGTGCCTGGTGACACAGTGAGGCCACGAGCCTGTAAAGACCTTTTTTTACTCACTGACAGCACTGAGAGACCCCAAAGCTTCGTGCTGGGGCTCAGGACAGAACAAATTCAATGTGTCCTGAGCACTCCGTGTGCTGAGGGATCCTCTGAGGCTCCGGCTGAGCCCCAAATCCCCGGTACAGAGGGAATCCAGGGTGTTTTCCTCCCCTCCCTGCCTGCCTGGGACTGTCTGTCAGCACTGCCATGAGAATCCCCACGGCCTGGGACCTGCCTACAGTGTCTAGACAGATCCCAGGCCAGGAGTTCTTCCTGGAGCACGGAGAAAATCCACAGGGTTTGGCAGATGGGATGGCTGCACTCACACCCAGCCCTGCTGCCCTCACACATCCTCCAGCTCTCAGGATGCTCCCAGAGTCACAGAAAAGGTGGGACAGGGCTGAGAAGCCCCTCAGGGGATTTGGCTGCCTGCAGGGTGAGGATGGAGGGTGATTTTCATGCCCTCAGAGCAGCAGAACCTCGCAGGGATTCGGTGCCTGCACCACAGCAATATTTCTGCAGCTCACTAATCAATTATGATCCTTAGACAAGCTCCCATATGGTGCCTTTATAAATCACTCTCTCCACTTATCAAGCCTGTCTTGTTTGCCTGACATGAGCTATAAGGAGGGTGGTTTTCAGGCTAATGTTAACTCAAGCACGCAGAATGGGGGTTTATTTATAGAGTTTTAGAGAAGTGGTTTCTGAAGAGCCAAAATCCGGGTCCTAAGGAGATAACCAAGAGTCTGGGGACTCCTCCTGCCTGAGCGTCAGCACAGCAAGGCCTGGGCTGGGAATGGATGAGCACTGTCCCAGCTCTGCATCCCTGTGGGACCCTGGGGACAGGCAGGACACCTGGAGGTGAGGGCATGGATGGGCTGAGCTGGGACAAAATAAATGTCTGAGGGGGAACAAGGCAGAGAGAGAGGAGCTTTCACCTCCCTGTGTGGGCAGAGCACAGCACAGGGGCTTTGGAGGCCGGAGCTGAGCCCAGGGGAGTGTCCCAGGGCTGTGACACGGCCGATGTCCCTTGTCACCGAGCAAAGGCCAGCCCGGGGCTCTGGGATTGTCGCACACCTGAGCTGCTCCCGGCTCTTCCCTCGCTCCGGCTCTCTTGCTCCCCCCAGTGCACTCCCCCGGCTCCCGGAGCATGCCCTGCTCTTCCCCTCATCTCCAGGACCTCACCGACTCCTCGGGGTGTTTCCTCCAGCCATGAGGAAATTCCTCTTTCCCCAGACCCTCCTCCTACTCTCCAATCCCAAATCTTCAGCTCGAGAATGACCTTTTCTGGTTTCATTTGTTTCCAGAAATGCAAATCCCCATTTTTCCCTGCTCTGAGCAATCCCTGTTGCAGGAGCACAGTGTGTGAGCAGCCCCCTGACCCTGGCTCTGTCTCTTGGCTCTTTTTCAGTTGCATCACTCGGGATATTCCACTTTGATTTATCAATACACTCAACCCCCCTGCTCTGTTTGCAGATTGGCTTCTGCTTGAGAGCTCCAAAATTTGCCTTTCCTCTCCTATTAATGCACACCTGGTTCTTTCCCACCGGTGAGATTTCCCAATTCCAGCTGTGGATTTTTGCCTACAACAGCTCTGAAGTGCCCCAACTCCCTCTGCTCTGCTCCGGGATTTCATTTTGGTGCCTGCTGCTGCACAGTCACTCTCCCACACTTTTAGTTCCAGTATCCTTGATGCCAGGACTCTGTGTAGGGGTTCTATATTGAATAAAGATAAATTTCCCTTTTTCCCATGGGAAAAACCCAACCTGAAAGGAAAATCCAGCACATCAAACTCGGGAACCTCCCTGGGCCTGCTGCGTTCCCGGGATTTGCATGATCTGAAAGGGATCAGGTTATGGAAAGCAGCGTTAGGAAGCAGGATGAGGAGGCAGAGGGCTGGACAGGTTTCTTGGGAAGCCTCGGGAAGTTCCCAATGTCCTCCTTCATTTCCTAGTCCCCGCAAGTCCCAGCTTGCCCCTATTAAAGCGGTTTTGGGGCGGGTGGGGGCAAGGCTGTGGCTCGTTAACCTCCCATCAGGATCAGCCAGGAAGGAAGGAAGGTTTTAAACTGGCTCGGCGGATTCCCTCTGCCTTCGGCAAGGTCAAGAAGCGGAAAGGATTCCCTCGGTTCTGGCGCTCTGCTCCTGCACTGGGTGGGGAAGCGGCTGCCGTGACCCCCCAGCTTGCACAGGGCGGGGTTCTGTGGGAATTTGGGATTTTGTGGGATCTCTCGGCATCCCGGGGTTCCGCGGATCCATCCCCGGGGGGTTCGGGATTTTGGGGGCTGCGATGGCCCCGCCTTCCCACCGGGTGGCGCCCGAGCCCCGCGCATCCCCGGCGTCTCCATGGCAACAGCCGGGCCTGGGTACCGCCCCCGCGTCCGCATCCTGCATCTCCTCCCTCATATCCCACACCCCCCATCCCATATCCCCTTCCTCATATCCCACACCCCCCATCCTGCATGTCCTCCCTCATATCCCACATCCTCATCCCATATCCCGCATCCCCTGCCTCATATCCCACACCCCCCATCCCATATCCCCTCCCTCATATCCCACATCCTCATCCCATATCCCGCATCCCCTGCCTCATATCCCACATCCTCATCCCATATCCCGCATCTCGCATCCCGCATCCCCATCCTGCCTCCTGCATCCCTCATCTCACATCCCATTACCTGCATCCCCCATTCTGCATCCCTCATCCCCCATCCTGCATCCCACATCCTGCATCCTTCATCCCAAATCCTGCATCCTCCATCCCACATCCCGCATCCCTCATCCCATTACCGGCATCCTGCATCCCAAATCCTGCAACCAGCATCCTGCATCCGGCATCCCATTACCTGCATCCCACATCCCATTAACTGCATCCCTCATCCTGCATCCCAAATCCTGCATCCTCCACCCCCCATCCTGCATCCCATATCCTGCATCCTGCAGTGTTGGAAAAGTCCTTCCTGGCTCTGGAATTCCCCAGCTGTGGGGTCTGGCTGTGCCCAGGGTGTGTGTTGGTGCTCAGCACAACTCACCCAGCTCCTGTCTGCGCCATGGAGAGCCTGGGGCAACTCCCAGTAGGATTGGGGTGGGACTGGGATGTGATTGGGACAGGATTGGGACAGGATTGGGGTGGAATTGGGATAGAATTGGGATGGGATTAGGGTGGGATTGGAATGGGATTGGGGTGGGATTGAGACAGGATTGGGATGGGATTGGGATGGGATTAGGATAGGATTGGGGTGGGTAGGATTGGGATGGGATTGGGATAGGATTGGGATGGGATTGGGATGGGATTGGGATAGAATTGGGATGGGATTAGGGTGGGATTGGGACAGGATTGGGATGGGATTGGGATGGGATTGGGATGGGATTGGGATGGGATGCGCAGTGTCCAGGCACATCCCCATGCCCCGGCAGCCTCAGGCTGCCCCTCCCAGCACTCCCCTCCCTTGGCTGGAGGCTCCCACTGCCACGTGGCCTTTTCCACTCCAGATCCTGCTCTGGGCCTCGCTCTGCCTCTCGTTCCCCTTCTTTCTTTCCTCAGGAAACATCTGGAAGCCGAGTGAGAAACATTAAAAGGGGGGGGGGGGGGGGAAGAAAAGAAAAGAAAAGAAAAGAAAAGAAAAGAAAAGAAAAGAAAAGAAAAGAAAAGAAAAGAAAAGAAAAGAAAAGAAAAGAAAAGAAAAGAAAAGAAAAGAAAAGAAAAGAAAAGAAAAGAAAAGAAAAGAAAAGAAAAGAAAAGAAAAGAAAAGAAAAGGACTTGGGAGCACCATATGATTTCACTTTCCTGAGACAACTGCAATTATGCCTTTGAGGCTTTACCAGTCGCTGTAGATTCAAACCATGCTGGATGATGTCAGTGGGAAAATATGAAGGCCCTACTGGCTGCTAAAAAAAAAAAATAGAGAAAAACCTCCTTTTCTGGCATTTCATTTCTCATTCTGAATCAGAAGAAGGGTGTTGTCCAGATGGACTTTTTCTTTATTGCTTTCCTGGGCTTGGTTGGGCCTCGCTGATCCCTTGGGAGAAGGGAAATTCCTCCTGGATCCCTCCAAATGATCTCCTCCTCTGTCCTGCTGCCCCTGCCACGAGTCCCAAAATCCTCAGGGACAGATCTGGGAGTGGATTTCTCCCAGCTCAGACACAGCCCAGGCCGGGCTCCTCTTGCTCAGACTGAGCAGGGACCATTCATTTTTGGAAGCTGGTGAATGGGATGAGCAGGAGATGTCGATCATGAGAATTCCTGTGCTCAGGCAACTTCCAGCTAGGCTGGCATGGCACAGTTTGGGGATTTTGGGATGTGGTGAACCCCTGGGGAGCCTGGCATTGCAGAGCCAGAGCCAGCCCAGCCCCAGCACAGGAAGGGTTTACCAAGAGCTGATTTCCAAACCTGCTGGAAACACCAAAACACAAAAGTTCCTGGAAAGCAAAAGCATCAGGGCCGCAAATGTGGACACAGGGACAGTGGTGGGTTTGAGCAAAGGCAAACACAAACCCCCCTGGGAGGGAGGGATGTGAGGAGCACCCTTGGGGTGGGGACACAAGGAGCAAGAACTCCCCAGAGGAGAAGGAAGAGCCCAGCAGTGGGTGTGGTTTGGTGGAACCTCAGACTCACCTGGCAGAGCCCTCAGAAGCAGGAGAGGAGCTCAGCTCAGCAGGTGCCAGGACATGATTCATCCCTGGGGCACAACAATCCCACCCTGAGCCTCAGAGCTCCTTCAGTTCTGACAGTGCTGTGTCCATTCCCTGGGGACCCACGCAATCCAGAGAGGCTGTTCCCATCCTCCAGCTGGGGCTGGGCAGGAGAGGAAAGGTTTGGATTTGTCCAATATTTGCCAGGACAGACGTGGTTCACTGAGAGATTTCAGCCTGCTGGCAGCTGCTGACTTTTTCCCATGGAAAAATTTCTCCAGAAAGCTTCTTCTCAAAACAACCTTGGCAAACAATTCTCCTTTCTCAGAACAATCTTTCTCCAGGTGGGGTTTTGCTGTTTCTCCAGTTTAACCAATGGGATTAAAAAGATGTTGTTCCTATTCACCAGACTTAACATGAAGTCTGTATGGGAACACAAAAAGAATCACACTCAGCCCTCAGGATGTGAGATGAAAAAGAAAAGGGAAGTTTATCTGGGGATATTGACTTATATAGTTTTTGGGATTTGGTCAAGGATTGAGGAATGAGAGGAACACCCCTCTGACCCCACTGGTCACCTCAGAAGTCCATCAATTTGTCCTTCCCCCTGGAAAGGAATGTGTTTACCAAACATCAGTCTTTGGTTTTGTTACAATGAGTAAGAAAGCTCCAGCAGAATGAGAAACAATCAGAAGGCTGAAAAATCAGGATGACAAACACCTTATAAAGAGTAGAAAGAATTTAGACAATAAAACCTTCTTTTCTACGCTCTTTGCCTTCTAAAATATAAAATAACTGTCCTACAGCGACAGTTCCGAGTGTCACTGGGATCAGATTTGGGATCAGATTTCTCAGGTGTTGTGGCTCTTGTCCCTGTTGAGGTGACAGTGCCCCGTGAGCTCCCCATCTCTGCATTCCATCCACGCAGTCACTCCCAGCCCAGCTGCCCTGGGAATGTGTGTTTTCCCCGCCCTGACCTCTCCAAGCTGTTTACACTGCTCAGCACTGACGTCCTGAACCCGCTACAAGATTTTTTCCAGTTCTGACAGCAAAGAGCATCCCCTGCCATGTCTGTGGAGATGTAGGTCAGGCCTTTGGACACTGCACCCCGAGCACCCTGCCCAGGCTGCTCTCAGCATCCTGAAAGGCTTTGCTGGTTCTCAACACCCCCAAAGGCTTTTCTGGCTCTTTGCAGACCCCTCTGTCACCAGAGGAAAGAACCACACTCACACTGTTCAGTTGTGCCAGCAGAAAGAAGGAAATTTATTTTTGGTATCTCAATTTATATAGTTTTTGGAATTTGATCAGGGATTGGGGGATGAGGTTAACACCTTTCTGACCCCACTGGACAACCTAGAAGGCCATCAGTTGGTCCTTCTCCCTGAAAAGGAATGTATTATTTACAAAACATCACTTTTTGTTAATATCACAATGAGTGAAAAAGCTCCAGTAAAAAATGTAAACTCAGAAGTCTAAAGAAATCAAAAGGACACCCCTCAGGGGGAGGCAGGAATGCAAATGAGAATTCAAATGTTCTCCAGCCCCTCCTTGCAAGGGATTCTCCCATCCAAGCATCCTTTGTGTCACAGACAGGACTGAAAAGTTATTTAAGGGCCTGAGTCCCCACAGTTTCCATCAGTTGGGTGTTGAACAGGAGGCACCCAACTCTCCAAACCCCCTCCAACACCCCCTCTTGTGTTTTCTGAATTGCCACATGGAGAAAATGTTATCCCAAATGTTGTGCCAAAGCTGATCCTAAGTGGTGGATGGACACGAGGAGGGTGAGGTGAAGGTGAGGGCACTGCACTCCAGGCCTGGCTGAGCTCCCAGAGCAGCCCTGGCAGGGCTGGGGGCTGGAGGTGCCCATCAGCCACATCCCAAGTGCTGCTTCTGTGCCTCCTCCTCCTCCACTCCCTCCTGAATCTCCTCCCTCAGGCTCAGCCCCAGCAGAGCACCCATGGGTGCCCAGTACCTCAAGGTTTTTGGCTCCAAAAGTGCTTTAAAGCACCGAATTCCCCTCTGCAAGCCAATTAAAATGTTCTCCAGGACTCGGATTACAGCAATTAACTCATTTCCATGCCCCCAGGCACATCTTGCTCACTGGCTCGGGCAAATTTAGGAGAAAGCATTTGGGTTTCTGCCTCACCCCTCATCCCCAGCTCTGCATTTGGTGGCTGGGAACTGAGCCTAGACATGAAATAATGAACTCAAACCCTTCCATGCATTGACCAAAGCAAACAAGCTGTCAGCTAGAAATATTCCCTCTCTTTTCCGGGCACACCAAATCTCCTCTCCCATCTGTAGGTGCGGGAGTAACTCAGCATGAAATTGTCAGCGACAGCGTGTGAGGCTGTTTGGAGAGCATAAATCAGTCGAGGAAATGAAAAGCACTATCTCCTCTCCCTTTCCCCCAGGTTTGCTCAGCGTTTTATCCCTCTGCAGGGATGTTGGGAAGGAGATTTTTCTTGGCAGCTTAAACCCAAGTCCAACATTTGTCGTTAGGGCCTTAATTATGTTCAGTCTTCTCGGTGCTGTTTGCATTAGGCCGTAATATCTCCCTCTCCTGAGCTCCAGTGACTCCACTTGAGCATGAAAATGCTGCTGGAGAGGTGGAAACTCTCCAGGTTTTTCAGCTCAGCCTGGAGAATGACAGAAGCTGGGAAACTTCATCTCCTTTTCTCACCACGGAGTCTGGGATGGGGGATAATATCAAACTGGGCAGAGGTTTCTGGGTGTTGGGAGGTAAATGAAGGTTTGGGAAGGGCAGGTTTGGGCAGAGGATCCCTGGAGATGCCAGGGGTTGGTGCAGGAGGAGCAGAGCATTTACAGCCTAGAGGGGTTGGTACTCACTGAGAAACAGAGAGAAACTTTGGAAATGCCTTTTAGTCCTGTTCAAAGATGATCTGGGATGTGAAACCCTGTGCTGAGGGCTCCTCTAGGCTAAATCAGAGAGTCAGAGCATCATGGAATATCCTGAGCTAGAAGGGACACCCCAACAATCCCACCCCGAGCCCCAGAGCTCAAATTCTGAGTCTTTGTGCTGTGACCATCCCCTGGGGATCTGTGGAGTTCAGAGAGGCTGTTCCCATCCTCCAGCTGGGCCAGGCAGGAGAGGAAAGGTTTGGATTTGTCCAATATTTGCCAGAAAAGACAAATAATGGCTCCAAGTGTCACTGGGATCAGGTTGGTCAGATCTTCCCACCCGGGTGGTGATGGCACCGTTGGGTCACCACAGGCTCTTCCACCTCCTGGTGCCATTTCATTACCCCTTTTAGGGCTCCACTCATCTCCCTCAGCCTCTTTTCCTTCCCCAAACCCAAACCAGAGCTGGTCCTCTTGTTCCTGGGAGCTCTCTCTGCTCCAGGAGCTGCTCAGAGCCGAGGCTGTGAATTCTCCAGCAAAGCAACAATTAGCACCAATTTTCCCAGACAGCTGCTCCCATCTGCTCCGGGGGTTGTTTGTGTTTGTGTTGTGCAGGGGAGTGGATTTTTTTTTTCTCACATGGTTCTTGCAGTTGAGTTTGTCAGAGTGAGATGAGCCATTTAATTTAAGCCAATCTTTTTTTTTATTTTTTTTTTTTTTAATTTTTAATTTAAAAAAAAAAATTAATTTTTTTTTTTTTTTTTTTAAATTTGTGCAAAGAGCCTTCCTGAGAGTTTGGGCTTTGTGTGGGTGATGCTGCTGCAGCCACCAGCAGTGGCTGTGCCATCCCTGGAAGTGTTCAAGCCCAGGTTTGGATGGGGTTTGGAACAACCTGCTTTAGGGGAAGGTGGTGTTGCAGCTTCCTGAGGAGCAGGATGAACCAAAAAATCACTGCAGAGGCCTCAAATAGAAATACACCCCAAAATTCAAACTTTTCTGCCCAGTGAAGGGTTATCCTGAGTGCTGCTCCAGCAGCCCCACAGGGCTGGACCCTGCTGGACTCTCCCATCATCTGGGATGCATTTGGGATAATGTGGGATCAGGTCCTGGCCCAGAGAGCCATGAGGGCTGCAGGGGGTGATGGGATGGCTGGGGAGGGCCAGGAGGAGCAGAATCCCCCCAAACCTGCTGCCTCCTGCAGGGAATTCTAATGAGGGCTGAAGTGTGAGCTGGAAATGGTAAGTGAATAATCTGATCTTCATAAAACATCCATGCTTTTCAATGCCAGGTTGATCCCAGCCCATCCATCCGTTTGGTGACACTGAGGTGGCTGCTGTGACATTTCTGTCCCCACCCAGTGCAGCTCCTGAGCCCACGGAGGGATCCCACATCATTCCAGGGTGGGCACCACAGGAAAATCATCCCATCCCAACAGATCGGTGCCAGCCTCAGGCGGGGCCTCTGCCCACACCAACCTGCTGAGGGGGATCTGGAAGGGATTGAGCTGACAGGGAACCAACAGGGAATGAATGGAGCTTCTGTTCGGTGGGAAGGGCTTGGATTGCAGTGCTGGGAGGGAGGGAAAGGGGGAAAGAGGGAAAGGGGGAAAGGGGGAAAGGGGGAAAGAGGTAAAGAGGGAGGGTAGGAGAGAAGGAGGGAGGGAGGAAATGCTGGAGCAGTGCCAGGAGGGGCCCTGGTTTACAAAACAAACCAACCACTGTGGTTCCTGAGCACTCACAGGGGCTGAGGATAATTCACCACCTGATGTCAAACTCGTCTCAGTTTGGAGAGGGAGCTGAACAAATGGAAGCTCAGGGACGGGCAGGGCTGTTTGCCCAGAGCTGCTGTGTTTTGTGGCTCCCTCGGGCCAGGCTGGTGAAGCCCAGATGGGGCTGAAAGTGGCCAGAGCTTGTCCCCGGGACCAGGCAGAGCATTTGGTGCCACCCCAGCTCTGTGCACCCCATCCCGTGTGCCAGGGCTGCTGCTGACCCCTCTGCCCAGGGCCTCCAGTGTCTCCTTTCTCCAGCAGGACACAGGGGATACATTTCAAGGTGGCACCTGCAGCTGCTGTGGGGCCAAAGCCTGGAGTTCCCAAAGGGGGAAATAACATTATTGTTGTCTTTGGCAGCTCCACCTGCCTCCCCACGAGCACTGTGGCCTGTTTATGTGACACATCCCAGCTCTCTCTGCCCTGATCAGAGCTGGCCTTTTTCTGTTTGGACTGATTCCATCTCGCCAGTTTTTAAATTGCTGAATTTTTATAAACACTTTTAAAGCTCTGGATGCTCTGTTTCCTCAGGACGTGGCACTAACCCAGCAGAGCTAAAATCCAATCTGGACAATTCCACAACCTCGATGGCTGAAATGTGCTGGTGCTGGGAGCCAGCAGCCCCCTCCTGCTCTGCCGCTCTCAGGGTCCTGTTGGAGCTGCAGCCAAACCCAGCTCCGGGCTACTCTTCCCTGGCTCTGGCAGCAGGATCCATGTGGAAAACACTAGATGGCAGCTTGAGGCCATGTGTGAGCATCCCTGAGCCCAGCCCCAGAGCAGGGCACTGTGTGTGTGTGACACCACTGGGGGCTCATCCCTGAGCCCAGCCCCAGAGCAGGGCACTGTGTGTGGCATCACTGGGGGTCATCCCTGAGCCCAGCCCCAGAGCAGGGCACTGTGTGTGGTGTCACTGGGGGTCATCCCTGAGCCCAGCCCCAGAGCAGGGCACTGTGTGTGGCATCACTGGGGGTCATCCCTGAGCCCAGCCCCAGAGCAGGGCACTGTGTGTGGTGTCACTGGGGGTCATCCCTGAGCCCAGCCCCAGAGCAGGGCACTGTGTGTGGCATCACTGGGGGTCATCCCTGAGCCCAGCCCCAGAGCAGGGCACTGTGTGTGGTGTCACTGGGATCCCATCCCTGAGCCCAGCTCCAGAGCAGGGCACTGTGTGTGGCACTGCTGGGATCCCATCCCTGAGCCCAGCCCCAGAGCAGGGCACTGTGTGTGGTGTCACTGGGGGCTCATCCCTGAGCCCAGCCCCAGAGCAGGGCACTGTGTGTGGTGTCACTGGGATCCCATCCCTGAGCCCAGCCCCAGAGCAGGGCACTGTGTGTGTGTGACACCACTGGGGGCTCATCCCTGAGCCCAGCCCCAGAGCAGGGCACTGTGTGTGGCATCACTGGGGGTCATCCCTGAGCCCAGCCCCAGAGCAGGGCACTGTGTGTGGTGTCACTGGGGGTCATCCCTGAGCCCAGCCCCAGAGCAGGGCACTGTGTGTGGCATCACTGGGGGTCATCCCTGAGCCCAGCCCCAGAGCAGGGCACTGTGTGTGGTGTCACTGGGATCCCATCCCTGAGCCCAGCTCCAGAGCAGGGCACTGTGTGTGGCACTGCTGGGATCCCATCCCTGAGCCCAGCCCCAGAGCAGGGCACTGTGTGTGGTGTCACTGGGATCCCATCCCTGAGCCCAGCCCCAGAGCAGGGCACTGTGTGTGGCATCACTGGGATCCCATCCCTGAGCCCAGCCCCAGAGCAGGGCACTGTGTGTGGTGTCACTGGGATCCCATCCCTGAGCCCAGCTCCAGAGCAGGGCACTGTGTGTGGTGTCACTGGGATCCCATCCCTGAGCCCAGCCCCAGAGCAGGGCACTGTGTGTGGTGTCACTGGGATCCCATCCCTGAGCCCAGCCCCAGAGCAGGGCACTGTGTGTGGTGTCACTGGGATCCCATCCCTGAGCCCAGCTCCAGAGCAGGGCACTGTGTGTGGTGTCACTGGGATCCCATCCCTGAGCCCAGCCCCAGAGCAGGGCACTGTGTGTGGTGTCACTGGGATCCCATCCCTGAGCCCAGCCCCAGAGCAGGGCACTGTGTGTGGCACTGCTGGGGGCTCTGCTGGCACTGCCAGGGTGGCCTCAAGATGCTCCTGGATTTCTCCAGCTCCACCTTTGCCTGGATTTTCTCCAAAACTCTTCCCCTGGGGCCTCTGGGCCTCAGCCAGAGTTGGCAAAGAGGTTTGGGAGGAGGTTTGGCAGCTCTGCAGGTAAGGGGCAGCCTTGGCACTGGGTGGGCAGAAATTCAGGTATGGCCTGGACACGGCAGGTTCAGGGAATTAGGGAGAGGGTGTTTGTAACCCCTGTGCCCTTTGTCACTTCTGAGCTGCTCAACACCATCTGGAAAGGACCCCAGAGCAGGTCCCACACCCCCAGAGCAGAGGGAACTGCATCTCGAAATGCAGCCAGGCATTTTGGGATGCAAAAACGCAGCTTAAGGATTTCGTTTTTTCCAGCTTTTTGCTGCCACACACCAGCTTAAGGTTGCTTCTTTTGCATATACTGCTGATTTCTTCCTTCAGGACCCCGGCCTAGGAGCTCAGGCTTTTTTCTTACACAGTGGGCACCATAGGTGGGAATTTTTGGCTTTTTTCTTGCTCTAAGCTCAGGGTGAATAAAGCTCAGGAGAGGTCATTTTTGAAGTCTCACTCTGAAATTTATTATCCTTATCCATTACAAGCTCACGAGATGTGAGTTCTGTCTAAATGATGTCTATTTAAGGTTATTTAAGTCCTAATTATCTAATAAACAGTTGGCACCCAGGACCCCCATGAGCCTTGTCAGGGTCCCCTTGGTGATTTCTGTCCCACAAACCAGGACAAACCTTTGTGGGGTTTCTGTCCAACACAGGGCGGCTTTTGAGGAATGGTTTTCCCTTCCTCCTTTCATAACATCTGTGCAAGCTGGAATGCCAGATTTCTTAACTCTCCAAGGATCCAGCAGGCACACGAGGGGCTGATTAGAGACATTCCAGGGCGTTTTAAGGACAGGGACAAGAGGTAAGGCACAGCACAGGGGTCTGTGCACCTACACTGCACTTTGGAGCTGCTCCGTGTCTCCAAAGGCTGCCAGGAGCTGTGGAGAGCAGGGGAGCAGAGCAGGGAAGTGGGATGCAGAGGCCTGGGCTTCAGCTCAGAGTGTGATAGCAAATATCCCTGCAGCTCTTTGATTTTTGGGGCAAAACATCACAAAAACAGAGGAGGTGGGAGCCGTGATCTCAGCTCAGAGCTGACTTCAGTGCAAACCCTCCTGGAGAGGGGTTGGATCTGAGGGGTTTTTATCTGCTTTTATCTTCTCTCGGGATTTGGCCTTTCAAGAGCAGCCAGGGGTTGGGACGTGGCTTTTCCAGGCTGATTTTGCAGCTTGGAGCTGTTTCACAGCCGTGCAGCCGTGGCTGAACTCCTGAACCCCTCCAGGCTTCCAGAGCTGCAGCCCAGCCCTGGGCTGGCCCTGCCTCCTGTCCTTGGGGACCCTGGGGACGTGGCTCCTCAGGGCTGGCTTCTTCACCTGTGCAAGAGCTTGGACCTCATAATTTTGGGTGCCAAGAGCTGGGGGAGGCGACCAACAATGGAACATTATCCAAATGACCAACAGTGATGGCAAAACCTGTGTCCAGGCTGGGCACACAGAGCAGCCGATCCAGGGATGTTCAGGCAATATTTGGTGCAAGATCCTCAGGGAAAAAGGGAAATCCACTGGTGTTCCAAAGGTATTTTGAGCACTGGAAAAGGGGGTTGTGATGAGATCTTGCAGCTGGGGGGGATTTAAGTCAGAAGGGACCTTAAAGATCTTGTTCTAATGGGCAGCAACACCTTCCACTAGACCAGGTTGCTCAAAAGCCCATCCAAGGTGGCTCTGAACACTTCCAGGGCTGGGACAGTCCCTCCAGGGCTCTTCCCCACAGATGTGGGAGCCCTGCAGGTGCTCAGGTCCCCGTGGGGTTTGGGGTGTCTGTCAGGAGCTGCCGTGGCCGTGTGTCAGCAGAAGGGAATGTTCCTGTGCAGCATTTTCGAGGCAGCCCCGGAGCCAGGATCCAGCTCTGATGAGTCACCTCCCCTGCACATGTGGGCTCCCCCAGAGCCAGCATCCCTCCCCCGGAGCCAACAGCAACACGGCGTCTCCTAGCAATGGGAGCAAGCCCAGCACAATAGAGCAGTGGGACCAGTGCCCCACAGCAATCCTGCAGCCACCCAGCCTTCCTCAGGAGGATTCTCCAGCTGGGTCCTGCAGGGAGAGCAGAGAGAATCCATTTGTCAGGGCTGTGTCTGCCCCGTGGCTCTCACCCCTCCCTCTGTCCTAGTTGTCTTTCCCTGTTCTCCCCCAATTTATTTTTTCCATTAAAGATTTTTTTCCTAATGGTCAGGGTGCATCCCACAGCTCCTCCTTGAGAAATTGGAATAAATGGATATCCTTGATCTCCTCCTGCAGCACAGGATGGACCCTCTGCCACAGCCAGGGCAGCAATGGGAGCAAGCCCAGCACAATAAACCAGTGGGACCAGTGGGACCAATGGGACTGATGGGACCCGACAGCAATCCTACAGCCACTCAGCCTTCCTGAGGAGGATGTTCCAGCTGGGTCCTGCAGGGAGAGCAGAGGGAATCTGAGTCTGAGGCAGCCTCGAGGTCAGGGCTGTGTCTGCCTGTGGCTCTCACACCTCCCTCTGTCCTAATTGTCTTTCCCTGTTCTCCCCCAATTTATTTTTTCCATTAAAGATTTTTTTTTCCTAATGGTCAGGGTGAATCCCACAGCTCCTCCTTGAGAAATTTGGATAAATGGATATCCTTGATCCCCTCCTGCAGCACAGGATGGACCCTCTATCACAGCCAGGGCAGCTCCTCTGCCCTCAGGAAAATATTTCATCTGCACTAAGGTGACTGTCCCAGCTCTGGTCATTTCTGCTCTCTTTCAGCTTAAAAACCACTCACAATTTCTGAAGAATTAATGTCCCCACCTGCCTTTAATGGGACTATTCTCACAGCTATTGCTGTAGGTAAAGACTTAAAAATCAACCCATAATTACTCCCACAAAAGAAACGCTGTTTTCTTGTCATGTTCCATTAAACTGCTCACAGCAGGAGCCAAAGAATTAACGGCCTTATTATCTGGCCTGCAAAATAAATCATATTAGAGAGGAGAGGAGCACACAAGACACCAGGGGGGCCAGTGCTGAACATGTTTTAAGGGAGGAGGGTGACTTTGGGAAAGGAAAGGATCAGGGGAAGAGGCTGGGCAGGGATGTCCCCTCTCCTCTGGGGTTTATTTTCCATGCAGGCCTGGCTGGGGTGGGTGTGTTGTGGGTGGCATTTTTGCTGTGGGAAGTATTTTTGCCGTGGGAAGTGTTCCTGGGCTGGAATCCACCCGTTTTTCCCCGGGATGGCAGCTGGGGAAGTGGATGTGTGGCAGCAGGAACCCGAGGCTGGTTTGATTATTGAGCGTTGTTGTTGTTGTTGTTGCTTCCCCCTGAGCTGGAGAACCTGGCAGCCTCGGGATGGCTTGGAAGAACACCAAATCCTCCAAGGAGGAGAGACAGAGCTCCAGCCCTCCCTCAGCACTTCAGGGCTGGTGCTGGAGAGGGTTTGGAGCAGTTCCTCTCCCAGACACACCTGCAGACACACTCAGGCATGAGCACATTGATGGGGCTGAGCTCCTCTGGGTCACAGGGCTGGTGTTCCTCCTTCCAGGGGCGGATGTCCCACCTTCCTGGAGCTGAGCTCCTCCTGCTCACAGGGCTGGTGTTCACCTTCCTGAGCTCCTCTGGGACACAGGACTGGTGTTCCTCCTTCCTGGGGCTGATTTTCCACCTTCCTGGGGCTGAGCTCCTCTCAGACATGAGGTTGATGTTCCACATTCCTGGGGCTGAGCTGCTCTGGGTCACAGGTCTGGTGTTGACCTTCCTGGGGCTGAGGATGAGGAGATTTGCCCAGTGGAAGAAGGCTCAGCTCCTCAGAATCCCTCCCCATGAGGCACTTGGCTCATGTAGGGACACCAGGTCAGGGCTGTGTCTGTCACAGGCACTGGGAGGCACCACGAGGCAGATCCAGTCCAGCTCTGCCCTGGATTTGGTGCCACACTTCCCTGGGACACGGTTTGAGCTGGGAAAACAAAGTCAGGGCTGACTCCAACTGCATTTCCCTCCTGGCTGGGGAAGTTTCTTTCTGGCCCACACATCTCCCCGGGCTCCCAAATGTGTCAGGACAGCACGGAACAAAAAGGGAATAAATCTTCCTTGAATGGCTTCAAGTTTGGAATTTATTTATTTATTTATTTTAGGTCCCTGCAGGCCAAATGTTCTCCCTCCTCTGTGGATGCCCAGAGCAGCTGTGACATTTCTAACAGCACCTTCCTCTTGTAACCACCAGCCTGGCAGGTTCACCTTTACACACCTTGCTCTGCATTGATTCCTTCACCTGTTTCAGGGCTGATATTGCTGAAAAACTTCAGCTCCGAAGACCAAGGGCCTCTGCTGATTTCTTTTCTGATGGCTTTCAGCTGCTTTGAATGATTTTCTCATTAAGGGGTAAAGGACTAATGGCACTTTAGGGTTGAAGAATGTCCCTTCACACTTGCAGGGCACTCCCAGGACGTGGTCCTGCTGCTATAAATGTCATTTCACTGGAGGAACAACCTCAGGAAAGGACAGGGGGACATTTTGGAGTAATATCAGTGAGGTCTGAGCACGGGCCAGGAAATATCTTCATGAAATCCAGGCTCAGGAGGAATCCCTGGATCCCAGCAACCCCCCCTGAACCTGTTTCCTTCACCATTTTCAAAAGTTTATTTCAATTTTATTCAATTTCTTTCATGTCCATTCAATTCCTGCAGGCACTGGAAATGTTGTGGCTTGGGTTTGTTTGTGGTTCTTTTTTTTTTTTTTTGTTATTTTCAAAATGTTCTGCTTTTCCCATTCCCTGCCTTTCCTCTTATCCAAAAAGTGAAATTGCAGGAATGAAAAGGAAGCCAAGCTGCCTTATTAAGATTTTAGGATTTGCTCAATATTCCCACAGTCCTACCTGGGCACTGGGAAATGGAGTAGGATGGAGGAAATGTCTTGGATTTCTTTGGATGGGGAAAAAATACAAATCTAATGCCCTCTTGTGGCTCCTGACAGAGTGTGGCTGCTGAGTGCTGGCAGGGCTGGACCATCCTTGGGTTGCTTTGGGGGTAGGAAAGGTAATTTTGGGGTGGAAAAGGTAATTTTAGGAATTTAGGGCTTGTGAAATTGCTGAGAAAGTCTGCAATCAACCCATTACTCTACATCCCACCCCAGCAGTGACCTCTCACTGACCTGGGGGAAGGTCTCACCTGTTAGAGAAAGTGGCCTGGAATTAGGGGACCACAGCTCCTCCCTGCTTTTGTTTCAGTCCTTATTGGAAGGGAAAAAAAAATCTCTCATTCCAAATTAACCCTGAGCTGATGGAGCCCTGTGAGCCCGTTGTGGATCAGCATCACTGCTGGGATGGCTCTTCAACATTTCTTTCTTTTCCGTGAGAAATTTTAGCGGCGCAAACTTTTTCTGTCAAAATATCAACTCCAGGATTTCTGCAGAGATATTTTTGATTTCAAGTTTTCCTCTGAACGCCAAAAATCAGCGAAAAATTTAACTTTAAGACATGAGGAAATTTTTTAAAATTTTCAGCTTTTTGGCGGGGAGCCAAACTTATTTTCTTAAGAAAAAGTGTGAGCTGGGAGAGGGCAGAGTTCCTTTGGTGATCGCTTCACACCCCAGGAGGAGGAGGAGGATGCTGACAAAAATAACACACAAGGGTTGAGACTGCAGACGTGGGCTCAGCTCTGCAAACATCCCTCAGGGAGAACATCCACAGGGATCCTCCCTGCTGGGATCAGCCTTTCCTGCTCCTTCTTGGCCACTAGAAATGGGATTTATATGGGCACAGCACAGAATCCCAGACTGGTTTGTGTTGGGAGGGTCCTCAGAGCTCATCCCATTCTGTGGGCAGTATCATCATCCATTAATTATCCCAGCTTGCTCCAAGCCCTGTCCAACCTGGCCTTGGCCACTTCCCCATTTGCAGCAGAAAAAGTAGAAAATGTGACCTCACACCCCGAGGAGCCCCTGGAAGTTTTCTCCTCAAGCTGGGATGGGGGGAAGGAGCGAGCAGGGGTTTTGGCAGGGAGGCCCCACACATCTGCAGGCCCAGCACTCTCTGCTCATTCCTCACTTTTTCCTCTCTCAGTGTCCACTCCAGGCAGAGCAATGGCTGAGAAAAGAAGAACCAGCAGCTTTTTTGGCTGTGGGCCTGGAGAGGATCTGCCTGGTGGCTGTGGGTGCTGTGGGGGAGCTTCCCAAGCTCTTTTATCCCAGCTTGTGTTTGGGAGTGGGGTGGGATGGGATGGGATGGGATGGGATGGACAGCAGGGCCTGACAGCTGCTGCTGGGACTGAGGGCTCGGATGCCGTGACAAGGGAAGGGCTGCAAAGGGGAGTTGGCAGCTTCTCCTCCTGTTTTTTTGGGAGAATTTCCCTCCTTTTTGCAGGCTCTGCTCAAAGCAGGGTGCTGCTTTCTGCCTTGAGAGCAGAGGCTCCTTAGAGGGGCTTTTCCTCCTCCCAACCAAACACAAATCTCCACCAGAGCACAGCTCTGCTCTGTGCCAAGAGCTCCATTTCCTCCAGGATTTCAGCCACTCCATTTCCTGGGAATCTCTTTCCAAGAGCCTTGTGCTGCTCCTTGGCTGTGGGTGTTTGGGGTGAGCCCGGAGGCTCCTGGGCTGGAACCACATCCAAGCTGTGCCTCCTCATGGTGCTCCCTCCAGGCCCTGCCACTTCTCCTGGGGTAAAACAAAGCCTGGAGAGGACTGGGAGCGTTTTCCCCTGGGTGTTTCCCACTGGGATGTTCCCATCCAGCCCCAGTTTCCACAGCCACGGAGCAGGTGAGTATCAGGACACAGCGGGAGCATCCCCTGGTCCAACACCCAGCCAGGCTGAGGCAGGTCTGGGGGTGTGAGCACACTCTGCACCACTCAGGGCTCCTGGAGAGAGGAACAGCAAGGTGCTGCAGGCGGGGAAATGGAGATTTTTGCCTGTTGCTGCTGCTGACACCAAAACAAAAAAAAAAAAAAAGGAAAAGCCTCAGTCCTCAGGCTTTTTTGTGACCTGCACAATGTGCGTTGTGCTGAGTGCCTGGAGGGTCCCCACTGGTACTTTGGCTGCCTCTTTGCCCTTCTCAACAGAATCCTGCCTTGCATTCCAGGTGGGAATGCAGAGGGACACGGAAGGACAGGGAAATGGAGGGACACCAAGGCCCAGAGAGCTCAGAGCAGAGCTGGCATGTGGCACAGAGCTCCGAGCAGGAGCGTTCCCAAGCCCTGGGATCAGCAGTGGGACAGAGGAGTAAATTCAACACATATTTTCCATCCACACTGCCCCTAACCTGATCCCAGTTAGAGACACAGAGCAGGCAGCTGCCAAGGAACTTCTATGAGTCACTGGAAAGGGAGGCTGCAGCAGGACGGGCGCGCTCGGGTCCAGCTGCCTCCTCTCTGCTGTTGTTTAGGGAGGACATTTGTGCTTGCTGAGCTCACCTAGGAAAGGGCCAGAGGGCCTCTGCATGCAGGGAAAACTGGTCCTCAGCCCAGCCTGGGAACACGCTGTGTATTCCTTAGAAAAAAGGGAGAGCTGGGGCTGGGCTGGTGGAGCACAGTTGGGATTTGGGGTGTGGGCAGCAGCCCCTGCTCTGGGGGAGCCTCCCTGGCACATTCCCCTCATCCTCCCAGGTTTGAACAGAGCCATTCCCCAGCCCCACTGTCCCCAAACCACCTGGGGAGTGGAAATCCCTGGATTTGGCAGTTGTCCTTTCAAAGCCCTTGCCTCTCACAGAGGGAGAAGCTGAGGGTTGTGCACCCACAACCAAGCCTTGCCCAGGAAATCCAGGTTAAACGAGACCTTAAACCCATCCGGGTCTCTGGCAGCAGGCAGATTCTGTTTCTGGGTGTTCCTGTCCCTATTGAGTCTCATCCCTGTCTTTAGGAACAACAGATCCTCCTAAACCCTGACGAGTGAGCCTGAAAATCACTTCCCAAATGATTC
The DNA here is from genome assembly GCF_965231275.1 of Zosterops lateralis. Lineage (NCBI taxonomy): Eukaryota > Metazoa > Chordata > Aves > Passeriformes > Zosteropidae > Zosterops > Zosterops lateralis. Next base: position 9,279,768 of record NC_139780.1, on the reverse strand, counting down.
CTGTTATTTTAACTCCAGTGAGCCGTGCTATAGCCACGATCCACAAATTGCCTGCCTGTCCCCTGGTGTGCTTTAGGGATGTGGGATGAGGTGTGTGGCATGTCCTCAGCTGAAATTGGGGGGGAAAAAAAACGGGGAATGTGGTGAATATTCTGTGCTGGGAGTTCAGAGCCTGTCAAACGAGGCTTTGTTAGCAAAATGCATCATTTCTGATTCCAGGCTGGCAGCAGAAAGCAGGAGGTTTATCTTTAAAGCCACGACTTTAGAACAAAATAAACCAACAACCCTGTTCCTGGTGAGGGAGAAAAGCAGGTTCTTGGTGTCTCTGCATTGCTCAAAATGTGATTCTACAAAACTGGGCCTGGAGAAGGCCCAGGAACAGAAATCCTTGTCCCAGGCAGGGTTGAGTTTTTAGGCAAACCCCTGACCTGTAAACATTCTGCTCTCAGTATGTGACAGGCCACATTTGCCCTCAATACCCTGAAAACTTTCATGGAGTGGAACTGTGCTTTTCCCACCCATCCCTAAAATTCAGTATCTGCAGCACAGCCTGCACTTGGCTTTTCCAGTTTCTGAACCCTGCCACTCTCTTAGCTCATACTTTCACAAGATTCAAATGTGCACTGTTAAAAAAAAAAAAAAAAAAAAAAAAAAAAAAAAAAAAAAAAATCTGAGATTTCTGTACATTGAAATGCTGGTGGAAAATGGATCATTAAGAAAAGTAGCTGTGACACCAAGACACTTCCTAGGGAGTGCCATGGTGTCCCCTGAGGCCAGGCAGGATCCTGCTGCCATCTGCCTCCTCTGCACCTCCAGGGCAGGGATTTCCAGCGTCCTGCAGAGCTCCCCATCCTCTGCTGCAAAAAGGAGCCCTGGGATGAGCTCCTGGGCAGGGCTGGGCCAGAGGCTGATGTGAAGGACTGGGAGGGGATGGATGAAGAGCTGCAGTGCTTGAGGTGATCTGGAGGGTTTGGACCAGCCAGGATCTACCCAGGAATAGGATTCCTGAATTTCCCAGGTGCTAGCACTCCTCTCATCCCTCCCTGGGGGTGGAATTCTGCATCCAGCAAGTGGCACCCAACCCATCACAGGACCCCAAAGGCAGCTCAGTGGTACCAAACCAGCCCAGCTCTGGTGCCCTGGGGAGGCTGAGCTGGAATAGAGACTGGACAGAGCTGGAGAATAAAGTAGATATTTATTGAAAGGCTTTAAAGGACACACCTTAGGCAGGACAAGAGCCTGGCCAGGGCTACACCCAAGGTGGACCCAAAATGCCCACAAAATGGTCATAAAGTGGACCCAAAGTGGACCCAAAATAGTAAAAAAATGGACACAAAATAGACCCAAATGGCCACATAATGGACCCAAAATAGTAAAAAATGGACACAAAATGGACAAATGGTCACGAGGTCTCACACTTTTATAAGTTTTGGTCCATTTGCACATTGGGGTTGAATTGTCCAATTCCAGCTCCAGGCTGGGAGGTCCCATCCTTCTCGTCCCTCCCTCCAGCCCACCCTTGTTTGTGCTTTTGGGCTGAAAGCTGTCCTTGGTGTGCAGCAGGAAAAGGATTTGTTTTGTGTCCCTGCTGTGTGCAGAGCTGAGTGACACTGACTGTGAGCTCAGAGCTGCACCCCTGGGCACCACAGAACATGAAATACATGGGAGATAAAACTCAAGGCATCAGCACCGGTTCGTGCGGGGCTTTGGGGCCACTGGGGGTCCCCATGGAGGGGCCAGCCCTGGGCCCGCCACCAGCATCACTAGATGGTGCTCACGGCCGCCTTTTCCCGAGCTCCCGGAGCAGCCCAGCCGCGCCCGGGGATGCTCAGGGGGCTCTGAGTGTCTCTGGAGCCTTGGGAGTCGTTGCCATTAATGAGGAAGATGTTCCCCATCTTTGTCCCCAGGCTGTCGGGGACAGGGACAAGCTCGGGGTGCTGCAGGATGTGTCCCTGGGGCTCCCAGGGCCGTGAGTCAGGGCAGGCACATCCCACATCCTGCGGGACGAACTCTCACAAGGAATTGCTCCCTCATGACTAAACATCAAAAAAAGAATGACCCATGACCATAAATTGAATTAAAAGCCTCCAGCGAGTCCCCAGCCCAGAGGAAAGGCTGGTGGGGGTGATGTGAGGCAGAAGCAGGGAGAGGGGCTGGCTGTGGTGGTGTCCAAGAGCTCCCCGTGTCCAGCTGATGACCTGGGTGGCAGGGAGCTCGCTGGGGTGGCCTCTGCTGGGACAGCTTCTTGGCTTTATTTTTATAAATAATGAGCTATTCCCCAGCAGCTCACTGGGGCACGAGGGAGAGGAGCAGCTGGGATTGCACTGACACGCAAAACTGGTGGGGAAGCTCCAAACCCCTTCTGGCTCCCTGCAAGTCCCCAGGTGCCCTTCCCTGGGCAGGCTGGGCACAGCACAGCATGAGTGGCTGCCACCCATGGGCTGCACCTAATTGAAAACCCACTCCAGCCTGCAACTGGGACCCTCATTTTGCTTTATCATCCCCTTCCTTCTCAGCCTTGAGGTTAGAAAAGTGTCAGCACCACGCAAGACGCAGAGTTCTGGTGGGCAAGGCTGGGTGTGAGCCACCCTTGGAGTTTTAATGGGTGAACTGAGGAGCAAATGAAGCCATTGTGGGTAAAATTGTCACTGCTCGGTGCTGTCATGGTCAGGAAAAAAATTCAGGCTGCATCAGCAGCAAATTTCCTGCTCTGGGATCTGATTTGCCCTTGGTTGTGCCAGGACTGGGCTGGTCTTGGGAGTGTTTTCAATCTCTCAATAAAAACGTCTGGGCAAAGGGCAGAGAGAGAAGGAGTGGGAAGGGCAGAGAGTGCTGGCCATGGGGACACACTGGCTCAGAGCTGGGAGGGGAAGGACACAGCTCCAGGAGAAATCTGAGGGAAAAGCTAAGGAGGCAGAAGGGATGAGGCAGGATGAGTTAAATACCCGGCTTTTCGTGCTTCCACCCAGGACTGGAGCAGATCTGGGCAAGTTGCAGGAGGGTTTGGGATGGTTCTGGGGAGTGCAGTGCCCATGGGATGTGGAATCCCAATGGGACCCTATGCTCTGTGGGCACTGAGAGCTGCCTGACCTCCTGCTCTGCCCCGGGAAAACAGGAGAGAGGGAAAAGGAGCCGGAGCAACACGAGCAAACCCAAATGTGTTTCCACTTAGCTGCTCCTCCGAGGCCAAATGATGTAACTCCCGTGAAGCCCTGCAAGATGTTGGCAGGAGGAGCCCAGTGACAACTCCAACTGTAAGTTCCTGAGCTAATGAGCACAAAAGTTGAATAAAAATAATAATAAAAAAAGGCTTTTTTTTTTTTCTTTTTGGCGTAAAACAGCGATCCTCCCCTGTTTTCTGAGCAGAGAATGGCGCAGTGAAGGGAAACTTCCAGGCCCAAAGACTCCTCTCCTCTGGCTCTAGTGGGGCAAAGCCAAGGGGTCACCACCCATCAGGGCAAGTTTTCAAACCATTGGAGCTGGGTTTTCCTCATCCTGACGAGATGCTGAGACACATCCCTGCTCCAGAGGAACGTCCCTGCCATCCCCTTCTCCAGCCTTTATGGAGTTAACCCCAATCATTCCTCCTGAGGTTGGGTTTTTCTGTCTGTCTGTGTGTGTGTTACCAGCGAGGAATGTTTTACTACAGCTCTCCACACAGCCACCAGCCTCCAAATGGACCATGTTACAGGAGAGCTAAATATTGTGTCAGGGACCATGTGTTTCTTGTAAGACGGGCTCGAGCCACAACTGTGTAGGAAATTGTTTATCTCTCTGCCCTTCTCCCTCTCCCTGCCTTCATCCTCCCACGGATTGCGTGGCCGGCCGGGGCGCTGCCGATGGGAACTTTCCTGGGGATGCTGGCGGGGTTTTTTTACAGCTGGGACTGGAGGGAGGGCAACTGCAGGCCATGAAATGTCCCTATCTGCTGGTGACATGCCCCTTTCTGCTGGTGACATGCTCCTTTTTGCTGGTGACATGCCCCTTTCTGCTGGTGACATGCCCCTTTCTGCTGGTGGCATGTCCCTTTCTACTGGTGACTTGTCCCTTTCTGCCCATTGATGTCCCTTTCTGCCCATTGATGTCCCTTTCTGCCCATTGATGTCCCTTTCTGCTGGTGACATGTCCCTTTCTGCCCAGTGACACACCAGTCCTGCTCCCAAGGGCCATGAGTGGCTCTGTCCCTAAATTTGGGTGCCATGGCCCTTTCTGCCCAGTGATGTCCCTTTATGCTGGTGACTTGTCCTTTTCTGCCCAGTGATGTCCCTTTCTGGTGGTGACATGACCCTTTTTGCTGGTGACACACCAGTCCTGCTCCCAAAGGCCACGAATGGCTCTGTCCCTAAATTTGGGTGCCATGAGGGACACTGGGCATGGCCAGCACTCTGGGATGGGATCTGGCTCAGCACCACAACTGCCTAGAGAACCTCTGTCAAGGGGTTTGGGTGGAGCTGCTCTGGGAAATTTGGCCACAGAAAAATGTTGCCAGCCCCAGGGTCAAGGTGGAGATGAACCTTCTGTGCTTTGCTGGAGATCTCGATGGCTGCAGGGTGGGTTACAGAGCCAGAGGGTTGATGCAGAAGTAGAGCAAAGTGTCTGAAAATTGATTTATGGCTGCTGCAGCCAACAGGGAGCAGAGCAGGGGCTTGGGGTGCCATGGGTGGGACACGGGTGTCACCCTGGGCAGGGCAAGGGCTGGGATTGCTCCTCCACTCCTGGCTTGAAACTCAGCAGAGGCACCACAGCAAAACCCCTTCTGCCTTCCCTGAGGCAGAGTCAGCAGATTTGGGATTTGTTTGCTGCCTGCACTGCTCTGCCAGAGGGATGTGAGGGAAACCCGAGCCCTGGTGCCTTCTCTCCTTGTCCTTATCCGTCCATCTCAACGCCATCCCCAAATGGAAAAAGGCACTTTTCCTTTTTACTGTCTCTGCTCTCTCCTGGCCATGGCTCCGTACAAAAGCATAATTGTACATAAACATCTGATTTCTTTTACTTTCCCTCAGTAATAGCTTGTAGCAGCCCTTTCCAACATCTATTAATGCTGTGCTGTGTGTTAGATCCAGACTGCTGAGCCCCAAATGTGACTGTCTTCCAGTAATGTGGGGGAAAGGCTGAAATCAGATAAAACATTTGCTCCCTGGTCAGTTTTAGATGCAGTAAAATCTGCATCTCTATATATTTAGCAAAGGATCTTGGTTTTAAACACCTTAGACTTTTCTCTTGATGAGTATTGGAGATGAGGCCCAGCTGGAGGAGATTGATGATCTCTGAATTTCAGTATCCCGAAATTGAGGTATTCAGGCAGCTGAACCAAATACAGAGCTCAGAAGAAGGGCAGCACTTCCATTGGGAAATTGTCTTTCTCTGCCCAAACACAAAAATCCACCCAGGTCCTAATGACATAAAGGCATGGTAACCCTCCCTGCATCCCTGGGAATGGGAAAACCAGGCAGGGTTCAAACTTCCAGCTGGTTATGAACTCTGGGAAGTGCCCTCTGCCCTTCCTTGTTAGGACACCATCAGGGTACCATCCCAGATTTTTAAAATATCAGGGTTTTTTTGCATAAATAAACCATAAATCTGCATTGTCAGCTCTGTTTTCTTCCCTTGGAGCAGGACAGCCCCACTGGCTGGTGTGAGATGACAGTGATGGCTCTGGACATCCCACTGCTCCTTCAGAGTGATCCAACAGATGAGCCTTAATGAGAAAAGGACACTGAAGAGTTTGGCTTGGAGAGAAAATCTGTCTGGGAAGATCTGCTGGGGCTGTCTCGGGGTGTTCAGGCTTTGTAGGGCTGCTAAAAGCCATCAGATTGTTTTTCCTCTCCAGCAGAAGCAGCAGTTTGGGGATTTCCCTGGCTCTGCTTTGCTTCTTGCTGCTGTCACTGGTCTAAATTGGGCTGAGTGAAGGAAAGGGGCTCCTGATGCCATTATTGAAAAGCCTGAGCTGAACCATGAGCTGGACCAGCCTTTCAGATGCCAGCCTGCTTTCCCACCAGCCAAATTTACTGGGCTGCAGCTGGGAATCTTCCCCTTCCATCCACCTTTGCTATTAAACAACTTCAGACAAAACCACGGAGCTCATTTCTAGGAAAAGAGAGAGAACAACCCAAATCTCGGAGCCGAGCAGCAGTGGGGAGCCCATCTTCAAACTGCATCTCCTCAGCAGCTTCAGAAGGAGGAGCAGCTCATTTTTAACACCCTGCACGGCTCTTCAGCAATGATTAAAGCCCCTTAAACGTGCACCTTTTTCATTGCAGGCCCCGCTGCTGACAGGGTGCCAAGTACAACAAACCCCATCAAAAGCGCCGTCGCCGTGATGGATTTAATTGTCCTTCTCTTGTTTTTCTGAGCAAGGAGAGCTGGAGGAGGAATAAAACCTGGAGAAAAATGACCATCCTCGTGCAGGAATAACCCCCTAAAGGACCATGGAGGAGCCAGTCTGCAGCCACAGGAGCAAAATGGAGAGTGGGGAAATAATATCCTAAAATCCTTCTGAGCCCATTCATCACTGTGGCTGCAGTGGTCATCTCAGCAATAAATTCCCCTATCAGATGGTTGGAATCTGACATGGATGCCCTGCCTGTTATTCCAGAGGAAGATGGGCTGGCACTGGTGGGTAATTGGTAGGAAAAATCGCCAGTTGTAGCAAAGATCTGATACCATCGGAGGAGTTACACCACGAGAGAGGGGGATTAGAGAAATCTAATTCATCCTGAATAAACGTGTTCACTTCCCTGAGCCTTCTCCTCACACCCTGATTCCCTGTCAGTGATATCTGAACATCAGAACTGACACAGTTTTTTTTTTCCCAGGCAGGCAAAGGAGCTGCTGTCTGTGCACAGCTGTCTGTAAAAATGATTAAAACCTTCTCATCAAACTCCCATTAATTTATGCATTTATTTCTAAGTTGTCTCAGCAAAGACAACTCTAATTTCTTAATCACTCACATTACACCCAGTGCTTCTGCAAACACCTCTGCTCTGCAAAAATTTTCCACAGCCAAACGGTGCCTGATTCAGGCCTTGTTTCTGTTTCTCTGCTGGAGAGACACGATTGGTTTATTAACATTTTTCCTTGCACCTGCAGGTCAACTTCCAGCCTGCTGTACCCAAATAATTGAGCCCAGGTTTGCCAGGAGAGCCTGCAGCCTAAACCAAAAATAGGACAAACTGGAGCTCTCTGGAGAGTGCTGGGGCAGAGCCAGCAGCAAATCCAGAGGTAAGATCCTGGCTTTGCTGCAGCAAACAATCCCTGTGCCCTGGCTCAATGGGTCTCTGCTTTTCTCAAAGGTCTCTGCTGCTTTTTCCTTCCACTTCCCAGCTCACAGGAGACAGAATGTATTTTTTTTTAATTTTTTTTTTGGGGTGAGCATTCCTGCTTTTTAAATGAGCTCCCCAGAGGGTTCTCCAGAACAAAGCTGCAAGGCAGGGCCGCAGGAGGACTGAGGCTGCTGCAGGAGCACCGGCACAGATTCCTAATAAACCATCTGCATTCCTTGCACGGCCCTGACTGCAACTCCCCAGCGTGTCCTTCACCTTTCTGGGAAGGCAGAACTGGGGAGGGTGGTGGGAAAATTGCTTCACTGGAGCCAAAGGGGGTTTTGCAACCAGTTTTAGTGGAGCCAGGGCTGCTTTTAACCCTGTGCCTTCCCATCTCTCTGGACCACCCTGTGGGCTGCCAGCACTTGAAGAGTGATGAAGGAAAAAGAAATTATTCCTTTTCCATACAGATTCTCCTTCTCCCTGGGTGGTAGGGATGGCCCCAAAGCCTCCCTCTTCAGGAGCCTGCCTTTCTCTGCAAGGATCCTGTCAAAATTCACCTTCCAGGCTGTACTGGAATGTGCCAGGCTGGGTGTGAGTGCAGGATGATCCTCCTTGGCTGGGAACAATCTGCTTCCTGCCCATGGCATCGCCACAGGGTGCCAGGATTTGGTGACAAAACACACGGCAGCAAAACCCTTCCCAAACCAGGAAAATTACCCGGGGAGTAAAATCGAGCTGGAGCTTTTCTCAGTATTCTGTAAAACAGAGGTTTGACATTGGCCTGGGAGCAGGGACGGAGCGTCAGACCCTGAAACAGGGAGCAGAGCTTGGAGGGACAGATGGAAAAACTGAGCTCTGCACGAGGAGCATCTGAGACAGGAGGCTGGGACAGCTGCCCCGGCACTGAACCATCCCCTGCGATGGCTTTACCAGTGGCTGGGACACGATTCCTGCATCCCTGTGCTGATTCCTGCATCCCTGTGCTGATTCCCAGATCCCTGGTGCCCATTCCCTCATCCCCTGGTGCCATTTCCTGCATCCCTGGTGCCAATTCCTGCATCCCTGGAGCTGATTCCCTCATCCCTGTGCTGATTCCCTCATCCCTGGAGCTGATTCCCTCATCCCTGTGCTGATTCCCTCATCCCTGGAGCTGATTCCCTCATCCCTGTGCTGATTCCCTCATCCTTGGTGCCGATTCCCTCATCCCTGGTGCCAATTTGTGGATTCCTGGTGCTGATTCCCTCATCCCCTGGTGCCAATTCCTGCATCCCTGGTGCCAATTCCCTCATCCCTGTGCCGATTCCCTCATCCCTGGTACTGATTCCCACATCTCTGTGCCGATTCCCATATCCCTGTGCCAATTCCCTCATCCCTGATGCCAATTCCCTCATCCCTGATGCCAATTCCCTCATCCCTGTGCCAATTCCCTCACCCCTGGTCCCTATTCCCTCATCCCTGTGCCGATTCCTTCATCCCTGTGCCAATTCCCCCATCCCCTGTGCCGGCAGAGGAAGGGAAGGCGCAGGTGAGGAGCTGTGGCCGTGCCTCTCCTGCAGCCAGCAGGGCTGGAACCTGGAGCTTGGATTCCTTCCCTCCAGCCATGGAAAAGCCGTTCCCTGCCCTGCCAGAGATGGAGCCTGGGCACATCCCAGCTCTGCTCTGCTTTTTATGGAAGGCTTTCCATGCAAACAAAAGCCATCCCCAGAATGAATGAAAGGCGGCCGCGGTGGCCACGTTCCCGTGTGCTCCCGGTGCTCCTCACTTGACTCACCGAGGAGGAAGCCAAGATGTTTTTGTGGGGGGTGTTTTGAAAACACTTTAATTGATTTAATTCATGTCCAGAGCCCTCGCTGGACTTGTCCCCAGGATGGTGTTTAATCCATGGTTGCCTCGGGGCCACGGAGGTTGTGTCTTGTTCCCTCTTGGCTGCAGCCCTGTCCTGGGGACTGGGTATTTTCTGCTGGTCTTTGAGGCCATCACAGGAATGAAAACATTTGTGACAGCCCAGCCCAAGCTTCAGTTTTCTCCTGGCCTCGTTGAAAGGCACGTTGTTCACCGCAGACAAACCTGGGATGAACACACCAACAAAGAGGCCAGAGAGTTCATAAATTAAACCCGGAGTAATTGCAATATCCCTGCAAAAAGGGTTTCCTTATCTTGATTTTCCCTTTTATTTTTTTTATTTTCTCTCTCTCCCCCCTCCTCCACCTTGGATTAATCACTCCCAGACCAGGAACCTTCAAACAGATTTGTTTGGAGATTTGGCTGGAGCTCGTGGTGGCTGAAGCCTCCTTGCTTTCCCTACAAAAAGCAGAGCCCATTTGGAGAGGAGGGAGAGGTCCAGCACTAAAATCAGATCCCAAACAGCAAACAAGATGAGAAGCAGAAAGTTCCCTAAACCATCCCTGGCTCCTGCACATCTCCAACAGGTCCTCTTCCCACAGGCAAGAGTGGTGGAAATTGGCGATTTAATGTCTTTCTCAGCTGGAAATTTTAATGGAAAATGACCCCCAAAAAGTGCAGAGTCCCATCTCATGATGGTGTCCCACTAAACAGGGCAGGGATGATGCCTGGGCAGGAAATATCTCAGGTTTTTGATCGTTTGAGTCATCCTGGTTGTGAACATCACACAAGTGTTGGCTCACGTGTACATCAGGACACAGAAAATTTCTCCTGAACCCTTCTCTCCACCTCTCTGTCCCAACCTGCAAACACTCTGAGGGGGATGAGGCAGCAAAAGAAACGCTTAAGCTAAAAAAAAAACCACCACAGAAATGAGATTTATATATGTTTTCTGGGAAAAATACCAAGTTTTTCCTGTTAAAAATGAAGGTGTTGGAAAGCAAGCTGTAAGAAGGATTTGCCATGGGTCTGTCACCTGCACTGACTGTTCAGGAGAACTCAACCTCCTGTCCCAAAGGGAAGGTTGCTGTGGATATTGGATTGAGGGATTTGTGCAGGAGCAAATCCTGGTCAGGGGAGTAACTGGAGCCTTCCCTGACTCCAGCAGTGGGAGAGGAAAGTTTGTGGAATGCAGAATTACCCTCAGCTCGCTCCCCAGCAGGCTGGGAGCACGGTGATAAATGAATTGCAGGAAGCCTGGGGGTTCAGCCTGGCTGAGGGAAAAGCTGCTGGTGTCCATCCCAACCCTGCAAAGCCGATTTTCCACTCGCACACCCGGCTATAAATCTGCTGGAAATGCACTTCTGCTGACATGCCAAGCTTTCCCTTGGATGTCATTCCACAGGCACACGCTCCTTGGACCGCAGGTGATTGGGTTTGATGAAGGAACCTCCAAGAGGGGAGCTTTGGTGGGTATCAGTGGGAGATCTGTTGGATTAGACACCTCAAATGGATGCCAGCAGAGACTCCAACCCAGCCAGTGGGAATCCTTTGCCTCCAAAGCTCCTTGAGTCTGGAAAAACCACGCTGGAAATCTTTTAAGAGGTTTTTGATTAATGCAAACTGATTTTTTTTTTTTTTTTTTTTTTTTTTTTTTTTTTTTTTTTTGTTGCAGCAAAGTAGAGCTTTGGTTTCTATTCACCTCCCCTTGAGGCTTGTTGAGTCTGAGGTTGCTTTGCTGAAAACAAGCACAGCTTTTCTTTTAGATAGGACAAAAAATCATCCCATTCCTGTGTTCCCAAAGAATTCCAGTCACCAAAACACAACCAAAGACGTGAGAACAAGTCAGGCACTCCGGGCTCTTGTGGGCGGCAGGAAAGGAGAAACTGGAGCAAAAGTTGAACCAGGATTTAATTTTATCTGGATTGATTCATCTGTCCCTAATTAGTGACAGCTTCCCAGGGCATGACGTAAGAATATGCAGAGGTTTTTAAGGAATAACTCTGGGCTAAGATAAAGTGTAGCCGTTCTCAGAGAGTTCCTTTTCACGCCAGCAGAGATTTGGGCAGTCAAAGATGAAAAATAGATGAGATTCCACAGTCACACATGTTGGAGACTAAAATCTTTTAGAGTACAGATCCTGCCTTCTTGCCAATTTATGGTGGAAAAACCAGTAATTTTTCCATATCCTCTGGTTTAATATTTGTATTCACTCCTAAAACTGCACAGTTCACGGTGCTGTGCAGAGGGCTGGTGCACAAAAACCCTGTATGATTGTCCTGGAAGTTCCAAAACCAGCTGGAAAAAAGCGGTGATGTCTAATGGCACTTCAACAAAATAAATGAAGCAGTTTAGCTAAATTAAAAATCTCTATTTTCTGTTTTTTCATAGCAACAACATGAGACTAGGCCAGAGGCTGATCTCGCTCACTTTGTGCTGCACCTTCCCCTCTTCCCAGTGTTTCCTGTGCTCCCAGTCACACCTGCAAATCCAATTCCAAATATTCCACCTCAATTCTCTGTGCTCCCACCCTTGGAATCCTTCCAGGCTGCTTTTATTCCCACTCCTCCACTCCTCGAGCCCAGCTGGAGATCCAAGCTCCAATTCCCCTTTATAAACTGATCCCTCTGGTGCCCTGACCACGTTTTGCTGTTTCCACGAGCTGTGCAACATGGGAGCTCCTCCTCTTCTTTCTGACACCCATAAAACCCCAGAGTCTTTCCCCAGGGGAGGGGAAATGAGGATTTTGGGCTCCTTTGGGGCACTCAGGGATGCTGTGCACGACCTTCACCCAGCAGTGCAGGACCAGGCTGGGACACGTTGAGCAGATGGTGGCTCTGGCCTGCAGCTGAGGCCCGAGTTACTGTGCTCAAATCCCATCTTTGATACACTTCCAGCTTTTATCAGCTGGTTCCACTCAAGGTTTGGCACGGCTGCTGTGAGGGGAAGGCCAGGAGAGTGCTCAAACAGCGAGAGCAGCTGAGGAGCCCAGCACAGGAGAAGGGCCCTGTCCCCAAGGTGTTGTCACCACACTGAACTAGGGACTTCCCTGACTGCTCCAGCACTTCAATATTTACTCCTCTGTGCAAAAAAACCCCACCCCGAAACTCCAGCACTGCAGTGCTTACACAGCCTGTGCTCCCTGCTGCCACATCACACTGTGAGCAGCCTGCCCAGGAGATGTAAATCAAAGTTTTTTGGGAGGATTGAGAGCATTGAGAGCGTTTTCTGGGAGTTAAAAGCCTTCCTTGCCCGGGTTTTGGCTTTGCATGACCCCTGCTCCTAATGCACTCCTCACTTCATTCACCCCTGCCAGTGGCAGTGCTCTTATTTATGACTTCAGTAATGGCTTTCTATCAACAGGCCCTGAGAAGCTGCTCCTTCCACAGAACATTCCTCCAAGCAAATCCTGCCCCAGCAGTATTCCCAGCCCGAGCCGAGCCCGGGGCCTGCTCAGGGCAGGGGAGAGGACTTTCAAAGGACTCCCACTGAGTTCAGCTGGCTCAGACCCCAAAAGAACACACATCCACACCCACAAATGTGTAATAAAGGGCCTGGTGGAAGCTCACAAGGAGGAATCCAAAGCCTTCAGGAGGCTCCGTGGTTGTTTCGCCATCCTTTTGCTGCTGCACATGGACCGCAGGGTTTTACCTCTCAGGAGGGATCTCAGGCAGCCCCACAAAGCTGACAGAAAATCCTTCCACAGCACTGAGCCTGGGCTCTTTTGTCTGCCTCCACTTAAAAGCCAGAAAAACATCGAGAAATGCCTGTGCAGGAGAATCAATCACACACAGAGGAACCTTCTGGGTCCCGTGAAACAGCCTGTGCTTTCAGCCTTGGCAGTTTGTTCTTCCTTCTTTTGGGAGGCAGCACAGACATGTTTTCCATTTGGAATATCCCAGGGGTCTTGCAGCTCACGCTGAGCCCTCAGAAGTAAACGAGCCACTTTTCCCAGCAGCAATCCCAGCTACAATTGAGAAATGTTGGTGTTTTTTTCACCATACCCAGACTGACACTTGGTCCAAGCCACAGGAAAGCAGAGACACGGGGTCCACCCCAGAGCAGGCCCTACAAATCCATAAATCAGAACATCTTTAGCTCAGTTCTGCTCCATCTCCCTCAGCTGTTCCACAGGCCAAGCACAACCTTTCACTGGTGTCATTTACTCAGCTGTCCAGTGGGGGTTTAATCCTAAATCTCAGCAGTGGGGAAATAGGAACCTGCAATGAACTTGCCTCAGATGGAAACAGATATTTCAGGAAAATGAACTGGTGGAGGGACTGAATAAACACAGCAGGCACTGAGGGAATGTGCAGTTGACAGAAGATCTGGTGGGTGAGTTCAAGGAATGGAGACTTGGTGCTGGAGTCACAGATCTCCTGGGCTGGAAAGGGGACAGAGCTGAGCTCTGCACCTTGCTGGGAGGAGGTTTGCTGTCCCCATGGGCAGGGAGGCTTTTTCTCCTGGGGAATGTGGATTTTCTCCATCTTCTGCAGCTCAGGGAAGCCTCTGGCAGAGAGTCCTGTGAGCTCCTGGATGTTCCTGAGCCCTGATCCTCAAAAACCCTGAAGAACAAAACCCAAGGTCTTTGGGCCAACAAGATTTGTCCCAGCTGGGAGAGCCCCAGCTGCTGCTGAGGACCGAGGCAGGGATGAGACCAGAGAAGCTGCTGCAGCTCTCGGTGTGTTTGGAAACCACAGTGTCCTCATCTCACCCTGACTCTGCTCTCCTTCCCCTCTGACAGGCAAGGCTGGAGGAAGGGTGGATCCAGCTCTTGGCTCCTGATCTCCTCCAGCAGCCTGGATGATCTGAAGGACAAGTCAGAGCCCGTTGGCTCTGGATGCAGCTGCTGGAGGTGTGAATTCCCCGTGGCTGGGCTGGGCATGGGGCACCCAACCATTTCCTGCCCCCTCCCAGGGCACAGTGGAGGTGCTGATAGCCCCAGGGAACCTCCAGCTCTGTGCTCAGCAGAGCCAAACCTTCCCCAGCACTGAAATCCCATCTAATTCCATCGGGGAGTGGGATTGTCAGGACAGGCTGCACTAATGGGAAGGTTGTTGTCACTGAATAAAAACAACAAAAAAAATATGTTTGGTTATTTTTTAAAGAAAATTGCACTGATTAAAGCCAGGCTTCGAGGAAAGTGGGTGTCACTGGAGGCCTTGACACCATCCAGGCTGGGATGGATGGCCTGGGATGGCAGGAACTTGTCATGGAAGTGTCTCTGCTCCTGGTGGAGATTTGGAACAAGAAGAGCTTTCCCTTTCCAACCCGAACCAATCTGGGATTCTGTGACCTGTGGGCTTTGCTCAGCCAGCCCTGGCAGCTGAGAGCCTTGGGAAGGTTTGGACATGACTCCCTCCACCTGCAGCCCCCGTGGCTCAGGAGGGCAGATCCCAATCCCTGGGGAGGGGCTGGTCCCAGCCAAATGCTCCCCAGGGACCTGCAGGGTGGATGGAGCCACGGGGTGAGAGCTGGGCCCAGTGAGTCAGGCCATGCTAAAGCATCCCAGATGTTCCATATTCCTGCTCCAAGGAAAGGCAGAGAGGAGCTGCACAGAGTACAGCAATATTTTTTTTCAATCCATTCCATATGTTTCCTCCATAAGTCAAGATTAAGCAGCGGTGCTGGTCGGAATAGGAATCAGCCAGAGGCTGCTGGGGGCTCTGCAGGCACAACAACCCCAGCACAGCCCTGACCTGGCTCCAGAATCCATTTCCAGGGGGACAAGTGGAATTGCCACCTCTCCTGCTGCTGCTGCCTCTGCAGGAAAGGCTGGTCAGCGCTGGCCTCACCTGCGTGGTGGGAAATCCTGAATTTTGGCACAGCTGGTGGGAGGATTTGTGCTGTGCTCACACCTCAGGTGGCATTCCCAGGAAAAATGCAATGTCCTTCAGATGCCGGGTGTGTGAACATGAAGGTGGCAACACACCTCCCAGCTCTTCTACCTTGAGCTTCCAATTACCACCACTCCCACCAGCACACACAAAATGTGTTTAATTTAAATCAAAAAATAATAAACTTTTTTTTTCTGATTTTTTTCCTGATTTTTTTCACTCATTTCAGCCATCCCCACTCAGGTTGCTCAGCTCCAGCCACTGCAAAAGCCATCACTGAGGATGGAAGTTCCTCAAGGGAACTTCAAACCCAGCAAGCAGGAGGGGAAGGAATTTGCTCCCTCCTGAAGGACACACTCAGAAGGATTGTGCCAGGCAAGTGTGCCCAGAAATCCCCACGGAAATCACTCCACATGGGGGGGATCTTTTATGCTCAAGTCTAATTACAGCTACTTGCTGCTTGATTTTGGTCCTGTTTCTGTAGCCATTAAAGGAATTGTTGAAATGTCTCTGCTAAAAGCCTTTCTTCTCTTTTTTTCTTTTCCTCTTTTTCTTAAATCATCCTGGAAAAAAAAAAAAAAACCCAAAAAAAATGGGATCGTGTTGCAGCACTGGGAGCTCATGAATGGCCATTAGCTCTCTGCAACAAAGAGCCACGGGAAGCCTGATGTTTTCCCAGTGCTGGGAACTGACAGCCTTGGATTCTGCAGAGCTGAGGAGAATTCTGCTGGTGGTTAATAAAAACCCTTCTGAGCAGGAGGCTCCGCTCCTGGGAGGAGATGGGAGCACTGGAGGGATTTGCAAACAGGAGGGAAGGTGCTCTGGTTTGGGGAGAGAAATCAATGGTATTTTTGTGTGTGTTCCCCAGGGTATGACAATAGCCTTGGTTTTGGAGTTTCTCATTATTTTCCTTTCCCTGACCCACATTAATTTTATATTTTGCCCATTTCATGGAACCAGCGGAGAGAGAGCTCTGGCAGGGCACTGGTGAGTCCAGGAACCCACTGGGAGCTTCCCTTGGCATGGCTGGTACCAGAATCATTAACGATTTTTCTCAGCCCCGTTTTTTAGCACAGCTGTCCCAGGAGAGAATTAAACATCCTGTGTGTTCCAAATCTGGTGATTTCTCATGTTCTAACGACCTGCAGTGAGGCCAAACCCATCCCTTATCAGTTCCTCAGAATCTATACACACACACCTTCCAGCCATCCCTCCCAATGGCTTTTCCAGGGTTTATTTTTCTATCAGAAAATTGACTTTATAGCTAAGGTGTTGAGCAGATTTTGGGAGAAGAAGGAGAAAAGAGTTTCTTGTCCTAGGAGATTCCTCCATCCCCCTGTTTCATTTGGAATGAAAAGTTGGAGTTGAGATTGATGCTGAAAGGTGAAAATATTTTTTTTTACCATGTCCATGGAAATGCTTTGGTAAAAGCATTTGGTAAATAAAAATCACCCCAAAAAATCACATTAAAAAAATCATTAAAAGAAAATGTTTCTTTCTGGGCTTTGCTCTTTTAGCATAATTCTCCCAAGAGCTTCTCCCTTCCCATGGGATTTTTTGGGAGCTGGAGGATTTGGAAGAAGCTCCTGGATATGAGGTGGGTGGGAAAAGCAGTGGAAGGACTGGAGAGGGGCTTTCATGGCTTCTTTAAACACGTCCTGGAAGAGATGCCAGGGGAGATTCCCAGGCTCTCCCACCTCACCCAATGCAATGTCCCCCTGGAGGATGGAGGCAGGAGAGGCCTCCAGGAGCTGCAATATCCCCATTCCTGGGTTTCGTGTCCTGCAGAGAGGACCAGGGCCACATGAGAAGTGTCCTGAGTGTGGTGAGCCACAAAAGGAAAAGCTGAGAGCAGGGAGTGATCCCAGAAAACACAGGATTGCAATGCCAAAGGGGCTGGGTGGAAAGAGGAGCTGCTGCCATCCCAGCCCTTGGAAAACAGGGAGTTTCTTTGCTCTGTATATTTTTCCTTTTTTTCCCCCCTTTTTCTCTTTGGCTTCTTCCTCTGCTCCCAGAAGCCAAATGAGCTCATGGTCTGAGGCTCCCGAGCTGAACACGAGCAGGAGGAAGATGACATTGGCTGAAAAGAGGAGCAGGAATGGAGCTGTTTGAATTCTCCTTCCCTCTGGCACTGGGAGGGAGCAGAAAACAACCTCAGGGCAGGGACATACACACAACAGCCCCCAAAATCACCTCTGGAATTGTGGAATTGTGGAGTGGTTTGGGTTGGGAAGAACCTTAAAGCTCATCTTGTTCCACCCCCTGTCCTGGGCAGAGACACCTTCCACTATCCCAGGTGGCTCCAACCTGGCCTGGGACAATTCCAGGGATCCAGGGGCAGCCACAAATTCTCTTGGCAATGTTTTCCACGTGGCTGCTGCTCTTTCCCACTCCAAAACCACATCACCTCCATCACCTGGAATGTCCCGCCCCGTCCAGTGGACTTTGAGATTATTTTTTCCAGACCAGAAGGTGGGAGCCCAAATGTCCACCAGGAACCCACAGCAGAGATTGAAAACCACAGGATTCCAGCTGATTGCTTATCCCAAATGAAAATCCCTTTGAGCTGGTGGCTGCTGCCCCTGTGGCCACTGAAGCCTGCATGGACATGTAGGATATTTTTATCCAGGCTCTTTGGAGAAGGATAATGATGTGGTGGTGCCTCCTCCCTGCAATTCCGTGAGGTCTCTGCATTTGGGAGATGATTCCAGCCATGGCACTTCCATGCTGAATAGCAGGAGGAGCTCTTGATTAAAATCTGTCTAGACAACAACAACCTCATCTATTTTAGGTCCCAATTTAGAGGACCAAGGTATGGAGAGACTGACATCACTTCCCAAAAATCTGATCAGTTGATTCTGATGGATGGAGTTCTCCTCAATGGCCACTCCTCCATTTATCAGCAGTGTTTGGGATGTTCTGGTGCTTTCCTGGTGGCCCCCAGTGGCTCTCAGAGCAAAACAGGACCTGTGAAGGTGGAATTTAATCATGGAATCATAGAAGAGTGGGAGCTGGGAGCTGGAAGCTTTTTAGTGGGACAACACTGGTATTAAATGAGATTTTGAGCCATCTCACGGGAACTGGCAGCCCTTGAATTTTGCAGAACTGAGGAGAATTCTGCTGTTTGTTAAGGAAATCCTTCTGGGCAACAGGCTTAATTCCTGGGAGGAGATGGGAGCACCGAGGTGGAATTTAATCATGGAATCATAGAAGAGTTGGAGCTGGGAGCTGGAAGTCTTTTAAGGTGGGACAACACTGACATTAAATGGGATATTTTGAGCCATCTCATGACTTTTGAAGGCTGGGGGTTGCTGTTCCCACAGAGAAGACCATGCTAACTTTGAGACCATTTGTGTGACCTAAAACTCCCCAAGTTTTCCCCAGAACTTCCAACTGTCTGTGGAATTCCTTCCCCATCACCCACCAAAGGGAAAGGCTGTCACTGATGCCCCAGGGGACTCCATGTGGCAGCTGAACCTTTCCACTTACAGCTCATCTTGTCCCAGTCCCAGCCATCTAAAGATAAATCCAGTTTTCATCCTGGCCTTGAACTGCTGCTGGCAGGACACGTTTTTTACTCTGCCTGTGGAAGAGCATCAGGATCCCCATCAGCTGTGCTCCAGGTGGCTGTGACAGCACAAAAACACTGATTTTGGGGACACTTTGAGGCCACATCTCCAGTGCAATTCTCACTAGTGCTCACTTGATTGGGAAATCAAGTCACTTGATTGCCCCATTATTTAAAGTCGTTGAGCAGAGCCCCAGTCAAGGCTGCATTTTCCATCCCCTGACAATCCTGGTGAGTGGTTCTGCAGCTCTCAGCCCTGGGTTTGCTCACAAACTCCACAATTATTGGCCTCTCAACCATGCCGTGGATCCCCAGGGTTTATCTGGCTGAAACTCTTTGGGCTCCACGAAGAACAAACAGTGGCGTGTGAGGAGGTGGAGAGAAGATCAGGGTCTGGAGTGTTTGGGTACAAAATTGCTTCTGCCACAATCGATTTCTCCTGCAGAAGAGCCTGATTTGGCCAGGCAGGGGCTGCTGGGGTTTGCTCAGCACTGCAAAAAGCAATTTTTTGCATGGTGACTCTCTGATCTGGTGAACTAAACAAAGGGAAATAAAGTGAGACACTAATTGAGATGTAATTAAATTTATATGAATTCCTAAAAGGGTTAGAAGGAGAAAATCAAAGCTTTTTGGTCTTGGTAGCAGAGCCGATTTGCAATTGCTGTCCTGACCAGTGGCATTAAAAAAAAAAGAGAGGATAAGAGTAAAAACTAAGAATTCTGTGGGGTTTTTTTCAATTCCTGTGTTCAGTTGGCCTTCGTGGCTCTTTCTTTTTGAGAAGTGCTCCATCCCGTGAGTGTGGGAGCAGCCCCAGGAAGAGGCTGGCACTGCACATCTGGAATAAAACTCCTTGAGCTCTGTGGAGGTGGGGGGACTGCAAGACCTTAACGAGAATCCCAAGCTTCCCAAAAGTGGCTGGGAAAGAGGGGCAGGGAGACAGCAAAGCAGTTTTTCTCCAGAGCTCAGGAACATGCAATGACTCAGTGTGTGCTGACTTCTGTGCCTGAGATGCCTTCAAGCCCTTAATGATTCCTCCATCCACGGGCCCACAGAGAAGGGTTTAATGTGTTTTAGATGTGAGTCACAATTCCAGCCCTACCAAGGCACAGAAACCCAGGGAAAAAGAAGGAAAAAAGAAGAAATGGATCTTTATTCTGCCTGGGGATGAGTAACCCCAGGCACCCTCTAACTTTCATCCCAAGGGTATCATTCAAAGCCAGCCTGGGGACCCTCCCAGTGCCACACCAGGCCAGTGTTATTTTGGGAGCTGTGTCTGCCTTTCCAAGGCCATGATCCCTGCTCCCTTTCCCTGTCAGCATCCCAGGCTTCTCCCAGCCCGGGACCATCCCAGGCCCTTGGATGACAGCTCATTTCAAAGGCAGACAAGGCTTCCCACAGCTATTGTCCTGTGGCTGTCTGCATATTTGAGCCCTTCCCTATTCCTGCTCCCATTGCAAGCTCTGAACTTCAGCTGAAGGCACACAAATTAAACTTTGAACTAAATAAAAGACACCCCACTCCCCCTCTCCCTGTCCAACCTTTACTGAAATACTCTTTAAAAAACAAATCCTGATATATTCTAAACTCAAAACCATCTGGGTTTCCAAGCCTCAGGAAATTACAACTCCCATTCTGGAAATAAAATACATGTTTGTCCATAGATTGTATTAATTAAACCCTATAATATAGAGAGAGGCCAGGGAAATGCTTTCCTGCTGGCTGGCAGATTTGCATAGCAATTCATTATCTTACCAATTGTTATTAATATTATTATCATCATCATTTTTTCCTTCATGTCTGCTGTGACAGACAGAGTGTTCTGTGCTGATCAAGAGGAGGAAGTAACTGGTTTCAAAGTAATCTAATTATTATGTGTCTGCCCTGTTTCCCACTGGGGAATCCCAAATCCTTGTAGATGTGCTGACTGATTGATTGTAGGGTGTGTGAGCTTAGCAACGAAAAGGTTTAGGATTGAGTGATGAGCCTGGTAATTTATTAAAAAATTATTAAAAAATTAAAAAAAACAAGCAGTGACTGCCTCAAGGTGACAGAGGTGCCCTCCAGGGCTGTGGTTGTCCTGTCCCATGGATAATTTCCCAGCTGTGGAGCACTGGATGGGGAATTCCCTCATGGACAGACCCTGCCCAGTGGCACCATCCCTTCTCCTGAGCCGTGCTCCTGCAGCTCCCAGCCCAAGAGCCCGGTAGGAAATGCCACATCAGAAACATTCCAGCCACTGGGAAAATGCTCTGGGGATTGGGAAAAGTGCAGAGCTCAGTTGTTCTTGGTGGGGTTTGCATTTTTTCCTGGTGAGGTGAAGGGCACGGAAAAAAACCACCGCGCGCTCTGTGGTCGGAGTTATTCCCAAAAACCAGAGAAGTTTCTGGTTGTTAAATCACCCTGAGCTCGGGGAAGGTGGGGTCAGCTCCTCCAGCAATGAACCCAACACCCAGAGGGTGCAGGAGCTCCTGGAGTTGCCCTTTTCCAGGCACTGACCCTTCCTCAGAGGAAAGGAACCCGAGCAGCCTCAGCAGCAGGAATTATTTGCAAAGACAAGGTTTGAACTTGTGGATCCTGAGCAGAGGCCAAATTGTCTCGGACTTCAATCCGTGCCTTCATTCCCCACTTGTGTCAGCCCATCCTAAGTTGGAGAAGTGGCTGCCAAAGGAAATCTGGACACAGATTTTGGATTCCAAACCCTGGAGCTGGCGATAGTTGTATCAAGAACTATGAAAAAATTTAGGGAAGGTTTTTCACGGCCAATTTTTTCCTGCCTGGATGCAGCTCATGGCCTTCAGGTGCTCCAACACCAACACTGATTTTGTGAGGTATTTTTATGGCATTTTGCTGTGCCTGTGCCAGGGGGAAAGGGGAATTATGACCTGTAGGAAGAGCACGTAGCAAACCCAACTTCTCATCCTCGTCTGAGGAGCCTCAAAACAACGTTTGGAGCAGAAGCAGCTGCGAGCTGGATGTGGAGTGCCCATCCCGGTGTTTTTTAGGGAAGGAGGGTTTCAGGAGGCAGCCAAGAAACGTGGCAGTCTGCAGCTGTCACCGCCCTGCCACGGGAGCAGCCCCAGCTGGCCACAGTGTGTTCAGTGCCCGGGAATTGCCACGGGATGGGAACGTGGCTGGACTCCCAGCCCAGCTCCCTGCCCTCCCCACACCTCACCCTGCCTTCCTCTCCCTCAGCAGCATCCCCTCCCTGCAATTAGCAGCCCAGGGACTGAGTATTCCATCTGGGAATCTGGTGACAGCTCCCTCCTCTCCCCGAGCAGGGCGTGTGGAGAGAGACAAAACATCCCCGTCCCTCTGGTCCCTTGTTCAAATAAATGTCAGCTCCTCTGATCAGCCTCTGTGTACAAGCACGCAGCCAGCAGGAGAAAATCAAACATCAAAAGGAAGGAAAAGCCCCGAACAGGATATTGCCATCAATAGGAGTTCTGGGGATGGAGATGAAATGGAAAATTGAGGCTCAATCCGGCTGAGAGAAGTTAAAGGCTCCCTTAACCCTTGAGCTGACAGAAAAGGCAGGAGTTACTTCACCTTCCAAAGGCACCTGGGCCGTGCTTTTCTCAGGAATTTGAGGAAATTTGGCACTTAAATTCCTTGGAAAGCAATGGCACAGGTTCCTTGGGAATTGCCACTTTATCTGCTGCCACAGACCCAGCATGGCACTGGGGAGAAACCCAATTTCCTTCATTTTTCTCTCACCAGAACTTCTCCATTCTTTTCCTGGTGGGAAGAGCTCTTTGTTGCAGTGGTGAGGGGGGGGGGGAAGAAAAAAGATGGTAAAGGAGAAAGGGAGCAAAGGTACAGGACAAAATTTTCTGCCAGAATTTTTACTTTGGGCTGAGAAATAAAGGAAGAACTAAAAGAAATCCCCAGTGGAGAATTCCTGGCAGCTTTAGTGTCACAACCCCTGACCTTTGGCCACGTCAGCCAAAAGGCTCCTGCAGACAGCTCAGCTCTGAGCTCTGGGCACTGGGTCAGGATTAACCCACCCTTGATTGGGAAATCAGAGCCCACATCCAGTCCTGGGGGTCAGCAATCCCACCCCATTCCCACCCCAATTCCCACCCCAAGCAAAGGGCCATGACCCCCAGCTGCCACCTGAAATGCACATGAGGTTTGGATTTATCCTTAGAAAACTCCATTTATTTCCCCAACATCTCTTTTTTGTTTATTTTAAGGAATAATCAGCCGTCAAGTTTGTATTAAGGACTGTCTCTTCTGGCACATTTTTATCTGACAGAACAAAGGGATTTATTTCTGCAGTGAAGAAACAGAAAAATAACTCGTAAAGGCGACTGTAATTCCATCTATTTGAAGTTGTTTCGAGCTCTGCAGCAGCCCCAGATAACTCCAGGAGTTGTAAGTGTGGAAGGGACTTTTATCTCACTGCCTGGATAAGCATCTCCTTGACTTTATCCGGGATTTCTCAACATGAGGCTCTTGTTTGATAACAGGAAGCGACATCATAGAGTTATTAATGTTGAAAAAGATATCTGAGATCATAAAGTCCAAATCCCCAGGCCCAAATTCTCCCCAGGGTTTGGGATGAAAAGCTGGCTGGCTGGTGGGGGACCCCTCTCCCCAGAACAGATCCATCCCATGGGATGGATTTGGGAGAGACACAAACCCTTTTTTTTTTTTTTTTTTTTTGCTGGCTCTGGACATTCCCAACACTCCAGGGAACCTCAGCGCAGAGAAAGAAGAATAAAAGAAGAGAAGCAAGAGGAATAACTCCATGCTGAGGCTCCCCGGAGCAGGGCAGGGTGAGCAGGTGCCATCCTGACCCAGACAGACACATTCCCACCAGGAATGGGGTCTGGCTGTCCCTCGCTGCGGCCGCTCGGACGGTGCCAGTTCTTAACCAGCACCACTTGCCTGGCCTGAGCTGACCCTGCCAGTACCTGGAAACAATGAGACAGAGCAGCCACGGAGGCAGAGGGGTTGTTATTTAACAGCGTTGACCAGCAGGGAAAAGGGAATTTGGACCCTCACTGTGAGATTCCCGAGGTGGCGGTGCTGGAGCTCCCAATGTTGGGACTGCAGTAACCCAACCCTGTCCCTGTGCTGCATCCACACTTCCTGCAGCCTTGGTGTTCCTTCATTTCAGGTGTTCCACTGGCACTGCTTCCCCTGTTCTGTTGGGATAGCCTGAGTTATTCCCTGTTGCAGCAGGATTAGGACAGAGCTGATGAACTGCAGGTTTCCTCAGGCACAAATCCCCACCCGTGCCTCGCTGCAGTCCTGGGCATTAACGGGCAGAGCAGTTGGGATTGCACTGGGAATTTTGGGATAAAACCCCCCAGAGGGGCAGGAGGGGGCTCAGGATGAGCTGTGGGTGCATTCCCAGTCTTGCTCTGTTTTTTGGGATGGCAGCCACGCATCCCAAAGGCGGTGACAGGGGACATATGGAGCTCGGGGTTCCAACATACATTTCCCAAAAGCTGTTTAAGGCATTCCTGGGCTGTGAGTAACGCGCTGGAAAGGAGCCAGGCTCGGGGATGTTTCTCTAAACACGTCACCCCTCGCTGCTCTCCCACCTCTGAAGGATGTGGTGTTTCCCTCTCCTGCTGTGGAAAGCTTGGATGTCACTTTGGATTTCGCCGGGCCATTAAAGCCCAATTTTTCATTTTTATCCGACCCTCAGGTTCAGCACAGTCCACGTCAGAAAACCTCTGGAGCTTTTCTTTTTTCTTATATCGCTGGTGCCTTGAGGAGATGATTTCCTAGAAAAAGCCTTGGATTTCTCCAGCTATGCAAACATTCCCGGGACATCCTGTGTGTGGATGTGATTAAACCCAGCACACACACCCCCACTGCACTGGGGGCTCTGCTTTCATTTGTTGGGATTGTCACTCCACAGAGGTGACATTTCCTCCTTCCAACCCGCTTCCAAAAGGGCTGAGTGCCTTAAAAATGGATATTGAACCCCTAATTCCATCCTTTAGGAAAAAGAAAAAGCACTCAAAATTGTTTAGGAATAGCAAATTGTTGGGAACAAGCTCTAGATTTATATTTCTATAGAAACAGCAAATAAATAAATATGATAATCGAAAAGAGTGGATCTATTAGGTTGGGGTTTTTTAGTGAAAAAAGGACCAATATTAAAGCTTGAGCTCAAACCTTTGTTCAAACCAGATGTGTTCCAGCTGAGGAGGAATATTCCAAGCAAAGTTTGGTTGTTTTCCCAGCATTTCTAAAGCCAAATCCACATTGGTTGGTAAAACTCAATATTTAAATCCAAACATTAATTGAGACTGAAGCTACAAGAGTGGTTTATTTCCTACAGCAGAAAAAACTCATTGTTTAAATTTAAAGTAGGAGGTGGTTTGGAAAAGATTCTTGACTTGACTGTGACAAGCAGGAATCAACCTCTGTCCCCAGCAGCTCAGGGATACCCAGAGCATCCTGAAGACTGCTGGAATTAGGGATTCAGCAGTGAAACTGAGTGAAAATAACCTTTTTTTTTCCCATGTCTAAAATTAAAATATTTCAAAGAAAATATATTTTAATATATATATATTTTCCCAAAGAAATATATACCTTCCAAAATATAAAAATTAAGAAATATATGGATATATTTCCAATAAATATAAAATTTTTTTGGGAAAAAAAGTATTTGTTGGAAATAAACCTGTAGGGTTGGTGTGTTGGCTCCTCAGTGCAGGGAACAATGAGGAGTGGGAATGGGAATGAGCCCAAAACACAAACTGAGGAGTGGGACAGAGCCTGATCCAATAACTCTCCTCCAGGAGAACTCCCAGCTCCATCCACGGCATTTTCTCCTGCTGCTGTTCCAGCTTGGTGCAGGCAGAGACAACTGCAGTGGGTCAAGGGCTGAGTCACCCACCCAGGCCCTGCTCTCTCCCAAAAAAGCCGGATTGGGAGCAGATCCAGGCCCTGCTCTCTCCCAAAAAGCCAGATGGGGAGTGGAGCCGTGGCCGTGACCTCGCCACTGCTGCAGCTCCTCCTCTCCCACCAGCCCGGCTCAAGCCTCCCCATGGCCAGGAGATCTTTCTCACAGCCCTCAACTCCCAGTTTTGGTCACGATTTCTGAGTTATCGGAACTTCCCTCTCCGTTCCTGGCTCTGTCCCAGCCCATCCCATCAGGGCAGACTCAGCAAGGCCCCACTTTGCCTGTTCTCATGTTGAGGTTCTTGTTCTCCAGGACAAATCCCTTCAAATAAAGCCAAACACAGGAGTTAATTGGGAGTCACAGCACAAGGTGTTTTCCATGCACACAGAAATATCCAATGGCAAATTATCCCGAGGGAACAGCTCCTGTCCCTGCTGCACGTTTGCCTTCCTGCAAGGAGCAGAAAGGGAGACCCTAATTAAGGCTTTCTAATTCACACAAAACCTCCGGAATTCACGGAGGTGAACACCCCTGAGGATTTGTGGATGCTGCCCTGAAGGAGGGGATAAATGAGGGCATGGACAGAGGGGTTGGGATGGGGATGTGCAGCCTGGAGCTCTGCTGAAAGCTGTGGCAGTTCTAATCCCTATTTCCCTGCCCTGCAGCATCCACAGGTTTCTCAGTGGCTCCTTTTCCCCAAATCACAAGAGGGGACAGAATCATTTTCTAGGCAGCCCAACAAGCAAAGAACAACACAAACCCTGCTCATTGCTCATTAGGATGTGTTTAATTAGAGTCAGAAGGCAACAATTTAGGACCACGTTTTATTTTATCCTAAAATGTCATCAAATCATTTACATCCAAGCAGAGATCATCAGCTTCTGCTGTGCTTTTTTTCTCCTGTTGCAAACATGAAACTTCCCTTTTAATAGATGTTTTCTCTCAGAAATCCAGAGTGAACCGATGGAATTAGAGCAGGGCTCACATGTCTGTGTTCAGAAAGGAACATCATTAAATCCAGTTTGCATTCAGAGCAGGCTGGAGTTAAATCTAGGGCTGGATCCAGATATCTCCAATTTTATTCTAAATGCTAATTCGAGTCTGGGGCTCCTTTGATTGGGGGAACAAGGAAAGAAACAAAAAACCAACGTGCAGTTTCCACAGACAAGGAGAATCGTCCTCCCAGTTTAATTTGTTGTGAGAATCCCTCTCTGCATAATTTCCAGCTCTTCTTTGCAGAGCTGGAGCGTCCATCCCTGTGCTCTGGTGGGAAGCAGCTGTAAATCCACCGTGCTCCTGGGATGATTGCAAAACCTCCATGAAACCTGACTCACAGTCTAAAAATGCGCCTGTGGAATGGTGGTTGCATCACGTAGGTGCTGCAAAGGCCACCAGAAACTCAGGGATCTCCTCTCCTCGTCCACACTCCTTCCTGCCACGCGTTTCCTCCTCCTCCAAGAGGGTGGGAAGCACTGGGAGTGCATCTCCAGGAATATCTGCTCACACTCTGGCCCAGCAGCAAAAAGGATCTGGGGTCCAAGGGCTCAGTTCCAGCTGTTGAGCTTATTCCTGCAGTGGAGGAGAATGTGGGAGAAGGGAAGGGAGAGGAGAAACATCTGGAGGTTGGGTCGTGGCAGCTCAGCCCTCAGTTCCAGGGAGCAGCCCCTGGAGAGGAAACTGCCCTGCGGAAAACTGATAGGAGAGTTTGCTCAGAGGGGTGTAAAGGGGAATTCCTGAATGCCAAGGAAAATAGGGGAGAAAAAAAAGAGAAGTGGATTCTGCAAGAAATAACAGCCAGTGGAGAAAGGCAGGCAGCTGCTTTCCAGGGATGGGCACCCTGGAGCATGTCCTGGTGTTCTGGCATCCTGCATTCCATCCCTGGGCTCCACACTGCCCTGGGAATGTGGGCATGGCATGGCATGGCCAGCCACAGTTCCTCACATTTTGTCTGTTTTTGGAGCCACCTCACAGCATCTCCCAGTTCCTTTTATGACGTGGAACCAACACTGAGGGGAATAAAAGGGAAAAAGAGAAAGGAAGGGGAAAAAACCCCAACAACCCAACAAGAAAAAACAGCAAAACAACACCATTTTCTGTGACCTTCCTCTGGCTTCTGCCTCCAAAAAAATCCATCCATGAGGACTGGGTCTTTGAGTGAGTGACACTTTAATCTGGGTTGTATTAAAGCAGCATGTTTTCCATGGACAGCACAGAAAGGGCAGAGGAGGCTCCCCAGAACCTCCTCAGCTCCCAACGTGTCCCCCAGATGCCATCAGGACATCTGTGACAGGCAGGCCAGGGCACTGAAAGGGGCTCAGCTAATTGAAACCATCTTCTGATGACAACCAAATGTCCCACGTCTTGTGCATCTCCTCGAGATGGCAACGCAGACTGAGGGGAAAAAACAACAACAAAAAAAGGAGAAGTAATAATAATAAAGCTCTGTCCGAGATCAAAGCAGCTCCTGGAAAGAAGAGCCCAGTTGTCCCTGGAGTGCATCTGGGCTGCAGACAGCCTCTGGAAAAGCCTTTCCCTTCATCCACCAGGCTCAGGAATGCTGTCTGGGTGCTTGGAAAGCACAGGGGCTGCTTGGAGGAGGCTCTGGGCAAAGGGAGCTGAGGCACCTCAGCGTGGCTTTTGTCACCAGGTCACCCCTCACCTGTCCTGCCACTGCAATGGGGTCCTCTGCTCTGGGATTTTCTGCAGGAGACACAGCTGGAGCAGTGGTACTTGGAGTGCTGATAGGCCTGGGATGGGATAAAATGGACGCTTGGGAAGTGGAATAAACTGGACAGTTGGGGAATGGGATATAAGTGACAACTGGGGATATAGTGGAAGATATAAGTAGGATATAACGGATAATTGGAGAATGACATAAAATGGATAATTGGGCAGTGGGATATAATGGATAAATTGGGAATGGGATAAAATGGATAACTGGGGAATGGGATATAAGTGACAACTGGGGAGTGGTGTATAGTGGAAGATTAGAGAGTGGGATATAATGGGCAGCTGGGGAGTGGGATATAATGGATATTTGGGGAATGGGAAAAAATGGATACTTGGGCAGTGGGTTATAATGGATAATTGGGAATGGGATAAAACGGATACTTGGCAGTGGGATATAAGTGACATCTGGGGACAGGGATCTCCAGTGTGGCCCTGCTGTTGGAAACCACAGCTCCCTGTCACTCCTGGGGTACTCCGAGGTGAGCAGCCTTCTCCAAACTAACCCTGCTAAGACAATGTGCTCCTGGAAAGCTTCTGGGCAGGAACATTCCTCCATCCATGTCCTGGGAGGCAGCTCTGCCCACACCTGCTCCTGGCCTGGATGTGCTCCAGCAGCACTGGGTGCAGCCAGGCTTTCCCGGCGGAGCAGGAGGTGCTGTCCACACGAATCAGGATCATCCCAGCCCTGCTCAGAGCAGATGTTCCTTTTGGGATGGCCCTGACACGTTCCTGTGCAGAAAATCTGCTCCTGCACACCCAGCTGCACCCTCACCTTCCTGCTCCCAGCAGCTCCAAGTGTCCAGGAACACTCAGAAAATGGCTTTGGCTGTTAAAAAGGGAGATCTTTCCCTTTGTTTTTAAGCTGTCACTGCTCTGCAGTGAGGGAATGGAGGAGCAGGGGGTCTGAAGGAACCCTTAAAAGGCTTTAAACTGACAGAGATTTAGGTTAGGTGGGATGGTGGGGAGAAATCTTTCTCTGTGAGGGTGGAAGGCCCTGGCACAGGGTGCCCAGAGAAGCTGTGGCTGCCCCTGGATCCCTGGAAATGCCCAAGGCCAGGCTGGACAGGGCTTGGAGCACCCGGAAGGTGTCCCTGCCCACGGAACTGGTTGGAACTGGATCATCTTTAAGGTCCCTCCCAACCCAAACCATTCTGGATTCCTTTTGCTGTGCCCAAAAGGGATTGACCTGATTTCTCCCCAAAAAGGCAAAAGGCCACCAGTGTGCCCTAAAACACAGCCCAGGCTGAGCCCTCACTGCCTGAGGAAAAGGATCAGCCCTTTTCCTCATGACAGGCTGAATCCCGACACAGCAGAAATTAAAATTAACATGTACATGATTAGTGGAAATTAGAAACAGAATTTGGAGGGGAAAGGAGAGACTTGTTCCTCCAAATTTGTCCTTGACTCGGCCCTGCTCTGGCAGCCTCCAAGGATGCCTCTGTCCCCTGCTCATGAAGATATTTCTGAGGAAAAGGGGAAGGCTTGGATGATTTTGAAAGGCGTCTGATTGCACCAGATGGTAAATATATATTTTTTCAGTCTCCTGGGTGGCTGCCCTGTGAATCACCTATCAGGGTTTTATTGCTTTCTCCTGCATCCCCTGGCAAACTGCTGAGTGCAAAAACTCGGTTTTGTTTGCATTTCTAATGAGGCTTTTGGAAACATCTGCCAACAGTTTGGCTTCTCAACCAGACAGAAACCCCACTTTCCTTTACAGGTATTTCAAATAAAATGACAGATCATCTCCTCCTTCCACAAGCAAAAATTGGGGAATGGCCTCTAGAAATCCAGAATAACTGGAAGCAGAGCCTGCTCCTCTGCAGGTATTGCTGTGAATACAGAACATCACAAAAAAAAACCCCTTTATTAACCGTGGAGTGGAGAGCTCAGTAAAACGTTCATGAGCTATTGGGAAATTCAAGTGTTTCATCAGCTGCAGCTTGAGATGGACAGGACCCAGATGGCAACCTCAGCTCTGGAATTTGTCCCTGCAGCTCCAAAGGGAAGGGAAGGGAAGGGAAGGGAAGGGAAGGGAAGGGAAGGGAAGGGAAGGGAAGGGAAGGGAAGGGAAGGGAAGGGAAGGGAAGGGAAGGGAAGGGAAGGGAAGGGAAGGGAAGGGAAGGGAAGGGAAGGGAAGGGAAGGGAAGGGAAGGGGATGCAGGGCTGCCTTTGAGGGAGAACAGTGCCACATGGACATTGCTCCTCATCTGTGTGTGACCGAGCCACGACCCCAGCCCTGGTGACACAGCAGGGACACGGTGCTGGCAGTGCCATGGAGAGCAGGGACTCCCCCAGGGACACCCCTTGGGGTTTGTGATGCCCTTATGGGGTGGGGAATGACACAAAAGGAGGTGCCACCACACCCAGCCATGCTTTGATGATGGAGTTTGAAGAGGAGAATGCTCTGGGATGAGCCCTTGCCTAAAATCAGGCAGTTTTTCTTTCAGCAGGATGTTAAAGGTGATGAAGCAGCTTCAGCTTAGGGGTCTGCAGCTGGGTTTTGTCTCTGCAGCTGGGTTTTGTCTCCTTCCCAGTGTGCTGCTGCCCTGAATGCAGCCATCAAGGCCTCCGTGGTGCCTTCCACATTCCCACAGCAGCTTCCCTTGGAGGTGCCAAGCTTGGGGTGAGTAACATTCCCCGAGTGTGCATCAGTTTTATCACATCCTGCTGAGCCAGGAGAGCCAGCCCGGGGGAAGGAGGAGGAGAGCTCTAAACTCATGCCTAATTCCTAACTTTTCATCCTCAAGCCTGCTGGGTCTGGTTTGGCACTCAGTGGCAATTTGGGGACAAGGCTGCACAGGGGACACCTTTAATGAGCCCCTCACACAGTCCCCAGACCAGAGGCAGGATTTGGGGATGACAAGATGCAAGTGCCAGGCAAGAGAGGACTAGAGGCTGTTGGAGAAGCCACAAGAGGGGGAACAAACAGATTCCACCAGATTTTACAACCTTTTATCCTGGGTGCAGCTCATGGCAAACTCCTGGGGGGTTTTCCATGGGGCTCACCCGCAGGGAAAGGCGAGTGCAGCTCAGCTGGGTGGGCTCCATCCCACCCTGCCCTGCCATTCCCAGCTCCTTTCCCTGAGCAGGGACCTTCAGAGAGCCCCGTGCAGCTCTTGTGTTGCACAGACATATGTTTTTAAAGGGAGCAGATGTTGAGAACACTGTCTGCCAATTCTCTCTGGTTTAACCACTGCTCTGGGAGCTTTCCCTTTATTTATTACCTTGGAAAAGCAGGAGCGTGGTATCAGCCTTCGTGGAGATGCGTTTTATTGGGGCCACTTTTCCCCTCCTCCCCTTGCACCACACAGGAGTTTCTCCTTTCCCAAGGCCTTGGCACCACCATGGGCACTCAGATCTGGGCACTGAGGGGAGAGCTGCATCCTTTCCCTCCCATTCCCCCCCTCCTGCTCCCCAGTCTCACATTTTGGCAGGGCTCTGACCGAGAAGGAGAGAGGCATTTTTATTGCACACACAGCTCTGTGTATGCTTTCCTTAGCATTTGTTTTTCCTAGATATACATGTGTTTATCCCCAGCCATTTTCTGCAGGCAGAGATGTTAATTTGGCGTCCTACGTGGAAAGTCTGAGGCATCTGATCAGAATCAGCACAAGCTTCTGGGAGCTGCTTGCCAGCTGAGGGAGAAAGAAAAGGCCAATATTAAAAAGAAGCCTTTCCTTAATCAACATAAGCACTGCAAACATAAACATTTAAAAATGCTGTTAACTGCATTTCCAAAGTCCTGGTGAATCAATGAAGTATGGAGGTGAAAGAGCCGAGCAGAGGCAACGAAACACAAACTCTGGGTTGTTTCCTTCGAGTGCCCTGACACATCCGAGCCTTAAAAATCCACGTCCCACCCTCCATGGCTGATTTCCTTCGTGCAACTTCCAGTGTTTGCTTTGGGCACGGCCCAGAGTCCCTCAGAGTCCTGGGGCTGGGCTGCACTGGGGCTGGGCTGCACTGGGGCTTTCCCCCAGCACTGGGTGCTGCAGGAGCTGCAGGAGCTGCAGGAGCTGCATTGCCCTGCCCTGAGGCACAGGATGTCTCCAGTCACCCATGGAGTGCCACCAGCCCAAGGCTTGGCAGCTGCTCTTCAACTGCCCCTGTCCAGGACAGAGGTGGAAACCTCTGAGCCAGCCCTCCCTGCACTCCTGCTTTAGGTTTATCCTAAACCAGTTGGGCCAAATCTGCTCTGGTTTAAATGGGATATTGGGAAGGAATTCTTCTCTGGAAGTGTCCAAAGCCAGGTTAGACAGGGCTGAGAGCAAACAGGGATAGTGGAATGTGTCCCTGCCCATGGCAGGGGGTGAAATGGGATCAATTTTAAGGTCCCTTCCATCCCAAAGCAGAAGGATCCCATGATCCCACTCCATCCTCACTCCCACTGGTTTTAGAAGCTGTGGAGGCTTCTGGATTTAGAAACTCTGGACTCAGAAACTCTGGGTTCAGGCAGCTCACCCTCCTGCTAAGGAGAGGCTAGGGACCCTGTGAGCTCTTCATTTTTAATCCTCTGGATTTTTTCCCTCACAAACTCAGGTTTGGCACGTGCAGAGCTGCAGGTGCAAAGTGCAGGGGAAGCCTGGCTGGGAAGAGACCACGATCTTTACAGAGGGGATTGGAGTGTCTCAAGGAGGACTTTCCTGATCATGCAAAAAGCAAATCCTTCCCAAACCCTCAGCAAATGCTCCAGGCACATCCAGGAGCCCTCCTGGCTGCTCCATCCCAGGCAGATCCTGCCTGTCCTCTGTCCCCACCCACCTCAGCCCAGCTGGGTGCCCTCCCTGCAGGGCCCCTGTCAAAGAGCCACCTTCATTTTCCTGACGTGCTTTTCCTGCTCCCAGGGCTGAATTAACACCAAACGAGGCCTGGATTCCTCTGTAATTAAGGGCCTCTGTTCCACATCAGGCTGTCCCTGAAGATCCTCCGTCTCAGGGGACTCGCTTGGTGCTCCTCCTTCTCCTCTTCCAACCCCTCCATCCCAAACTTCCTCTTTCTCTTTAAATCTCCTTGTCCAATTCCCATGGGATCCATGTCCCCGCTGTGCTGTCAGCAGGGATGGGAGCACACAGAGCTGATGGATTTCTCCCACCACCTCCCCTGCTCCCTGAACCGAGGAGGGAGCACATGTTTTTCATGAATGAGAAAGCAATTGGAAGCCATGCCAAACAAAAATAGCAGCACCAACCAAATCTAACAGGACACATCGTGCCTGGGAAGGGTCAGGAAATCTGGTTTCTCTTTTTCCCGTGCAGGCTTCATTTGTCTCCTCTCTTTCCATTCCCAGCTTTGGAGGAATCTCAGGGAAGGGAATCTCAGGGAAGGGAATCTCAGGGAAGGGAATCTCAGGGAAGGGAAGGGAATCTCAGGGAAGGGAATCTCAGGGAAGGGAATCTCAGGGAAGGGAAGGGAAGGGAAGGGAAGGGAAGGGAAGGGAAGGGAAGGGAAGGGAAGGGAAGGGAAGGGAAGGGAAGGGAAGGAAGGGAAGGAAGGGAAGGGAAGGGAAGGGAAGGGAAGGGAAGGAAGGGAAGGGAAGGGAAGGGAAGGGAAGGGAAGGGAAGGGAAGGGAAGGGAAGGGAAGGGAAGGAAGGGAAGGGAAGGGAAGGGAAGGGAAGGAAGGGAAGGGAAGGGAAGGGAAGGGAAGGGAAGGGAAGGGAAAGGGAAGGAAGGGAAGGGAAGGGAAAGGGAAGGGAAGGGAAGGAAGGGAAGGGAAGGGAAGGGAAGGGAAGGGAAGGGAAGGAAGGGAAGGGAAGAGAAGAGAAGAGAAGAGAAGAGAAGAGAAGAGAAGAGAAGAGAAGAGAAGAGAAGAGAAGAGAGAAGAGAAGAGAAGAGAAGAGAAGAGAAGAGAAGAGAAGAAGAAGAGAAGAGAAGGAGAAGAGAACAACCCCTGCAAAAAGCTCATTTGTGAGGATGTGCTTTTATATCCGTGTGACTTTGCAGGTTGCGCTGGGATTAGGGCTTGTCTCCTCCAGTTAAGCTCCAGCACATGTTCCTGGCTCCCTTGGAGGCACCACTGGACAGCCATGCCAGAGAGAGCTCCAGAAACTTGACCTTCTGCTGAACTTCGGGCTATTTTCTCCTCTGAGCCCGGCTCCGGTGCAGGCAGCGCTGTCTGGCCGGTGGATCCTGGCCCTTTCGGATGGAAAATGTGTCAGCCTGCAGGGGGCTCGGCCAGCTGTGTCCCCGTCAGCTCTTCCCAGCCTCCTCCTGCTGCTCCCTGGCCCTTTGCAATCCCTGCAAAACCCTGAGGGATCATCCTTTGGGATGTGGCCCGTGCCCAGCCTCCCCACTGAAGCCACCAGGATCCTCCTCAACGCAGCAGAACTTCATGGAAGAGGAAAAAGAACTTTTCTTTTTTCTTTTTCTTCCCCACTCCATAAGTTTAAATGGTATTTTCCAGCCACCTCCCCTGTTTTTAGTGCAGGGTTTGGGGTGATCCTGGTCCCTCCCCTGGCAGCAGCTGGGGTTGGATTGCTGGAGATGGACCCAGCAGCACTCCCAGCTCAAACCCCTGGGATCTACCCCAGCCTAAAGCACTTCATGCTGATATTTCACACCCCAGCACCGAGGGCCTGCACGAAGCTGTAACTGAATTTCACAGCAGCCTCAGCTTTGCTCCCAGGCTCACCAGCTCCCCCAGGGGATCCCAAACCTCACCAGGCAAACCCTTTGGGCTTTGGTTTCTCACCCAAGACTCAGGTGCTGGTTGAGAGTCTTTGCCCTCTGAGAGCCCTGAGCCAGGGCACAAGAAAGAAGTGGAGTCTTCAAGTCTTGTTTTTCAAGGTTTCTCATGTTGTTTATTATTTGATATCTCACAATTTTCTCCACTCCCAGCCAAGATCTGAGCAGCAGCTGGGACACAAGGGGACTGTCCCCGATGGGAGGTTGCTGTCCTCTTATACAGATAATTATGTATCTGTTATTTACATTTCTGTGCCAATGCCTATTACCTGTACTAGAAGGGTCATTTCTACTCTGACCCCATCCCCTTAAACCACTTTGTGCCCCGTCACATCAGAAGATGGAGGCCAAGGGAGAACAAGCAGAACCCAAGGCACCACCCTAATTCCTCCATCTTGTCCCCCAATTCACCTCTGTTCTAAGAACCCCAAAACTACAAAATTTTCCAACCTGTGCTGTGCTAAACTGCTGTTTTCACCCCTTTGTGGTTTGTAATTCCTCTCTCAGTATTGGAAGCCTCTCCCATGGACTAAAATCAAACCCAGTGTCTTCCTGGGCTCTGTGCCAGGGTCTCCAACCCCCTTGTCCAGGGCTCAAACTCCCTTCCTCGGGTCCCAAAGTGATGCCCTGGACTCTGACATACCCCACCATGGAATCCCTTCCTGGAAGGTCAGGGACAACCCCAGTACTCCCAGGCCACTTCCCTGTTTGTTCTGCCTCACAGGGAGATCTCTGCCTAAAGTGGTTCTTGCAGTAACCCCATTAATCAGCCTTTTAATTAGTGTCCTCTTTTTTTCTTTTTTGCTAAGTAATTGCTGCAGCCTGAGATCCACTTGGGAGATGCAAATGAGCTGGAAGGAGGAGGAGGATGCTGCCAGGCAGTGGAGGAGCTGAGTGCTGCTGTTAATGCCTTCAGACAGCCTTGGGAGGAGCAGGACAGGCAGGAACCTGCTGGATCTGGAGATTTTTCCTTCCCCACACCTGCCCCCGGTGCCAGCAGGGCCTTGGGCAGCTGCCACCCACCTGCCCATGGCCACTGGTGCCACAAACACATCACAGTTTGGGTGCAGGAAGGGGTTTGAGCTGCAGAATTAATTCTGCAGAAAATCTGGGGTCTGGGATAGGGAGAGGTCTCTGGGCAGAACTTGGAATGACTGGGTTGAGCATCTTGGTTTTGTTAAAATCTGCTAAAATTCCCAAGGAAAAGAAGGAAAAGACTCTGGAACCCCACTGTGGGGCTGGGGCTGGTGATGCTGCCACAGGTGCAAATGTCTTTGGGATATTCCCAGCTTGGCTGAACTCTGCTGGTGCACAGTAAATGAGGAGCTCTGCAGCAGTGTCTCCTCACCTCCCGTGTTTCCTCTGGAAGTGGCAGTGCTACTTAATTAATGCAGATTAATTCCAATGCAATAATTGGGATCACTTCTCCCCCTCTGTTTGCCTTGGCCCCGGCAGCTCACCTGCAGCAGGACCAACCCAAACCTGTGTGTGCACCTCAGGAATTCGGGGCACAGCCTCTCCCATGGCACAGGGTGGGGAATGACTCCCAAAATCCAGGGCCTGGCTCTGCTCTGTGGGTCTGGGCAGCTCTGGGGGCAGAGGAGCTGGAACCCCACTGCCCAGTCCTGCCCCATCCAAAGGCTGGGAATATTCACTGCCAGGGACTCACCTCTGGGAAACCTCTCCGCTGTGACACTAGAGAGGGGAAAATCAGGAATGGAGTTTGGATTTGTGGGATATTTTGGCAGGAAGCTCAGGAGCACATCAGGGATGTTCAGGAGAGGAGTGGGATGATCCAGCCCCCAGCAAATCCAGCTCCTGTTCCCCTCTGCCTGCCACTGGTGCTACTGCTTCATTTATTTCATTGTCTTTTCCCCCTCTGTGCAGGTCAGGACAGTCTGGGATATCCAGAGGCAGGAATTCCCTCGGGATGGCACTTGGGAGTGAAGGATCCACGGGGAGGTCCCTGGTGCTGATGCTGGGGAGGGGAAGGAGAAGCCAGTGCCCATTTTGGCACCAGAATTGAACTGGTCTCCACGTGGGAGGTGTGAGAAGGATGCTCGTGGTCCCTGAATTCCTGATGGGACATGGAACAAGGCATTTCATTTCTGAAGCTGAGATGTGGAGGCAGAGCCTTTGCCAAGCACTGGAAAACCTCCTGTCCTGGGCAAGGTGGGTGCTGGACCACAAATCCAGGTTATGAAGTAAATATTCATTTTTATATTCAATGTAATTAATAAATAAATATTAATTGAGGATTCTCTGGGCTGCAGGCACAGCCCCCTCACAGATTTGCTACCTTTCAGCAGGTATGGTTTCAATAATTGGCCAATATTTTAAAGAAATCTATAAAACCTCTGCTATTAAATCCAGCCCTTGGTTTATTAGGAGACATTCATAAAGCAGATGTCTTTAATGCCTAAAGAAAAAAATAATCTGTGAGGGATCTCTTCCTAAACTTGAATCCATGAATGTCTGAAATCATAATGACAATTATTTTCTGTCATCAAACACACACTAATGAAACAGAGAAACCATCAGTTGTGACTTTATAACACCCATCGTTCAGAAATGAAGACAAACGAGGGAATTTCCCGGGGAGCACTTTGAGATTTCACCAGACAAACGTGTTTGGGTGTCTGTGCCTCTTTGGGGAGGTTTATACACAAACTGGTGGGTTCCTCCAGGAATTGCGCAGCTGTGGGAGCCAGCCTCACTCCTGACTCCTGGTGATCATATTCCTAAAATTGGGAAAGCCCCTTGCTGCTGTCACAGCCTGGATTGGTGCAGAAATGCATCCCCTGGCTGGTTTATTTACAGACACACCAGCATCACCTTCCTCCCAGCCAGGAAATTATTGCCCAAATCCTCGCTGGAGAAGAACCACGCGGTTTTCAGATGAGTTTTTTGTCTGAGAATTCAATCAGCTGAGGTCAGCCCTGCTCTCAGAGACCTGAGCAGAGCTCCTCAATATTCCTCAGGGAGTTGTTTTCCTATCAAAGGGAAGAAATCAGCCCTGGCCGTGTGCACGTTCCTAATGATCCTCCCAGCACCTTATCCAGCTTCTCCTCCCTGCAAAACATCCAGAGGAAATAAAAAGGGAAAATAGGCCATGCTCTCTTTGCAGGGAGGGGAATCAGGTTCTGGAAGTGATTCCCCAGGAATAAAAAACACCCACAACTCTTGGGGAATTGAAACCCAGGCAGGAGGAGCTGCTTTGCTCAGAGCAGCTCTGCCCTGCAGGGATTCCCCAGAGGGGTTTGGGGGCTCTGCACCAGCTCTCCAGTGGGGCTTTGGACAACAAGAGACTCACTTTGTCCCAGTTCAGCTTCCAACAATCCCAGTTCAGCTTCCAGTGATTCCAGTTCAGCTTCCAATGTGACAACAGGGCGAGTTCAGTGAGATTTGCCCATGAATGAGGTAACCAAAGCCACTTTTCCTGGTGTTTAATGGCACCTGTGGGGATTGGGGATCACCTGGGCCAGCCCAGGCTCCTCTCCAGCAGCTCCAGCACCAGAGGGGGCGTGGAGGGCACTGCTGTGGATTTTTTTTTTAACCTTTGAAGTGAAAAAAATCATCCCAAATCCCTTTAGAACAGCATGAGGAGACACCAGCTGATCTTCCCTGCTCCCAATTCCATCAGCCCTCAGAATTCCCAAGCCCATGGATGCCACAGAGCTCCCAGGTGCCAGCCCTGCTGTCACCAGCTCTGAGGCTCTGGCCACAGCAATTTTGCTGTCTTGTTTTGCTCCTAGGCTGGTGCTGGAGCTTTTTTGGCTCGCGGGCAGATTGTCCCTTCCAAGATTTCCATGTCAGAGCACTGTTTCCCTAATCCCCAATAGTTGCAGATTATCTCCAGCCAACTATTAATCAAAATCAGAATCTAGCACTGCCTGCTTGTGCTGGTGCACTTGAGCACATTAAAAAAAAAACAAACTCTTTTTTTCCTCTGAAGAAGCACAGTTGTAGTTTGTTGGCTTTTTTTTTTTCATCTGTCCCTGATTCCTTCAGCAGCTCCTCAGCCCCAGAGCAGCCACATTTCTCCTTCAAAGCTGAATATTTGCACCAAGATGCCACCTGGACCAAGGGGGGCTTTAAAAACACGGGGAAAACAAGCAAACACCAATTCAGGGAAAAGCTTAAAAACAAGCCAGAAAGCAACAAAGAAACTTTCTCTTATTTTCTCTTTCCCCAGCCTGCTCCTTGGAGTGCAGGAGAAGGAATTGCCCCATAAAACCCTGGCATATTGATGGGCAATTAACTGGTGCACTGACAGGGGTTATAGAGCAGGAGATGGATTTTTACAGCCCCTTCCACATGCCAGGGCTCCAAAAGCCTTCCTGGAGGAGTGAATTAGATGCCACTGATTTTTTTAGGGTCGTTGGCTGGAACAGCCCCTTCTGCTTCCATCGTGTTTCAGGGTTGGTTGGCACAGAAGAGGAATCCCAGAGAAACAAGAAATCCACTTAAAGGAGAGCAAATTGCCTGCCCAGGGTTTGTCCTGGGATAGGGATTGCTCAGGTTTTCCTTTCTCTGGTCATTAAATCCATTCTGGACACTCGTGGTCATACACTGGCACTCAGGGACGTGACACTGGGGAGTTCCCCTAAAAAAAAAATATTTTTGGGTGCCCAGAATGCCAGGAGGATCTCCCTGGATGCTGCATCATTCCAATGCAATCCCAATTGCTAAAGGGAACCAGAATCTTTTCTCCCATGCCAGCATCTTCCTGGGACTGACTGACACCTGGAAATGCTCCATGATCCCAGTCTGGACTCCACCAATCCCAAATCCTCAGCAGGAATTCCTGCTCTGGGTGACCCAGCTGCATCCAACCTTTTTCCTATCCCTGCTGACCCTGTGCTGGGGTTTTATTTTCCAATCCCACAATTTTCTGGTGGGACTCCCAGCAGCCCAAGCTGCCTCTCTATTTCCACCTCTCCAGGCTAAAAAGAAAACCCTTCCCCAGCACCCCAAACTGGGGGAAATTGTGCTGCTTTCTCAGATTTAATCCCTTTTCCTCCAGCTGGTCATGAACAAACGAGGATAAAGCAGCACAAAAAATGATTCTGCCATGCTGAGTCCTGATCCCGCCCTGCTTGGGGTGGGATTTGCACTTTTCCTGCTCATCCTGAGAGCTGGCACAGGGCAGGTGCTGCTCTCAGGCTGGCACTGGGTGTCTGTGAGCATTCCACGTTGTCACTGCTGTCACCTCCCAGGCTGGGGCTGTGCAGAGCTGCCAGCTCCCTCCAAACAGCCAAGCCTGGCCCCAGAGCTGTGCTGTGAGCTTTATTCCTTGAGAATATAAAGGATATTCCTTGGGTGCCCCTATCCCCGGGCCAGCCTGGATGGAGTCAGCTGCATCCTCCCCCCAAAGCAAGGGCTGACCCAGGGCTCAGGAGCAGCCACTGTCTGTTGGAATCCTGGAAACTGAGAATTTGGGGTTTTAGTGTGTAGTAACACATGTGAGTCGGGATGGAGGATTTTGAGTGTTGTCTTTGTCCTTCTTCTTTGCCTTCTTCTTCCTTCTTCTTCATGGGTTTGGGTGGTTTTCTGTAACTGGGTGAAAATGACTGGTGGTCATTATTGGGTTAAAAGTATAAATAATACAGGTGTCACCTCATTATTGGGTAATTATCACTTAAATAACCTTGGGAAGAGTTAGAAGCTCTCCATTTTACCTCTGTTCTCTGACCTGCTGGTTAGTGCTCACACCTTGTGAGTCTGTAAATAGATAAGAAATAATAAACATCCAAGCCCAAACTGAATCCCTCGTTTCCCGTGTCTTCATCCTGACCTTGGCAGAGGAAGAAAAGGAGACAAAATCATCACAGGATTTTGGGTGTTGTCTGAGTCCTTCTTTTTCTTCATGGGTTTGGCTGGTTTTCTGTAACTGGGTGAAGAAGGTCCACATTGCAGGCCTTGGGAGGTCATTATTGGGTCAAAAGTATAAATAATACAGGTGTAACCTCGTTATTGGATAATTATCACTTAAATAACCTTGGAAGGAGTTAGGAGCTCTCCATTTTACCTCCTTTCTCTACCTTGCTAGTTAAGCTTACAGCTTGTGAGCCTGTAAATAAATATAAATAAAATATAGATGAAATATAATAAACATTCCAAGCCCACACCCGAGCTTGGCCTTTCCCAAGTGTTATTCATCCTGACCTTGACAGAGAAGAAAAGAAAAACCTTTAAAACTGTCACTGAGGATGGTGCTCAGCTCTGTCTCCCTGTCCCTGCAGCTCCTGGCAGGAATTTCACACCTTTGAAGTCAAGGTGTGCTCGGATCTCCTCCCAGGGAGGTTTTACCAAGATTTTACACAAAACCTGGCTGAAAATTGGAATTTCCCATAAAATCATCATCTAATAACCATGAAGGGCTCAATTTGTTAAAGGCACTGTCTGCTGGAACAGCTCTGCCTCCTCCTCTATTTACCAGCCAGCAATTATCCTCACTCGAGTTACTTCTCATTTAGCTGCTCCCAAACTGGAGTGAGCAGGAATGGCATTTCCTTGCTAAAGCAGGGAATGGAAATCCTGCCTTTGCTGAGGAAGCACCAGACAAGCCCCAGCAGTGACCTGCCCTGGGCACAGGCTGCAGACAAGGGGATGATTTTAGGGAATGTTGGTATTTTTTTGTCACAGCAGCACACAAAAATCCTGGAGGATCCTCCAGGAGCTGAGGGCAAATCTTTATCTTCTTTTTCATCTTCTTCTTCAATGGTCTGGGTGGTGTTTTGTAATTGGGTAGAAAAATCCTCATGGCAGGCCACGGGTGGTTGGTTATTGGGTTAAAAGTAAAAATAATTTAGGTGTCATCTCTTAATTGGATAGTTTATCCTTAAAAGGCCCTGTAGAGATAGAGATAAGGCTCCATTTTTAGTTTGTTAGCTGGAAGTGCTGTACAACTCACAGTTTGTGAGACTGTGATATAAATAAAAATTAATAAACATCTGAGTCCAAACAAAAAATACCATCTCACACATTTAACCCCAACCCTAACAAAAAAAAAAAAAAAAAGGATAAAATGCAATAAAAACATAGTGATGGAGGTTCACCTGCAGCTGATCCATCTCCTCATGGATGGGATTTATTAAAGGATATTTGGGGATATTTATTAAGGGATATTTGGGGATTCCTTGTGGACTCCCAGCACGGCCAGAGGGAGCTGCCAGAGCCAATCTGGAGGGGAGTTACCCAGAGGAGATAAGGGATGGTAGAAAAAAGCCATTTGCTGGTTTTTAGAGCAGCCCATGCACGGAGCAATGAAAGAATCTGCCAGAGGTCATGAGGAGAACACGGAGCAGAGCTGAGATGAAATCCAGACCTAAAGCCCTGACCCACAGGCTGCTCTCCCAGGAATCCTCATCCCAGGAAAAGCAGAGCCCAGCTGCTGGGTGTCCCCTGTGCCTGGGGAGGACTCTGTGTGTCCCTGTGCCACCAGGGCTCAGCCCTGCCCTGCTCTCCTCTCCCAGGGTGGCTCCTGATGTCCTGATGATGCTTTGGAAAGGCTGAGCTGGAACAGAGACTGGACAGAGCTGGAGAATAAAGTAGGGATTTAGTGAAAGTCTTCCAGGATCCACCCTGGGCAGGACAGGGCCTGGCCAGGGCTGCACCCAAGGTGGACCCAAAATGGTCACAAAATGGTCCAAAAATGGACACAAAATGGTCACAAAATGGGCAAATGGTCACGAGGTCTCACACTTTTATAAGTTTTGGTCCATTTGCACATTGGGGTTTAATTGTCCAATCCCAGCTCCAGGCTGGGAGGTCCCATCCTTCTTGTCCCTCCCTCCAGCCCACCCTTGTTTGTGCTTTTGGGGCTGAAAGTTGTCCTTGGTGTGCAGCAGGAAAAGGGTTTGTTTTGTGTCCCTGCTGTGTGCAGAGCTGAGTGACACTGACTGTGAGCTCAGAGCTGCACCCCTGGGCACCACAGAACTTGAAATACATGGGAGATAAAGCTGAAGCATCACTGAGGGATGAGCTGCAGTGGGACACACCCCGATGGGCTGGGGCTGGGCAGGGGGGGATTATTGCAGGGTTTGCTGTGGCTGCAGCACAGCCAGAGGTGCAGCCTCAGGTGCCAGAACCCTCCTGCAAGGACCAGCTCCACCCTCACCTCTCACCTACGTCACAATTATCTCATGGCCATTACTCCAGGAATTTCCAGCTGGAGCAGCCAAAATGCACCGTTAAATTAAAGTTTCTACCTCTCCCTTCAGACTTTCTTCCCCTTCTCTCTCTTTTTTTTTTTAATTAATAAATTACTAATAACACATTGTGCTGCAGAGATGTGGTGGGTTTGGCTCCAAGCATGGCAGAACAAACAAACCAAACACAAATACCAGCTCAGGAGCACATCTGGCTGCAGGGGCTGGGCACCAAAGTGCAAATCCTGCCCTCAGCACTTACCAGAGCGACTGGAAGGGCTGAGGGATGTTTTTACAGGAGAGGATCCTCCTCCTTTCTGCCCACAGCTGCTCCATGGGAGGATGGTGGGTGCTCCCTTTCTCTCCGAACTTCATGGCAAATGATAAGATCTTTTGTTGTCCACACATAGAGATAAACTTCATAGTTATTTGATTTTCCTTCTAACTTGCAGGGAAAACTTCTCTTTACATCAAAGCAAATAAGTTGACTTTCATTTTCTAATGAGATTCAATGCTCATGATATTTACTTCAAGACAGCAAGACAAACAACTTAAATTTGTTGCAAACATCTATTTGAAACATTGACTTCTTGAGCTTTTCCTCTCTCAGGAATCCATTCTGTATTCACAGAAGAGAAAGCAAGTTCCTGGGATTTCCTCAGGAAACTCCTCTGGAGAGTGAATCCCTCTGTTTGTGGGAGTTTGGGAGATTCTGGGATCAGCTCCTCATTCCGAGGGTGCTGCAGCAGCTGGGAGGGCTCCCAGCCTGGGAATGAAGGCAAAAGGAGAATTTTCTTCCCGAAAGCTCCCCAAAATCATTTCCTGCCCTGTGCCACCCCCCTGCAGCAAGACAGGAGCCACAGAGACCTCCCAGGTTCAGAAATAAAGGAAAAAAAGCCATAAGCAGGGTTTGAAAACCCATTTCTAATCCCCATCCCAGCCTGCAAATGTGTCACCTTGTAGAGTTCAGCCAAGAGAGGCCTGAGGGACCTCTGTTCCCTCCGTGTCAGCTCTTTCCAGCCCGTGTGAGGGGAGCTTTGGGCTGTGTGTCCTCCCTGCCCTGCCAGCTCCCTGGAAGAACAAATCCATCTGTGCTGCCTGCTGCATGTTCCTGCTCTGCAGAGACACTGACTTACACTTTCCAGCGAGCTGGGACAGTCTCTTGGCCTCCAAACGCTCCAGAAGAATGAAAAGGTCTATTTACAGTAGCAAAAGCTCCGTCTGTTCCCTCCTGGGATGGATTTCCTGCCCTGGCATTTCTGAGCAGGCTGGTTTGTGTCTCACACTCAGTGTCAGGGCAGCTCCTTGCTAAAGCCAGGTATTCAATTTTTTTTTTTTTTTTTTTTTTTTTTTTTTTTTTTTTTTTTTGCAACATTACCACGGGATTTGTTTCCCCAAGGTTTGTTTT
The DNA here is from genome assembly GCF_965231275.1 of Zosterops lateralis. Taxonomy (NCBI): domain Eukaryota; kingdom Metazoa; phylum Chordata; class Aves; order Passeriformes; family Zosteropidae; genus Zosterops; species Zosterops lateralis. The sequence continues at coordinate 9,235,416 of NC_139780.1, read as the reverse complement.
GGAGCTTTGTTTGGAGGGGGAAGGGAGGGAGGCACTGCTCATCCTGCTCATCCCCTGTTCCCAAGGCCTTGGAAAGCTGTGCTGCATCCCAGGCACGGCAGCTTTTCCCATTGTGGGAGTAATTTTGCTCGTGGATTTACAACCCTGAGCTGAAATTGGGCTTGGAGCTGCAGCTTTGATCCCAGAACTCCAGGCTGGCGTTGCTGGAGGCAGTGGAGGGGAATAAAAGCCCAGAAGAAATGTAAATCCCAGCTGTGGAGGGTGGTGGGAAGGCTGGGAGTGGGAAATCCCAGGTCACAGCCGGGATGTCACCTCTGTCCCGTGGAACATCAACCCCTGAGGGGTTCAGGGTTCCTTCCTTGCAGCTCACAGACCCTGGAAAAGACAAATTTTCCATGACTGAGATGGATCCCTGAGCTGAACGATCCCTGAGGCTGAGCAGCTCATAAATTTCCCATTTCATTAAAGGGATTGCTCTTGTTCACAACCCAAACAACATCCCAGCTGTTCCCTGTGTCCATCCCAGCTCTAACAAGGGGAAAAAGGAACCTTTGTCCAAGAGCCTGGAGCTTTTTCCATAGGATATCTCAGAGGGCTGCTGGATCCATTATGGTGCCTTGGAGCTGCAGGATGACTTTGGCAAGGCAAAAATTCCCTTTTTTTTTTTTTTTTTTTTTTTTCTCTCCTCGTGTCAAAAGCTGTGAGAAATGCAAATATCTTGGATTGCTTGGAGAGGCAGGGGAGAGGACAGGGTGGATTCCACAGGGTGGGATTGAGCCTGGCCCTGGCTCTTTCCCCATGTGCTGTCAGCTGGAGCTGCTCTGTTGTCAAACCCCTGGAAGAATCAGCGATGGGAATGGCAGAGCCAGGAGTAATTCAGCTCTTGGAGGAGCTTGATGTGCTGTGCTGTTTTTTCCTTGGAAAAAAAAACTTTAATTAAACCTTCCTAAATATCCTGAAAATGCTCATGTTTGGCTCTTCCACTGATGTAAAGCAGAAATATTTGTATTTTTTTTTTTTTAATCTGTATTCATGCTGCCTGCTCTCCAGAAGTTCCAAGTTTTCAGGCAGGATTTTAACAAGCTCCGGAGAAAAACATTTTTTATGGCACTCTCCTCGTCTTTCCACCTTTGCCTGAAGTGTGGCAGGAGCCTTGTCTCTCACCTCTGAATCTGGGGATTTTTCCAGACAAAACCCAGGGAAGAGACACTTCCAGAACACTGGGAAGGGATGGTGGCAGTGCCATGACAGGGTGACAAATGTGATTTATTTCAGGAGCTGTGGCAGCAAGGGCTGAGCTGCTCCCCTGGCACAGATGTGTTTATGAATTTCTGTTTGGCCCCAAGAGCTGCTGCAGCCACTGGGACAGCTGGGAAAGGGGCAGAAAATCCTGATTTTTTGGGGGAACAAACAAGTGCTGAGTGCCCAGGCCAGGCGGTTTGACAGCGCTTGGGGAGGGATGCTCGTGGAATGATCAAAATTGAGTTTTCATCCCTTCCTGTTGCCAACAAAGGCCACAGATTATCTCCTGCTCATATTCCTCAGCTTTAATGGGAGTGATGCTACGGAGAGCAGCTCTTCTCCTCCTCCCCAGGGCTTTGGTGCCAGCAGAGCGTTTGGGGAACAACAGAGCTGCTGTTGGGAGTAATAATATTAACAGCCTGGCATGGCAGGGGCTGCCAGGGCTCAACTCACCCTGGTAATTGGCATTTGGCTTCAGCACAGCCCTGGAAATGCTCTGCCTGGTTTTGGGGACCTTTTCTGGGTGGGAGGAGTGGGGCTGGCAGTGCTGGGGTGAGGAGGGAGGGCTGGAGCCTTGGGAGGGAAGGGGATGAAAGTTTTTTATTTTTCATGTATTTCATGTTCTGTGGTGCCCAGGGGTGCAGCTCTGAGCTCACAGTCAGTGTCACTCAGCTCTGCACACAGCAGGGACACAAAACAAACCCTTTTCCTGCTGCACACCAAGGACAACTTTCAGCCCAAAAGCACAAACAAGGGTGGCTGGAGGGAGGGACAAGAAGGATGGGACCTCACAGCCTGGAGCTGGAACTGGACAATTCAATCCCAATGTGCAAATGGACCAAAACTTATCAAAGTGTGAGACCTCGTGACCATTTGTCCATTTTGTGTCCATTTTGTGCCCATTTTTGGACCATTTTGTGACCATTTTGAGTCCACCTTGGGTGCAGCCCTGCCCAAGCTCTTGTCCTGCCCAAGGTGTGTCCTTGAAGGCCTTTTAATAATTCTCTACTTTATTCTCCAGCTCTGCCCAGTCTCTGTTCCAGGTACCAGGCAGAGCTCCTGGCTGGGGGCAGAGCCAGGAGGGTTGAGGAGGGTTTGATCCCAATTCCAGCTGGGGGGAGAGGTGGGAAATCAGGGAGAGGCTCTGAACGTGGATAGTCCCACATCCCTGTGGAATCCCTGGAGACAACATCCATGGGGTTGGGCTGGGCTCATCCTCTTCTCTCTCTTTGTGCTCTCATCACACAGAAATTTTCCACACTTTTCCCAGGGGTAAATCCTGGGAATAACCTGCCCCAGGGGCTTTGTGCAAATGGCTCAAACTTCACCCCAAATTTTCTCTCGATTATTGTGCTTGATTCTGGATGAATTTTTATCCTTGATGCTGATTCTCCTCTGTTGTTTGCATAATTCCCAGCAGAGTTTTGTTTTGGGCATAAATTTCCTCACAAATTTGCTTTGCAAAGATCTGCAGGTGAAGCAACTTTAGTCCCACTGAATGGACATTTTGACCAGCAAATGTTGCTCTCAACTCTCCTATTAAAAATTAAATTCTGCCATGAACGGAAGCACTCAGTGACCTTTTATATATTTATATTTATATTTATATTTATAGTTATATTTGTAGCTATAGTTATAGTTATATTGTTGATTATACATTTATATTTATATTTACACTGTTAATTATACAATTAGTTTTAGTTTTAGTTTATTTTTATTTTAGGTATTTCATTTTATTTTTAGTTATTGTTTTTGGTTTTTTAATATATATAATATATATAATATGTTATATATATAATAGATATTATATATATTATATAATAATATATAATAACATATACTATATAATGTATAATATATTATACATCATAACTATATAATATATAATATATTATAATTTAATATATTATTAATTATGTAATTAATTAAATATATATAGCTATTTATATTTTTAGTCATATAGTTAATAATATATTTATATTTCTATAGTTCTATTTATTTATATTGATATCTTTAATATTTATATTTATTTATATTTATAGTCTATTATAATTATTTATTATTTAATTTATTGGAAAACATTATCCTGCTGCATTCATGGCATTTCATTGAGTGGAAACGATGAGCACACGGATGTGGCTTATCAGATTCTGGCAGTTTATCAAACAGCCCCAGCCACGTTTCTCTCGTGTCCCAGGGGTATAAAATGAATCCCAGGGAAAAATGAGCAAATGGAATCTCTGCTGGGATTTTAGGGGAGCTGCTTTGGGATTCCAGAGGAGAATTGATTTGATCAGGATTTTACAGGGGACCACGGGCTGAGGTTTGGGTGGGTTTGTTTTCCAGCCTGGGTGAGGAATTTGCTCAGGCTGTGCTTGAGGAGTACAAAGATTCAGAGGTTTTTTAGTTGTTCACTGGGGGATGCAAAAATGCAGGTGCTGGAGGGGCCCAGAGTGCTGGGAAAGGGTTGGACCAGCACATCTGGGATGTTCCTTACCCTAAAACACAGCTCAGCTCCCACAAAATGTCCCCAAAATCCCTAAATTTTGTACAATGGGACTGAGAAATTTCAATTCAACACAGCCCAGGCACCCAAACCCTGCACCTCAAAATTAGCACTGAATTAAAGCTCTCCATGCCTGAAAAAAAAAAGAAAAAAAAAAGGCATTTCTGAGTTTTTTCCCTCCGTGCTGCCTTGGATTGGATCAAGTGAAAAGCCACAGGTGGAGGAATTGCAGGATATTTTTTCAGAGCTGTCTGGGAATGATTTTGACATGTTTGCTTCCTTTGGGGTTGGCAAGCTCTGCTTCTCTGGGACTGAACCTCGTGGAAACTTCTCATTTCTCGTGGCTGCCTGGGGAGGAGGGGGAGGCCAGGTGGAAATCTGTGCTCTGAGTCAGCTCTGCAGCACAAAATACCCAAATTCAGGCTCTTCTCTACACAGCCTCTGCTGCTAGCACAGGAACCGCTGCTCAGCTTCAGGGATTGACCCACTGAGGGTCAGGGGAAGAGCTGGGAAGTATTTTCAGTTTGTTCCCCGTGTCAGTGGCTCAGTGAGGTGTTTTTTGCCCAGGTTTTCACAGCCAATTCCTGCTCCAGGCAGGAATTCTGCACGTCCCATTGCTGGAAGTTCTCACCCCAGTCCCCTCTGCTGTCTCCTGGTGTCTCCCAGGCTAGACTGCTTCCTGCTGAGTGGAGACAGAGCACAGAGCCTCTGGGACAGGGCTGAGTGCCTTCCCCTGCTCCAGAGGGGTTTATTTTATTTGGGATAAAACCCCGGGATGCAGCAGGACAGGTGCTGCTCCCGTGGGCTCTGTGCTTCCTCTCCTTCCTTGTCTCCTGAAAACCCGACTTCCTCCCCTCTCACATCTGCTTCCCACATTTGTGCCTCCTGCTCCATCCTGGGCTCTTGCAGAGGAGACTTGAAATATTTTTAGGGTTTTTTTTTTTTTTTTTTTTTTTTTTTTTTTTTTTTTTAGGTTTAAAGGTGTTTGTTTTAGACTCACTCGGCTTTGGAATCCCAATTTCCCATGGGATGGGCTCCTGGATCCACCTGGGTCCTGGTGGTGCTGGATCCTGGAACTCCAGCTGAAATAATGGATATTTGGTGCTGGATCTGGAATTCCAGATGAAATAATGGATATGTGGGTGCTGGATAATGAAATCCCTGATGAAATAACAGATTTTGGGTACTGGATCTGGAATTCCAGCTGAAATAATGGATATGTGGTGCTGGATGTGGATTTCCAGCTGAAATAATGGAAATTTGGGTGCTGGATCCTGGAATTCCAGCTGAAATAATGGATATTTGGTGCTGGATCTGGAATTCCAGCTGAAATAATGATTATATGGGTGCTGGATAATGAATTCCCAGCTGAAATAATGATTATGTGGGTGATGGATCTGGAATTCCAGCTGAATAATGGATATGTGGGTGCTGGATCACAAAATTCCAGCTGGAATATCAGACTGAGGTGGTCCTGGAGATCTCAGAGGGGAAGAAGCAGGAAATTCCCCATGGAGCCACTCTGTGGACTTTGCAATTCCCAAAAATATATTTTTTTTTTTATCAGATTAATAAAAGGGTGAGGGGTTTCTTTGGGTGCTAAACCCAGCAGCAACCCTCCTGCAGGTCACTCAGTGCTGAACAGAGGAAGAGTCCTGATGAAAAGTGAAATTATTTGGAAGTTGAGGGAGCCCTTGCAGTGGAAAATGGTTTGTTTTGATCATTTTTTCCTAGGGAATCAAGCACCATTTTGAGGCATAAAGAGGCTGTTGATGTGCAGCAGTGAGGAATTTTGGAGTAAAAGCTGTTTTACTGCAGTGATGCAGCGCTGGGTGTAACAAACACAACCACGGGCTCAGCCAAAGGCTTTCCTGACTTATTGGTGCTGGAAGCACGGCCAGGGAAAAAAAGGAAAGTGTGGCATGTGGGGCTCTGCAGCCAGAGAATCAACCCCTGCTTGTGGGATTTGCCAAAAGCTGGAATCACCTGCAGGAATTCTGCCTGAGGCCGTTTATTACAAGGAGTTTTGCCCTAAAATCAGTGGGACATTGAAGGGTTTAAAGGCAGATTAACTTTCATGTTTCCAATAGAGTGGAGCCTAAACTGGGATTAGTCTCCGACCAACACCTTTAAATGTCAAAGATGTCATCTGAAAATGTCAAAGGAAAGCTTCTGCTCCCTTTGGAGGGGAAAATGCCATCCCAGAGGTGTGAGAAAGGCAAGGAAAGTCAGGAGAAATCTCAAGAACACCAAGAAAATCAAGGAAAATCTCATGCCATAATGCCTGTGGTGGGATTTTCCAGGCCCTGGTGGTGCCAGCAGCTCTGTCCCCAGGGAAGGAAATGCTGTCACCCTCTTCCCACATCCCCAAAATCCTCTTGATCCTCGTGGAACAAACTCTCCCAAAAGGAGACACAACACAAGGGACCTCTTTGATTGCCCCAGATTCCATTTCAGGGGCTGTGCAGAGTTTCTGCACCAGTTCAGCAGTTTTGGTCTCTGGCTTCCTCTCCTTGCTGACCTACAAATACCAGTTTGCAGGGGGAGAGATTTATGAGCAGCACGAAATTACCATCCTGGAAAAGCCCAGATCGGGGCTATAAATAGGGAGGGGGCTGGAATAGGCACAGGAATAGGGGAAATAGGGAATATCCCCCTGGGAATAGGGCCTGGCTTTGTGCTGCTAACCCAGCCTGGGGAGCAATCCAGCACTCTGAATAATTTTATTTTTTCTTTAAAGCTGGCAGGATGCCACCAAACCTTCCCCTAATCCCTCTCATTGCGAGGATGGGAATAACATCTGGCCAGGCTGACAGTAAGTCAGGCTTTGGAGGAGCTGAGAGCCCTGAAAACTGAACCTCCTCTCGAGCCTGGCGTGCATTTATCTTCCTTTGCAGGACATTAGCAGGCAGAGTTTGTTTTCAGTGAGTTATTTAGCAGAGAGAGGGATTAGACCTTGGGCTAGCATTGATTAACCCCTGCATGTTGAGTTGTTTAACAGCATAATGGATTAGTCATGTTTGCTGCTGACCTTTGTCAATCAGATCCTTCAGCTGGATCTCCTTGTCTGGCTCTTTCAAAACATACAGCTCCTTATTAAAAAAAAAATAAAAAAAATAAAAGTGGGATATGTGCTAAAATATCCCTGGAGTGAAGAGCTGGGGCAAAGAGTCCCAGAATTTCTGCTCTTGGCTTGGACGTGGCAGGAGTTGAGCCCCTTTCATGGAGCTCCCATAAAGTGAGGGCTGTGCAGGAGCTGGGGATGGAGGGAATGGAAAAGCACTGCTGGAAAGGGATTGGGTTTTCTGTGGGTCTTGGAGGCTGTGGAGTGAAAGCTCAGTTAGTAACAGGATTTATGGTCATCCTGGCAGTGAAATCTGTCATGTTTGGTGATGAAGAGTTGGGTTTTCAAAGGCAGGGATGGAGCAGAGGTGCTGTGAGAAACAGCCCAAGACTCACGGCCTCTGATGGAAGCAAATTAAATCCGTTGAGCATCTCAGCTGGCTAAAACATAATAAAAATGCTCATATAATTCTGCTGCTGAGGCCAGGGACCCAAAGGAGAGGAAAAACTGCTCAGTGGGACCAAACATGACACCAAGAAAAGCATCTTAAAGTGCAAAATGGCAATTTAAGGGCTGCCAGGGGTGTATAAAGAGCCCTCACAGAGATCAGATTTGGGCCCAGGAGAATGTCAGAGCTGAGGGTGTCTCCTCAGACCTTCCATTCCCTCAGCACTGCCACAAGAAGCCATTTCACTTGTCTTTTTTTTAACAGAATACCTTCCCTGCTGCAGCCAGGAGCTCTTTTCTGGGCTCGTTTCTGCTGCAGTACAAGTCAGGTCAAGGAGTTTGTTTGGCTTACTAAAAACGATCCTCCAGTTCAAACAAAACTTAATTCATGGAAGCCCCGTGGCCTCTGTGAAACACAAACCCCTCTGGCCTCCTGATTTATGAACACAGAGCCTGGCCAAGGGGAAAAACGAGCTGGGGGACAGGTAAAGGGAAGGCAGGAAAGGGGGAGAAACCCCCAGAAATGGGGAATAACTGGGATTGCAAGTGGGATGGGCTGGGAAAGGCTCTGCTGGCCACAGGGGCTTGGCTTGGGGGGAAAGGATGAGTCTGGAGCTGTCAGAGGGTTTAGGGCAGGTCTAAACCCAGGCTTTGGGTTTGTGTCAGAATGGGGATGGGCTTGGAAGGAGAGGGAATCTCCAGCAGAGTTTTGAGGGGCTTTGGGGTGTTCAGGGGTGGGGGGGGCTCAGCAGAAACTCCTTTCCTTTGACTTTGGGGGAACTGGGAGGGAACTTTGGTGTCCTGGGGAAGGGGCAGGACCCAGCTGGGTCTCCCAGCCTCTGTCACATCCAAAATGGATATGTGGTGCTGGATACTGGAATTCCAGCTAAAATAATGGATATGTGGGTGCTGGATTGGGAATTCCAGCTGAAATAGCAGATTTTGGGTGCTGGATAATGAAATCTCTGTTGAAATAATGGATTTTGGGTGCTGGATCACAAAATTCCAGGTGGGAAAATGGATTTTGGGTTCTGGATCCTGGAATTCCAGCTGGAATAATGGATTTGGGTGCTGGATCACGAAATCTCAGCTGGAATAAGAGGCTGAGCAGCCAGGGGTGACCTGAGGAACTGTTTTGGGTCAGTGTGGGTGGATGAGCTGTGTGTGCCCAGGATAAAACACCCCTGGCTTGGGATCTGGTTCTGGCTCTTCCCAGAGCTCCCCAAACTGGAAAACCCCGTGGGGACAGGGGGGATCTGTGGAAAGGTGACAGGACTGAAGGTGCCTGATGGAAACACAGGGCTGAGAAATGAAAATGAGTCAGGGCAGAGCCCACTCAGAGCTGGACTGGATTCCTCCAGTGATTCATCCCCAAAAATGATGGAATTCTTTTTCCTTTCTGTATTTAAGGAGCAGCTCAGCCTCGGGAAGAGACTGTGGCCTCTTGTCTGGAGTGCTGGGTGTGCACACAGCTCCCTGAATTCTCCTCAATTCTCCTCATTTCTCCTCATTGCTGCTCCAGCCAGAGGAGGAAAAGCCAACAAATGGAAGGATTTGTGACTGCAGGAGGGTGGAATGGACCCGTAATCATGGGAAATCAAAAGGGAACCTACACAATGGGCCTTTTTAAATTATTATTTTTTTGGTTTCGACACGAAATTTAGGAATGGAAAGAGCTGCCTGGAAGTTCTGTATCATGGTTAATTGACAGGGATGTTACAGACAGGAAAATGGGGATGAAAATTGTTTGCTAGAGGGAAATCTGTAGGCATTAAGTTTATATATATATATATAATTTTATTTTTTAAAGGGCAACTAGAGGATGACACAACCAAAATGTCTTGGGATGCTTTAATCTATTCCTAGACCTGGGAATAATCCCAAAATGATGGTGATTCTGTGTGTGCTTGGATGAACATTTTCCTTATTTTTTCATTGGTTATTGATGCATTTGAAGAAGGTCTTTTTGCTGTTCTTGACCAGATTTAATTCCAGATAGGCCTTGCCCTTCCTTATCTCATTTTTCTTATTCTGATAATATCTTTTATCAATCAAAATGAACACCCCAGGGGCATAGAGGAAAATTTGGGGACCAGGCCCCCAAGCTGAACTTCTGAGTGCTTTGGCTCAGTAAATTTGCAATATTCAATCTTCAGTCATGATTATAATGGACAAACTGGAGCTGGAAAATGAACTTTGTGGTGTCCACTGAAGCCCTTGTGGGGCCAGGGGGAGTTTAGGAATTTCTTCAGTGCTTGGAGATGAGAGGGGAGTGCCAGTGATAGCATTGAAACATGGAATCACAGAATGATTGTGTGCATTATGTGCTTTTATTGAGGAGTTCTGGGAGTCAGGGGTACAGGGCACAGACCCAATTCTGACTCCCATAGATCAGAGATGGACGTGTTTTTATATCCTTTCATTATATAACTACATATTAATTATTAAATTCATATCGTTCTATTGTATACATTGATCTTATCCGAGCATGAATCCTTGTAGTTTCCATCAGGCCCCCAAATATAGTTTCTCATGATCCTTGTTTAAGATAATAATCATATTCAATTACCAAACAATCATTACAATTAACAATCATATCATTTATCAGATGATGATGATGCAGGTGCAGTTTCAATGATCCAGCAAAGACAAAACCCAACCTTTGTTTCCAGGGCCTACATAGTTTTGGTTCCCTTTGGTTTTGGTTTCCTATCCAGGCCCAACTTTTCTTTCCACCTCCCCTGAATCTATTTTATACAATTCCCACGATTTTTAGAACCATTTTACCCCTGTGCTCTCCCCTCTGCTGGGCAGCTCCTGCTCTCACACAACACTCTGTGTATCCCCAGGGATTATCTCCCGGAGTCCAGACAGATTATCCGGGTTTAGGCTGAGCCACTGCCCGCGGGTCAGAGGGAGAAGGGGAATTGAAGCCTGTGTGAAAAACGAGGTTCACATTTTGGTAAATTTTAAGAAATATGTTTAATAAAAAAATTAGGACAATTAGGAGATAAAAAAAGCCAAGTATGGCCAGGTGACTCTGCACTCATCCAAGTCCACACTTTGCTATCTCAGAGACATTCTTTAAATACCCTTTCTATCACAACAGTTTATGAATATTCATATAACTCCATAAACTGGTTTCCATATTCCAGGAACTGTTTTTCATGGTCCCTCCTTGGGTTTGCCTTTTTAGAGCATTTGTGTTTCGTGGCTGTGTCTTCATTATCACCTCCAGCTCGGGCCTTGGTCTGTACTTTCTTCAGGTGGGAGATGCTAAAAGTTGGTGTATCAGTAGCAGAGTCTTCTTTACATGTTCACTGGATGTTATTTTAATTAAACAGACAGTTTAAGCAGACTTACATCAACTACTACCACTATGCCTTAATCTTCTTTTACCAATAGCAGAAATAAAAAACTTGTATCCTATAACCTTACCACAACGTTCTAGCGAAAAGCCAATTTTATAATCCACATTTCTAACACCCAGGACGTGAGCAGGGACCAGCAGCTCCTCGCTGTCCCCCAGGCTGGCACCGCGCAGGGCAAGGGCAGCTGAGTTCAGCCTCCTCCCCGGGCAGCTCCAGCCCCAATCCCACATCCAAGGCTTGGCCTCGTCCCCGCCGGGCTGGAGAGGAGGCGACAGGGCTGGAAAAAGAGGAGGAGTGGAAAGTCTGTTCCCTTTCTAAAGCTATTTCCTCTGTTAAACAGAGCCGTGAGACATCCCGACACAAGCCCTAAAACAAACCACACCTTGTGCCCTGCCCTGCCCAGGGATGGGGCTGCTCATGGGGCCAAAATATCCCATTGGAGTTCCCACTGGAGCAGCCGGGATTGGGGACAATTTTGGCTGCCCAGCTCCTGCTTTCTTGGCCCCAAACAGGTGCTCAGCCTCAAGGGAATGGGAGTTTGTATTTCTGTGTGTTGTGGTTTGGCTTTTTTTGGGAGGGGGAAATTTAACTCTTGAAAGAGTTTTACTTGTTTGGGGTTTTTTTGTTTGGTTTTGTAGTTGTTGTTGGTTGGTTTGGGGGCATTTTTTTCGGTTTTTGGTTTTTTTTTCTCTTTTTTTTTTTTTTTTTTTTTGTTTGTTTTGGGTTTTTGTTTGTTTCTGGGTTTTTTGGGGTTTTTTTAGGAGTTTGCTTTGTGGGGGGTTCGGGCTTTTTGGGTTGTTTTGGGGGTTTTTGTTTGGGTTTTTGGGCTTTTTGGGTTTTTTTAGCGTTTGTTTTATGGGGATTTTGTTTGGGTTGTTTGGGGGGTTTTTCAGGTTTTTTTGGGTTTTATTTTTTATTTTGGGGAGTTTGTTTTGGGGTTTTTTTCCGGGTTTTTTGGGGTTGTTTTGGGTTTTTTTGTTTATTTTTTGATTTTTTGGGGTTTTTTAGGGTTTGTTTTGGGGATTTTTTTGGGGTTTTTTTGGGGGATTTTTCGTTTTTTTGGGGCTTTTTGTTTAGTTTTTGGTGTTTTTTTAAGGGTTTTTTTAAAGGTTTGTTTTGGGGTGTTTTGGGGTTGGTTTTTTTTTTTTTTGTTTTTTTTTTTTTTTTTTTTTTTTTTTTTTTTTTTTTTTTTTTGCTGTTTGGGAGGTACCTGTTGAATATTTTCATCGTACCTACATTCTAATTAGAGCATTAATTATCTGCTCTACCTGAAAAACTGAGGCATCCTGCTATCAGTGATGATGGGCTGCCCACCACCATCCCTTAAAAATGTGGATTTGGGGTTCAAAGCAGCTTTTTCTGGAAGTTTTTTTGGGGAAAACGCTGCAGGGTGGGAATGGGTGTGAACAGTGCTGGGTAACACTCTGAACTCCTTGTTCAAATTAAAGACCACCCAGGGCTCCGAGTGGGGCAGTGCTGAGCTCTGGGATTCCAGATGTGAAGTTTCCTCTGTGGATAAATGGAGAGTTGCATTTGCCAAACCTCTCCATCCAAAATGTCTTTTTAGGGCTGAATCCTCCATCATTTTTTTTAAAGCTGAATTTGGGAGCAATCCTTTCCAGGCCAGCAGGTGAGATTATAAACGAAGGTTGGGATTTGGGATCTCATTTAGGCACAGAACAATTGATAAAAATTGAATTAATGGCAGAGATGAAATCATGTTTATAAATTTGCAAGGAGTAAAGGCTGGCATTAGAATGGTGGAGGGAAAAATGTGTATTTTATGGATGTGTTCTCCTCATAGATGGTATTGGAAATCATTCCTGAGAGCAGCTGCCTGTCCTAATTATTTATACAACAGCTCAGGTCACTTTAATTCCTCATTTTAGCCTTTTCCCCTCAGCTGGCCATGGGCTCTGACTGGTTATCAATAATCCTTTCAAACTTATCCCAATTCTTTCCAACTCCCAACAACAGCCCTTTGGCACAATGCTGGTGATGATTTGATAGCACATAAATGATTTTTTTTTTCAACATTACCTACATCCCTTAAGCCTTTTCCTTTCTTTGGAAAGCTCACAAACGTGTTCTCCATCCTATAAACAACAGCCAGCTGGGCTCAAGATGCATTTAGGCATGAAAACCCTTCCAGAAACTGCTGTTCCTTCAAGAAATTTGGCCCCCAGCCACTGCTGTGTTCCTGTGGCTGCTCAGACGTGACCCTGGCTGGCTGCTGGAGGGATTTGGGGTCACCATGAGCTGGTGTGACCCCTCCTGGAGCTCCCACCAGATCATCTGGTCCTCCCCAAAGGGCCAAAGTTTGGGTTGGTTCCCAAAATTTGGCACATTGTTGCTGGAATTTTCTGGTTTGCCACCAGCCGGAGCCGAGCTGTGTTTGTGCTGCTGCTGGGGAGGCACAGGCAGGTCTGTGCAAAGCTCCCAAATCACCTGGGGAGACAACGGGGAGCTCAGAGTTTTCCTGCTCAGCAAAAAGCTTCCCCGGGCCAGGTTTTCTACTGTGCATCTGATCCTGGTCCAGGTTGGGATGAGCTGGTGTCGGTCTGGAGCAGAAGGGAAAAAAGGGAGGTGTGGGAGTTCAGTGCTCTGAGCTGCTTTAATTTCCCTGCCTGCTGATTTTGGTGCTTTAGGAACTCCCCTTGCCGTGGCTGAGGAGGGCAGGAATGGCTGGGGGTGGTGTCCAGGGGGTTGGGATTTCCTCTCACTGCTGGAGGAGACAATCCAGGAGCTCATTCCCAAACCCTGAGCTGCTCAGAAATCTGGGAGGGGAGGATTCAGGATCCTGGGATTTGGGGAGCCCACACCTGGCAGGGTGTCACCCTGATCTTTTTCAGCCTTCTAATGTTTGCATTTTTGTAGTGAAGCTCCTCACAGATTTTCATGTCAACAAAGCGATTGTTTTCATTCCTCTCTTGAGGAGGGACAATTGATAAACTTCTGGTTTGACCAGAGTGATTGAGGAGGTGGCAAGCTCATCCTCCAGTCCATGATCATTGTCCAAAATCTATATAAACCGAGGAAAAAAATAAATTCCCTTGAAAAAATAATAAAAATAAAATAAAATAAATTTCCTTTTTTTTGCCCTGATGACTTGATGGTGTACGTGTCATTCATTTTGTGTCCTATAGTGACAGCAGGGTGAGCAGACACCCAGGGAAATCCTGGACTGAGTGATTCCTTTGGTGCCATAATCCAAGATTATTTGGAATCACAGGATTAGGGAATGATTTGGGTAGAAAGGGACCTTAAAGATCATCAAATTCCAACCCCATGGGGCAAGGGAGGGGATTTGCATCCCAGGGGCTCTGCTGGGGCTTTCACCACCCCGCTTCTGAGTCCAAATTCTTGGGATACTTCACGGTCTGAACACGTGGAGGGGAGAGAGGAAGGATCTCCGTGGGGGTGTGGAACAGCCTCTGCTCCACAGAGGCAGCTGGAGCCTGTGGGAAGGCCCAGCTGGGAATACCGGGAGATTTTGGGGCAGGAGGGAGGCTGGACAGTGTCAATCCCAGGATATTGGGATATTTTGGAGCAGGAGGGAGGATGGACAGTGTCAATCCCAGGATATTGGGATATTTTGGAGCAGGAGGGAGGATGGACAGTGTCAATCCCAGGATATTGGGATATTTTGGAGCAGGAGAGTGGATGAACACTGTCAATCCTGGGATACTGGGGGATATTTTGGAGCAGGAGGGAGGATGGACAATGTCAATCCCAGGATATTGAGATATTTTAGAGCAGAAGAGAGGATGGACAGTGTCAATGCCGGGATATTCTGGAGCAGAAGGAAGGCTGGACGGCGTCAATCCTGGGATAATTTGGAGCAGGAGGGAGGATGGACAGTGTCAATCCCAGGATACTGGGATAGTTAAGAGCAGGATGGTGTCGATACTGGGATATTTTGGAGCAGAAGGAAGGCTGGACAGTGTCAATGCCGGGATATTCTGGAGCAGAAGGAAGGCTGGACAGTGTCAATCCCGTGATATTCTGGAGCAGAAGGAAGGATGGACAGTGTCAATCCCGGGATATTCTGGGGCAGAAGGAAGGCTGGACAGTGTCAATCCCGGGATATTCTGGAGCAGAAGGAAGGATGGACAGTGTCAATCCCGGGATATTCTGGGGCAGAAGGAAGGATGGACGGTGTCAATCCCGGGATATTCTGGAGCAGAAGGAAGGCTGGACAGTGTCAATCCCGGGATATTCTGGGGCAGAAGGAAGGCTGGACGGTGTCAGTCCCAGTCTCCACCCTGCGGGCGCTCAGCAGAGGTGCCTGCAGGGCTCTGCAGGTGTTGCCCTGGAGGATTTCACCTCCAGCTCCTCCTGGAGAAGGAGCACGGTGTGATTCTCCTGCCAGCCCTGCAGTCACCCTGTCACCCATGAAATCTGGGCCTGGAGGGGTTTTCACTGCGGGGATTTGCCCGGGAGTGCCGCTGGCACTGTCCCCACTGTGCCTCTGCCCGGCCCTGCCCCGGGGCCGCTGTGCCTCTCACCTCCGCCCGCTGAAAGGCCCTGTCAGCACAGGGATCTCTCCCTCCGTGTGCCTCAGGCTCCAGATTTTCCAGTTCCACTGCGAGCCTGGAGCTGGGGGAAGGTATCTCGGCAGGTTCAGAGGCAGAGGGAGGGATTTCCTGCAGCTCTTCCCAAATGAATCCTGAGGAACCGTTCCCTGAGTGGGCTGGGAGCATCCCTCGACCTTTCCTGGATCTGCAGGGGTTTGGCCTCCTGTCCTTTCAGGTTTTGATGTGTGTGATATTGATTATCCATCCAGGTGACTCTCATCCCACCAGGCCAAGGATTCATGGCCAAAACTCATCGTGGTGCCAGGTTCTTCCATCAGACAGCCAAAATCAGGGACTGTTGGGATGAGAGATCCCAAAATTAGGATGAGAGATCCCAAAACCAGGATGAGAGAGCCCAAAATTGGGATAAGATATTCTAAAATTGGGATGAGAGATCCCAAAACTGGGACGAGTGATGCCAAAACTGGGATGAGTGATCCCAAAATTGGGATAAGAGATTCCAAGCTCCTTCACTCTCCTTGTGTGGGACCTGCCTGCCCAAGGCCTCGAGTGCTGGGTGACCAAACCCACAAAGGAATTGGGGTCTGGGGTGGGCAGGGGGTGGGAATTCAGGTGGTGGAAGTGGGTTTTCCCCAGTGGAGAGGGCTGGGACACTCTGGTGTGGCCCAGGGTGTGGCATTAGAGGTGACACCACTGCTCTGGGAAAACTGAGCCTCAGAGGAGCAGGGACTGTCCCCTGGATGTGCCATCAGAGGTGCCAGCAGTGATGTTCAGGCCTTTGATGGCACTGACACAGAAGGTGCTGATGCCAGCAAGTGCCTTCAAACATTTATTTAAGGGAAAGGGTTGGATTTTGTTGGTTTTTTTTTTTCCTTCTCTGGTCTCGATTTAATCTGATTTTGGTTTTGTAGAGGGGTCTGCAGCATTGTGGGGCCTCTGGTTCTGGAGTGTGATCTGTCCTCTCCTGGGACCTGAGGGATGGGGATGGTGCAGGAAACGAATTGGAGATTTAATTTTTCTTTTTACAGAATCAGAGAAAGGCTTTGGTGGGAAGGGACCTTAGAGATGATCCAGTTCCAGCCCTGAGCACTGTCCTGGTGTTGCTGCCCCACAGCGCCAGAATTTTTTTAATGGTGGACTTTTAACAGTGTGATTTATCAGTGCTCACTGCTGCGGGAGGGGGGACTGAGTGAGAGAGGGAGCCCCAGGAGCTGGAGCTGGGCTCAGGCCCAGGGGGGTGTGCAGAGCAGGACCAGCAGCTCTCCCTCCCTTCCATCCCTTCCACCCCTTCCATCCCTCCCATCCCTTCCACCCCTCCCATCCCTTCCATCCCTTCCATCCCTCCCTCCCTTCCATCCCTTCCACCCCTCCCATCCCTTCCATCCCTTCCACCCCTCCCATCCCTTCCATCCCTTCCATCCCTCCCATCCCTTCCATCCCTTCCATCCCTTCCATCCCTTCCATCTCTTCCATCCCTTCCACCCCTTCCATCCCTTCCATCCCTTCCATCCCTTCCATCTCTTCCATCCCTTCCATCTCTTCCATCCCTTCCACCCCTCCCATCCCTTCCATCCCTTCCACCCCTCCCATCCCTTCCATCCCTCTCATCCCTTCCATCCCTTCCATCCCTCTCATCCCTTCCATCCCTTCCATCCCTTCCATCCCTCTCATCCCTTCCATCCCTTCCATCCCTTCCATCCCTTCCATCCCTTCCATCCCTTCCATCTCTTCCATCTCTTCCCACCCTCCCATCCCTTTCATCCTTCCATCCCTTCCACCCCTTCCACCCCTTCCATCCTTTCATCCTCCCACCTCTTCCATCTCTCCCATCCCTTCCAGCTTTTCCATCCCTCCCATTCCTTCCAGTCTTTCCATCCCTCCCATCCCTTCCAACCCTTCCATTCCTTCCAACTCTTCCATCCCATCCAATCCCTCCATCCCTTCCATCCCTTCCAACCCTTCCAACTCATCCAACTCATCCATCCCTTCCAACCCTTCCATCCCTTCCCTGTCAGGGTTGGATTTTTCCCCCCAGCTCTCACCTCTCCTGGGAAGTGAAGCACCTTCCCTTTCCACTCCTTGTTTGCACTTTCATGTGCTCTTTTCCCTTTGCCAGACCCTTGCCTTTCCCCAGCTCCACAAGCCCCACCTGACAGAATCACGGAATGTCCCACAAGGATGGAGCCCAACCCTGACCCAACAATCCCACCCCGTGCAGGACCCACTGAGGTTTGGGGCTCCCTGGGGACCCTGCCCACCTTCTGGGTGTCCAATCTCCCCCTGCCATCCCACCCCAACCTCCCGTCACGGGCAGCACAGGGGACATCAACTCTGCCCTTCCTCTTCCCGAGCCCAAAAAACTCTGTGAACGAGGACACGGGATGGGGGGAAAGAGGCGGAAAAACTCTCTCTGCTGCTATTCCAGCGGGGGGGAAAAAAAGAGGAAAAAATGAGGAAAAAATCCTCTTTTTGGGGGCCGGGACATCCCGCTGGAAGCGGGGGCTGGGCTGAGCTGGGCTGGGCTGGGGGGGCCGCTCCGCCCGGCCCTGATTTGCTGCTCCGTTTCGAGATTGACAAACTCCTGCCTCTGTTTTAGAGAAAGGGGGAAGAGAAAAAAAAAAAAAAAAAAAAAAAAAAAAAAAAAAAAAAAAAGGGCGGTGAGCGAGAGAGAGAGGAGAGAGAGAGAGAGAGAGAGAAGGGAAAAACTTTTTTTTTTTTTTTTTTTTTCCGGCAGGCCGGCAGCGAGGCAGGGCCGGAGCGGAGCGCGGCGGAGCCCCCGCACCCTCCGCCCGCCCCATGGCTTTATAAAGCGGCGCTCCGCTCCCCGGGGGGGGCTGCCGGGGGGTGCCCAGCGCTGCTCTGCGCTCCCGGACACACCGCTTGGACTGGGGGGGCGGTGTCTGCGGGGGGGTTTATCACCGGCATCTTTTTTATTTTTCATTTTTCGAGCTGTCCCGAGCCGCTGCCCCGTTGTTTTTGGGGGGAGCATGGATACGCACACGCGGTGGAAAAGGCGCACTTGGATACGGAGCCGCTCGGTGCCCGCGGCGCTGCTGCTCCTGGGTGCCCTGTCCCTCGGCCGGGCAGGTAAGGGGGGTCCCCCAACATCCCCCCAAAAAACCGCCTGGGAAATGTTGTGGGGTGGTGGAAGGGAGTGGGAGAAATGGGGGGTTTTGGTACGGGGCAAAAAAAAAAAAAAATAATAATCAAACAAAACTTTTGGATTTCCTTCCGTGCATTCCAGAAAAAAAAAAAAAAAAAAAAAAAAAAAATAGAGAGGGGAAAAAAGGAAAAGCGAAAAGGAAAAAAAAACTTACCCAACAAAACCCACCCAACCTCCTTTAGCTGCCCGAGTCTCTGAATGCCATTTGTCAGGGGGCCCGTAAAAGGGGAAAAAACTTAAAACAATTCTTTATTCGCCTTTCTCGGAGCGAGAGCTGCCTCTTTGCCGGGCTTTGCTTTATTTTATTTTATTTTATTTTTTTTCCGGAGTTAAAGTCGGGGATGAGTTTCTGGCGGCTCTGGTTCTTTCTCTCTGCCCGTGGATCTATATGTGAATGTATATTTAGTCCCCTGGAAACCTCCGGGCTTGCGTAGTTCCTCCTCCTTGAGGAGCAGAAAGTTTTCTTTTCTTTTTTTCTTTTTTGTCCCGCAGGAATCCGCTCTCCCCGAGCACATCAAAGCTCGGGACACAAAAGCTGCTCGGGGGGACCCCAAAGCTCTTTTCCCCTTTTCCCAGCAGAAAGTTTCTCCCTGAACCCGGCTCTGAGTGCAGCTCTGCCCCTCCAGATGTGCAGCAGCTCACAAAACCACTGGAATGTCATTTTTTTTTTCCTCCCTCCTCCTAATGGTGCAGAAAAACACATTTCTGTTTCCCTTTTGGGGTCGTGCTGTTTGTTCCTATAGCTCCCCTTCCCCAATTCCTGCTTTCCCCGGCCGGGATGGGAACTGGCGGAGGGGAGGGGGATTTTTGTGGGGCTGCGGGAGAAGTTTCCCGGCTGTTTGCGGAGCCTTTTCCCGGTTCGGAGCTCTGCCCGTGTTGGGTTTCAGGCGCCCGGGAGGGATTTGTTGGTTTTGAAACCCGAAAAGTTAAACTCCAGTTGCTTCAGGGTAAACTTGAGAAGTGCCTTGAAGAGCTGGGTTTATCCAGGATTCCACTTCCCTGCCGGAATTTTATATTTCTGGGGTGATTTTTGGCCCTGGCAGTGGAGTGCGGGGCTGGTTTGAGTCTTAGCAATGGAGTTCTCTGTGTAAAGCGAATTATTCTCATTTCTGGGCTCTCCTGTGTCTATCAGTGGGGACTGTGAGTTATTCCCATTTCTGGGCTCTCCTGTGTATATCAGCAGGGATTATGAATTATTTTAATTTCTGGGTTCTCCTGTGTCTATCAGTGGGGACTGTGAGTTATTCTCATTTCTGGGCTCTCCTGTGTATATCAGCAGGGATTGTGAGTTATTCCCATTTCTGGGCTCTCCTGTGTCTATCAGTGGGGACTGTGAGTTATTCTCATTTCTGGGCTGTCCTGTGTATATCAGCAGGGATTGTGAGTTATTTCCATTTCTGGGCTCTCCAAGTGACCTTAAGGAAGGCGAGGTGGGCGTTGGAGGAATGCTGCCATTGAGGCTGAGCAGGGTGGACAAACTCAATGAATAAACCGTCCCGAACGTCCCTGCAGGGGAATGGGAGATCCCAGAGTTGGTCCTGCGGAGGAATTGGGATGTTTGGAGCCAGTTTTCCAGCTGGCAGAGCGCTGGAATGGCACCAGCTCCTCTTGTACTTTGTATCAGCTGAAAATTGAATTATCACCAGACCGCTCTGTTTCAAAGAAAAAAAATAACACTCAATTTTTTCCTTTCCCTTCTGCCCGTGCTGAGCTTCCAGAGCATCCTCAGGCCCTTCCCTGTGTGTGTTCATCCCTCAGACAGCTCCAAAACGCTTTTAAAAGTTACTTTAAGAGACTTTGGGATCCGTTTTTGGGAGCAGAGGATGGCTGGGAGCTTTTGTGGGGCCACAGTTCGGGCTCTGAGCAATGACTCTTGTGGTGAAAGGCTTTGAGTTTCCCTAATGAGCCGCCTAATAGGACATCAAATCATTTGGGTGAGGGAGGAGCCAGATTGGGGCTGCTGATGGCATTGACTAATGGTCTCGGTGGCTTTTTTTTAATTTTTTAAATTTAATTTTTTTCCACATTGTCTTTGGGTTTTATTTCAGCTCAGAGAGAAGGGTTTAGTTTTTAGGGTGGTTGGTTTTTCTCTGTGTGGAGAGGTGAAATTTCCCTGTAATCTGTGGGGTGGCACCCGGCCCGGAGGATTTCCAGCAAATAACAGGGGGATAACAATGTCAAATAACGGGAATAACAATGTCAAATAACGGGAATAACAATGTCAAATAACAGGGGGATAACTATGTCAAATAACAGGGAATATCAATGTCAGAGCTGCCTCCCACCATTGCCCATCCAGCTCAGATTTTCCCATTTTTTGCACCAGATGATGTCACCCCAAAAATCCAACCCACAGACAAAGCTGGAACCCGGCTCTGCTCTTACAAATCCCCGTAAAAACCCAATCGGGTTTCTGGGTGAAACTTTTTTGGACGCAGCAGTTTCCTTTGGTGGCAAAGAGGAATGAGGAGCTGAGCTAAAATAAAACCACTGGAAATTATGCAGTATCCTGTTACCAGCTGTTCTCCCCTTGGCTCTTCCTCAATCACCTAAACGAGATTAAAAAAAAAAAAAAAAAAAAAAAAACAAAAAAAAAAAAAAAAAAAAAAAAAAAAAAAAAACAAAAAAAAAAAAAAAAACAACCCACATCAACCCAAAAAATCTTTATTCAGCCAGTTTAAAAGTTAAATTTATTTTTAAAAATACTTTGCCAATCAAAAGTGTCGATATTGTTTTTTTACGAGAAGAAATGTGACTTTAGAAGGCTGGAATGGATGGATGGCAGGTCTGATTTCCCCTGTACAAGCTGATTTTGCTGTCAGTGCAGTGCCAGGCTGCAGTGAGAATCTGGAATTAAAGGCGCCCAGCTGTGGGACATGGCCTGGCCAGGGGACAGCAGAGCTCTGCTCTTGTTCCTCCAGGGGCAGGAGTAAAAAACTCTGTGCTGAGCATTCCCTGACCTCAGGGAATTTCAACATTTCAAATCCCATTTTCTATTTCAAATCCCATTTCATCCTTCTGGGGTAACTCTAAGGCAGAACCTGCTGAGGAGTCGCTGATTTTTGGTGTGACAGCAGTGAGGACTCACCTGGCTCTGACCAAAACATCCTTTTAATGGCAAGTTTCAATAAAAAAAAAAAGCTGCCTTGGCGTTGTTTCTAGTGCTTATTGTGTGCCCTAGGAGAAATCAGGAGGGGCTGGAGAGGGGTTGTGAATCCTTATTTGAAATGGGAGCTGTCCCTGCCCTTTGGGATTTGGAATTGGATTTTTCAGGTTGGTTCCTTTTTGGAGCAGACAGCTGATCAGAGGTGTCTGTGGTGAGCTGAGGGCAGCACTGCAGGGCTTGGCTGGGAATTGAGAGGGGACTCAGAGCTCTGGGTGCTGCAGGTGTGGGTGTGACACATCCCTGAGTGCCCTGGGGACCTCGTTCCTGTCCCTTGTCCCTGTGTGCTCTGCTCAGCACAGACCCCCCGAGGCTGGGAAATCACCCAGGACCACTGAGCTCAACCTCTGAACACCCTCCTGTCAATGACACAACAACTTTAGTTCTGAAGGAGAGTTTTTATCTTTCTCAGGCTGTCCCAGAGGCCCTGAGTGGCATGGAGATGTCCCCATAGAGTGGCACAGAGATGTGTCCCCAGAGAATGGCACAGAGGTGTCCCCATAGAGTGGCATAGAGATGTCCCCAGCGAGATGTGGCACAGAGATGTGTCCCCATAGAGTGGCACAGAGATGTCCCCTGGCAGTGCCTGGCTGCTGTTCCTCTCCCCTGGAGCTGTGCTCAGCTCCTGCTGCTGTCTGTCTATCCCAGTCCCCCTGTCCCCAGGGCACTGTTTTGGGGTGGATTTGGTTTCTGAGATGAGGCAGAGGAGCAGGAGGAGCTGCTGTGGATCGTGCCCAGTGTGAAATGCCCTTTAGAGATGTTTTTGAGTTTTGTCTGGACTTCAGGAAAAAAAATCTGGGAGCGCTTTCCAGGAAACTGCTCTTCACTCCAAAGAGTTTATGTGCTGGGGAGTTAAAATTGGCCTTTAATTCTCTCAGTAATCCCTTTTTGTCTCGTGTGCTGGTTCCTGGAGCTGCTGGATGTTGATGCTGGGGGTGTCGTTCCCCAAAGTGGGGGTGGGGGGATGGCAGAGGGGTGGAAATCTGCCCTTGGGACAAGTGCAGGGAGCAGAGAGCTGGGAATGCTTTCACAGAAATTCCAGGGCTTTCTGGCCCTGCCCAGCCTGGCCTTGGACACTTCCAGGGATCCAGGGGCAGCCACAGCAAATCTGGGCACCCTGTGCCAGGGCCTGACACCCTCCCAGCCAAAACCCTTCCCAAAATCCCCTCTACACCCACTTTGTGTCAGTTTAAAGCCTTTCCCCCTCATCCAGAGCTCCTCACAAGTTTTGCTGTCAACCCTTGAAGGGGCTCCGAGGCCTTTCCAGCCTCTTTGGGAAGAGCAGCTCCTTTTAACATTCCATTTGAGAATTCACTTTAACAGTGAGCAGCCCCTGGGACAGGGGAAATCGGGATTCCAGGATAAATCTGGGATTTCATCCCCTCTCACCCCCTCTCCCTTTGCCTGCTGACTTTAGCTGGGGTTTGGATGCTCAGGATGCAACTTTTGTTGTATGAAATGGAGCATTTGGCAGAGAAAGGTAGAAAATATTGCTTGTGTCCTGTGCAAAACGTGGTTGTCAGCTTGTAACACCCAGACTTGGGAAATGGTTAAAGTGAGTAAAGAATTCTCTGGGAAACAAACCAGGAATAAATCCCCAAACACACCTGAGGTGGTTTTAATGCGGGGGAAGAATTCTTCCCCCTCTGCTTTTATCCAGCACATATTTAGGACTCTGCTGTGGGTCTCCGGTGTCCAGGATATTTTTGGGAATGTTGAGGCCTTGCGCTGGTGGAGTTGGGTCAGGTTTGATCTGCAGGATTTGCCCCACAGGAAAATCAGTGTCAGGGAGTTGGGCACACCTGAGTTTCTGGAGCTCAGGATGATCTTCCCCTGTAAATTCCTGGATTTCAGCCTCTGGTTAGGGTGGGATGTGTCCATTCTCCTGGATGTAAGGCAAGCTTGGTTGATATAAGCAGCACTGGTGTGGTGTGGGAGGTGCTGTTCCCAAAAAAAGGGATTTCCCCTTGGATCAGCAGCCTGAGGGGGCTGATGCCATCAAAGGCATCCCTTTCCCCCCTTTTTCCCCCCTTTTTCCCCCCTTTTTTCCCCCCTTTCCCCCCCCCTTTTCCCCCCTTTTTCCCCCTTTTTTCCCCTTTTCTTCCCTTTTCTTCCCTTTTCTTCCCTTTTCTTCCCTTTTCTTCCCTTTTCCCTTTCTCCCTTTTTCCCCTTTTCCCTTTTTCCCCTGTCCCTTTTCCCTTCTCCCTTTTCCCTCCCCTGAATTCCCTTTCCTTTTCCCTCCTCTCTTCCTCCTTCAGAGAAGTTTCTTCCCTTCCATCCTGGCCTCTCTTTATATCAAATATTTTACTCTCCCTACTAAACCTGATGTGACAGAGACTGAATTTTCAGGCCTTCAAAACACAATAAAAACCTTTGTGTGAAACAAAGCAACACCGAGGACGGGGAGAACGAGCAAAAACCAGGGGAACAAAAATAATAATATTTTAAAAAAATAAAGGCTGAGACATGAAAGAATGGAAACATTTTGTTGAAATCTAATGTTATATGGAAAAAATTGGGTTGGCAACGTGGTCTAATTAACCACTGGTTACTGCTGGCAAGTCCCAAGGCTCTTGAAATTCAGCCTAGCACTGACTGAGGCATCCAAATGATGTCGTGGTTTCTCTGTGGACGTGTCTGGAAAATCTGTGGAACTAAAATAAATAAATGAGGGAACTACACAAAAGGCATTTTTGAGGTCAGTTGCTCCAAGTCTGGGCTCTTTTTATTTTTTTTTTTTTTCTCTTTCCAGAAGCCAGGAGGATTCTTAACATCATCTGGAAGCTTTCACAATGATGAGATGTCATTTTTATTTTTTTTTTTAAAGGAGGAAAGTTGTGTGAATGTATTTACAGCAGAGTTTTTTCTTTGAGTTTGTGTAATGAGCCTGAGAGAAAAAAGGAGAGTTTGGGGATTGAGTGAGTGGAAAAGCTGCATCAGGGCTGGTTCTAAACTCTGCTGTGGGTTTTTTCTCCCATTCCTCAGGCAAATCCTTGGGTTTCCCGTGTCCTGGGGGCTGATCCTGCATCCCTGTGGGGCTGCTTGAACATGATTTTATTGCTGAAGTGCCAATAAAATCTGAGTTTTCAAGCAGCTCCAGGAGCCTCTGTCCATCCCTGTGCCTCAGCTTGTGTTGGTGATTGATTCTTTCTACTTTAAAAAGGCTTTTCCTCCTTGGGATATTTTTATTCCAGCAAATCCAGGAGGTGATTTGGATTTTTTTCTTTAGATTTGGGGCAGGTTTTTTACAGATTGTACCAAGATCACTGTGCTGTTCTGTTGGCTGCTCTCAGTTCCCTTTGAATTACATCTAGAAAGGAAATTTGTAGCAGAGGATCCCCTGGGCAGCCACAAAAATCCTTCAGTTTACTGGGGAAAAAGCCCTTTTTGGGGTGCAGGTGGAAGTGGGGTGTGCTGGATGGTGATGAACTGGAGCTCATCTTTAATAATGTGTTTGTGGGGTTTTTTTTACTTTAAAAATGCTTTTCTTCCTCGGGATATTTTTATTCCTCTTGGGCATCACCCAGTGCCCCTCACCCAGCAAGTCCAGGAGGTAATTTGGATTTTTTCTTTAAGTTTGGGACAGGTTTTTTGCAGATTGTACCAAGAGCACTGTGCTGTTCTATTGGCTGCTCTCAGAATCCTTTGATTTGACCTGTAAAGGGAATTTGGAGCTGTTTCCCTAGAGAGGGATGGGATTGATGTTTGGGGGCCTCTTCTTCTCCTTCAGCTTGATGAACACTGGAATTATCTTACCTTAGATTTATATTACATACATTTATTATTACATTTACTTATTATCCACATTATTAATACATATTTACCTAAATCTCCCTGCCAGCTGTGCCATCCCTGCCTGGATCCAGCTGTGCATCTGCAGCCAGGGAATTCTTTCAGAAGAAACAAACCCAAAAGTGTTTAAAAGTGTTTCCTGGGCTCAGCTTTCCACCAAACTCCTCCAAGGCCTTTTTTTTTTTTTTTTTTTTTTTTTTTTTTTTTTTTTTTTTTTTTTTTTTTTTAATTTTATTTTCCCTTTTCATTTTGCTCCATCTTGCAAAGGAGGGGAGTTTGCAGCTCTGAGGGAGGAGCTGACTGGTAAAGGAGAGGTCACTGAGGGGTCTTCTGGAGCCCTGCTCGTCACTGTCAGATTTAGGGAGCAGATTTTGTGCTCCTTGTGCCTGTCAGCTGGAGCTGCTGCTTCCCAGTGAGGAAATTCAGGAAGGAGCCACGCTCTGCCTGAGCTCATGAGCCTGGCTGGCCTCTCCTCCTCCTCTGCTTTTCCTCCCTCCACCCCTTTTTTTTTTTTTTTTTTTTTTTTGTTTCCAAGACAATGCTGGAGTAAGAATTCGCTGCAGCCGAATTCCTGGAGATGACACTGCCAGTTTCCCAGGATCTCTCATCCTCCTGCAGCGTTTTACACAGCGATTTTTTTTTTTTTTTTTTTTTTTTTTTTTTTTTTTTTTTTTTGTGCAACTCATTCAACTCTCCAACATGAATTAAGCAGCGAGTCTGTGGGATTTTGATTTTATTTTATTTTTCCATGAGGAATGAGATACCTACTCTGGGCGCTCTTGTGTGCTGCAGTTCAGCAGCTGAATAATGCCAGCATTGTTTGGGTGCCCTTATTTCCAGCTTGCACCATTAAAAGTGAATGGAAAGGTCAAGGAGATGAGTCACAGTGAACACAAGTGTCATTCTGCTCAGGAGAAACGGGGAGGGAGGAAAAAGCAGCTCCCGAGTGAGGTGTTTCAGCTGGAGCCTCGCTGGACTCTCTGAGAGGAGATTTTGGCTCTGCTGGAGTTTTCAAACACCCAAAAACAGCAGCGAGGGGCTGGGGCTGGGCTTTGGCTGCTGGGAAAACCCAGGGGATGCTCTGGAGGGTTTGGGCTCCCAAAGGAAAGAGCTGCACTGGGGAGGGCTGGCAGCTCCTGTGCCCCCGCACAGCCACTGGCACCCAGAGGGAAACAGCTCCTCCAGATCCAGGTGGAAATTCCTCCAAATCCAGGTGGAAATTCCTCATGCTCAGCCAGAATTGCCTTTAGATTTCAGAGCCAGGGTGGGGTGAAGGTGCTCTTGGAGAGGGACGTTGTCACTATAGGACACAAAATAAATTACATGCATGCAGTCCAGTCATCAGGGCAAAAAGAGGAAAGTTTATTTTTCTACTTGGGTTTATATAGATTTTGGACAATGACCATGGATTGGACAATGAGGTTGACACCTCTCCCACCACACTGGTCAAACTAGGAGTCCATCAATTGTCCCTCCTCCAGTGAGGAATGTAAACATCATTTCGTTTACCTGAAAATCTGTAGTGAGAAACTCCATTACAGAAATGCAAACATTGGAAGGCTGAAAAAGATCAGGGCAACAGGACTTGGGATAAGTCCCAGGGAAAGGATGAGGGGAAGGGTTTAAACGGCCAGAGGGCAGGACTGGATGGGATAATGGGAAGGAATTGTTCCCTGTGAGGATGTTGAGGCTCTGCCATAGATGCCCAGAGAAGCTGTGGCTGCCCCTGGATCCCTGGAAGTGTCCCAGGCCAGGCTGGAGTGACCTGGGATAGTGGAAGGTGCCCCTGGATGAGCTTTAAGGTCCCTCCCAACCCAAACCATTGTGTGATCCCATGGTTACCCCTGGAATTCTTGTGGGATTTTGAGTGCTGGGGTGCCCATCTCTCCCTGCAGCAGAAACAATCACAGAGTGACCAGGTTGGAGGAGACCTCCAGGATCATCCAGTCCAGCCCAGCCCTGACACCTCAACTAAACCACAGCACCAAGTGCCACATCCAATTTTTTTAAACACACCCAGGGATGGTGACTCCATCTCCTCCCCAGGCTGACATTCCAGTACTTTATCACCCTTCATGTAAAAAACCTTTTCCTGATATCCAACCTGTATTTCCCTTGCCTCAGCTTGAGGCTGTGTCCTCTTGTTCTGTCAGTGCTGCCTGGAGAAAGAGACCAACCCCAGCTGAGCACAGGCACCTTCCAGGGAGTTGTGGAGAGTGATAAAGTCACCTCTGAGTCTCCTTTTC
This sequence comes from Zosterops lateralis, assembly GCF_965231275.1. Lineage (NCBI taxonomy): Eukaryota > Metazoa > Chordata > Aves > Passeriformes > Zosteropidae > Zosterops > Zosterops lateralis. Next base: position 9,207,884 of record NC_139780.1, on the reverse strand, counting down.
TCCAGGATAAACAACAGCACCCCAGGGAAGGGCTGGAGCTGTGACTCCCTGGATCTGGGGGCACCTGGAGCTCCTTGCCCTGCCCAGCCCTTTGCAAATGTCCATTTGTCAATGAAGCTTTTGGGATTTCCTGCCCAAACCCCGACCCAAGAAGCCCCAGGCAGAGCCCTGGGAAGGGGAATGGGGCTGGTGGACTGGAGGTGTGGAAGGGTGAGGGGCTGGGGGGCTGTGCCAAGGAAGTAGGATGGGCTGGGGCAGAGATTTTCCCTTTAATTGCTTTAAATTAATTAAATTTAATTTATTATTTAAAAATAACATTAAATAATAATAATAAAATAATTAATTTAAATTCCCTTTAATTGCTGCTTGAACTGCACTGGAGCAGCAGCAGTGTCCAGGGCACAGAAGGAGTTCAGGGCTTGTTAAAGGGGGGGTTTTTTTAATAGGGTGGAGTTTAAATCCTGGGCTTCTTTACCTGTGGGTTTCCTTTTTTGCACCTTCTTCTGGGTTTATCAGTTTGGCTGATTGTTTTTCCCTGTCCTGGCAAGGAAACAGCCCCAGTGCATTTGGGATCGTGGTGTGCTGCCACAGACTCCCCTGCACTCCTCCTTTGGGGTTTTGGCAGCATTTGAGCCCTGAAAGTACAGAGGAATATTGAAAATTTTGACTTCTGGCCATTGGATTTTTCAGTTCTGAAGTCACTCAGCTGGTGTCAAATAGATATTCCTCCGAAAAAGAGCGAAAAGCTTCAGAATCCTGATTTATTCTGCACATTCACCTCCAGCAGGGACCCAGAGCCAGCCCTTTTTCTCTGTGTCCCTCTAATGGGGGTTAATTTCCATAAATGACTTGGCAAATGGATTTGCCAGTTCGGCTTTGATCCGAGGTGGCCAAAAAATTCCACCGGAATTCCAGTGGCTGTGGAATTCCTGGGAGCTGGGACTGGTTTGCTGGTGATGCAACAGGACCCTGGAATGGTTTGGGCTGGGAGGGCAAGGGGTGTGGGGCTCACCCAGGGCTGGAGCTGATTTTGGGGAGGTCATGGGGTGAAACATTGGGATTGTGACCTTTGTGTTGGTATTCCATGGGAATTTAGGATTTCTGCAGAGGAATGAGGGGTGGGAAATGGTGGGAGCAGACTTGACTGAGGCTGGAGCTGATTTTGGGGTGCTTGGCCTGGTCGTGGTGTGAAATATTTGTGTTATAACCTTTGTGTTGGTATTCCATGGAAATTCAGGATTTCTGCAGAGGAATGAGGGGTGGGAATGGTGGAAGCAGGGCTGAGCAAGGACTGGAGCTGATTTGGGGAGTTGTGCCTGGTTTTGGGTTGAAATATTGGGATTATCACCCTTGTGCTGGTATTCCATGGAAATCTGGGATTTCTGCAGAGGGATGAGATGGTGGGAGCAGAGCTGACTGAAGCTGGAGCTGGTTTGGGGGGCTGTGCCTGGTTTGGGGGTGAAACACTGGAATGGTTTGGGCTGGGAGGGCGAGGGGTGTGGTGCTCACCCAGGGCTGGAGCTGATTTTGGGGAGGTCATGGGGTGAAACATTGGGATTGTGACCTTTGTGTTGGTATTCCATGGAAATTTGGGATTTCTGCAGAGGAATGAGGGGTGGGAAATGGTGGGAGCAGAGCTGACCAAGGGCTGGAGCTGATTTTGGGGAGTTGTGCCTGGCTGTGGGGTGAAACATTGGGAATATAACCTTTGTACTGGTATTCTATGGAAATTTGAGATTGCTGCAGGGGAATGAGGGGTGGGAGCAGAGCTGACTGAAGCTGGAGCTGATTTTGGGGGGCTGTGCCTGGTTTGGGGTGAAATATTGGGATTGTGACCTTTGTGCTGGTGTTCCACAGGAATTTAGGATTTCTGCAGAGGGACGAGATGGTGGGAGCAGAGCTGGGCTGTGATTTCCATGGGAGAAGCCTCGAATCAGGGCACAAACCTCCCTGGAAATGCCCCTTGGAGGGTTTTCCCTGGAAAATACTGAGGCTGTGCACGCCCCAAAGGCAGGATCTGCTGCCTGGGCACCACTCGGGGCAAAGCTGGGGATTCCTTGAAGGATCAGAGCTGCTCTCCCCAGGTTCCAGATGCTCATCCAGATGTTTTCCCCATTCCCTCAGTGTGCCCTGATGGGTGTGACAATGATGGGAGGTCCCTGGGAGTCCCCCCGTGGGGTCCAGAGCCCCAAGAGCAGGAGAGGGAAGCGGATTTTTCCCTCTGGCGCTCGGGATCCGATCGGAAAACTGCGAGGAATGTTCTCTCAGCAGGGCTGGCCGGCACCGGGACAGGCACATTATCACGTCCTGTGCACTTGGGGGGGGAGAGAGTCCTCCTCAAATGTTTAAATTAAAACAATCTGGCTTTTCTGCAGCTCTTGGATCCCATCCCTGCTGACCTCAGGAGCTGGGATGGGAGGAGGAGCTGACAGAGCCGAACTCACTCTGGGTTTTGGGGGTTTTTTTGGTTTTTTTTTTCTTCCCTTCAAGCCCTGAATCCCTGCAGGATGCAGAACAGCAAAACAATGAGGGCCGTATCTGCTGTGCAAACACCCATTTTCCCCAGTGCTCTGTAATTAAGGAGCTATATGGGGAGTTTGGGAGGCTGCAGGGAGCAGGGACACGCTCCTCCAGCCACAGACATTCCCCAGGCTGGGGAGGATCAGCCTCTCACCCCTAAAACGGGACAGCAGAGCCAGAATGCCCCAGAGCCTCTGACAGCCATCCCTAAAGGTGCTGGATGTGGCCCTTCGTCCCCAAATTCCAAAGGCAGCCATTGGAAATTCTGCTTGGATTGAGATCTTTTCCCAACTTTGGTGACTCTGAAAGTCATCCCAGGGTCCTGCTCTGACCCTCTGATGTTTTATCCTGGCCCAGAGCCCCGTGGCTGGGCAGAAATGGGAATTTTTTGGCTCCCTGGCTGTGCCTCAGGCACTTGCAGCACTGCCCTGGTCTGTGTGGAGCTGGGGGCGGATCCAGGGCCGGGAGCAGCCTCTGTTGACTTTGGGAATTTGGGCACGGAAGGAGCAGGGCAGCATCACTCCTGAATTACAGAACTCCCCTTCATCCCTTCCTGCTGCTGCTGCTCTTCAATGCCCAAGGGAGTTTTTGGGGAGTTTTCCCAGCATGTTACAGTCCTGGGTGGGATTCAGGGCAGGAAAATGCAATGGGATTTCTTATGGCATTGGGGGTAGCAAAGATTTTTGGTGTGAAATAGGAACCAGAGCCAAACCCAGAACTTGGTTTGGGTGTAGAAATACCCATAAAAAACCACTTTGGCTTCACAATCCCCACCAATAAGCCCCAGGATGCTCTGAGACAGAGCACGAGTTAAAGAGCCAGAAGATGTTCTGCAGGGCATCATCATTCCTGAATTACAGAACTTCCCTTCATCCCTTCCTGCTGCTGCTCTTCAATGCCCAAGGGAGTTTTGAGGAGTTTTTCCAGTATTTTACAGTCCTGGGTGGGATTTCTTATGGCAACGGGGATAGCACCAAACTGATCCAGATTTTTGCTGTGAAATAGGAACCAGAGCCAAACCCAGAGCTCGGTTTGGGTGTAGAAATCCCCATAAAAAAAAGAACAACAACTTTGGCTTCACAATCCCCACCAATAAGCCCTGGGAGGCTCTGAGACAGAGTCAGAGCACGAGTTAAAGAGCCAGAAAATGTTCTGCAGGGCATCATCATTCCTGAATTACAGAACTTCCCTTCATCCCTTCCTGCTGCTGCTCTTCAATGCCCAAGGGAGTTTTGGGGAGTTTTCCCAGCATTTTACAGTCCTGGGTGGGATTCAGGGCAGGAAAATGCAATGGGATTTCTTATGGCAATGGGGATAGCAAAGATTTTTGGTGTGAAATAGAAACCAGAGCCAAACCCAGAACTTGGTTTGGCTGTGGAAATACCCATAAAAAACCACTTTGGGTCCCTCAGTTGAGGAGACTTCAAAATCCGCACCAGTAAACCCTGGAATGCTCTGAGACAAATTCAGAAAATGTTCTGCAGGGCATCATCATTCCTGAATTACAGAACTCGCCTTCATCCCTTTCTGCTGCTGCTCTTCAATGCCCAAAGGAGTTTTTGGGGAGTTTTCCCAGCATGTTACAGTCCTGGGTGGGATTCAGGGCAGGAAAATGCAATGGGATTTCTTATGGCAATGGGGGTAGCAAAGATTTTTGGTGTGAAATAGAAACCAGAGCCAAAGCCAGAGCTTGGTTTGGGTGTAGAAATACCCATTAAAAAATCTTTGGGTCCCTCATTTTGAAGTGGCTTCAAAACCCCCACCAACAAACCCCGGGATGCTGAGCCAGAGTGAGAGCCTGAGTTCAGGATGTTCTGAGGAGCACTGGGAGCCCAGCAGGGTTTCCCTGCCTGCAGCTCCCTCCTCCCAAGGCTTGGCCAGACAAGCCGGGGCCCTCCTTGCCCTGGGGACGCCGATCCCAAATCCTGCACAGCCGCGCTGCTAAAAGGAGCCCCATCCCTGCCAGCCTGCAAATAGCTGAGTCTGCTGCTGCTGCAGAGCTGCCCCCTTTTTGTGGCCTGGGATGAAGCTTTTTATGGCTTAAGCTGAAACATCTGCTTTTGGGGGGAATGAAATGTGCCCCAGTCTTTGCTTCAGGATCCCGGGGTGGGATTTGGGGCTTTGTTGGGGTCAGGATGATGATTTTTTTTCTGGCGGTGGCAAAACGCCCAAATTCAATTTTAGTCAATGAGAAGTCTAAAAATAGAGGTGGAGGGTGAGAGGAGGGAGCTCCTGTGAAAATGAACTTGGTTCTCTGGTGCTGAGTGCCCCAAGAAATTAATTTGGGGGGAATTTTGACATTTTCCTTCCTGTTTTATGGAGCCAGGGATGACAGTGCAGGGAGTGCTGGTGCAGCCAGGCCTGTGCAGTGTCAACTGACACAGGAAAAGGTGGAAAATTCTCCTGGGAAGTCAGGCCTGGTCGGGAATAATCATTGGGATAATCATTCCCTGGTTGGGAATAATCCATTTCACTGGAGGTGAAATAACCTGTAAAGGCTCCCAGGGTGGAGGGAGGGGATGGGAGTGAGGCAGGAGCTGCTTCTGAGCTGAGTTTGACCTGTAAAATCCTGGGGTTTCTATCAAATGATTCAATTCTTTGTGCAGGGCTTGCAGCTGCATCTTTCCTGCATCCGTGTCCTGGTGGGTTTGGGCAGGAGGGGCAGGAAAAGGGCAGAGTCCTTCCCAAGCTCCGACAGTTTGGAGCTGGTGGTGTATTTTCTGGGGTGATTTCTCCCCTCTCCTTGCTCTGGCATCCTCTCTCAGCCTGAAGGGATCACTCTGAGTGACCTCTTTGCATTATAAGGACAACATTTCCTTTCCTGTAGCCGTGGAAAACCTCCTTTCCCTCCTGGGTTAGAAATGAGGGCACAGAAAACTGGACTCAGATCACTTTGAACCCCAGTACCAAACTGTTTATACACTGCTTAATTAGTGATGAGGAGAGCATCAATAAATCTTCCTAAAATCTGGGATAAAATATGCTGATAACTCAATCTTCCTAAAATACACCGAAAATTCAATTTTCCTAAAACACAGGATAAAATATACTGATAACTCAATATTATATAGGATATAATATAGGATAATATAGGATAAAATAAATTGATAACTCTGTCTTCCTCCAGGGAGTTTCCTGGCATTTTGTGCAGCCCCTGGATGAGAGGCAGAGCTGAGAGGATCCCTTAAGAGCCAAAACCCTCCCTTGTGCTTTAATGTGTTTATTTTGCACCCTGCCTTTTGCCTCATTCCATGTCCTTGGAGGGGCTTTCCTGGATAATTCCTCCCAATGATCCCTTGCATTTCTCAGGCACACTCACCCCTTTTTTCTGATGACACCTTGCAGCATGATTTAATAATGCCTCATAATTTAAGAATAATTGCAGAATAATTTAATATTAATAATTCTTGCAGCCTTATTGAGGGAGATCCCCAGTTTGCTGCTCACCTCGAGGAAAGGCCAGCAGAGAATTTGTGCCTCATTCAGGATTCCCCATTCTTAACCTCACATCCCCAATACTCTGTGGGCTGATCTCCTTCCTCAGTGGCCATATTTTCATTATCCCAGCATTATCCCAGCCCTGCCTTGCTTTAGGATCCCCACAGGCAGAACCAGCCCCATCTCCTTGTGCCCTCTATTGTTCCTCCCCATTGTGTGAGTACAGTGATGCCTCTGAGCCACCCCAGCTTCCCATCCCTCTCACAAAGGGCCTCTTTTCTCCTGCTTTTGGGGCCTTTGGGGCTCTTTGCTCCAGGGGAGAAGAGCCCCTCTGCCTTTTTGTAGCTGTCACTTTTCCCTGCTCCTTTAATTAGTCTTGATCCCCATCGTCTTTTGGGTTCCCTTTGACCCTGCTCCTTTTCCTGCAGGGAGGGAATCTTGGAGGAGTTTGGCAGCTCCTTTCCTACCTGGCTCACACAAGTCTTCTCCTTCCTGGGTTAGGTTGGGAGGAATTTCAATTCCAAGGCTCTCCTAAATATTTCCTGTTTGTGGCATTGCACATTTGGAGTTCAGGTTTGGAGGAATTTCAATCCCAAGGCTCAAAATTCTCCCAAATATTTCCTATTCGTGGAGTTGCACATTTTGAGTTCAGGTTGGGAGGAACTTTAATTCCAAGGCTCCAAATTCTCTCAAATATTTCCTTTTGTGGCATTGCACACTTGGAGTTCATGTTGGGAAGAGATTCAATTCCAAGCCTCCAAATTCTCCCAAATATTTCCTATTCATGGAGTTGCACAATTGGAGTTTGGGTTGGGAAGAGCTTTAATCCCAAGGCTCCAAATTCTCCCAATATTTCCTGTTTGTGGCATTGCACATTGGGAGTTCAGGTTAGGGAGAGCTTTATTGCCAGGCTTCAAACTCTCACAATATTTCCTTTTTTTTGGTGTTGCACACTTGGAGTCCAGATTGGGAGGAATGTTAATTCCAAGGCTCCAAATTCTCCCAAATATTTCCTTTTGTGGCGTTGCACACTTGGAGTTCATGTTGGGAAGAGCTTCAATTCCAAGCCTCCAAATTCTTCCAAATGTTTCTTGTTCATGCCATTGCACACTTGTAGTTCAGGCTGGGAGGAGCTTTAACTCCAAGGCCCCAAACTCTCCCAAATATTTTCTTTTCTTTTTTTTTTTTTTTTGGAGTCCAGGTTGTCTTTCCAGCTCTTTGTGTGGCTCCCCAGATTTTTGCCTCCCTGGGTGTGTTGATGCCGCTGTCCCCACTGACAGTAAAATATCCATAAATATTCCTGCTGCTGGCACCTTCCCCCTCCTGGCTGTCTGCTTTTCCAAACACAGGACCTGTCATCTCCTCATGCCTGAGCCCTTTCTCCAGGTGAGGGATCCCTCCCTGTGATGATTTCGGGGGGGATTCCCAGGCAGTGATGATTTCCCCCATCAGGATCTGCTCTCTGGTACAGCTGAGCTGTTTTCCCACCTCATCAATATCTCATCACCCCTGCTCAGAGCCCTGGCACTCTCCCAGGCACAGATTTGGGTGGGAAAACTCTGTTTTCAGTGTCCAGGCTGGGGCAGCATCCCTCAGCCCCTTTACCCTCCATTCCAGGCCGTGCTTGTCCTGTCAGCCACGTTCTCTGGGATAACTCTGCACATCCAGCTCCAACCCCTGCCAGAATTAAACCTTCTCCTCCCTCTGCCTGTGCTGCTGCTTGTGACACTCCTGGGGTGTGTTTTTGGGGCTGGCTGCATTTCCAAAATCATCTTGGAGCCAGCTGCCATAGAACAGGACTATTTAGGGTGGAAAAGAGCTGGAAAAGGCTCCCAATCCCTAAACCATGTCCCAGAGTGTTCTGTCACTCCAGAGCATCCCTGTCAGCACTGGGAAGGGTTTTCTGCTCCTGGTTCCTTTCCCTGGGTGATGTTGTGTTGGTCTGAGTGCCTGGCAGTGTCTGTATCCTGCTGAACCTCGGTGTTTCCCAAAGCCAAACCCCACCCCGAGGTGCTGAAGGAGAAATCCTGGAGGGGAGTTTGGCACAGGCAGCTCTGGGGAGGGCAGGGCAGGGATGGAGGTGGCAGCAGCTTTGTGGGGATTTTTGGGCAGGTTCCTGCCCTTTGTCTGCTCCACAAGCTTGGGCTCGTGGTAAAAACTGTCCCAGGGCTGTGGGGACAGTGGTGGCCATCCCCAGGGAGTGACAGAGGCATTGCTGGGGGCTTAAAGTGAAAATGCTTGAGGAAAAGTGGCAGTGCTTTGGGGGGTGAGAAAACTTCCAGTTCCAGTTATTTTATTTCTTTTAAAATTAGTTACAAATTAATACATAATTTATTAAAATAAAAATAAATAGATATATTTATAAATACATTTATATAATATATAAATATATTTAATAGAATATATAAATATATTAATTTAGTTATAAATTAATTTATTTAGTTTTTTTTTTTTTAATTCAGTTTTTTTACAAAGCACATGTTTAATTAGGACTCAATGACGACTGTGAGTGATTAAGGAGAGGTTTATTGGTTGCCCAGGTCAGCAGGGCTGATGTTCAGGGCTGCTCAGGAACTCCCTCTTCACTCTCCCTGGCTGCTGTGACCCTGCTCGAGGTCTCTGAGCTATCAGAACAGGGGAGAATAAACTCAGCAGGAAATCTGGGCAGCCTTTGAAGCAATGAAAGGGATAATGCCAAGGCAAGCGCCCTGTGCTGTGCAGTGAGAGGTTGAACAAGTGGTTGATGTGTCAGGTATCGATTTCTTCGCTGCTTTTTACTCATCTGTTCTCAACCTGCTCTTTTTTGCACCCTTGGGAAGGGGGAGAATGAAGTTCTATAGTCAGGACATGGGCAGAGAACAAATCAACCGCAGTCTGTCCAGTCCAGCCATGTAGGATGGATCCTTTGCAGCCAAAAAACCCTCCTGTGGGGCTGCAGAATTCAGTGCAGGAGGGAAATCTCTCAGGCCAGGAGCAAAACAATTCAGTGCAGGAGGGAAATGTCTCAGCCCAGGAGTTTGGGGCGCTGATTTTGCTGCTGGAGGTGCCCAAGGTCGCTGTGTTGGATCTCATTTGTGTCTCTGTGCTGTGATTTCACTGCTCAGCACCCTGGAAATGAATGTTTTTGTGCTGTGTTCTTAGAGAAATGTGATTTTTTATTTATTTAATTTGTTTTTTAATTGCCCATCTCTTAGGGCCAGGCTCTGCCAGCCTCATTAAGGAAGTTGCCACGGAGCAAATTGGGATTGCTGGAAATCAAAGCTGTATATTCTTCCTGGGTGGGATTTAGGGCCTGGAAGAGTTCTGTGGGGAGAACTTTTGGGCTCCTCTAAAACCAGGTTTATTTCCAAAGCTGGGGTTTGCTTGTTTCCCTTTTGAGAATCCAGCTCTCTGATGGCAAACTGGCTCTTCAGTGTTAGCAGAAACCAAAATAAAATCAAAATGTGGTCACTGGCCCTTCCCTGCAGGGCAGTGATGGGAATGTTGAGTTTTATCTCTTTTAAAACACATTTCACAACATTGGCAGGGATTTAGGAGTCAGCACCTGAAGCAGTGATGGGAATATTGAGCTTGAGCTTTTTTTAATACATTCCAAATAACTGGGAGGGATTTAGGAACCAGCACCTGAAGCAGGGATGGGAATGTTCAGTTTTATGTATTTTTTAATGGATTTGAGGCAATTGGAGGGGATTTAGGAGCCAGCACCTGAAGCAAGGATGGGGTTTGGAGGCTGGGTTTGCAGGGACTCACTGGAACAAATCAGGAAGGGAAAGTCCTCTCTGGAGACTCAGCACAAAGGGATTTAAGGTTTGCTCAGGTCGGTGAATTCCATCACATTTTCTGTGGAGTCGAGTTCTGCTTTGGTTGCCCTGCAGGAATCCCGGGAAAGGCTCATCCCAAAAGCTGCTGTGTGGAGCAGAGAGGCCTAAAAATGCCAGTTCCAGGGTTAGAGCCTGAACCAGGCACTAGTGTGTAACTCTGGTTTTGTGCCTGAGGTGTTTTAGTTTCCTGAAATTCTTTTCTCAGGGAATTTTCTGTAAACAGGAGAAATGTTTTTGTAACTGTAACTCTGTTATTCATTCCTTTCCCCAGGAGGGACTTCTTGATGTCCCTGTGGTCTGATCAATGTGAGTGAAGAGGTTTGTCTTTGTGTCACCAATCGAATTGGTCTGTGTAGAATAGTCTAAAAGGGAGACACATCCCCAAAAATAGAAAAGTCATTTTCAGCCTTCTGAATCTCAGAGTCTGTGTCTTTGTGGTGTAAAACAGCACCATGAGTGGGCATTTCTGACCCTTTGCCCATCAATTTTGCATTGCCCAGAGGAGGCAGAGCCATCCCTGCTCCGTCCCCCTGTCCCAATCCCCAGGGATTTTCCCAGGGGAGCAGCAGGGCTGGGACATCACCCCAGTGCCATTTCTCCTAGCAGCACTGACAAGGAGAGCTCAGTGATTTTTATAACTGTCATTGGCCCCTAATTAGATGTTTGATGCCAAAGTAATGATCATAAAAGGCTCTTTATTTCAAACAAACCCATGTGAATAATTATGTAAATATTTGTCTGGGCCAGCCTTGGGTTGAGTCCTGGGAAAGCTTTTTGGATGAGGATCTTGGATAGTTCTTGTTGGCTTTTATAGGAGCATATTTCAATTTTTTAGATGCTATCTTTGGGTTCGAGTCCTCCTGCGTGGAGGATGGAAGACCTGAAATGACATCTCAGCTCTTAAATGCAGCAGATATTTCCAATGTCACCTTGTAACCCGTTTAATAGGGAATATCTGAAAGGAGGGAAGGGAAAGAACACGCAGCTGTGACCCAAATTCCCTAAATTCACCCCTTGGGAACCCCATTGTGGCAGCTGTGGGCTCCAGGCAGACAAAGGCAGGATTTTATAGGGGTGTTGGTGAGGAAAGATCCGTCAGCTCTTGGAATGGTACAGAGGGATGGGCTTTGGAGTGGCTCTGCAGCCTGGGAGAGGTTTAGATCCCCACGGAGGGGTTTGGATCCTATGGAGGGATCAATCCATGCAGAGGTCTGGATCCCAAGCAGAGATTTCTCTCCCTATGGAGAGGTATTTATTCCCATGGGGGTGTTTTTATTCTCATGGAGAAGTTTGGATCTCCATGGAAGAGTTTGGATTCCCTTGGAGGGTTTGGATCCCCATGGAGGGGTTTGGATTCCTGTCCTGGGGGTTTAGATCCCCATGGAGAGGTTTGGATCCCCATGGAAGAGTTTGAATCCCTATGGAGGAGGTTGGATCCCCATGGAAGGGGATCTGTGGAGGGGGTTTTATTCCCATGGAGGGGCTCGATCCATGGAAGGGTTTGTATCTCATGGAGAGGTTTGGATTCCTGTTTTGGGGGTTTCTATCCCATGTTTGTATCCGTGGTTTGGATCCCCATGGAGAGATTTGGATCCCATGGAAGGGTTTGGATCCCCGTGGAGGGGTTTGGATCCCACGGAAGGTTGGGATCCCTGTTTTGGGGGTTTGTATCCCTATGGAGAGGTTTTTATTCCCATGGAGAGGTTTATATCCCCATGGAGGGTTTGTACCTCATGGAGAGGTTTGGATCCCTGTTTCGGGGCTTGGATCCCATGGAGGATATCGATCCATGGAGGGGTTTGGATCCCCAAGGAGGGGTTTGGATCCCCAAGGAGGGGTTTGGATCCCCATGGAGAGGTTTGGATCCCCATGGAGGGGAATCGATCCATGGAGGGGTTTGGATCCCCAAGGAGGGGTTTGGATCCCCATGGAGGGGTTTGGATCCCCATGGAGGGGAATCGATCCATGGAGGGGTTTGGATCCCCAAGGAGGGGTTTGGATCCCCATGGAGGGGTTTGGATCCCCATGGAGGGGAATCGATCCATGGAGGGGTTTGGATCCCCAAGGAGGGGTTTGGATCCCCATGGTGGGGTTTGGATCCCCAAGGAGGGGTTTGGATCCCCATGGAGGGGTTTATATCCCTGTTTTGGGGCTTGTATCCCATGGAGAGGTTTCTATCCCCATGGAGAGGTCCCTATCCCAGCAGGTGGGCCGGGGAGGGAGGAGCGGCTAATTAGCTCGGTAATTAGCTGTGATTGGGCTCCTGGGGCCGGCTGTAATGCAGATGCCGCTGGGGGCGGTCAGTGGGGTTACCTTTCTCCCCTAATGACCGAGGAGCAGAGATCACAAAGCTCTTTCAAGGCCCTAATCCCTCTGGATGGGCTCATTTAATGGGAATAAACCCTGTCCCTGAACCAAGGGGAGGAATCCCGAGATTTTAATTCCAAAAAAACCCCCAAAGAAACCAAACCAAAAAACAACAAAAAACAATAACCACCCCACCCCCCCCAAAAAAAAACCCCAAACCAAACAAAAACCCCCAATCAATCAAACAAACAAACCCCCCAAACGCCTCCCCCCCACCAAAAAAAACCAAAACCAAAACAAAAAAAAAAAAAAAAAAAAAAAAAAAAACAAAAAAAAAAAAAAAAAAAAAAAAAAAAAACCCCAGAAACCAAAACAAACAAACCAAAACTCAAAAAAAATTCCCCAAACCAACAAAACCCAACCAACCAACCAAAAACCCCAAAATGTGCCATTTCTGAGCTTGGGCAATGAGAAAATCCACCCCGTAGCTGTGAATTTATTTGATTTATTTAAAATGGGAAACAGGAAAGGAATGGGAGCTGGATGTTGTGCTTGGATGAGCCTCTGCTGCGTGTTTGGAATCACCAGATTCTATATTATCATTTAAAAAAAACCAACAAAACCTCCGCTGGCCCAGAGTAAAACAACATTCCCCGGCGATGTTCACCAGGAAATCCATCTCAACACCTAATTGGGAGCAAGACCTGCAGGATAAATGTTGGATTAGAAGTGAGAAAATCACCGTGAACGGAGAATTGAAGTGGTGGATTTCTCCCTGCTCTCTAAGACATCCCTTGAGGCCATCTCAGCTCCTTGGGGGCTGAGGAGGGATGAAATTCAGTTAATTTTGGGCTTTTTTTCCCCCTCCTGTTCTTCCCGTGAAAGCAGCACCTGCGTGGGTTATATAAACTCAGGAATTAATGCTCCGGAGGAAACTTTGGGAAACAAGCTCCAGGAACACTTCTCATGAAGTCAAGCAGGTTATTAATTTGAAATTTGCCTGCTGGCTGTATTTTCTCTTTTTTTTCTTTCTTTTTTTTTTTTTTTTAAGGAGAATCAGATATGAACTAAACGCTCAGAGTCGGTCGGTTTAAGCATCTGAGGGAAATAATTGGTTTTACATTTCTCTCCCAGTGTCGACATAGTGGAGTGTAGAGCAGGGCTAGAAATAATTCAGTGTTGAGTTCTTTTTTTTTTATTTAAAAAAAAATCAGCCAATGAAATATTTAAAAACGAAATTACTTGTGCCCGCTCCCATTAACTTTGCAGACAACTGAAAAACCCGCAGTGCATGAAAATGAATCTTTAGCTCAAAAAATATATAAAAATATGTATTTTTTGGGAACATCCCAGTTGGGTTTACCTGGGTGCGGGGCAGTGCCTGGGGGGGAATTCGCTGCCTTTGAAGTGATGATTGATGTGATGTGGGCTGGAAGTGATGCTGATTCTGCAGGTGCTCCTGTTAATGTGCTCAGTGAAGCTCAGCAAAGGGCTGGGCAGGGCTCTGGGAAGGCTGCAGGGATGGGCTTATTCAGGAATAGCTCCTGTTCCCCTCAAATTTGTCCATTTTGGCTGCTTTTCCCCAGATTTCTTGATTTAGGAAGAAAAAAAAATTTCTCCTTGTCCTTGGTGTCTGCTGTGTGCCCACAGCACAGCTCCCAGCACTCATCCTGATCCAACTCCTGCAGCATTTCCCTCTTTCCCTCAAAGGAACAGAATCCTTTGCCATGGTGCTTTTCCTTTTTCCAAAACTCCATTTAAAATTGGCTTTACGACCCTTTTCGATCCCCCTGAAGTGTCGAGGGATGTGGTTTAGGTTATCCTATAAGGCTGTGTGTGTCCTGGAGCATCCTGCTGGGCTTCCACTGGCTCAGGAGGGGGGAAAAAACCCCAAATTGTTGTTCACTCTGTTCCTAAAGTGCCCTGACACCCACGGAGGCTGCTGGCTGCATATACATCCCATATACGTCCCATATACATCCCATATACATCCCATATAAATCCCACAGACGTGGGCTGGGGTTTCCTGGGTGGAGGACACCACTCTGTGAATGGGTGGGATGGCTCCAGCCTGGTGCAATAATTCCCATTCCAGGGAGACCATCACCCCTAGAAAATGACCCTGCAGGGAATGGATTTCACAGGGAAAATCCCAGGTTAGCTGTGGGATTTTGCTCCTTGTTGGGAGGTTTTGGGAGAGGCCACAAGGAGGAGGCTCTGACAAAGCTCTTAGGGCAGGTCTCCTTCATTCCTTCCCCTTTTCCAGGTGATCCTGCCACCTTTGGGTGCTTCCTTGCAGGACCGACTGCTCTGCACCCCATTAAATCTGGCTGCAAAGCTTCTTGTTGACTTTAATGTGCTGCAAGCTCAGGCCTTAATTAAGCCTTGCAGGCCTTGAAGTGGTTGATTATTACAAATTGCTTTGAAAATGCAGCTGCTGTCCCAGTGCCAGATTGTCTGGGAAGGCTGGGACTCTTCAGAGCAAAGAGAAAACATCGGAATTTCCTTTTCCACCTTCACCTGGAGAGTGAGAGGTGCAGGAGGGCCTGGGCTTGGGAATGAGTCTGTGGAAATGGGGAGCAACTGGGAAAGGGCTCACCACGCTCCCAGGGAAGAATTAATTCCCATTATCCCACCTAAACCTGCCCTCTGGGGGTTCTAAGCCATTCCCCTTCATCCAAAATCTTGGAAAAGCTCAGTGCTTCCCCCTGCAAAGGTTTCCTTGGGAAGAAGGGCAGAGTCCTTGGATGTAATTTCCATCTCCAGGAGGAAAAATCTTGGAAGAGCTCAATGCTTCATCCCTGTAAATGTTCCCTTGGGAAGAAGGGCAGACTCCTTGGATGTGATTTCCATCATCTCCAGGTGTTCCCTGAGCCCATCCAGGGGCTTTGCCATGATTTTCAAATGGGATTATGTGTGAAAAAACCCAGAGCTTTGGGGCGAGGGGGACAAAACTTGCATCCCTTTTGTCGCAGTTCAGGACATGAAAGAACCACGCTCAGGTTAGTTCAGAGGGGAGCAGAGAAAGAGGAAGTTTATTGTGATTTGGAGTTTAAATAGAATTTGGAATTTGATCAAGGATTGGAGGAGAAAAGGGCCACCTCTCTGACCCCAGTGGTCAACTCAAAAGTCCATCACTTTGTCCCTTTTCCTGGAAAGAGAGTTGTTTACAAAAACATCAATCTTCATTTATGTTTAAATCGTGAGAAAGCTCCAACAGAATGAAAAACAACCAGAAGGCTGAAAATCAGGGTGACACCTTTAGGGCCGGTCCTAAGGAGCT
Organism: Zosterops lateralis; assembly: GCF_965231275.1. Lineage (NCBI taxonomy): Eukaryota > Metazoa > Chordata > Aves > Passeriformes > Zosteropidae > Zosterops > Zosterops lateralis. The sequence goes on along the minus strand of NC_139780.1, from coordinate 9,192,515 downwards.
GCTCCTAAACCCGGCTCCTGTAGGAGCTCTCAGTGAGTAATTCCCAAAGTTGGGCTCCTGCCCCATCAGCTTTTCCATCCATGGATCTGCTGAAGGCGTGAGTTTAGAGCTCCCCCAGCTTCAAAATCCTGGCCCCACCCACCCTCAGTTGTGCAAAGGGCAAAGCTCCTGCCAGGAATGAAACTTGGGCTGGAGCACTTCCCAAAAATATCACAGTGACCCAGAAATTCCTGCTCCCTGTGGAGGGGGGAGCTTGGACAGCCCTCCTGGATCAGGATGGGATGGGAGCAGGGTGGGATGTGATTGGGATGTGAGGAGAGCAAGGGCAGCCCCTGGAGCTGCTGATTCACCTCATTTCTCTGGTCCCGCCGTCAGGACGACCTCCTAAAAATTCCCTGGACACTGAGCCCAGTCAGGGATGTGGGTCAGAGGGTGGCAGGGCTTCACTCAGGCTCTGCCCTAAAAGGCTTTGTGGTTTTTTTGCTCCATGGGTGGGATTTTTTCCCTCAGCAAGGGAGAATCTGTCCCCTGGACCTGCCTTGGGCACAGCCAGGGAGAATCCCACTGATCTCTGGTGAGATGACAAAGGGGAATTCTTTGCCTTGCCCCCTCAGAGCTGCCCTTTTAGGGACCCCACCACCCCCTTTCCCTGTTCCCTGGGGGGTTTCATTGCTTTTCCCCAGGATTTGTGGCGATGAGGGGGGAACAGAAGTGGTGAAATTCTCAGTGTGAGTGGTGCTGTCCCCAAATGTCCAGGGATGGATTTGTCCCTTGGCTCCCAGGCTGGTGTGGGACAGGGATTGTCCTGGAAAAGCCCATCCTCCTCCTCCTCTGAGCCGTCCCTTTACTGCTGGATTCTTTTCCCCCCTCCCAAGGGAGAATCCCAAATCCTCAGCCCTTAAAACGAGCAGGATTTTTGCTCTCCTTGCACAGGGCTGGGATTTCCCCTCAAATCCTCAATATTCACCTGATTTCTGGGCATTTTACCTGTAAATTTTGCACAGAATCTGTAAATCTGGGCATTGTATATGTAAATTTTGCAGCAGATTGTTTAATTATGTTCCATGGAGGAAAACTTTGCTCTTTGCTAACTGTAACACCATGGCTTTGTTATAAACTCGAATGATTGATTATTTTAAAAAAAGGATTTTTGCTCAAAGGAACAGGGATTATTTGATTCTTTGAGTTTCATGGAGTCTCTGAGCTGCTCCAGTGTCAGTTCTGGGTTTCTTTCTTTTCCTTTTGGGATTAGACTTAGGATCCTTCCAATCTGACTCTGCATAATGGTTTCCTTTGTTCCCAGTTGGGACTATTTGGGCTTTTTTAAAAGAAAAAATGAATAAAGAAATAAATAAATAAGGGGACGTAGTGAGTCATTGATGAAATATTCTGCAGTCTGGAGCAGTGTGAACTGACACAGCTCTGTGGCAGCTCTTGGGAGGAGCAGATGAGTTCTGACCCCTTTTTAATTATTATTCCCTCAATTCTACCCCTTCCTAAGCAACAGCCTTTAATATCTTCAATCCTGCAGCTCACAATCCTCGATTGTCCTCCTTAAAAATGCCTTTTCCTCTTTGCCCAAATAAATAATTGTGTTTTATTGGGCTGCTGGGATGCTGAAGAGTTTAAGAGGCTCTGTTAAGCCCATCCAAAGGATGGTGGAGCAACAGCAGCAGCTGGGGCTTGATATCCTTATTTTAAGCCCTGTTTTATTTTAGTCTCTGCCACCCTGTTTTAGTCAGTTATCCCAGGGGTCAGCTGTGGTGAAAAGTGTTTAGATAAGGAGTCAAAATGGTTGAAATCCCAGAAGGCTGAAAAGGAGACTCCCAGTTCTATTAAAAAAAAAAAAAAAAAAAAAAAAGCATCACTGAGGGGAAGCAACTTCCATTCCTCACTTGCTTTTATTTCTCCTGGATCTGACACAGGAACTCGAGGAATAATAAAATATCCCTAAATTAGGATGTCATATGTAAACACCTCTTGGTTTTAATGCCAAATCGAAGCCCAGATGTTCAAGGGGAGTGAGAAATCTGGAGCCCAGGGAAAGGGCTCTGCCCTGCCCGGGCTGGGCCCTCCAAAGGCAATAATTGAGTGTTTATTTAGGGCTAAGAATATCTCAGAAAGGGACTTAAAGGCTGGTGAAGCTGGGAGGGAAGGGAAGGGATTCTTTGGAGCAAAGTGGAGCTCCAGTCCCTCTGCCTTGGGGATTCTCTGCTTCCTCCTGGAGGGACCCCGACCTTGGATGGGGTTTGGGATTGAAGCTTTGGGGTCACCAGTGGCTCCTCCTGTCCCTCCTCAGCTCTGACCCCTCCTGGAAAACACTTTTTTCCCCCTTAAAACCATGGAACAGTTTCTGTGTGAGGGTGAGGAGGCCCTGGCTCAGAGAAATTGTGGATTCCCCATCCCTGGAAGTGTCCAAGGCCATGCTGGACAGGGCTTGAGGCAACCTGGGATAGTAAAAAGTGTCCTGAAACTCTTTTCAAGGAGATGCTGCTCCTGAAATAAATGATCCTTATTGGCTTTATTTGCTGTCACTGCTTGCTGAGGAAAAAAAAAAAAAAAAAAAAAAAAAGACAATTTTTCTGTTGTTGTTCATATAGAAAATAAATCTGCAAATAATTCAGCAAACCTGCACCCCTGCTGCTGGGAGGCCAATCCCCAGCCTGGTGGGGCTGCTGGTAAATGATGGGGGAGCTGCAGAGGGCACCTGGAATGAGCTGGGAACGCTTTTTCATTCTTCATTCTTCACCCCATGGCCCCAAAGCACTGCACACAAACCACGGCACCACTGAGAGCTGCACCATAAAGTCCTGAAGGTCTCTGGGATGTCCTTTTCCTGCTCCAAATCCGAATATGGAGGAAAATCCTCCTGTTGCAGGCTGCCCACCCCTCCTGCAGACCCCCAAATGTCTCGGTTGTGGCATTCAAACAACCCCAGGGCAGCTGTGCACAGTAAATCTGTGACTCCTGATGGATTTATTTTTCCACTCTGAAGGTTGATGGAAGGCAAAAAAGTTAGAGAAAGATTGCAGGAAATGCCCTGGATTTTGTCACAGAATCCCAGGATGGTTTGGGTTGGGAGGGACCCTAAAGCTCGTCTTAGGGAACCTTCCTTAGGCCAGGCTTGGCAGAGCTCAGCTTGAGGATTCCCGAAAATCCAGAGCATGTTTTTACTCTTTTTTTAAAGCCTGGCTTTTCCTCTTGTCCAGGACTGCCCAGTTCCCTGCACTGGGAGAACTGGGAGAGCCCAGGGAATGTCATTTCCCAGCTCTGGGGCTCCTCCCAGCTCAGTGACAGGTTTAAACACCGAGCCTTTCCTCGGGGATCAGGATTTAATTAAAGACCCTGAAAAATGAGATTTGTTTTTGAGGTCTGCCGCTTGCAATTTGTAATTTTTCAGGCGCTGGGAACACGGATCTGCACAAGGAACACATAAGTGACTTATGGGAGTGCTTTGGGGTTGTTCAAGGTGTTAAAAATTATTATTACAGGCATAAATATGGCTTAGATTAATGACTTCTGGCTGAGGCTGGGATTTGCAGCCTGCTCCGCAGGAGCTGCAGCACTGAATTTCCAGAGCAGCATTTCCATTGGGTTCTTGGGGTTTTCTGTAGGTTTGGGGATTTTTTTTTCAATTTTTTTTTTTTTTGTGTATTTTGGTTTGTTTGGGGGTTGTTTGGTTTGGTTTGATGTTGTTTCGTTGAGGTTTTTTTTTGAGGGGAGAATAATATTGAATTATTTTCCTTCTTTTCCCTAGGCCAGGGAAGATGGATTTAGGAGGGGAAATCAAAAATCAGGATGAGGGAAATGAAATTTTGGGCAATGATTGAGTGGAGGAGGTGTTTCCCTGACGTGCAGTGGCTCAAGCAGGGCTGCTCTGTGACTGACAGGTGTAATGGATTGGAATAAAACCCTTGTTTGTTATTGCACAGATCCTGAAGGATCAGCAGGGTTTAAGGCATCTCTTCCTCTAAAAAATTTTTGCCTTAAAGAACAGTCAGGGGAAGGAGAGCTGGGAAAGGGGTTTGGCCCCACACAGGGGGGGTTTGGTGGGCTCAGGTGTTCACTGGTGGATGTTAATGATGGTTAAATTCCCATTTCCTTTGGAGTTCTGGGGGGATTTTGGAGTCCAAGGGGGTGGTTTGGCTGTTCTGGTGGTGGCAGGTGGATGTCCAGCCCAAAGCCAGAGGTTTTTCCCAAAGAATCTGGCTTGGTTTCCTCTAATATTGAAATGGGAGAAAGAAAAAAAAATTAAAAAATCTCTGTTGGCCACTGCTGGGTGAGGGCAAAGTTATAAACTTAACAGCAGCAGCCTCTGATGCAGGTTTTAACAGGTGTTTAAAGAATCAGGAGTCACATTATCACAGCGAGGTTGTGGTTAATTGTGGTGATGGAGGAATTGGGGATTTAATCCCTGATTTTGCCACTGTTGGTTCAGCAAATCATTCACAGAATGACTGAACCATGGAGTGGTGCAGGTCCCACGGGCAGGGACATCTTCCAGCAGCTCCAGGCTGCTCCAACCTGGCCTTGGACACTCCCAGGGATGGGACAGCCCCTTTATTCCACATATTCCTGGAAATTAAAAAAAGTGCCAAATTTCTGACACTGTTTTTTACCCCTCTGTCCCTTCCTCTGCTGCTCTGTTATTTCTTCTCGGGGCACTACAGAGCACGTTCAGGCCCTGCCACCTCTGCTGAGTTAAAATGGGAAGTCAGGGTCATTTTTTAGTTAATAAAACTAGGGCTTTGCAGGTCTTTGGTGCAGCCTCTGGTCGGATTTTGGTGCCGTTTGGGGTATTTGGGGTTTGTGTCTCTGTGTGCTGGCCGTGCTGAGGCAGCAGGGGCTGAGCTGCTCCCTTTGGCACCTCGAGCAGAGAAAGCTGCTGTGTGTGATGTGCACAGGGATGTTATTCATCACTCCCAGAGTGAAAAGGGAGCTTTCATCCAGCCCCAGCTCGTTCAGCTCTCAGGTGGAGGCCGAGCCCAGAGCAAAAGCTGTGAGAAATCCCCTGGAATTCTCTCAGCCAGGTCTCTGTCCTCCTGTGCACAGCACCCTCACTGCTCCCATGGGAGATTGCTGAGCTTGGATTTGGCTGGAAAAGCCCCAGGAAATGACTGGGCTGGGCAGGGATGAGAGCTGCTCCTGTGTGCTGCTCATCCCTGTGGGCACAGCTGGGCTTGTCCCACTGGGATCCTGCTCAAAGGATGCTCCCAGTGAGGCCCTGGGGCTTCAGCTGCCTCCTCACCTCCCCTCTGACTGCCAGGAGGGGTGGGGCACTGGGACAGAGGTGGGACACTGGGGTGGAGGTGGGACACTGGGAGCAGAGGTGGGACATTGGGAGCAGAGGTGGGACACTGGGGACAGAGCTGCTTCCCCCTCCTTTTGGAAGGAGCTTTTTTCCCCCTCCTTTGGTTTCCAGTTGGTTTGTGCAGCTCCAGACTGGGTTTCTTCTGGAATATCTCACTGTGAATTTATCACAGCTCTGGAGGCCCAGAGGATGCTCCTGGGGGATGGAGATGAATTGCAGTGCAGGTGCTTGGCTCATCCTTTAGGGACCAGAAGTGCCCCCCCAGGGCACTGGGGATGGGCTGGGGCTGTTCAGAGGGCTCCAGGCAGGGCCTGCAGCTCCAAACCTGTGGCTGGTGGCTCCTGGAGAGGGTCACAGAATCACAGAATGACCAGGTTGGAAGAGACCTTCAAGATCATCGAGCCCAACCCAGCCTTAACTAAACCATGGCACCCAGGGCCACATCCAGTCTTTTTTCAAACACATCCAGGGATGGTGACTGCACCACCTCCCTGGGCAGACCATTCCAGTGCCCAATCATTCTTTCAGTGAAAAACTTCTCCCTGCTATCCAACCTGCATTTCCCTTGGTGCAGCCTGAGGCTGTGTCCTCTCCAGGGTCCAGACCCCTGAAGCTCCATCAGCTCCCTGTGAGCACTGCAGAGGCAGGTCTGTCTGTCCCACAGGCACCTCTGTCTGTCCCACAGGTGAACCCTTGCAAAGGATGGGATCCTGCAGCACCTCTGGCCGCTGCTGTGCACACAGAGCTGCAAACCCCCCACACCTGGCACGGGGACCCAGCTGATGTCAGGAGTCTGGAATTCACATCCCTCCCCCCTGGCTTTCCCTTTTCCCCTCTCCCCCCTCAATAACCGTTGGAGGCAGCTCAGGATCTGGCTGCTCTGAGGCTGCTGGAGCACAGGGATGGGACTGGGAGCAGGGATGGGGCTGATTCCATTTGGGGTGTTTAAACACAGCTCGGGCTGTAGATGTGCAGATATTTTGGAATAAAATGTGGTTGAAGGCAGGGAGGAAGATCCAAGTGTCCAGGACAGCTGAGACAAACGTGTCATCCCTGCAGGGCCTGAGGAGGATGAGGGATGAGGAAATATTGCAGCTGTTTGCTGCTCAGGCCAGGCTCCCTCTGCTCCTTCATTATCTGCACTGTTCCCTCGCCTTTGCCATATGTTTGTAATCTCTCTTTGAGGGCCCGACTTTATATTTTTTTTTTAAGGGTTGTGGAAACTTTTAAGAGCTGCCTAACAATGGACATCGATTTTTCCACGCAAACATTGGGCTGAGCTTCTTGGTAACCAAAAATTTTGGATATTATAAAAGGCTCTGTCCTTGCTCTTTCTTCCCAGTGCTGTCGGTGCTGATGGGCACAGTGCAGCCCTTCCCCAAAAATACAGCCAGGTGGGGATGGGGTAGAAAATCAGAAAATTAAAAAAGTAATTAAAATAAAAAGTTAAATATATAAATAATAAATAAATGTTTAAGAAAATAATTGCGAGTTGAGATAAAGACAATTTAATAGGTAAAGCAAGAGAATTAGAAAAGTGGGGAAAAATAATTTTGGGTTGAGATAAATGTGGTTTAATGGGTAAAGCAAGAGAATCAGAAAAAGTGGGGGGAAAATATTTGTGCGTTGAGATAAAGACAATTTAATAAGTAAAGCAAGAGAGTCAGAAAAAGTGGGGAAAAATAATTATTGGTTGCAATAAATGTGGTTTAATAGGTAAAGCAAGGAAAATTAAGCATGGAATTCTTCCCCCCATGGGCATACAAAGCAGGGCTTTATCACAGATAATGATTTTTTTTTTTTTTTTTTTTTTTTTTTAGGAAGACAAACACCATCATTTCAAGTGTGCCCCTCTTTTTCCCACTTCCCACCATGATTCCATAGGACATGGAATATCCCTTGGAATATCCCTCCCAACTCCCTGTGCACCCCTAGGCTGATGAAAGAGGAGCAGAGGATCCTTTGGGTCTGTGCAAGTCCTGCCCAAAACATCCCACTGTTGTCAGCTCAGCTCCATATCAGCAGCCAGGGTGGGATTTAACCCTGCCCCAGCCAAAACCAGCACAGCCCAGTTTGCTTTGGGCCCTGCTGGTTTCTGACACCATTTACCTCCAACTGCTGAGTCAAAACTCAAAATAATTTCATTCAAGGGCTTAAAATCAGGTCTGACTGTTCCACTTCTGCAGCCTCCACCTCTGTGAGGAAGAGCAGATTAGGAAGTTAATGAGATGCAGATTAGAAAGTTAATGAGATGCAGATTAGGAAGTTAATGAGATGCAGATTAGGAAGTTAATGACATGCATCACTTGCATGACTGAATTGCTGTCCCGGAGCCCTGAACATCTGGAGGTGAAGCTGCCCTGCCTGTGCTGGTGTGGGATGTCAGGCAAGGTCTCCTCATTAATTAGAGCCTGATGGGCTGTCAGGGAGGAAAGGAGCCTTTTGCTCTGTGCCATTGGTCAAAATTCAGATTTTTTTTTTTTCCCTTTTTTCTGTGAAGCACACGTGGGTTTTGGCCATCCAGCTGCACGTTTGGGTGGTGGTGCAGGAATCCTGGTGAATATCCTGGAATCCGTGGGGAATAATTTGATGGGAATTGCCTGGACTCGAGCTGCCTGAGGAGGGTTTGTGCAGCAGCTTTGCCTCCTCACCGTGCTTTGATACCCCAAAACATCCCCTGTGGGTTTTCCTGTCATGCCAGCCACTCTGTGTGTGATTATTTTGGTCTCTGTCCCTCAGGGAATCTTCCTTAGGTGTTTACTTACAAAAAAACTTCTTGCCTCAACCAAAGAATGGCAGGGTTTGTATTGGTGTGGTGGGAAATTCCAGATTTAAACCCTTCCCCTCAGATCAGGGATTTCCTGCCCAGTGCTTAATCCCCAGGATGTGCTTGAGTGATGGATCTGGGTGTAGACACCCAGGAAAACTCATCTCCTGGGGCAAACAGAGCAGTGCAGCTGCTGTGCTGCTCCTCCTGCCCTCAGCCAGTGCCTCTGAGCGTGTCCCAGCCCTGGAGCTGGCATTCACCTGCACTGAGAGCAGATTCCAGCTGGGTTTAAGGCTGTGACGATTGATTTGTGTGTTGTGAGGCTGATTTGGAGCCCAGGATTTCTTCTCCTGTCATCTCCTAATTCTCCTCTCTCTTTTTCTCTCCACAGCCGAGCCTGCAGACCTCTTGAAGGTGTTAGATTTTCATAATTTACCTGATGGTATCACAAAAACCACGGGGTTTTGCACAAGCAGAAGATCTTCAAAAGAAGCAGACGTTGCTTACAGAGTCACAAAAGATGCTCAGCTCAGTGCCCCGACAAAGCAGCTGTACCCTGGTGAGTCCAGATGTTTGTTTGTCCCGTGGAAATGTCTGATTCCTTCATTTCCCCAGTGTGTGTGCAGTGGTTCTGCTCTTTCAGGGGGGCTGCAGATTTCCAGCCATCAAATAATGTCCTTTTTATCCCTGCATTTGCACGAGGTGGTGGCTGTCACTGCAGGAGAGGTGGCCAGTGCCACCCATCTGCTCCCTCCCAGATTGGAAAATTCCTCCTGCCTCACTCTCCCAGCTGGGGACAGAGGCAGGAGGGGGCAGAGGAGGCCAGGCTGTGTTTTGTTCCCTGCCCTGGGGAGTCCCAAGCACAGTGGGCTCTGCTGCTGGGGCTGTGGTGTCTCTCCTAACACAAATAATCACCAGATAAAAATAACAGGCTGGCCCTTGGGAACAGCTGTCCTGAGAAAAGCTGTTTGCAGGGAAGGGAGGCTCCTTAGAGGAAGGCACAAAGCCCTTGAGGAGCACTGACCATTTTATTGAGTTGAATTTCTCATGCCAAGGCATAATCAGTACAGAGCCAAACGTGTTTGTAAGGAGGAGTTATGGACCCAAACCCCTCCCTGCTTGGGAGATGCACAGAATTCCTCCTTCCCAAGGCATCCAGGTGTCCTGGTTCCCCTGGGGGGATGCTGGATTCAGGCATGGCAGCACTTTGGGGAGGAAAGTGCCTTTGCTGAGGCAGCCCTGGCAGGAGGCAGGAGGAGGCTGCCTGTGCCTGCTGAGGGAGGCAGGAGGGGCTGAGGCACAGCACACACGTCCCCCCTCCGTGTTTGGGAGGGGATGGATGGATTGGCTAAATCAGAGCTAATGGGCTGTGCCACCATCAGTGCTGCTTAATTAACCAGGGCAGCCCTCAGCCCCAGCCTGGCAGAGCCACAAATGAAGACTTTGAGGCTCCAGCCCTCCTCTCCTGTTCTTCCCTCGTTGTGAAGGTTATTTCCAGCCTTCATGATTACCCTGCTGTGACAATAATTCTGTTTAATCCGTGGTGAGCAGGAGCACAGGCTGTGTCTCACCTAAAAACTGAGCCTGGACAGAGGAGAGCAACGTGTGACAGGCTGGGCGAGCCTTGGCAAAGGAGATGCTCACTCTGGCCTAAAGCTGGGTTTAAATATCTGCAGAAGGACAAATCACACCCTAAATTTGCCTTTATTACTGCCCAGGGCAGGAAAGTTCCTTCTGATCACAAATAAAGTCACTGTGTGCCCAAGTGCACGGGTTGTGCCTTCTGTCCCTTCATGTCATGTTCCTGAAGTGACTGAAAGTTTTAGGCCTGGTGTCTATAGGCTGAAAAGAGTCCAAAGGAAACGTTCCAGTTTGGAATATCCAACTGGAGTGGAGTTGAGGGCTTGTCAGTGGTTTCTGTAGTCACTGTGAAGTCTTGCCTGGTCACTTTTATGTAACAGGAACCAGCAAATGGGGGTGAGCTGAAGGTGTAAAACAAGGCTGGAACATTCTGGCTGATTATTGAACAAGGGATCACAGCAGTTCTGACACAGGGAACACCAGCACGGAGAACTGAGCCCTGGTCCCTGGGGAAAACTGAATCCTTGTCCCTGGAGAAAACTGAATCCTGGTCCCAGCAGAGAACTCAGTGCTGCAGATTTCCTTGGTTGTCTCTTTCACACCTTGTTACTTTTATATCCTCACTGAGTTCTTGGTTTGCATCCTCCCGGGGTGAGAAGATCTTGGTGCAATTCTGGAGCAACTTTTCCATCATTTCATCACCTGGACAAACCACGGGGGGTTTGAAGCTGCTCAGTCCCACTTTGAAAACTTCCAAAGCCCTCGAGGCTCAGGAAATAGGGAAGAGGCAAGTGAAGAACTCCCAGCGTTTTTCCAGCAGATCCACAGATGTTTCCTCATCTCTCTAACGAGATGTGACTTCAGCTCCCACTCCCCAAATGAGAGAGGGGATAAAGATAACAAAGTAATTGCAGGGCAGTGTCCCGGGGGAATGTGGTTTTAGGGCTTTTGTGCCACCAGGAGGGTGGGTTGGAGCAGAGCTTTCCCTCTCTGCTCCACAGCACCCTTGGCAGACGTGCTCTGTCCAGAATATTTCGTGCTAATTAGAAGTTGGTGCTTTTCTAAGATGTAATTTCATGGGCTTTGCATTCTGCTGCCACAGCCAGCAAAGCAAGATATATGTGTGTGTGTATATATATATATAAAACTTGGTTTTTTCATGCTCAAAAGAATGAAAAAAATCTGCTGAGATGCTTTTTGTCCTGGCTCCCTGAAGAAGTCCTGCTTCCCAACACAATCTGTGCTTTTCTGGAAAGAAAAGCAAGAAAGGCCGGGGTTTCAGTGGCAGCCAGCAAAATGTCATTTGTGTGCTTCCATCAAACTTGCAATTGTCATTTGCCTTCTCAGAAATCTCTGTTAGAGCTTGAACAGTCACCCCTGAGAAGAACAAGTCATTGCACAGCTGAGAGCCTCCTCAGATGAAGGAAAAGGCCAGAAACTGGTGACACCATTGGAAACAGCTTTGCTTTGAAGAGAGGAGGTGTAAAGGCTCAGGAAGTGCCACCTTCTCGCTTTGTGTCTGTGCCAGGAACAGGATCAGCTCTCTGCTTTTCTCATTTTTGCTCTTCAGCAGCTCAAGCTTTCCCACCCTTCCCAGCTCAGGAGCAGGATCTGTTTTAGGCTGTGTTTGGGTACACCTGGATTAGGAAGAGGCTCCAAACTCGCCCTGTTTTGAAGACCATGAGATTGTACAACAACCTTTAATCACTTGAGGAAGAGGAGGCTCAGCCTGACTCTGGCTCATCCATTGGAACATCCCATGGATTCAGCCATGCCCACCCTGGAGCTCCCTCAGCTTCAGCAGGACTGGGGGCTCCCTCCTGTGCTGTGGGGAGTCCTACAGGGTGAGCTGGAGAGGATTAGGCCATGGTGATGCCCCAAGTTTTATCTTCCATGTATTTCAGATTATCTGCTGCCCAGGGGTGCAGCTCTGAGCTCACAGTCAGTGTCACTCAGCTCTGCACACAGCAGGGACACAAAACAAACCCTTTTCCTGCTGCACACCAAGGACAACTTTCAGCCCAAAAGCACAAACAAGGCTGGGCTGGAGGGAGGGACAAGAAGGATGGGACCTCCCAGCCTGGAGCTGGAATTGGACAATAAACCCCAATGTGCAAATGGACCAAAACTTATCAAAGTGTGAGACCTTATGACCATTTGTCCATTTTATGACCATTTTGGGTCCATTGTGTGACCATTTTTTTACCATTTTTTGACCGTTTTGGGTCCATTTTTTGACCATTTTGTGACCATTTTGTGTCCATTTTGGGTCCATTTTTGGACCATTTTCTGACCATTTTGTGTCCATTTTGTGACCTTTTTGGGTCCACCTTGTGTGTAGCCCTGACCAGGCTCTCATCCTGCCCAAGGTGTGTCCTTTAAGGCTTCTCTGAGACCTTTCTCAGTCTCTGTTCCAGCTCAGCTGGGACATTGGATGCCTCATTCCCAAGGCCTCGGTGGGAGGAGGATGCGGAACCGGAGCCGCCGATGGATGAGCAGCATCTCCCAGCGTGAGCTCGTTTGAGGAGTGAATCAAAGAGCAGGACTCCATCCCCAGAGCCTTTGTTGGAGGGGTGTTCCCATTGTTTTGGAGGGATTTGGGTCAATTTCTCCGTGCTTGGTGTGTTTATGCCGATGCATTTATCGGTATTGGGGTGTGTGGGGATGTGTTTTCATCCCTCGTTCAGCAGCCCGGGTCAGTTCTGCCTCTGACAGTGCAGGCATTGTTATTTTGCCAGGACAGCAGAGCAGTAACAGAGTAATGTCAGCTATAATTCATCCATTATGATTATTTGGGTTGAGAAACTCGCATCACCATGGAGACATTTTGATAATCGTGAAAAAAAAAATTAAAGGCAGCTTTTTAATGAGTTGGCAGCCTGTCCAAGTTGAAAGGTACTGTATTGTGGGCTCGTAATGAAATTTTGGACATGAACTATTTTACATAAAAGGCCCAAATCTGTAGGCTGTAATTGGAGCCAGGAAGGCGTATGGTCCTGACTCAGTCCTCCAGGAGGGTTTGTGCACAGGGGAGGGACATAAAACTCAGGGCATCCAGCACCAAAATCCGGAGCTGCTTTCCCCAAATATCTGGGGATAAATCAGGCTGGAATGGCATTTAATTCCTGACTGGGAGGCCTCTCTGCTGCTTTCTGCTGCTCCCCAAATGTTATTTCCCCAAGGTGAGGGGGATTAACTTGGTACAAAGTGTTTCCCCATAGGTATCCCCAGTTATCCCCCTCAGAATTCTCCCTGTGCTCTGCAGCAGTCCCAGGTTTGATGCAGCTCCTGCCTCATCCCCCTCCCTGCTGCAGGCAGATAAATACATTAAAAACACTTTGGGCCTAAAAATTAAAGCAGCTCCCGGTCAGAAGAGGAAGAGGATGAGTTCAGGGCTTCTGTGTTTGAACTCAAACTTTGCTGTGGTGCCAAGAACTCTCCACTGCCACGTTCCTCATCCCCTCCCCGGGTCAAAACCCCCTGGGATTCCATCTAGGAAAAACCTAAAGCAGTGAAGAGAATCTATTTGAAGCTTCTGGGCACTGAGCTTGATGTTTGTTTTGTGGTTTATTTGGCTGCACATTTGCAGTTTGAGCAGGATCCCTGTGTTCCCTGGGTGCCACCAGGGCCACACGTGTCACAAACCCCACTTTGCTGTGGTTGAAGGTTTCCCCAGAGGTACAAAGGAATCCTTGGTTTGGAAAGCCTGGGAGATTCCCTGCAAGCCCCACGCTCTGAAATGCAGCATCAAGGGGGTTCTGTGTATAATTTGATCAAGAAATCTTCTTTCTGAATGCTCCTGGTGGGTTTCAAGCTGCCCTGTTTGGGATGTGCAGCCAGGATTTTCAGTTTGGGCTCATTTTTGGCAGAACAACCCAAAAAGCGGGGCAGGAGTTTGGGTTCCTACAAGAGGGTGATGCCCAGATCGAAACTTTGAATGTGTCTGCCTGGCCTTGCAGATTGACCCTGTACTGACAGACTTTAATGGGTTTGATCCTCCAAACCCTGCAGAAATACAGACAGAAATCACCTGTGATCACACACAGCTCTTTCCTGAGAGGAGAAAAAAGCCAGGAAATGAGATGCTGTTTAATAAGCAGACAAATCAGCATTTTCTATTGATTGCCAGATTTATTTCCCTTTTCAGCTTATTTTTTGTGTGTGTGTATGTCTGCAGCAACCCTGAAAGCCAAAACCACGAAATCATCTGTTCTCATCTGGAATGAGCAAATCCTGATGCAATTCTCTGCTCCCTTACATAAAACCCTTCAAGACTGTGTTGATGCTTGATTTCCTCTGTCCAATAGACAACTAAAATTCATTTGGGGCACCCCATGAAAGTTTTTGCCTGTGTCCTAAAAGGCTTTAGGGGAACTTCTTTTGGAAGGGTTGGGTGCAAATAATACAAATTTAAGCCAAAACCTTTTGTAGAACTTTTAGAACTTTTGTAGAACTTTGTTTCCCCAGCACAGGGGTTTCACCTCAGAGTATTCGAGAAAAAGCCACATCTTCACCTGGCCCTAAATAAACTTTTAGGGCTGCTGATGTGCCCACATCTGGAGACAAACCAGATGTCTATTCTCAGACAACAGGACTGTGTGTGTAGGGGTTATTCCCGAGGAAACCTCACTAACCTCTTTGCTTTTCCCACTCCAGCTTCCCCCTTCCCAGAGGACTTCTCCATTCTAACCACTGTAAAAGCGAAGAAAGGAGGTCAGTCCTTCTTGATCTCAATTTACAATGAGCAAGGGATCCAGCAAATTGGTGTGGAGTTGGGTAGATCTCCTGTATTCCTGTATGAAGACCATACAGGAAAGCCAGGCCCAGAAGACTATCCTCTCTTTAGAGGCATTAACCTAGCAGATGGCAAGTAAGTGACATTTTGTGCACCAAGGAAAAAAACAAAAAACACAATTCATTGTTTGTATGGATGCCAGCATGTTGTGTAAAATAGGAATCTTGTATAAAATAGGAATCGTGCCTGTAGAGATGTATTTGCACAGCCCTGGCTGCTGACAGGTGCCCCCAGTCTGTCGTTTTGGCCTTTGGGGAATTAATTTGACATCTGGAAGGGTTGTAAATGAGCAGCCAGTGCCGCTGTCTGGGACTTGTGGGGAGAGGAACATTGATTTTGCTGTGGAAAAAAAAAATTAAAAATGTTGTCTCGCAGAATCCATGCTGAGCTTTGTGCAGGGCTTAAAAAGAGGGTGGAAAAGGGAGTCCAGAGTGTGGTTTTATCCCTGCTTCTTGCTGAAGCCAGAGCTGGCCCTCTCCTGGCTGCTTTGGAGGGATGAGAGCTGTCAGTCAGCATCTCTCCTGCCAGCCAAGCCTGTAGGAGAGGATTTCCATGAAACTTCACAGAAACATCAATTCCTGAAAATTTATTTATTTATTTATTTATTTTAATACAATCATTGCCTTGTCCTGCAAAGCCCAGGGCTGTGCCTGACACGTCTGTGGGCCGTGTTCTCGCAGGTGGCACCGGGTGGCTCTGAGTGTGCAGAAGAAAAACGTCACCTTGGTGCTGGACTGTAAAAAGAAAATCACCAAGTTCCTGGACCGGAGCGAGCACCCCATCATCGACGTCAACGGCATCATCGTCTTCGGCACCAGGATATTGGATGAGGAGGTCTTTGAGGTGAGCCATGGCAGGGAGCAGCTCTGGAGGTGTTCCACGGGGATGATGAGATGCTTCCAGCTCATTTTTGAAATTTTGGGTTTTTTTTTTTTTATTATTTTTTTTTTTTTTTTTTTTTAATGTAGTAGGATGCTGTTGTTTGTGATTTTAAAATCTTCATTTTGACTTCTTGTAGTAATGGCGAAATTTGGGTGCCTTGGTGGAGTGAGCTCCCCTGGTTCTCTGGTTCCAAGCCCTTGCTGGGGTTCCAGGCCATCTCCACACTGGGATTTTGTAGCTCTTGGCACATTTAAAGTGGGAAGGGCTCCCAAGGTTTTCATTCTAGAGCTGCAGGGGCAGGGAATGGAGGCTCAGGGAAGAAGCTCAAGGCCCTGGGGCTGCAGGAATTTGCTCTTTTCCCACTCACTGGCCATGGATTGTTGGTTCTTTTGCTCCATGACACGAGGGGACTCCCCCTGACAGCTTGCTTGGCTTGGGTGTCACCTCCCACACCCTTTGCTTCCGAAGGCAAAGCAAATTCCTGAGGGGTGGGAAGTGTCCCTGAGCTCCTGTGATGGAAGCAGAGAGGCAGAGCATTATTTATATCAAGCTACAGATGGGAGAAGCTTTTTTCTCCCCCCAGAGTTCAGCAGCTCGTTTCATGTCTGCATTTCCCTGGCAAAATCAACTTCTGTGCTCTACTGCACTTGTGAGGCTTTCCTGGGGATGAGAATCCCCTTCCTGATCTTCCCTGGGAGCTGGAACTGCTCCCTAAAACCAGCACCAAGTGCAGTGGGGTGTAATAAACCAAGCCCTATTGATCCCTCCAGCTCCTTATTTTTACGGAATTTATTTAGAGGAAGAGCTGGATCTCCTGGGCCTCCCCAGCCCAGCAAAGAATGAGGAATATCTCCCATCCCTGGCTAATTAGAGCTGTAGCAAAGCCAGTTCTTGCCTGCATTTTGCTGTCACTCAGAGGGAAAGTTCCAGTCTGTTTAATATTACCAACATCTGGGAGCTGGTCTGCTGTAAACAGAGCAGGAATGCCTGGGCTGGATTTATCTGCCAAAACCCCAGTTACAGAGGGGGGCCTGGGTATCAAAATTGTATTAAATTAGGAGACCTTCCCTGGGAAGTGGAACAATGAAAATGGAAAGTAAAAGCTGGGTTTAATGGGCACTGGAGTGTCTTTCGCAAGAGTTGGACGTTCTGCCAAATATCTCAGCACGGGATGCCGTGTTTTGACTTGTCACAGGGAAGTTGTGAGTTCTCCTCCAGCTCAGCTCCAGTGGATCCACTGGAGGGACGTGGTGTCACATCCAGGCTGGGTGAAAACCCTGCCCTTTTATTCTGTAAAATCCCAGGATTTCCATGGCTGCCCCTGAGAGCTGGGGGTTCCCAGGTGGCTTTGGGACAGCTGATTCCTCAGCCAGGGAGGGAATTTTGGATCCAGGTGTTCCTGGGTTCTCCCTGCTCCTCTTTTAGCCCTTTACCATGGCCATGGCTCTCCTGCTGAAAAGGCTTTAAACCCCGAGGGGCTGTGGGACGTGCTCAGTTTTGGGGTAGAAAGGAGCCTCTTGCCTGGCCTGGCTGTGAGCTGCAGCTCACAGATCTTGCTGGCACTTAGGAGAAATGAATAATGAAAAAATACTTTTTTTTCTTTGTCTTACATGTACTGATACTACACAAGATGGATACAATCCCCCTCTAGTTCTGATATTTATCTTTTTGTTTGTTTGTTTGTTTTGGTCACCTCCTCACACAGCACCAGCAGCTTTAACTGAGGTGGAAGGAGGTGTTTTTTTCTGAAGGCAGTGGACTAGAACCTAATTTCCTTCATATCTCAGCAACTCCATTTCCTTTGGCCCCTCCTTTCTCCTTTCTGCAAGGCTAAGCAGAAACTGCTCAGAACAATGGGCAGAGGGTGGAAGCTGCTCCATTTCTGTGTTCCTGGAAAGATGAGGATTTCTGGAGCACAGGCAGGACATGAAGCTGCTGCTGCTCCCAGGCTGCAAACCCCAGCTAAGGAGCTGTTCTGCATCCACGGCCTGGGCTGGCTCTGATGTGTTTGTCACTTTGGTGGAAATTAAAACCCCCCAGTGAGGTGGGAGTGGGATTGCAGACAGCTCTGGGGTTGGCTCCGTGTCTGCACAGGAGCAGTGGGAATTCACATCCTCCGTGGCAGGAATGAAATCAAACCAACCCCAAACACTTTGTTGTTGTTGTTGTTTCGGGAGTTGTGATTATTAAAAGATTTGGGGTTGTGAGGGGAGCAGCTCAAGAGCCTGGATGGAAACTTCCTCACTCGTGTTCTACTGAAAAAAAAAAACCAACAAACCCTTGAAAAAGTCTGGCAGGGAAAAGGTTTAGAGGAGTTTCAAAATATTTCTCTAGCAAAACATTCTTCCAGTGGAAAAATGACTTCCTCTCATTAAAATTCAATTAGCTGGGAGGCTCTGAGGGTCTCTGTACCAGCACTGGGCAGGGTTCAGGGTTGACAAGGGGCCAAGCCCCGAGCCCAGGTTGGATAAGTTGAGTTTTGTTGCTCAAAACAGGAGTTTACAAAAGGCAGGACAGCTCTTGGGAGGCTTCAAGCTGTGCCTGAGGGGATGAGACTGCAAAAGGGTGGGTTTTTTTGGAGGGAGAGAGGGAAGGACAAAAATCCAGCCCGTGTGGGGATAAAGTTCCTCTGCTGCAGTCAGAGGTGTCCCTGTGGTGCAGCAGCACTGGGGGAAGTCAAGAGATGTGAATGTGTCTCAGTTTGAGAGGGAAAAAACTGCTCCTCTTAATTTGCTTTTCTTTAAATATAAACTACAAACCAAGTCCTGGTGGTTGAGGGTAGGAATAGACAGAGGGAAAGGCTTTTCCACAGAAAAAACCCCAAATCTTCAGCCTGACATGCAGAGAGATTTCCCAGACCATCCTGGTGATGCCCATTTTGTGCCCAAGGTCTGTCACAGGAGCCCCCTGGATCCCAGCAGGGAACGGGGTGACCCCAAACCCACAGCTGGGGGATCTCTGTGTGGGGAAAGGGCTGCCCAAAGGCTGTGCCAGGGAAATGTCCCCACCCTGCCCTGGGTGGGCTGAATTCAAACCCCTTTGTGGGGCTGCCCAGAGGCCTCTCAGGGAAGAAGTTTCATGAGAAATTTGGGTTCTGCAGGTCCCAGCCCTGTTTTTTCTGCTCTGTGTTCCTGATGAGCAAAATGAGTTTTGTTCAGACCTTGCTGTTTCATTTTCCTGCTGGATTTCCCATTTTGGCTCCTGATTTGCCAGTCGGGGACTTTTGTGTGCTGGTAAAACTCTTGCACAGCCCCTGGCTCCAGAGCTGGAGTTGGCACCATTAAATTGAGCTGTGGACATGGGTAAAAAAATTGAGTAAGTTTTGGCAAAATCACTGAGGACAGCCTAGGAACAAGTGACTGCTTTTGCTGCCAATAATTTTTGGTTCATCTGTGTAAAATTTCGCAGCCTTGTCCCACAAGTGAAGTGGGGTTTTGACCCTCTTGGTTTGCAGCACTGCCTGGACTGGCTGAGCTGACTTTTCCCACGTGTGGAAAAGCTCAGGGCATGGATATATTGCTTTTTAAGGTCACTTTTGGCTCCTTTAGGAGACAAGAGGAGTTAATTTTGTGCAGCTGAGTGCCGTAACTGTGTCTCAGTGGTGCCGTTGGTGCTGTAAAACCCAAATAAAAGTGGATCCCTCTGATCTCAGCACCTGTGGCCAGGAGGGGCTGACAAAAACTGTGCCAAAGCCTGTCCTGGGATGGGACACAGCACCCTGAAAGATGCTGCTTTTGATACCCTTTCCTCCTTTGTGATTTTTTTTTTTTTTTGTTTGTTTGTTTTTCTGACGACCACGGGTGAAATCAAGCCATCAGAAATGGAGGGAAAGCGATTTGGGATGAGCCAGAGAGGCCGGGCAGGGAGCCAGGGGTGCTCTTAGGGCTGCTCAGAGTCCCAAGGCAGCACAGGACAAAGCAGGACAGACACAGCCCAGACATTGGGGCCCTCCAGGTGCTCCTGGGGTTGAAATGTCACCTCTCTTTTCATCTTGGGCCTTGTTTACACTTTAAAAAAAAAAAACAACAAACAATTATCTCTGTGCTTGATAATCCCAGATTTCATTTCACTCCCGTCAGGGTTTCTCCTTCCCTCCCCACGCTCTTGGCTGTGGTGTTTTCATCCCTGGGAAATGCTCTCATTTTCAGAGTCCTGGAGGTTATTTTACTCTGAGCTTGTAAGGCTGGATCAAAAGTGGGAGGGGTAAAAATAAAAGGATGTTTTTGTACACGTTGGGTGCATTTTGTGGTGGTTTTTTTTTTTGCTGGTTTTGGGGACGGAGGAGTTTCAGAGCCTCCTCTTGCAGGCAGGTCTGCTGTCAGCACATCAGGCAGCTCTGTGTCCTCCAGGAGGGGATTTACTCTCCCTCTCCTCCCAGGATTGATGTGCTGGGCTGCAGTGAACTTGGAGAGATTGGTGGTAATTTAAGTAAGACTTTGTCAGCTCTCAAATGAGCTTCAGGTCTAAATCCACCTCTAATTCACATTTAGACCCAGTTTTGCCCCAGCAGCTCTGTCTTGGCTGGTCCTGGTGGCAGGAGGGTCCTGTGCAAACATCAGCAGAGGTGCCAAAGGTGTGGGGGGACGTTTTTGACAGAGGGGAGCCAAGAAATTCCCTGATTCAGGAGGAATTTCCTTATGGAAATGAGGGTCAGGCATTGGGAAGGGGCTGACCAGGGAGGTTTGGAGTCCCCATCCCAAGAAACTGAGTGCCCTGTATGTGGCACTCAGGGTTTGTGACAAGGTGGGGATTAAACACAGGTTGGACTCGATCTTGGAGCCTTTTCCCACCTAAATAATCCTGGGATTTTGTGATTTTCAAACCAGCAGCATCCCCACAGTGAGGCTCCCCATGAGCTCAGGGTTGGAGCCATCACATCCTGCAAGGTCTGAGCTCACCCCAGAGCCTCAGGAAAAGGGGAAAGCCCAGATTGACCAAGTTTTTGTTAAACTTGAAAAAAAACCCTAAAAAATTCAGCCTTTGTTACTAACCTGGATTTGTGTGTCAGGATGCACCACAGATCCATGTTCCCATTTCTTTCCCCCTGCCTTGGCAGGCTGCTGAAGGCAGGTAATTTTCAGAGCTGGCTGCCTGCTCTGCCGGCCCTGCCAAATCTGATTTCACCTCCTTTGCTGCCGAGCCTTTCAGGGGAGTGCAAGGAGGGGATGTTTTACACCACCACCATATAGCACGGTGTGAGAGGATGGAAAATAAAACCTCCTGAGCCAGCATTTACAGGTCTTTATTGAAGATGTCTGTAGCTTTCCCCAGTCTCCTAATAATTCTCCCTTTGCTCGCTGGTTTTCTCGTCATTCCTTATGCTTTGCCTCTTTTTTTTTTTTCAATTTTTTTTTCCTTTTTTCCAAAGGATCCTCTTTAAAATGGTGCACTCGAGACATATGGATTAAATCACGGCTCTGGGCTCTTCCAGGAGAGCAGTGCTGCCTAGAAAATGTCTGCAATTATTGAGGATTATACCTCTGGATGGGTTTGCAATTAACAGGGGAGGGTTTTGGTGCCAGAGTCCAGGAGATGCAGATCTGATCAAAAATGTGAAATCTGGCCCCGTTTGGCAACACCTCAGCCACAGCATCACCTTACACAGGTGCCCAGGGACGTCATCTGCCTTTATCAGGGAGGGAGCAGCAGCACCTGGGCCAGAATAAGAATTGCAAACCAGCTTGTAAAAGTGACTCTGTGCTTTCATTTCCACCCCAGGCTGGCGCTGCCTCCCCTGACCCCTCAGGTGCCAGCGAGGAGAGCGAGAGCCTGGCTGGAAACATCAGCTGGGCTGTTTGCACACACTCTGCTGAAACTCTTGTTTTCCATTTCCCTCGCTGGGTAATTGCAGGTTCAGCCATCTGGCCTGAGCTCAGGCTTTGGTGACTTGGGTCAGCCTTGCCTGTCATGGTGGAGCCTTGTTAGTCATGATTACAAAATACATTTTATTTTTTTTATTTTTTTTTTCAGGTTTTTTTTTTTTTTTTCCACAGATTGTTTGTTATTTTTTGGTTTGGTCAGTGGTAAATTCCATTTCACCAACTGTCAAAGCCACTGTGTTGGCATGTGTGGATAATTAGTGCAGTTCTGCTGGTATCGAATGCCCGCGGGCCTCTGATAGCTCACAAAGCCCTTTATTGTTCAAACAGATCATAAAAGTGCTTTTATTGATGTTTCAAACACTCCTGCAAGCCTATCATTTATCTTTCCTGAGTGCCAAGTGAAACATCAGCCCAAGGAAGCCGCGTGGTCTTAGAGCTGGGCCAGATTAACGCCCGGATTTAGGAGGTGCCTCCACCACCACCAGGGGTGGGAAAGATGGATTTTTAATGTTCCTCCCAACCCAAACCTGGCTGGAATTCTGTGATTTGGGCAGTTCTTGGCCCAGGGTGGCACTGCTGAGGGGGTTTGTTGGCAAAGGGTGGGGAATGCTGAGGAAATGGGGCACTTGGGCTGGAAATCCAGGATTGATGTCCTTGGGGAATTCCTGGTGAAGGACGTGAATCCTCATCTCTGGTGGAGGACGTGAATCCTCATCCCTGGTGGAGGACATGAATCCTCATCTCTGGTGGAGGACGTGAATCCTCATCCCTGGTGGAGGACGTGGATCCTCATCCCTGGTGGAGGATGTGGATCCTCATCCCTGGTGGAGGACGTGGATCCTCATGTCTGGTGGAGGATGTGGATCCTCCTCACTATCTGAGGAACCACTGGCATCCTGCTGCTCCCGTAGCTGGGGTGTGCCAGTGGAAAACCAGCACTTTTTGGATATTTTCCCCAGAGAAGCAGTTCGTGGCCCTGTGGTTGGGTACCAGGGGCTCCCGCAGGGGGGTTGGTTTGGAGGAGCATTTTCCAAAGGGAAGGGGCAGGAATGCTGGGGAAAACTGGGCTCTGCCATGGGCAGAGGTGCTGCAGGGCTCTCCATCCCTGCTGGACAGGAGGGCACAGGCAGCTCCTGTCCCCTTTCCCTGGCCTGGGGCTAAAAAAACAAATCAGAGGAAAACCGAGCGATGTCTGGGAAGCAAAACTCATCCTTCAGAGCAATTTCCATCCCCTCTGGGGACTCTGTGGGATTTGGGGAGCCGTGTCTGGCTGCTCCTGACATCCCCCTGGCAGGATTCTCTGTCTCAGCGCTGGCAGGCAGCAGCCCCGGGCTCGTTTGGGGTGATGGATGCTCGAGGTGCGGGGTCATTACTCTTCCAGCCCTGGCTCCGCTTGGAATTTGTTTCCCCCCCTTCTCCTCGGATGGGAGGAGGGAGGAGAGGGGGATGAATTTCTTCCATGGAAAGTCTGAGGAGCAGAAGGCTGATTGCTGAGCCCAGACAGGCTGATGTAATGCTGGAAAGCTGCTCCTCTCTCCAGTGACATCATCCCGAGCTCTGCAGGGCTGGTGTGGACAGGGGGATCTGCAGGGACAGGGATGGAGTTTCAGGGGCAGGAAAAGCACCACAAAGGGATTTTGGGAAGGGACAGCGAATGGATGTGTTTGGGAAAGGTGATTTTCCTCAGCTTGAGCAGTGAGGAAAAGCCAAATCCTTGTGCTGTGGGGGAGAAGTTTCCAGCTGAACGTTTTTGGCAGCATCCCTGAGCAAGATGGAAAAGGGATTTTCGGGAGCAGAGCGTGACAGGGAGCCCTGGCCCAACCCAGGGCATGTTCCCCTGCCCTGCTCCCTTGGGAACCTCCTTCTACGTGGGAGGTTATTCATCAATTAGTCCTATTTGCATAAAAGTTAATTTTTTTGCAGCAGAAGCCTGTAAATATGAAAAGATCCTTTCCTATTTACAAAAATGTGGGTAGGTTTGGATTGTTGAGGTGAATTTGTAGGAAGTAAAGGCCCATCTGAGCCAAACCCCAGGAGCTGGAGGAAGAGGAGGATGAGGCTGCTCAGGGTTTGTGTGTCCCTGTCAACCTGGTGCTGCTCAAGCTGCTGCTTCTCTGCAATTTCCACCTTTTTCTTGCTGTTCTCCTGCCTTTTCCCACTTCTCTGAGGGAGGTTTTCCTGCACCAGGACAGAGCAAAGACCCTTCCCAACCTAAAATCCTCTGGGCTGACTCTGTGTTCACCCCTTCCCTCGTCACTCAGGCCCAAACAAATGAAACACATGTTCCTCACACATGCTGAGGTCTTTCTAGTCCTTTTTTTTAATTTTATTTTTTTTTTCTGGGCTGCCTGCCAAAAGCCAGAGGAAAATCCAAGCCCACTCCAGACATCCCCAGCGTGCAGGTGTAGTCCTCACCCTGACACAGAGTGAAATGGAAACGTTCCCAATAAACACATCCCTCCCCGGGATGGGAGCTGGAAGAGGGGATTCCTAATGATTTACGCAGAAGGTTGGATGGGGATTGGGGTGTCAGGGAGTTTTTCTATCCCCTGCAAGAACATGGAAAAAATCAAGTCCCCGATTGTGGGCTGGTTGTTGTGCACACGCAGCCAGCACTGGCTGGGGCTCAGCAGGTCAGACCTGCTGGAACAAACAGAGCTTTGGCCACTGCAGGGAAAAGGGTGGGGAAAATCAGGGCTGAAAGTCACTTTTGGGCGCTGTTCTCTGGGCTGGAAGGGCTGCAAACACTTCAAGGTTCTCCTGAGGTTTTGATGCCTCGCAGGAGCAAATTTACCTGCAGGTTTTGTTTGCTCTTTTCCCAGCTCGCTGCTCAGAGTGGTGAAATCTGAGCTGGGGATGCTCAGAGGGGTGAAATCTGAGCTGGAGATGTTTAGAACAGTGAGATCCGAGCTAGGGATGCTCAGAATGGTGAAATCCAGCCTGGGAATGCTCAGAATGGTAAAATATGAGCTGGGGATGCTCAGAGGGGTGAAACCAGAGGGTGAAATCCAGGCTGGGGATGCTCAGAATGGTGAGATCTGAGCTCTGGGGCTGCTCAGCCCCCACTGCATCCAGCCCTGTTCCTTCATGGGTTTGCTTTGGAGAACCTCATTTCTGGGATGAATTTCCCAGCTGATTTCAGGCCCCAGGGTGCACAAACTCAGCTCCCTTACTTGGGATGAAAATTTGGGGCAGTATTTAATGGAACTGTGCAGGGTTTATACTTAAAAAAATCACAGAATACCCTGAGCTGGGAAGATCAGCTTTCTCCAAAGATCATCCCAATCCAATGCCAAGGCAAGTTTTTATTTTATTTTATTTTATTTTATTTTATTTTATTTTATTTTATTTTATTTTATTTTTAGTGCTGAATTTGAGGTGGCAGATGCTGCATGGAATAAATGAAGCCCAAATCATTTTTCATCGACATAATAATAAAAACCCAATTGAAAAAAAAAAAAAAAAAAAAGAAAAAATACTTTGGGGTGTGAACATTACAAAGGGCACATTTTAGTTTCCTGGAAGAAGAGAGGGAGAAAGGGAAAGGTGTGTGGACGAGAGGTGTCACACCTCTGTTTGCACACACCAGCTCAGCTTTCCGTTCCCAGCTCTTTCCTGAGCAGCCAAATTTCCAGCAGGGGTGGTGGGAATTAGCAACAGGAACCTGCACAAAGCCTCCTCCTCGGGTGGTCCCAGCAGGTCCCTGTTCCCTGGCTGGGTGATTGTCGCCAGCCAGATGCAGGAAAATCCTTTTCCAACCAAAATTCGGTGCTCAGTTCAATTTTCTGAGTGTGTCAGCAGATCTCCCCGAGCCGAGGGGTGTAATCCCACTTCTATCCCCAGATAAATTTGGCAGCCAGGTCTATTTTCCCCCCATTGCCTTTAATCCATAAAAAACCTGGATTTTGTGCTCACCTCCTGGGACAAAAAAACGTTCCAAGCGCTGATTAAAAACCTCTGTGCACACAAAACCCCCTTGATCCTGAGCCACCTCGGTGGGCAGGAAAGCTCAGGGTGGATCTTGGGGGTGGAAATCCTGTCTGTGGGGCTGGGGAAATGGCAATTCCACTTCCAGATTAGTTTGGCTCTGAGGGAAGGGAAAAAAATGGAGTAGAACCAAGTTTGGGGAACGTCAGGAGGCTCCAGGAGTAAAATAAATTTGGGGTATCTCAGGAGGCTCCAGGAGTAAAAGCAAGTTTGGGGTATCTCAGGAGGGTCCAGCTGCTGTGGGATAGGAGCAGGAAGCCCTGATGTGCTCTGGGATCCAGGAGTCACCGCCTGGGGTGGGAGTGAGCCCAGGTGGAGCTGGATCATCTCTAAGGTCCCTTCCATCCCAACCCACTCTGGGATCTCAGGAATTCTTTCCTGCCCCTCCCTTTCTCCCCAAGGAGCAGCTGCTCCTCCAGCCTCTCCTGTCCCCACCACCTTCCCCAAATCCTCTCCTTCCCTTTGCATCCCCAACCTCCACTGTGGCCAGAGGTGGGAATAAAACCCTCTGGATCTTTGGGATCAACACCTCCCAGGCACACTCTGCAACCTTTTTTTTTACACCAAAACCCCAGCAAGTGCCTCCACTTTGGCTCAGTGAGTTCTCAAACGAGTAACTCAATCCAAAAGCTTTGCTTCACTCCACATTTTCCACTGTGAGGGACCCCCCTCACAATCCACTGGCTTATCCATCCTCCTGTGGGCGGCAGAATTCCTAATTTTTCCAGAGATGAAAGGGAAATAAATCAACCTGAAACCAGAGCCAGGGAACGGTGCAGAGAGGGGAAGACACAAAGGAGCAGCTTTGTGCTGTGCTTGTAATGAGGGGGAATCTGTTTTTAAACCATCCCTGATGGTTCACACATATGTCATGGAAAAAGAACTCCTCCAGGAAAAAGCCAGCCCTTGGAGCTCGGGGTTATTGGCTGATTATTTGATTTGGAGGGAGAGGGGAAACTTGGAATGGCGTGAGCAGGGCCTGGGTAAGGTGGTGACATCAGGGAGATGGAGTTCGGAGCAGGAGTTTTGAGTGGAATGGTGGAGGAAATGGGGAATTGGGGAGTGGGGTGAGGTCTGCAGGGACAAGGAGCAAAGTGAGGGCTGGGCAGCCTCGGATTGGGATGTGGTGGTGTTTTTGTAGACTGTGCCTCCTCTCCAAGGAGAACTCTGCAGTTTCCTGTGGAAAACCTGGATAACAGGGCACTGCTCAGGCTGGGGGGCTGGCTGAGCCCTGCTCAGGTGGGGATGTCACCTTTGTGAGGTCATCACCTTTGTGAGGTCCTCACCTTTGTGAGGTCATCACCTTTGTGAGGAGGTCACCTTTGTAAGGGATGTCACCTTTGTGAGGTTGTCAGCATTGTGAAGTTGTCGCTTTTGTGAGGTTGTCACCTTTGTAAGGGATGTCACCCTTTGTGAGGGATGTCACCTTTGTGAGGGATGTCACCTTTGTAAGATTGTCACCATTGTGAGGTTGTCACCATTGAGAGGTTGACACCTTTGTGAGATTGTCACCTTTGTGAGGTTGTCACCACTGAGAGGTTGTCACCTTTGTGAGGTTGTCACCTGTGTGAGGAATGTCACCTGTGTGAGGTCACCTTTGTAAGGGGATGTCACTTTTGTGAGGGATGTCACCATTGTGAGGTTGTCACCTTTCTAAGGTTGTCACCTTTGTAGGATTATCATGTTTGTAGGATTGTCACCTTTTAAGATTGTCACCTTTGTAAGGTTGTCACCTTTGTAAGGGATTGATGCTGTTTTTCACAACAATGACACAGACTCGGAGATTCAGAAGGCTGAAAATGACTCCTTATGACTCCTTTATTTTTGGGATGTGTCTCCCTTTTATCCCATTTCACACAGACCAATTGGATTGGTGACACAAAGACAAACCTCTTCACTCCCATTGGTCAGAGCAGAGGGACAGCAAGAAGTTCCTCCTAGGGAAAGGAATGAATAACAAAGTTACAGTTACAAAAACATGTCTCCTGTTTACAGAAAATCCCCTGGGAAAGAATTTCAGAAAACCAAAACACCTCAGATGGAACCAGGGCTACAGGGGATGTCACCCAGGACATCAGGACCTGCACAGGGGTGGCACAGCCCAGGCTGGCCTGGCCTACCTGGTGCTCAGAGAGCAGAGGAGGACACGGGGAGACAGGGGCTTGGGTTTCTTCCAGGGCTCCCTAATGAACAGGACGAGGAAAATGGAGAAAAATCCCTTTTTGAGCGCAGGGCACTGAGCCCCGTTGGGGTACCCCGCACACAAAACCAGGGGACTCTTTCAGAGCTGCTCGTGGCCCCGTCCCGTCCCCATCCCTGCATTATCCGGTGCCAGTTCAGGGCTGGCACGGCAGGGCACACAATGCCAGCCATTCATTTGGCCCCATTCACTTCGCACAGGCCTGGCCTGGGCTTTTGTGGGATTTTTTCTTTTCCTTTTCATTTTTTTTTTTGAAATTTCCACGCTGGACACTGACTGAAGGTCAGGCTGACCCTCTCCTCCTTTATGTAAATGCCTCCCACAATGTGCAGGCCTGACGATTTAATGCAGCTTTCCAGAGGGTCTGAATGAGGTTTTTTTGGGATGCTGTCCATGGGATTGACCCTTGCTTGGCACATGGGACACTGGGGGTGGCTCTCAGGGACAGCACCACCGTCCCATTGCTTTGTCCCTGCACTGAAATTTCTTGCCCTGACCGCCCTGATGAGGCTAAAATTGCAAAATCCCATTTTTAGGTGCTCCCTGAGTTATCCTGCGTAAGCAGATCCAGGCAAGCAAACGTTTTGAGCAAGGATAAAGGGATTTTTTATTTTTGGTGAATAGTCTCATTTGCTGCTTCAGAAGCATAATCTGACTTGATGCTTCAATTAGGGAACAAAACCACTGTGTGTGAATGTACCTGAGCCAAATCAGCTCCTGTTGGAAAATAATGGGAAGGAACTGCTGGAAAAACTGCTGCTGAGGGGCTTTTTCACACTGCTGGTTTTGTGAAAGCTCTGGAATAGAGAATAACTTAAAGAAAGGGTAAAAAACCCCTCATGTTTGAATTTTGGAGAGGTATCTGAGGGATAGATTTGGGGGGTTTTGAGGGATCTCTTGCTATGAAGTCCCTCTCAGGGGGTGGCATTAATATTATAAACAGATGGAGGGTGCCTTGATTAAAAAAAAAAACCCTCAAAAACTCACTTTTCAAGGATTCCTTTCAAAAAATTATCCTCTGGATTTCCAGCAGGAATTTATCCTCTGGAGGGGGAGAAGGAGAAGCCAGCTGTTCACAGACCACACCATAAAAGTTTGGATGTCCAAGCAGTGAGAGCACAGCCCACGGTGACTGTGGTGCCCCTATTCCTGGGGCTGTAATTTGTGTGTACAACGACATAAATGCTGATCTGGAGGCACCAAATGAGGACTTTGGAAGGCAGAAATCACAGTGTGGTCACAGAGGGGGAAAAAATAACTGCAAGGAGTGTTTGGAGGGGCAGGAAGGATTCCAAGTGTGCGGTGCAGATGGAGCAGCCCCTGGAAAGGTCACCTGGGTGATCCAGCCTGGACCTGCTGACAGAACCCGTGGGATCTGCTGTATCCCATAAAATCCCTGTGGAATCTGGACACCTGGACGTGCTCCCTTTCCTCCTCCATCTGTCTTGGGGCTGCAAAATTGAGAATGTTTTTTTTTTTTTTTTTTTTTTTTTTTTTTTCCCCGTGGATAGGGCAGAAAGGCAAAGAGAACTGCTCATTTTGTGGTGCCTCAGCTCGTCTTTTTCCAGCTGCTGTGGGAATTGGGAAGCTCAGAGATGCTCTGGGATTAGCCAGGCCTAGATTCCTTCTAATTTGTGTCTCGTGGTTGCCTCAGCTTCTGGTAGGGACATGAAAGGGGTGGTGGGGACATTAAAGAGACGTTTGGAGCGTGCCTGGATGGGATCAGAGGAGAGCTCACCACAGACAACGCTCTGGGATGATTTCTTTTCCTCAGCTGTCTGTTTCCATGACATTTATAGCAGTTTAATTATCCCCAGCCTCTTCTGCCTGTCACCAGTGATTGAAGTCAGCCCTGGGATGGGAGAATTGTTGGGACAGACGGACACACCTGTGGCTGCATGAAGGGATCACCCAGGGCTTGATTTTTGGGGGGAAAAAAAATCAAAATTGCCCCAAAAATGCCCCAAAATGCCCCAAAAATGCAGTGCTGTCCTAATGAATTCATAAAGGAGAGAGTTTCCTCATGGCTGGCTGTAAACCTTCAGATGGGATCACCCCACAAGGTTTCTGGTGCCCACGAGGTGAAAATTTAAGAGTGGGTTGTTCCTTTGGTGAAGGTGTTTCCCCTCTAGGAAATGCCACACCAGCTCTACCCTGAGTCTTTCCTCTGAGCAGGATCCTTGCAGGGAGAGATCCAGTCCTGCCTGAGCTCCTTATGGGGACTAAAAATGAACTGGTTGGGCCTGGAGGCCCCATTAGGGCCCCATTAGGGCAGGGGTTTGCCAAGGACCCACCCCAGGTGTGAGCTCTGTTGCTACAGGACACAAAATGAAAGACATGAAAGACACACACACAGTGAGTCGACAGGGTAAAAAAGAGGGCTTTATTATTTTGACCTCGATTTATACAGATTTTGGACAATGACCAGGAATTGGACAATGAGGTTGACACCTCTCTAACCACACTGGTCAAACTAGAAGTCCATCAATTGTCCCTCCTCCAGAGAGGAATGTGAAAACAAGAACAATTTCCAAAACATCCCTTTTATTTACATGAAAGTCTGTGAGAAACTCCACTACAAAAATGCAAACATCAGAAGGCTGAAAAAGACCAGGGCGACAGACCAGAGCATCTCCCATTCCCTGGGGCGTGCTGTGGCTGTGCCAAGAACACCCCAAACCTGCTTTCCTCTCCCAAACCTGCTTTCCTCTCCCAAACCTGCTTTCCTCTCCTCCCAGATCTTCTTTCCTTCTCCTCTCCAGCCCAACCTGGGCAGGGGGAGCAGCAGCTCAGACTCTCTGCTGTGTTCAGGGCACTTTGGGAGCAGCCAAAGGAAATTGGGAGGGGTTTCTGCAGGAAGGTTTTTTACCTTTTTGTTCCTTCTCCCCTGAAATCAAAGGGAGCCCTTGCCCAGCAAACTCAGCCAGCAGAGTTATTTCTCCCAGTCAAGCCTTGTTTGTGGTGTGGATTAATTAGACCCAAATTTGATCCAGTACAAGGTTTCCAACCAGAGAACCTCTGGTGACTCAGCCCCAGCTCCTGTCCTGCAGGAGGGACAGAAATCTTCCCAAATTACCCAGATCTGGGTGTTTTTCCCTCTCTCAGTGGAGGAGCTGGTTGAAGTCAGCACTGCTTGACATCTAGAGGTGTCCCAAGGACAAATGTCCAGGCTTAGAGACCCAAAATCAGCCTCGGGTCAGGGCATTGAGATCCCTCAGGGTTATCAGCACCCAGGGGACACCCAGGGGACACCCAGGGGACACCCAGGCAGGGGCAGCTGCACGTGTGGACACTCAGAAACCACCTCTGAGGGGTGACCCACCACGCAGCTGCTGCTTCAGACAGAAAATATTCTCTTCAATGGGATGAAATTTGAACTAGGCTTTAATAAAAACCCGTGTTTCGTGTTCCTGGCTCTTCACACGTGTGTCTGATCTGCTGGGGGGGCTCACACCATCTGCTCTGAGCACACAATTCAAAGAGAAAACTTTAAAAATGCTCATTTTGCAGATAGAAAGCCTGACTTTGCTCTCTGGTTACATTTTCCTATTGTGATGTTCCCTCTTTATTGGAGTGAAGTGGGACTGTCAGGGGCTTCTCCTTTCTTTTCTTTCTATTCTTTGCCCTTTAAAAACCTCAACTGGGCCATTATTTTTCCCCCTCTTTGCAGAAGAGCTGCAGAAACCTCTCCTATTATTTTTTCCCTCTCATATTATTTTTGCCTCTCATATTATTTTTTGCCTCTCATATGATGGTTTTTGCCTGTGCTAGCACAGTGCTTGGCCAGGGTGGAGAGAAGGAGGGAAGATAAAGCACCTTTTGTCCCAGCAGCTCCTGTCCCAGTCCACCCACCCTTCCAGACTGGGGCTGCAGGAGCCATCCAGCCCCATCCTGCTTCCTGTGGCCAGAACTGATTGTTTTGCACCCAAAAAACCCCGGGAGATAAATTGTGGTTTGTTCAACAGACATAAATATATAAAAATAGCCGAGCAGAGTGGCTGAGCAGGTTGTTGACTTAAGGATATCTCTCTCTCTGGGTGTTTTTAGCAGCTTTATTATTATTATTTTAAATTTATTAATTTTTTTTAAGGCACCTTGGCTGCCTTTTCCCTTTCCTGCAGTCCCCACTGGCTTGGCTGCTTCTCTCTGGCTCCTGGGGTCGGTGAGGACAAATGCAGACAAACCCAGCTTTAAGGACCTGGCTGAGCAGGGAAAGGGGAGTGGAAGTGAAAACCCAAATCTTGCCAATCTTTGGTCCCAAAGGGCTGCAGGGGTGATGCCACCAGGCTCCCAGGGCTGATGTCAGGCAGGAGGAAAACCAGAAGCCACTGAATCATTTTTCCATCATTTTTCCTCAGGGTGGGTCCTGCTCTCTGGTGGAATTCCATCCAGCAAACACTTAAAAACCCTACAAAAACACTAAAAACCCACTTTTGTGCTCTGAAGGGGAGCACACAGCCCACGTCTGGTGGTTTGGAGCCCCAGACATGAGTCAGGGGACACAGCTGGACATGTCCCCTGGCTGGCCTGGAATGCAGGGCCAGGGCATTCAAACCTCACTCCTCTCCTTCTGCTTGTGTTCCCTACCTAAAATCCTCTCATTTTCTACAGGAAATCCCCCAGCTGTGGCTCTGGTGCAGCCTGGCTCTGTCCCCTTGTGCCAGGCCGGGGCAGCACAAACCCTGCTGAAGGATGCTGTGCCCTTCTCCTGCCTTTCCCAGCTTGGAAAACAACAACAACAAAAAAAACCACCCTGGGATGGGCCTTGCAGTAAATATTTGTAGGTTTGCAGCTTTCTGTGCTCCTGCCAACACCCCCCACCCCGTTCTCTGAGCTGCCTCTGCCTTGAGGGTTGTTTTGCTCTCACCCCAAAGTTCCTGGATCTTAATTAAATGACACGTTGCTAATTTGCCTGAGCTGGGGTTTTTCCCACCTTTCTGGTAAAATTTTTGACCAAGACTCATTCTCCAAGGTCTGGGCACTGGCAGAGGGCTGGGGAAATGGATTGCCCGGGGAAGAAATGCTCATTTCTGGATCAGGGTGGGGTAACACAGTGTGCAGGTAACAATTCCTGCCAGCTCTGCACCCTCAGACAGCCAGGGCAGGGCTGGGGAAGGGGAAATTCAAAGCCTGAAGCAGCCCCAGAGCTTTTGGGGGTCTTCAAAGGGCTGATGGGATGTTTCTGTGAAGGGATGGAGGCCTCAGGTGAAGTGGCTGAAGCAGAGAGGGAAGGGAAGGGAAGGGAAGGGAAGGGAAGGGAAGGGAAGGGAAGGGAAGGGAAGGGAAGGGAAGGGAAGGGAAGGGAAGGGAAGGGAAGGGAAGGGAAGGGAAGGGAAGGGAAGGGAAGGGAAGGGAAGGGAAGGGAAGGGAAGGGAAGGGAAGGGAAGGGGACTCTGGAGCTTGGCCTGGGCTCCTGCCCCATCATTCAATGTCCATTTGAGCTTGGTCAGGCTTTTGCACCTTCTCTGTTCTCTGCAGGGCATCTCTGCTCCCCACACGAGGAACTGTGGGGCAGGAGGGGACACTGAGTGAGGGGGCAGAGGGCTGAGAAAAGGGGGAACTCAGAGCTCTTACACGGTTCTGCAGAGAGCAGAGGGGTTTGGGGCTGTCAGGATTTGGTGAGAATTCCAGGGAAAGGGGCAGGAAAGAGATTAATGGGTTTGACAAACTTGGGAAGGCAAGAAAACCTTTCCCCCACTGAGGGTGGGAGGGTGGCTGGGTGCTGAAAGCACTGCCCTGTAAATAATCCATGCTATGGTGAATCGTGGGGCTGTTGCCTTTGGAATGAGCTCTGAGTTCACAAAAAAGGACTCTGCCATCAGCTCTGGCTGCTCAGAGGGTGCTGGGGGTTGTGCCTGGCAGGGAGTGTTTGCTTTAGGGCAGGAGTTATTCCCTGGGTGGGGAGAACTCACCTGGAAATGCGCTTTGTGTGTGTTGGTGCCTCCTGCCCTGCCATGGAGTCCTTGACTGGGATTTGGGTGTTGGCAGAGCGACAGCTCCTCCAGGAGAGCTTTCCAGAATTAGCAAAGCCATCTGGCTTTTGTTCCCCTCCGAGAGAATGGCTTGTCCTTCCCTTCCAGTGAGGAGTCCTGGCTAAAGCTGCTCCACAGTTGGGTTTGGGACAGCACACAGACAGACCTAAAGTGTTCTGTGGGCTCTGCAAGCAGCCCTTTGCTCCAAAAAACCTCTTAATTTTAAGGCATGAGTCTTAATTTGATTTTAAACAACAGCCACGAGGCTGCTGAGCCAAGGATCCAGCAGTGATGGGTGGAAGAAATAGGATTTGGTCTGTGTTGGGGCAGGGCTGGGGGCTGGGGACAGCGTGGGGAAATCCAGGGTTCAGGGAAGGGGACAAGGAGGGGACAAGGAGGGGACCACGCTTCCCTGCCCTGTCCCTCAAACCCAGCAGCCAGGAGGAGCAGAGAGGCCATGGATCCTCACAGGATGGGAAATTGGCTTCCTCCCTGGGACTGGAACACAGAAAGGTTGAGAAATGAGCAGCGAGGTTAATTACCAGCGAGGCAGAGGCTGATTCCCCTCTCGCTGCTGTGGTCAGGGGAAGAGGCTCGTGGCCTGGAGAATTGCTGTGTTTGTGTGTCAGGGATGCTCCTGCCTGGGCTGGGGCTGGGGCTCAGGGGTTTCCTGGGCTCCCCACACACAGATGTGGTGAAAAGGAGAAATTTCCCAGCCCTGGGGAGGGTTTGGAGTCACATTTAGCTCTGGTGACACTTCTCTCCCTGCTCTGCTTCATTAAACCTGTTTTTTTCCAAAGAGGGCTGGGCAGAGGCTCCTCTGTGAGTGCCCAAAGCAGCAGGAGCTGTTCCTGTGCTAACCCAGAGCAGCCCCATCCCAGCCTGCAGCCCCTCCGAGCAGGATGGGGACACAAACATCCTGCTGGACTTTGTCAAACCACCAGGAATTCGTAGCTGAGTCACGGCTGTGTGCGAGTCAAGCCTTTTTTTTAAAAAAAATATTTATTATTATTTAGCCAAACTTTCAACAATTTGCCCTCCCAGCAGCTCTGAGAGCCCAAAGGAGACTCTTTAGGCACCGGCTGCTCTGTCTGGTGTGGTCACTGCTGTCCCTCTGGGGGGATCATTGCTGTCCTTTTGGTGGGGTCATTGCTGTCCCTCTGGGGGGGTCATTGCTGTCCCTCTGGTGAGGTCACTGCTGTCTCTCTGGGGGGGGGTCATTGCTGTCCCTCTGGTGGGGTCACTGCTGTCCCTCTGGGGGGGGTCATTGCTGTCCCTCTGGGGGGGTCATTGCTGTCCCTCTGGTGGGGTCACTGCTGTCCCTCTGGGGGGGGTCATTGCTGTCCCTCTGGTGGGGTCATTGCTGTCCCTCTGGTGAGGTCACTGCTGTCCCTCTGGGGGGGGTCACTGCTGTCCCTCTGGGGGTGTCACTGCTGTCCCTCTGGGGGGTCACTGCTGTCCCTGGCTGGCCAGGACAGAGCTCAGGACATGGGGACAGGGACAGGGGGGTTGGGGAGGCTTTGTTTGACCCTGTTGCTGCAGATTTGCTGCTTCTCTGGAGATGCTGTGTTTAAAGGAGGGACTCTGGGATGCTCTGAGCACCTCCAGCACCTCTGATTTTTTGGGTTTTATGTAGCAGAACTGGGGCTGTGGTGATTCCTGGGCCCCTCTTTGCTGAAGTGTCCAACAGCACTCTCACTCCAGGCTGGAGCTGTGTCCACAGCAGTGACAGTCCACGGGAGGTGCTGGTGACAGGATTTATCAAATGGAACATCTCAGGGCTGCCAGGCTGGCTCCAGGACAGGGATTAGGGGGTTTGGAGGCTGAGCTCCCACTTCATCCCAGAGCTGCTCTGAACCCCTGCCCCTCCTCACCCCCTGCCTGGTTTGGGGTTGTGGGGCCAGGGAGTTTGTCAGGATAAACCTCAGCGATTCCCAGGAATTGTGAAGATTTGATGTGTCCCATTGTTCACCCTGGGCCCGTGTTCAGCCAGTTTAAAAGCAGGAGTTTCCAATAGCAGGATTTACTCTTTGGGATGCTGAACCTCAGACTTTTGGGGTGATGCCCTAACCCGAGTCCAGTTAATGATCACTGAAGAATCCCAGGATTTAGGGAGCTGCTGCCAGTGCCAGATGAAGTCACTCTCATCCTCCTCTCCAGCTGGTTTTTTGTTTTTTTATTTTCACTGAACCACAACGATTCCTTCTGGTTCCTGAGGCTGATGTCATTGGAAGTGATGTGACATTTTTTTGCACGCATATAGAATAAGTGTTAAAAAATGCTCCAGAAAGAGCTTTTCCAGTCTTGTCTGGGAGCTGGCTGGGGAGTTGAGTTAAACTGGCTTTGATGGAACTTAATCCATAAAGCAAATGAGTCATCAGGCATAAATGGCTTTACCATAAATGTCAGGCAGATCCTTACTGGTCCTGACAGTTAGCACTTCCATCTGTCTGGTGTGGAGCAAATGAAACCCTCTCAGCTCAGAAATGTGCTGTCCTGACTCTTCCTCTTCACCAGAAGTTTTAGGAATTAAGGCCAAAATGTGATTTATCCCCCTTTTCTAAGCGCTGCCTCTCCTAATGTATGAAATTGTGGTTATTTGCAGGCCAAAAAAAAAGACTTTTTTATTCTCTGCTTCAATTTTTTTTTTTTTTTGTTAAACCAGCAAAACACAATTGAGCTCAGCCTTTGAATGTTCCCAGTCACTGCAGAACCTCCTTGAACCTTGTACCCAGCTCATGGCCAGGCCAAAAATGAGCTTTACCCACTGTGACGGTGGCTGGAGGACGCTGCTGGTGACTCCTACAAAGCACCACCAGAGTGTTTCTGCCTTGCTCCCTGACTGAAACAACTCACTAATTGAAAATAAGTCTTTGATTTGCCTGCTCAGGTCTCTAAACCATTTTATTGGTATATTTTAAAGTTCTCTCTCTTGGAAAACCCAGAGCTGTGAGTGTGGATTAACGGGAGCTTCATCAGGGCTGCAAAAATCCAGTTGGGAAAGGGTTAGGGTTAGGGTTAGGGTTAGGGTTAGGGTCTCTAAACCATTTTATTGGTATATTTTTAAGTTGTCTCTTTTGGAAAACCCTGTCCCACACAGAGCTGTGAGTGTGGATTAACGGGATCTTCATGAACTCTGCAAAAATCCAGCTGAGAAGGGGATTTTTGGGGTGGTTTGTGACCAAAACAAGGAAACAAACAGACACTTGGGGGAGGAATGGGAGCAGGGCTGGCTCCCCTTTTGCCAGCCAGGATCCCTGGGCACAATTTATTAGCAGCAACACACCCCAGAGGACACAAAAGGCTCCCAAACCTCCCAGCGAGGGCTCGCTCTATTTAAAGTGGCTTTTTAAATCACAGAAATGGGGCTCTTGACAGCAGAGCTTTGTGCAGCCTTTGTGAGGTGCAGATAGTGGGGCTTTTTTTTTTATGGAGGCCTAAATTAGCCCATTTTATTGTTTGGCGCTGAGGGATGAGGTCAATTGACTGGGAATCTTGCTAACAAGGTTTTTTTTACTCCTGTCTGCTTTTTTACAAGTGTTCAGCACGGGGTATCCCCCAGTGCAGGGAATGAAACAAAGATGAATGGGCTGAGCTCTGCTGCTTCCCCCTCCCCTGAGCTGCTCAGCCCCTGGCTGGGGCTGGGGTGTCCTTGTAGGACACGAAAGAAAGATGAGAGACTCCAAATATTTCAGAAGGCGAAGAGCATTTATTGTCTGATTTATTATTTAGATGAATTTGTTGTCTAATTGTTACTACCTTGTAGCCCTGGTTTGTGCCTGAGGTGTTTTGCTTTTCTGAAATTTCTTTCCCTTTACAGGGAATTTTCTGTAAACAGGAGAAATGTTTTTGTGACTGTAACTTTATTATTCATTCCTTTCCCTGGGAGGGATTTCTTGATGTCTGTCTGGTCTGACCAATGTGATTAAAGAATTTTGTCTTTGTGTCACCAGTCAGATTGGTCTGTGTGAAATAGTATAAAAGGGAGACACATCCCAAAAATAAAAGAGACATTTTCAGCCTTCTGAAATTCAGAGTCTGTGTTGCTGTGGGGTAAAACAGCATCAGTACCTTTTATAAGGTGTTCCCATACAGACTGAACAAGGTTGGTGAACAGGAATGACACCTTTCTAATATTTTTGGTTAAACTAGAGAAACAGCAAAATTCACCTGGAGAAAGGTTGTGTTTTGAGAAAGGAGAGTTCTTTGCCAAGATTGTTTTGAGAATAAGCTTTCTTAATTTTTTTTTTCCTTGGGAAAAAGTCAGCAGCTGCTAACAGGCTAATTTTTTTTTCAGATTTAGAAATTTCAAGCCCACACTTGGGTGCTCCCTGGGGCTCTATCTTGTCCCAAATTCAGGAGTTTCGGTTCTCCTGGATTTTTTCAGGCTGGATACAAAACAAGGATGAGCTTTGGGCAGGGTGGTTGACTGGGTTTGAGGAGGAAAGGGGAGACAGGAGCCTGTGGTGATGCTGGTGGAGCGTGGTGAGCTCTGACAGAGCCGTCTGATGCTCTTCCCTGGCGCTGCCCACATCCCAAATTTATTCAGTTACGCATGGATTTCCCCGGGTTCCTGACCCCGAATGAGCAGGAAACTCCCCCTGCTCGGCCTCCCCCTCTCACTCAGCACAAACTGTGGGGCCCACGCTGCCCTTTGGTGCCTTCAGTTGTCTGCTGTGGCTCCAGGGATCTACAGGTGGTTTGGTTTTTTCCCAATATTCTCCAAGGCTGAGGATGCTCAAGCTCCTGCAGGGAATCAGGGTGGGATCAAGGTTTTCTCCCCATGCATAGCTCAGGAGACTAAAAACAAACCCAGCTTTAGCAAATTCTCTTCTGCTTAACCTTTGGCACCATGTTTAGCCAAGATGCCTTTCCTTGCTTTATCTGCTCCTTGAGGAAAGGCAGTTCCAGCCCTGGTCACTGATGGGATGCAGCCTATCAGCTCCCCACGAGGTGTAAATCCAGCCTTATCAGAGAGAAAAAGCTTTTTCAGCCTCCCCTGCCTCTCGGAGACAAGTCCCAGGTCTGCTTTGGGGCTGGTTTCTTTCAGCTTATCCCAGCAATGCCAGGCACTTCCCATCTTCCCATGGCAAACACGGAGCTTTAAGCACCTGGGGGAGAGGAGGTTCACAGTGGTTCAGCTGAGGTGTCAGCGAGGGGTGCCCAAGGTCCTGTGGGCAGAAATAGCAGCTGGAAGGGTTGTCACACATTGAATTTCACATTTTCTTGGCTGGGTTGGGTGTTCCCTGCTGGAGGGAATTCCAAAGGAACAGGTTTGGAGCTCTGGAGAGCCTTTGGAGACAGGGATGGTGATGTGATTGATGGCCTGGGTAACCCCAGAACTCCCCCAGGACCCCTGCCCAGGGCTGGGGCATGTCCTGGAGGTCCCACCACGGCCCAGCTCCCCAAAGGGTGCCATGGGCAGAGCTGCTTGGAAAAGGGAAATGCTCTATGAGGCGAACAAACTTGGAATTTTTTATTTTCCCAATACTCTAAGCCCAGTTTTGGTGGTTACAATGCAAAAGAAAAAGCTGGAATAGTAATGGCAGGACTGGATCTATACTGAAAAAAAAGAAAAGGGAAAGGGAAGGAAAGATGTTTCTCGTTTTAAAAATGGAAAATTGAAACCCACTCTGCAGACATTTCTGTGAATTTTGTAAAGGTTATTCACTGGAAACAATGACTAATGAGCTCCAGTGAATGCTCCTTGAAGGGTGACTGGGGTAGGCCTGAGAGGTGCCCAGATGTTCACGAGCTGCTGCAGGGAGGGAAGTGACAACCTGGGAATGCAGGAGGGAGCTCCAGGCAGCTCGGAGCTGCTCCTTCCCCCCAGTGCCGGTGTCTCCAGGGCTCCTGGCAGCCTCCTTTACCAGTGGATCTCTGCCCAAAATACCAACAGCATTCCCTTTTTTGGGGGGAAGTCAGTGGGACACGTCCATGATCCAGCGACACCAAGGCAGATTTGGCCCACAATTTCAAAAATATCCTTTTCCACAGGGCTGTTTGCCAGTCTGGCCAGGCTCCCTTTGGAGCTTCTGGTTCCTATTACTGCCCAAATCATCCTCCCAGTTTTGCTCCTGCTTTTCCCCCTGATGCTTTAGCCATGTTTGTCTATTATTAAATAAGAATTTTATTTTTTTCCCCTCCCCTAATTAAAGCATCAGCTCTAAGGATCCAAGTAGTAAAGTCTTATGTAACTGTCTGCTGAATGAACTGGATTTTGGCACCGCGGTTGAGCGGCTTGGTGGCTCTTCAGGAAACTCCAGAGCAATTTCTGCTCTGACCTTCGGGCTGTGCCTGTGCCGGGCTTTAGGGAGCAGCTGCTCCATTAACCAGCCCCGCTGCCTAATGAGCTTCCTCTGCACCTGGTTTTTAGTAAAACAAGAAAGAAAAGCCTCCCTTTGGCTCTTTTCTGGGTTTATCAGATGCATTTCTGAGCTCTTGCTGTTGTGTCTGTTGCTGGTGGAATGTTGAGGTGAAGCAAGATGT
The DNA here is from genome assembly GCF_965231275.1 of Zosterops lateralis. Lineage (NCBI taxonomy): Eukaryota > Metazoa > Chordata > Aves > Passeriformes > Zosteropidae > Zosterops > Zosterops lateralis. The sequence goes on along the minus strand of NC_139780.1, from coordinate 9,152,709 downwards.
AAAAAGAGGGGTGGGTGATGTGAGACCAGCTGGTGGGGTTCGACAAGCGGGAAAGTTTTGAGGCCAAAAAGCAGTTTTTGGGACTGGACAGGGTGACTGTGCAGCGCTGCACAGGACCAGCTGGAAAGGAGTTGTTTTATTGCTGATTTGGGAGGTACAACACTCTTTTCTCTTGTTTTTCCTGCACCTGCCTTGCTCGGGGCAGTCAGTGCTGCTCTCCTGGGTGATTTGTCCTTTGGGGGGGTGGATTTGGGGCTGGGGATGAAGCACAGAGTGTTCACACCTCGTGGAGCAGCCCAAGAGGAGCAGCTGCTCCCTGGACACGGAGGTTTTCCCTGGCTCATCTCAGGGGATGTGCCCATGTCAGGAAGGCGGCCCTGCCACGCGTGTTTTGTTTTTCATTTCTTTGTGTTCCTGGCTTTGATTGCAGCCTCAGGCTGGTGTCTCACCCACCCCTGACCCTGTGTGCTCCCCTCCCTGCAGGGTGACATCCAGCAGCTCCTGATCGTGGCGGACCCGCGGGCAGCGCTGGAGTACTGTGAACACTACAGCCCCGACTGTGACACCGCCATCCCCGACTCCCCACAGTCCCAGGACCCCAACCCCGATGAATACGTGAGTCTCTGGGCACGGTTTGGGCCATAATCACCAATATTTGGGTTTGTAGCACCCTCACAAACATGTGGCTCCTTCCTCCTGCTCGGCTTTACTGCGACTCATCTCCAACATCCAAGACAGAGCTTGTTTTTAGGATTTGCAGGTTCTGGGTTTGGCTCTTGGGAGTTTCCCTTCTTTCTGAGCTCCTCCCATTGCCAAAGACTGAAAGGAACATCCTCTTGGAGCTCAGCGACACGGGAGAGACAACCTGAGCCAAGTGTGGATTATTGACCTTCCCTGGCAGCTCCAGTCCTGTCCAGACCAGCACCTGTTCCTAAATTTCAGGTTAAACTGTTGGACTTGTAATAGGATTAAACAGCTCTTTCTCAATACTCTGTGAAACAACAGGTGTTAAAGGAGGGAGAACTCTTTTTCCTGGATTTGCTTTTTGCCAGAAATGCTCCCAAGTCCTCCCTAGGAGCTCCTGTGCCCAATAGTTTTTGTATGAAGGGTTCACCCCAGGCCTTTCCTTTAAAAAAAGGAAACACAATAAAAGGTACAGGATGCATTTTCATGTTTGCTGCCCAATCAGAAATGTCTGGGTGTGGCTGATTTTTAACGAGCATGAGCTGAATTTTGCCCCTTTTTAAAGAGCTGGCTGCAGGTGCTCTCTGGCATCCTGAGCCACTCTCTGGGGCTGATTTGCTTTCAGCTGAGCCCAGACCTGCAGGGTCAGGGAATCCCCACGAACCAGTAATGCCATCAGCCCTCCCAGTTTATCTTTGGGATTAAATTAATCCAGCCGCTAGGCCGGGCTTTGGGATGCTCACGGTGAGGCGCAGCCCTGGGGAAAGCACCGCCACCGCTCCTGCCAGTGCTTCTGGAGAAACAATAAACAGGACAAATAAAACAGCGCTTTGCTGGGGAATCTGTGGCAGCAGGAAAATAAAACTCCTCTTTTGGAGCCAGCAGTCCAACAAGAGCTGGCTTGTCCCGGGGCTGTGTTGCTCTGTGTAGGAATAACTCCTCCACTCCGGCTGCCAGGGAGAGCTGGGCTGGCGAGGAGCAGGGCCGTGCCCGGCCGTTGTTTGGGTTTCCTGCTGAAGGATTGTCACGGTTTGAAAGCAAAACGAGTGAGAGGCTCCAAGTCAGAAGTACAATTTAATAAGAAGAAAGGTAAAAAGGTAAAAATAAAATAAAATCAATGCAATAACACAAAGGAGCACTGCCAGAGTCAGAACACACCCTGAGCAGGGTGGGGGGAGCAGTCCAGGTGAGGGGCTCTTCCTGGAGCAGTGATCCCACAGAAAGGTCTGGGAGCTCTGCTCCTCTGGGAATCCAGTGGCTCAGGGCTGCTTGTCCTGTCCCAAATCCCAGATTCTCTCCAGGTGGGAATGCTTGGCTCCTCCCCCTGGGCATTGGGAGCATCTCCCAATGGGATGAGGAGTCGTGCAGTGGCTCCTTGATGGCCCATTAAACAGAGAGAGCTCCTGGAGGGAGTTCCCTGTGAGTCCTGGGCAAGGCATTGATGGGCCATGAGCAGAAGAGCCCAAAGGAGGGGCCTGGGAAAACACTGCCCCACCTGGTTCCAACAGCTCATGGGGATGGGGATGGAATAAATACTGTGTGCACATCCTACACCACAACCCAGGACAAGGATGACTGACTGATGCCTTGTGGAAAAGGCTGCGAGGATCTGCCTGTCCAAGGCCTCCTGCCTGCAGGAGGGGATGTCAGGATGCAGGTGGATGGGGAGTCACAGGGATGCTGTTAGTGCAGGAACATCCATGTTAGTGCAGGAACATCCATGTTAGTGCAGGAACATCCGTGTCAGTGCAGGAACAGCACCAGAGCACCTGCGGGGCTCAGGGGCTTTCTGTGCCTCTCCCAGGGAGTCACCTGGGGCAGATCTGGGAGGTTTCAGGTTAAAAAAGTATCACAGAGCCACTAGTTTGGGTTGGAGGGATCTTAAAGGTTATCAAGTTCACCAAATTCCAATCCCTTGCCATGGGCAGAGATGCCTTGCATGATCCCAGGTTGGTCCATGTCCAACCTGGCCTGGGACACCTCCAGGGATGGGGCAGCCACAGCTCCCATTCCAGGGCCTCCCCACCTTCCCAGGGAAGAATCTCTCCCAAATATCCCATCTCAACTAGCAGAGCGAAGCCTGTAATGTCCAAAGGAGCTGGCAGGGACACACTCTGGCTGCTCCCACCTCATTTCCTGCTTCTCCTCCTCTCCTTGCAGTACACGGACGGGGAGGGAGAAGGGGACACTTACTACTACGAGTACCCCTACTACGAGGACGTGGATGAAGCTGTCAAACCAGAAGCCCCCACCACCAAACCCGGCCCTCCTGCAGTGGCTGCAGGAGAGAAACCCGAAACCACGCAGGTACTGGGGCAGGTCCTGGCAGGGCTGGAGGTGATGAACCTTTATAGAAGTGGAGGGTGATGCAGAATGTTTTTGTTCCTCTGATCGTGGTGTTTTATTGCCCACCACAGGAATTTCCAGCTCCCACGGCACCCCCTGAGAGAGGGAACCCCGGGAAGCAGCCCAAGGAGGACGGAGCAGTGGATGATCCCCTGGTGGATGAGTACAACTACGAGACCATCAACGAGGAGTATTTTACCCCCATGCCCTACGAGGATCTCAACTACAACGAGGAAATCGATCCCCAGGGTGGCCTCACGGAAAATGCAGTGGAAGCTGAACTCCCCACCAGCACTGTCGTCACCTACAACGAGACTGATGTAATTTCAGTTCATTAATTTTAATTTTTCCTTCTTTTTTTTTTTAATTAATTCTGCTATTTCATAGCCCTGGAAGCAAAGGAGACGGGAGCAGCCAGATGGTAAATCCATAAGTGGTTCAGGCAGCTGCAGGGAGAGGAAGTTTGTTGTAAAATGTTTTCACTCCAGACTTTTTCAGGGTGGGGAACACAGATATTTAGAATTTGGTTAAGGATTATTCCCCTGGAAAGAGCTGCTCATATTGACATCTGCATTTCCTCGGGTGAAGTGGTTGTCTGACAAAAAGAGAAATGAGGGTTGCTGTTAAAATCTCAGTAAAAGCCTTTTATCCCAAAGATATTAATATAAATCCTTAAAATGTTGATTTGCTGGAGAACATCAATATTTTTCATTTTGTCATTTGCACTGAAAAGCATCTTTATGTTTTTCAGTTGGTTTTTTTTTTTAAAAAAAAACAACATTTCAACACTGGGACAAAGCCTTGATTCCCAAACTGCTGCGTCCACCTGGTGTGAGCCCCTTTATTCTGTGCATGGATCTGCTCAGAGCTGGGATCAGCCCAGACCCCACAGCTTTTTCTGCTGGAATATTGAACTTTTACCTCTCCACACTCCAACATCCTCCAGCTGAAACGCTGCCCTCGAGACTCTCCTGTGCTTAACACTTGCCCAGTTCTTGCTTTTCGTGTTGATGCTGAAATAGGTGAACGTTGGTGAGGCTGAGATGAATTTTTGTGGAGCTGTGGAGATCATGGAGCAAGGAAATAAATGACATTAAATGGGCAAATCCTTCATTATCCAGCAGCAGCAGCAAGGGGATCAGTGGGGGGATAACATGGAATTGTTCTCTGCCGTAGTGGAAGATGTCCCTGTCCATGGTGAGGGTTTGGAACTTCAGAGTCCTTCCAGCCCACACCATTCCCTGTCTCTGTAATGCTTCCAGTTCCCATCCTAATTCCCAGGAAGAGCTCAGGGGTGCTTTCTCCAGTGGAGAATTACTTGTTGTGGGGCTGTCACAATTCAAGGCTGGCAAAAGAGACAGAAAAAAATCATCCAGTATCCCTGGAGTTGGGAATTTGAGGGAAAATGTGTCAGGGAAAGTGTCCAAGTGAAGATCTGAGCAGCTGGAGCAGGGCAGGTGCAGATCCAGCTGCTCCAAGGGCAGGGGTGGATCCAGGCCAGCCAAAATGTCGTGGAGGAGGTTGGAGAGCCCAAAATGATGCACAGGGAGAAAAGGAAAAGGCTCCAGGAACGGAGGGAGCCAACCTGAGAGAACCCATGGATGGGAAAGTTTTCCATTTCCTGACCAAGAGCCAGAAATGTTTGGCCAAGCTTGGACTTTCTGAGAGAGAGGAATTAAAGACTGGATAGAGGGGCCTTCAATAAAAAAAGTGGAAGAGGAAGGAGGAGGCTTCAAGGGCCACTTCAGTTGTTAAAGGAAAGGAAATAGAGGAGGAAAGTTCAGGCAGGCAACTGCCCACTTACTCCAAATATCATCTGTCCATGCAAATAGACCTGAGGACCTCAATTAAAATACCAAACCTGAAGTTTTTTGATATTCATCTCATGCAGTTTGCTGTTATCCCCAAACTCTCAGAGCCAGATGAGATGTTTTTAGATTAGGGTTTTAAGGTTTCAAAGTGCAAAACCAGGGGAAGTATTTCAGCCAGGATAAAAGGGGAGGAGGGTGTGATAGCAACAGATTAATTTGAACCAGCCCAAAGGAAAAATAATCCTGACTTTTCAAAGTCTCCTAATTGGATAATTGCCAAAGTGTAAATTCTGCAAAGGCCAGTTGGTGTTTGCAGAGGGAAAAGAAGGTGGGGTGGTGATGGCCTTAGTTCTTGGCTTAGTCTTAGTTTAAAACCTCCTGAATTTAGACCCAGATGTTCCTCTTTATGAGTTCTGAGCAGTTTTGGCACAGAAAGAAGCCTGGAAGTTGTGATGGCACCAAAGTGAGACTGGATTCGTAGTAGTGAGGAGCTGTTTCTCCAGGAAACACTGGAAATAATCCAGTCTCTGGACAATTTTGGTCTTCACCTGGATAGGAAAGACACCAAATAAATTTGGTCAGCACACGTTGTTCTTTGCAGGGCTGCTCAGAGCGAGGGGTGCCAAGGGCCTGTGCCTGCCAGGCTGCTGGGACATGGAGAGCAGCAAGGAAATTCTGAGCCTTGTCTGCATGGCCTTGCTGTGCTCCGTGGCACCTGAAAGGGTTCAGGGAGGATCCAGAGATTGAGGCATCACATTTGTAACGAAATTTCTGCTCCTTGGATGAGCCCGGGCGCAGATGGGATCCCAGACTAAACAAACAGGAGGTTTTCACACAAGTGAACCCGGGTTTTTCCACATTTCCTGCTGTAATTGGACACCCACAGAGACACATTGTGGGTTTGGTGCATCTGAAATCTGGGAAGGGATGTGGGGCTCCTTGGGCTTGATAATCCAGAGCCTCCAACACCGAGGCCGTGAGAGATGAGGAGGATTTGGAGCTTGAAACTTCCATTACTTCTTTCTTCAGGCATTTGGAGTCTGCAGGATCCTCCTGACACCAGCTTTGTGCTCGTGTTTTGTTTTCCTCACTCCAGCTTTTCCACTCGCAGTGTTTTACTGGGGATCAGTGAAGAAATCCCAGGGAAAGCCAGGGTGTATGTTTGACATGAAGCTTCTCCCATCTGTCTTCCTGCTGTTACAGACTTAAAAACTCCAGAATTTAACTTTTCCCCAGATTTTTTCTCCCTGTCACTACTATTATAAATCATCCTCATCTTGCAGAAAAACAGTGATTTATTAAAACCCCTCATACCCTTAATAAATCAGGGTATTTTTTATTAAAAAAACATAACATAACAACACGTTAATATTCCAGCTAGGAGAGAACTCCAGCCTGACCCATTGCTGCTCTTCCCTCTCCAGGCTGCTCAAGGAGGGGACGACCTGGACAAAGATTTCAATGAGGAAACCATCAAGGAGTACGACGGGAATTATTACGACAATTATTACGACAGGACGGCCTCTCCCGACATCGGGCCGGGCATGCCCGCCAACCAGGACACCATCTACGAGGGGGTGAGAGGCCTTCTGCTCCAGCCAGGGGAAATTCTGCTTCAAAACATTGGTCCTTTTATGATTTAGAGCAGAATTAGTGAAAAAACAAAACAAAACAAAAAAAAAACAAAACTAAAGAAAACAAACAAACAAACAAACAAACAAAAACAAACAAAAAACCAACAACAACAACAAAAAAAACCACCAAGGATTCACCCACCTGCACCTTGTGTTTAAACAAGGAGGAGCTGCACTGGAAACTCAGCAGGGTTGTGCCAGGATCTCCAGTTCCTGCTGGGATTGGTGGTGGTGATGATGGTGATGGTCATGATGATGATGATGGTGATGATGATGGTCGTCATGATGATGGTGATGATGATGATGATGGTGGTGATGATGATGATGGTGGTGATGATGGTTGTGATGATGATGATCGTGATGATGATAGTGATGATGATGGTGGTGATGACGATGATGATGGTGATGATGGTTGTGATGATGGTGATGGTGATGGCGATGATGATGGTGGCAATGTCCTCTCTGACTGTCTGGCTTTGTGTTTCCCTGTGTCCCACAGATCGGTGGCCCCCGGGGTGAGAAGGGGCAGAAAGGGGAACCTGCCATTATTGAGCCGGTAAGGAGAACATGAGTTTGGGGTTTTGTTGGGTTTTTTCCTCCTGGAAAGGGCAAAAAGGGCATCCTGCCATTATTGAGCCAGTAAGGAGCACCTGAGTTGGGAGTTTTGTTGGGTTTTGTCCCTCACAGAAGGGGCAGAAGGGAGATCCTGCCATTATGGAACCAATAAGGAGCACCTGAGTTTGGGTTTTGTGGGGTTTTTTCCCCCTGGAAAGGGGCAGAAAGAGGATTCTGCCATTACTGAACCACTAAGGAGCACCTGAGTTTGGGGTTTTGTTGGGGTTTTGTTTTTTCCCCCCATGGAAGAGGTGGAAGGGGGATCCTGCCATTATTGAATCAGTAAGGCGCATCTGAGTTTGAAGTTTTGTTGGTTTTTTTGGTTTTATTCCAAAAAAAGGTGCAGAGAATTTGTTCTCAGTGGGACAGCTGGGAGGAAAATTCCCCATGAAAGAATTCCCTGGTTCATTTAATCTAAACCACTGTAATGATATAATTTATTTTTTAAAAAGGCTTCAAGGAGCGACCTAAATCGTGAAGGAAGTGCAAGAATTCCCATGAAATCTCTCATTTAGCAAAATAAAACCTAAGAATGACGTGTTAGGAAGGGGGCAGGTCTCATCCCTCAGGAGTTTGGAGCATCCAGGTCCTATCCTGCTCTGAACTCCCAGCCTTTAATTGGTTCATCCCAGTGGGAATAAAAGGGAAATAAAATAAATCCCTGCACACAGCTGTGGAGAGGTTTGCTCCTGTACCAGCTCCACAGTCCCACAAGCTTTTCCTTCGTGTCCTCCCTGGGGTGGAACCCTCTTCCTTTTATATTTCTGACCTAATTTTGAGGTTGATTTTCCTCCTAAAGGACAATTCCAAGCTGTCCCTGCACCCTGCAAAAGCTGTGGGTGCCCAACCCAACACCCCGAGGTGGGGCTGGCTCCGGGGCTCTTGTGAACAGAGCAAGAAGATGCTCTTGCTTAATTCCTTTTTTTTTTTTTTTTTTTTTTTTTCCATCCTGGAACTGGGGATCAGCTCCTTGGGCACCCACCTTTTCCCCAGCCCAGTCCCCGAGGGCTGAGCTCTCTGCACACCCGCAGCTCAATTAACCTCATTTTCCTTGGCCGAGGGCCAGCCCAGCACCCAGCGCTGCTGCAGCACTTCCCATCACTTTGAGATAATATTTTTTTTCCCTTTAATTTTTCATCCTTTTCCTCTTCCACGTGAAATCCCTGCAGGTGGTGGGGAGGGGATCCAGGCAGAAGTCGGGGTGCTGTAGCCTGGCTGCAAAACTCACAATTAAGTCCCTTCTGAAAACATCTCTGACCTTTCCTTCCTTCTCTTCCTCTCTGGGTCTCTCACTCTGCAAACAAAAGGAGGAGCCAGCGATTTCCTTATCAGAGGGGTGGGAAGGGAAGGGAAGGGGGGCGGCCAAAGATGATGGCAGAAACCCAGCCTGAAAAGCTACAAAGCGAACAAAATAGTTAAGTTTAATCATCCAGAAAGAATTTGGCCGCCTTTGCTATTTCAAAACACTGGAGCATGGATGGCTTTTGCCAGAAAGTAAACAAGACCAAATGCTGCCTTGTCCCTCTCCGTGCAGCTCCTCTTGAGCAGGGAAATTCGGATTTGCTTTGCTCTTTAGCTCTTTTTTTTAAAAGTTTTTGATGGGAACTGCAGGAGAAGGGAAATAAATCTGAGCACAAAGTTGGATTCTGCTGGGGTTTCACTCCTTTCCCTTTCAAACCCAGCTGTCCCTCAATCCTTGCTCGGTGCTGACACTTGCTGGAGGCAGCGGGGCAGGGCAGGGGCAGGAGGGATGGAGAGGAGGGATGAGGGATGGAGAGGAGGGATGAGGGATGGAGAGGAGGGATGAGGGATGGAGAGGAGGGATGCAGGGATGGAGAGGAGGGATGAGGGATGGAGAGGAGGGATGCAGGGATGGAGAGGGGGGATGCAGGGATGGAGAGGAGGGATGTGGGGATTCCAAATGTCCCAGCTGGGGGGTCATCAGGCTGCTGGCGCCTCCTCTCTGGTTTTGGGAGGACCTTGGTGCTCAGCTTTAAGGGAGAGTTTGCTCAGCACCTCTGAATTACAACAGGATTTGGGGCTGGTTTTGGGGTGTTGGCTTCACTCGTGGGGGGTGTCTGAAGCAGAGGCCTTCCCCTGCTTTCCCCTGGGACAATCCCGAATCCACTTTGGGATTTCCCCCCTCAATGGGATCACCCCACTGGTGCTGTTCCCTAAAGCTCTCCTATGTTTCCATCGCTCCCATTGATGAACATCCCTGGACATGGGAGGTTTCCTGCCAAGGACAATCTCCAGATGTCCCCAAGGCCAGAGCCCGACATAAACCAGCAGATAAATATGGGAAGATGCCAAGGATATTTGCATCCCAAACGGGCCAATTATCCCTGACCCTTCCCCCTGGGGAGGCAGAGCCTTGGTGCTCTGTGTGCTCACAGCAGCACCCCAAAAACCTCCTGGGTGGGCTGGGCTCCTCTGCACTCTGATTAATCCCTGCTTGAGAACCTGTCACAGCAGGATGTGCCCAAAACCGGATGGATTTGGGGGTGTCCATGTGCTGAGATCTCAAGGAGATTGGATTTTGGGGTGTCCATGTGCTGGGATGGATTTTGGGGGCTCCATGTGCTGGAAGCTCAACAAGGATGGATTTTGGGGTGTCTATATGCTGGGATCTCAAGGAGATTGGATTTTAGGGTGTCCACAAGCTGGGAGCTCAAGGAGCATGGATTTTTGGGTGTCCATATGCTGGGACCTCAACAAGGATGGGTTTTGGGGTGTCCATGTGCTGGGATCTCAATAAGGATGGATTTTGGGGTGTTCATGTGCTGGGAGCTCAACAAGGATGAATTTGGGGGTGTCCATATGCTGGGAGCTCAAGGAGAATGGATTTTCTTGTGTCCTTGTGCTGGGATCTCAATAAGGATGGATTTTGGGGTGTCCATGTGCTGGGGTCTCAATAAGGATGGATTTGGGGTGTCCATGTGCTGGGGTCTCTGGGATTCCCCTGCAGGGAACAGGGACAGGCATGTGCAACTCACCCCTAATTCCCACCCAGTGAAATATTTCCGTGGCTGAACCTGAAAGGGGCCTGGGGTGAAGCCCACGACCTAAATCCCTCCCTGGCGAGGCTCCTCCGTGGTGGCAGCAGCAAATTCCCCCTCCCACATCCAGCTGCAGCGGCAGCCAGACCTTCCCTGGGATTTTAAACGCCGTGCTAATGAGTGTGGACACCAGGAAAGGCAGGAAATAGGGCTGGCCACGCTTTTTTTTGGTGCAGAAACCCCGATGGAAGCAGGGCTGGGTCATGGCAGGCTGCTTTGGGTTATTTTTTTTTTTTTTTTGCTGCTTTGGGCTTAGGGAGTGTGGTTTTTTGGGGCAGGAATGCCTGGATTTTCCTGCAGACATTTCAGATTCGTTCAGCTCGGTTGGACTGGGGTCAGCTGAGGCTTTTTGGCAGCAGAGCCTGAGAACAGTTTAGGGTGACCCCAAAGCAGCCCCTGCGCGGCTTCTCCCTCAGGAGCCAACTGCTCATCCACAGATTTTCACAGGATTTCATCCCTCAGGGAAAACTGCCACAGGTGAGCTGGGAATTGCTGACTCAGCCTGGGCTCTGCTTTATCTCTGATCCAGAGATAAGAGGGACAGAGCTCTTCCCAAAAACATTATCCCGATCCCTTGTGGAAAGCATTTTCAGGTGGATTGGGGGGTTTCTTTCCTTCCTCTCACATACTCATAAGTAGGAAAAAAACCTCAAAACTTTAATTTTCCTGAGTGCATGATAGATCTGATCTAAAGTGATGACAAAATATTCAGATTGAAGAGGCTGGAGCACCAATATCCCAGGATTTTTTCCCACACAGTGATTTCCTACGTTCACAGAGGAAATCACAGTGTGCAGTCTGCTGGAAAAAAAACATTTGAAAACCACCTTGCAGTTTGGTTGCTAACTTCTTGTTAAGCTCTTTAGGGCCAGGAACAGCCCAGGATTGGTTTTATTCCCTGGATTTGAGCAAAGGGGGAAGGTTGTGGTGGGGAAGGTGATGCTGTGCTGGGGCTGATGCTGTTCTCTGGGATTTAAATACACATTATTTGCCTTTTCCATGGTCCTCTGCACCTCTGGGAGAAATCACCCAGAGGGAGTGGAAACCCTCCAGCTCTGGGATGTCTCCATGCAGCACCAAGAACTGAAATATTTAACCACAGATCAAGCACTGGGCTTTTCCCTGAGGTCAGAATGACTTTGAGGATGTGTCTAACCACTTTTTTTTTTTTCCTTCCTCTTGCCCAGGGCATGCTGGTGGAAGGCCCCCCTGGTCCCGAAGGCCCAGCAGTAAGTGGCATTTTCCCCTTGCTCTGGTTGGGGATGCTGTCCCTGGGCTCTGTTGCTCCCATCTGCCACGCACGTGCACACAGGGAGCTTTGGGGTGGATTTTCTGGTGCAAAAAATAAACAGAGAACTCAGAACCTTTTCCTGCCACTCATAGAAATCTGCTACAAATAATAACACATTTTCGTGGCTTAAGGGTTTGGTTTTTTTCTTTCCTTTTTTCTCTGCCAGGGCCTTCCAGGACCTCCAGGACCAACTGGACCCGTGGGCTTAATGGGTGACCCAGGGGAGAGGGTGAGTGGCCCTGGTTTTCTCCTCTCTGCTGGAGTTTTGGGTGGGTTTGGGTGGGCAGAGTGGGGCTGTGGGGTCTCCCTGGAGCCATAAAAAAATCCTGTTAAAATCCTGTTCACCCTGTGGGAGCAATTCCCAAAGGAGTTCATGGTGGGAGACAGGGCACAGCTTTGCATCCAGGGGAACAAAAAAGGTTGGGAAAGGCATGTATGGAGCCATTTTCCAAGTTCAAACCAATATTCAGGCTGCAAAGCCCCTGCTCTCTGCCTCTGCCCTTCTTTGGCTGTTTGGAAAACAGGAGGGGCAAACACACCAGGAGTCCCCAGCACAGGGGAGGGGAGCTCAGCTGGGATTCTGCACCCTCATTCCAGCTGCTCCTCTGAGTCCTGGCAGAGGATTTGGCCTTGCTTTGGTCCAGGATTGTCCTGGGGACATGCCAGGTCTGTCCCTGTGGCCTTTCCGTGTCCCAGGCTGCTCCCAGAGGGAGAGGAGCTGTTCACCCTTTGCCAGGTGGGTCATCGCTCCCCTGGTTTGCAGCCTGCTGCATTTCCTGCCGGAGCACTAATGACGTTTCTGGTGCCTGTGACACGCTGGGGACCAGGGCCCCGCCCGTGCTCCATCCATCGATCCATCCATCGCTGCCAGCTGGGAAATCAATCCCGGCTCAGCCGAGGGGACACGGCTCCCAGGCCTGCTTAACCCTTGTGGCACCACTCTCCTGCCCCAGCACTGCAGCTCTGCAGCCTCGGGGCACAGTTCACTGAGAGTGGGTGAGCTGGGCCGGGTTTGCATCTCACACCGCAAAGGCGAGCCCTAAAAATCCTCATTTGACTTCTGAGGGTTTCCAGGGCTTGAATTTCACACCGGTCCAGGGTGAGCCTTAAAAATCTTCACTTGGCTTGTGAGGGTTTCCAGGGTTTGCATCTCACACTGGTCCAGGGTGAGCCCTAAAAATCCTCACTTGGCTTCTGAGGGTTTCCAGGGTTCTCAGGATTTCCATTTCCATCCCTTTCTTGCCTGTCTCCATCCCAGCTCTCCCTTCTCCTCCTGCATTCCCGGGGGGCTGATGCTGGCCCTGGGGACCATCTTTCTCTCTCTTTCTCTCTCTCCCTGTCATTTGTCCAGGCAGATGCAGATACTTGCTGGCCCTGGGGACACAGGGCTCTGTCTCTCTGTCATTTGTCCAGGCAGATGCAGATATTTGCTGGCCCAGCTCCTCTGGAGCAGCCCTGCAGAGCCAAGCAGCAGCAGCAGACACTCTGTCCCCGCTGCTGCTGCTGCTCCACGCCCTCCAGTGAAAAGGGATAATTTGAATTCTAGCACAGGCTGCACGTCCTGCTCCCGCCAGTGTCCAGCCCGGGCTGTAACACAGCACAGTGTGCACAGATAAGTGATGAACTCGCCAGAGCCACCAGCTGCAACTGTATTAAAACCTTCCCTTTCAATTAGAGCAGCTCCTCTTCTAATTTGTTTATTATTAACCCTGAGAGTGCAGCTCATGAATTTACATGACCCTTCTTCCCCCTGTGTGCGGTGAGGAACGTTCCCTCTGCCTGCTAAATCTGATAAAGAGATATTTTTATCTGCTCCCAGGCAGGTACAATGAATTAATAGCCCAACAACAGTCAGCCCTGTTAATATTGGCCAACTCTCATTTAGCTCTGCTTTATTCATTATATTAAAAAAAAAAATAAAAGGGTAAAAAAGAGCTTTATTTATTTATTTAAAGCATCTCACTCCACCAGGGATTTGAGGAGGCACAGAGGAGTTTGTGTCAGCAGCAGAGCTGAGGAGCAGCCTGGGTGTGGGAGGTTCCAGGGGGCTCAGGATGCTTTGGGATGACTTTAGGCAGCTTTCCTGGAGCAGTGGGAAGAAGGAAATATGGCACTGAGGAGAGCACAGAGCTGTTCCATGGGGGCTCCAGACTGGGAGGAAGGAAGTGGGAAAATGTGTTGTTTTGAAGGGGGTGAGCTGCAGCATCAGAGCAAACGGCAGCCCCCTCCCCCAGCCCGGTGCTTGTCTGGGAATTCGGGGCTCTGGGGGGTCTGCACACCTTGGGGAAGGCTCATCACAAAATATCTCCACCTTCTAAAACCATCCAGACACTGAATCCCAAAGGAATCACTGCCCTGGGGATGGTTTTGCACCTCAGCACTTCAAAAAGATCCCTAAAAATCCTCGTTTGGCTCCTGAGTACTTCCAGGGTGCTGCTTTTCCCAAGTGCTGCCTGAACCAGGAGAGCCCCAAATCTCCCAGAAACATCCTCTATGATGTAATTTTCTGTCCAGGGCTGCAGAATAACCAGGGAGAGAGAGACACTCGGTGAATTTTCAGGCTGAGCACCGTGGGCTGCTGGTCCTGCTCTCGGACCCCACACAAACACCCCCAGGTCTCAGTTTAACCCTTCCATGGCAATATCCCCCCGGGGTTTGCTCCCAGCCCGGCATTTCGGAGCACTGCACCAAACTGGAGCTGAAGTCTCCATCCCCGGCTGCTGTATATCAGCAAATCCCCATTTCCATAACGAGAGGCACACAGATTTACACACCCAGGCCCTGGCAGGCTGCATTTCTTCCAGGCATTCATGAATTTAAATTTCCAAAGTGCTTTATGGGTTTGATTTTTCCTCCTTTCCCCCCCCCCACCACCACCCTCTGCTGATCCATTCCACCAGGAAAAGACCTCCCACACCCAGCCTGAAACAAAAAGAGGCATTTATGGATAAAAGCACTGCATCAACATTTGTCAGCAGAGATAAACAGCTTTGCTCCATCAGAGACAGGGCTGGAGTTAAAGGAGGAGAGGGAGAGAAAAGAAAGTTTATCATATAAAACAAGCCTGGCCTAAATTATCTGTGGCGTTTCTGCTCCAATGGATGGGACTGGGCTGGGCTGGGCTGGGATGGGATGGGATGGGCTGGGATGGGATGGGATCTCAGTGGGGTCGAGGACTCTGGGTTGGGCCAGGCTGAGCACGGTGTGCCTGGGAAAATGGATGTGCTGGAGTTCTGCAGCCCTCCCTGGGCACTGCTGGGATTTTTCCCGGAGTTTTCCTGCTGATCCATCCCTAGCGGCAGAGCTGATATTCCAGGCTGGTCACAGGGCTGGGCTCTGCCCTGTCCTTGTGGGGCTGGGGACAGGGACAGCCCAGCTGGGGACACACAGCCCTTTCCTTGTGGGGCTGGGGACAGGGAGAGCCCAGCTGGGGACAGCACAGCCCTGGCCAGGCTGGGGACAGGGACAGCCCAGCTGGGGACACACAGCCCTGGCCAGGCTGGGGACAGGGACAGCCCAGCTGGGGACATCACAGCCCTGGCCAGGCTGGGGACAGGGACAGCTCTCACCCCACCAGGGCTGGGCTCTGGTTGAGTGCTGGAAACTCTGGTGGGAATGGTTTGGGTTTGTTTTTAAGGGGAGGGAATGAGGGAATGGTGAAGCTGGACATGGAAGAAGAGGGAGCAGAGAGGTGTGGGGTGGGAAGATCTTGCTGGACAATGCACCAAATCTTTCGGTTTGCTGGGCCTGTTGGGTTGTTTTATTAAAATATTCTAATTTTCAGGCACTTTGTTACCTATTTGTCTTTCCCTTCTCCCTTGCAGAGTGACCTCATGAATTCCTGGCTTTTTGGTGTCTCTGTGTCTGAGAGATTTGTGGCAGAATTTTGCATTTACATTTTTTTCCTGGGCTCTGAACAGGCTGCAGGCAGATCGAGGAGAGTGAAAACTACAAAAATGTTCATTATTAGCCCTTCCAAGGGAGCCAGTTCTCTATAAATTGATTTATTATTGGTATTTCCTAACTCAAGGAGTGGCCAAGTCCTCAACCCTGAGCTGTTGGCCACAAAACGAGCACTGGAGGCTTTTCTTGGCCTTCTGGGATGTGGTCAAGTCCCTGTTGCCTTAAACTGCTGTGAAAAGCCCAATTAGCCACGGACATTGATGTCACCCTCATTTGCATACGGGAATGAGGAGGAAATCCGAGTTAACCAACCTCAACTTTTTTCTATTTTTTTCCTTTATTTATTTATTTATTTATTTTAATTTTTTTTTTTTTTTGGCAGAGGGAAAATTGGCCATATTTGATTTTTTATGGCTTCATCAGCAGATCTTTCACTGCTTTAGTGCCAATCAAAGATCCTGCACTGGCCTTAGTCAGCACAGCTCTGTGGATATTCATGGATTTGGGCTGATTTACAGCTCCTGACAGGATCGCTCCACTTGGAGGTGGAAGGAACCTCAAAGCTAAAATAAAATAAAAATAAAATTAATTTAAAATAAAATAAATAAAAAAATAAAATAAAGCAAAAAAAAATATTAATAGAAGAAAGAAAAATGAAATTACCCAACTGATTAAATCTGTGCAGGAATTAATTTATCTTCCTCCATTTATCTCTCCTTGACCCTGAATTAGGAATTTCATCTATTTTGGGTTTTTTTTAATAGGTTTTAACAGATCCATCTAAACATTGATTCCATTCACTTGGAGCATTGTAAGGACTTGCATTGCTCACCCCAAACCTGCACAAGGCAAACCCTGCAAACAGGATGGAAGAGGAGGGAATTAAGATTTAAGAAAAATTGAGATGCCCCACAAGCTCAATCCCTGTCGTGACAATGTCGTGACAGAACCACAGCTGTTAATGCATGGACAGAACCAAAAGAATATTTTAGAAGTTTATTTGAATTTCTTCTTCTTTCAGGGCCCACCTGGACGCCCAGGGCTCCCCGGAGCTGATGGACTGCCAGGACCACCAGGGACAATGCTGATGTTGCCTGTGAGTACAAACAGAACTGAAAAAGGATCAAAATGGGGCAGATTTCTTGGTTTTGCTGCTGTTTAATGCCCCTTCTTGCACTGAAATCTCCCATCTCCTTTATCCCAAGGACACGTTTTCCTTGAGATAAAAGATGGATCTGGATGGTTCCTATTGTAAATTGACTTTTTGCAAAGCACTGGAGCTCAGTCAAAAGCCAGGGCAGGTTAAAATTTCCACAAGTGATGGATAATGATAAAAAACATGGAATATGCCGAGGTGGAAGGGACCCCCAGGGATTATTGAGTCCATCTCCTGGCACTGCACAGGACAAGCCCAGAAATCCCTCCCTGTGCCTGAGAGAAATGTCCAAACATTTCTTGAATTCTGAATAAGCTGCAGTGTCTCTGACTGGACAGAGGGAGATAAAACCATGAAGAAAAAACTGAAGACACCTCCAAGAGCCAAATGTCCAGGCAGAACCCTCTGTCCTACACTCAGGAACCTCTAACAGCTCTTCAAAGTGCCAACATTTCAATCACCTGAACTCATCCACCTCTTTTAAGGACCAGTGGTTATTTTGTGTTGTTCTCCTCCTCTTCCTCCACAAAGCCAGAAAGTCCCAAATCAGCCTCGTTGGTCCTGGGACACTAAAGGAACATGTTTTTTTGATGTGAGGCAACCAGCTGCTGGAAATAAGCACTTGGATACCAGAGGGGAGGAGTTTTTAGGGAAAAATAAAAAACCCTCAGCACATTGTCCAGGCTGCAGAGGGTGAGGCTGGGGATGTTCCTGGTGAGAGTCTGGCCCAGGAGCTCCACCTGGAGCTTTGACCATGGTTGTTGGCCCCTCCAGGAGCCAACTATGGGCCTGGAAACTGAATTTCTTCACATTTCCCTGCCAGGCTGGTGTGGTGACACACCTAAAGCCAGCTGGGGTGGAGCAGAGGTGACAGAGCTGTCCGGGGAGTTTCTGCACCAGGAGTGTCCCTCTTGCAAAACCTCCCAGCCAAGGCAGGAGCAGGCCAAGGGAAGTGGGGCTTTGGAGGGTGGAGAGAAGTATTAAACTCCTTTTATTTCAAATTTAGGGGAATAAAACATTCATATTTTGGGGATTTTCAAGTGCTGAAGGCTCCTGCCTTGAACAGCAGCCCAAACTGTGGTGTTGGGACAAACTGCCACTCTCCAGCAGCTCAGCTTTGTCCAGAGCTGCACAAATAACCTGAGGCAACCCCGTCATCTCCTCCTGGACAGCAGGGAATGCCAGCCTAGGAAAACAGGGAATGTCAGCCCTGAGAGAACAGGGAATGCCAGCCTAGGAAAACAGGGAATGTCAGCCCTGAGAGAACAGGGAATGCCAGCCTAGGAAAACAGGGAATGTCAGCCCTGAGAGAACAGGGAATGCCAGCCTAGGAAAACAGGGAATGCCAGCCCTGGGAGAACAGGGAATGCCAGCCTAGGAAAACAGGGAATGTCAGCCCTGGGAAAACAAGGAATGCCAGGCTGGGAAATCTGGGAATTCCAGCCTAGGAAAATAGGGAATGCCAGCTCTGGGAAAACAGGGAATGCCAGGCTGGGAGAGCAGCAGGTGCCAGCCCTGGAAGAATAGGGAATGCCAGCCCTGGGAGAGGAGAGCAGGGAATGCCAGCCCTAGGAGAGCTGGAAATTCCAGCCTGGGAAAACAGGGAATGCCAGCCCTGGGAGAGGAGAGCAGGGAATGCCAGCCCTGAGGGAGCCCGTGCTGGTGCTGAATGTGGTGTGTGAGGTCCCCGAGGCCACAATCCCCCTCATTGTGCCACCCCGAGCTGGCAGTGCCCGGGCAGCGCTCCCTTGGTGGCCTGAGCTGGGTGACCCGAGGGCACTGGGGTTAATGGGGAGGGCTGGGAGCACTGGGATGGTTTGGGGCAGTGGTGCTGAACGGAGCTGTTCAGGCTCAGCCTGATGAGGGGGTGTTGAAATAAATCAGCTGAGACTCTGTTGTCTTCATGCAGCAGCAAAAGCCAATTCTTTATCCTCATCACTTATTGTATACAGTTTTCACACACCTCGCGTGAGGCACCCACTGGCTGGTAGGTTTTTTTACCACTTCATTTATTGGTCAGGAGGTGATTTGTGTGTGCCTGCCAAAGTTCAGGTCATTCACATTTTTCCTTTATGGTTTCTCACAGAACTGATCTTACTGTTTATTCACATGATTATTTATTTATTTATTGTTAAGATGACACTCATTTTTCAACCCAAGAACAGGTTGTTGTGTTAACCAACCTTTCATACCAAGATTGTTTTCACACGGGAACTTGCAAACTGCTTAATAACACTTAGAAGAAATGGCAGGCCAGCTATTAACAGAGCAGGCTTGATTTTATGAGTCCTTCCACCTGGGTGTGGGGCCAGGAGCGTGACCAGCCTTGTCCACTTTTCTCCCCCCAGTTCCGTTTCAGCGGCGGAGGCGACGCTGGCTCCAAGGGACCCATGGTGTCGGCCCAGGAGGCACAAGCCCAGGCCATCCTGCAGCAGGCCAGGGTGAGTGGGGCCAGGAGGGCATTGCCTGGGGGGGGGAAGGTCGTGGGCCTCACACAGGGTACAATTAAATGTTGCTTTTTTATTTTCTTTTCTGCCCGAGTCAGGATTAAGGTCTTATTTTGTGTTCGGACTCAGATGTTTATTAGTTCTTATCTATGGTACAGTCTCACAAGCTGTGAGTTCTACAGCACTTTGAGCTAACAAAGTAAAAATGGCTTTTATTTCTCTCTCTGCAAGGCCTTTTAAGGATAAATTGTCTAATTAAGAAATTACACCTAAATTATTTTTACTTTTAACCCAATAACCAACCACCCCTGGCCCACAATGAGGACTTTCCTACCCAATTACAAAACACCACCCAGACCCAGGAAGAAGAAGAAGGTTAAAAAGAAGGACTGGCCTGTGCCCTAAATCCTCCATCTTGTTTTATATCTATATTACTGTATTCTAAACCCTTAAACTCTAAGTTTTCCACCCTGTGACATCACACACTTCTATTCAAACCCCACACCCACAATCCCAGTGCTGTCACTCAATTTTGGGAGCCTTTTCCACGGGCTCAGGTCAATGCAGTGTTTGCCTGGCGGTCAGTGCCTGTGAGCACAGCAAGCCTGGAATTCTCAGTGATCAGAATTCCAACAGGGTGGCCCTCACCAGGTGCCTGCAAAAGCAGGATAAACCTCTCACATCCCTGCACGCTCATCCCCAGTGCTGGTGGTGGAACCTCTCACCTGCCGTGGGGTTGCACCTGCATGATTTGGGTTTTTATTAACCACCAGCAAGGCTCCAGCTGATGGAAAGCTGGTTTTAATTTCCTGCACACCTCTGGCAGTGGCCGCATTGTCTTCTGTATATTTGTATTTTGAGGGTCCCTATGAACAGCTGGAGGCTGTGCTCAAAGCATTTTCTCATTTTTGTATGATTTTCCCCCCAGTAAATCCAAATAATGAAACCTATGTCACAGATGGCAGCTGTTCCCAGCTCCCAGAACCTCAGCAGGCAGATTTGTAATTTAATATATTTATTTGGGAATACATTTGACTATCTCTGGAACATTTCTTTCCTCGGACGACCTCACTGATTGATGTCCAAATCATCCCTGGCTCGCTGGTGGAACAAGATTGGCACATTCCCAGTGCAGCTCCTGTTCCCTGCCTGGATGGACACCTCAGTGGAAAAGGCTTTGCACTCATCTGTTCAAAATAAAACTTCATTTTCAGCCGGTGCAGCTCTGAAATTGCTCATCCCTGGGTGCTCGTGGGAGCTTTCCTGAGCGCTGACATTGTAAACCAGAGCTGCAGGAGGAGCTGGGGGAGCCCCACAATTCCCAAACTGCTCTGTTTGCTCCCATCTCACCCCAAAGAGAGCAAATTCTGCTGCAAACACACCCTTGCCATGAAGGAGAAAAGTTTTTAGGGTGGCAGTTCCCAAAGGGACACAGCTTTGGGGCTGTTTTATCTGGGGACAGGTCCAGAGCCCACCCCTGGCTGCAGCTGGGATGTGTGGATGGAGCTGCTTTGTCACTCAGGCTTTAACACTGAATTTTTTGGGGCTAAAATAAACTAAATTTATTTCCCAATGTAAGATAATTTATTATATTTATTATAATATTTATAATAAATATTAATTTATTCTATAACCCAATTTATTTCACCCTTATGTGGGATAAAATCCATTGGGATCTCCCCCCATGGGTGGCACCTGCCCCTGTTGGGTTTTTAACAAGGTGTTTGCCTTAGCTGGGAATTTTCTGCTTTCTATCCAGCTCCCCTTTTCCAAAGAGGGAAAAAAAAATAAATCTCCTTTTTTACAGATTCAGGCAGAGTCCTGATCCCCCCCAGCCACTGCATTTTCCTGTCCATTAACCTTGTGCTGCCAATAACATCCTGGATTATGTTCCTGGTGTTACTTTGTCAGTCTTAATTTCCAGCCTGCCCAGCATTTTTCCATCAGCATTTTATTTTCCTGGGAAATAGGGGGTTTGACCTGACAAACGTTTCATGAGAAGCATCTGCTTGCTCCAACTCTCTGCTTTTGTTCTTTTTTTTCTCATTCTGCCTGCTGAAAATTGTGATTTACCAAAAAAGAAAGAACCCCCCTCTCCTCATCCAAAGTCCCTTTTTAATTTAAATTTTCAGGTTTGGGGGGAAAAAAAATTAAAACCCAAATAAATCCTGAGTAACTTTAAGACTGTGGATGAAAAGTGTAATATTTCTAGAAAGGACAAAAAAAAAAAATCAATTCTTTTGTGAACTTCAACATTTTGGCTGAAAACCACGGAGCAGAAAGGGAAATAAATGTCATTTCTGTGAGGAACTACAGGATATGACAGGACTGGAGAACAGGGTCCTGCAGCAAGAATAACCTTTTCCTTTTGTGGGTTTGTTTCTCTTGTTATTGCTGCTGTTAATTGCATTATTAGGTTGATTTATCCCCTTAAAATTTGGCTTTCATTAGGCACCGAGTGTTGTTGCAGCCAGCAGTGGTTCAGAGCATCTCCCTTTTAATGGGGTGTTGTAAAAAGATGCCACAGAACCCAGCATTTGTGCAATATTTCTGCCGTTCCAAGCGCAATCACTGGGTAGATTTTTAATTACCGGAGTACACAGATAATTACAGCGCTTTTGGAAGTGTCGGATTGTCACGAGGGAACAAATTGTCTGAGGGATGTTTTTAAAGCATGGCCCGGCTCCATTTCCCACCGTGGAAATTACTGGGTTGATGCATGGCTAACACGACTCCTTAATTATGGAGCTAAAAGCCCCCTGTGTTCGGTTTGAATTGGAGCTCAGTTTGGAGGATGTGAAGTTGTAACCAAAAAGAAACAAAACAAAAAAAAAAAAACCAGGGAAAATTCCTCTAAAATTGAACCACCAGGACAATAAGGAAAAAAAAAAGTTCTCCTGAACTGAAGTGGGGTCATAAATAATTATGTCCTCTCAGCAGATTTGTGGACAGTCCATGGGCTTTCATAGAATAACAGAATGGTTGGGGTTGGGAGGGGGCTTAAAGCCCAGATCGTTCCAAGCACTTCCATGGGCAGGGACACCTTCCATGATCCCAGACTGCCCCAAGCCCTGTCCAGCCTGGCCTTGGACACTTCTGGGGATCCAAGGGCAGCCACAGCAAATCTGGGCAAGGGAGAGTGGTTTTCCTATTGAAAACCTTATGAAGAAGTTGTTTCCCCATGGGAAACCCAATTAAGAAGTTGTTTTCTCATTGGAAACTCAATAACGAAGTTTTCCCATTGGAAACTCAACGAAGAAGTGGCTTTCTCACTGAAAACCCAATTAAGAAGTTGTTTTCCCATTGGAACCCAACAGCTGTGGGTGGGCCACAGCTGGAATTCTCTGGGGATGTGGCCGTTGCTCCAAGGGTTTGTGGGCTGGGGGTGTGGAGGGGGCTGTGGCTGGTGGCACAGGGGTGGCCGTGTCCCCACAGTGACCCCCAGTGAGCCCCAGTGTTTGTCCTTTGTTGCAGCTGGCACTGAGGGGACCTGCCGGGCCCATGGGGCTGACGGGGCGGCCCGGCCCCATGGTGAGTGCTGGGAATGGGGAGGGATGGAATTGGGGAGATGGAACTGGGGGTGAGGGAATTGGGGGGATGGAATTGATGGGGACAGAATTGGGGAGTGATGGAACTGGGGAGATGGAACTGGGGATGAGAGAATTGGGGGGATGGAATTGGAGGGGATGGAATTGGGGGAAATGGAATTGATGGGATAGAATTGGGGAGGTGGAACTGAGGGGCATGGAATTGCAAGGGATGGAATTGGAGGAGATGGAACTAGAGGGGATGGAATTGTTGGGAAGGAACTGAGGAGATGGAACCAGGGGGGGTGGAACTGGAGGGTTGGAATTGGAGGGGATTGAGCTGGGGAGTGATGGAACTGGGGAGGATGGAGCTGGGGAGATGGAACTGCGGGTGAGGGGATTCGGGAGATGAAATTGGAGGAGGTGGAATTGGAGGGGATGGAATTCGGGAGATGGAATTGATGGGATAGAATTGGAGGGGATGGAATCAGAGGAACTGAAATTGGTGGGATGGAATTGGTGGGATAGAACTGGGGAGATGGAACTGGGGGAGATGGAAATGGAGGGGATGGAATTGGTGGGATGGAATTGGGAGTGGTGGAACTGGTTGGAACTGGTAGGGATGGAATTAGAGGTGATAGAGCTGGTGGGGATGGAACTGGGGGGAATGGAACTGGGGAGCTGAAACTGGAGGGGATGGAACTGGGATTGATGGAGATGGTGAGGATGGAACTTGGGAGTGCTGGAATTGGTGTGGATGGAGCTGGGGAATGATGGAATTGGTGAGGATGGAGCTGGAGAGGGTGGAGCCAACCCAGCTTCCTGTGGGCTCTGGATCCATGAATGGCTTTTCCTTAACGTGGTATCAACCTTCCCTCTGCCTCCCTTGAGGAAAAACATAATAAATCCTCTTCTCTGTCCAAAGGGACCCCCGGGCAGTGGAGGACTGAAGGGAGAAGCTGGAGAAATGGGACCTCAGGTGAGTGTGGAACTGGGGGCAGCTGGAGAAGGGAAGGGCGGGGCAGCCTGAGAGGCTGGTGGGAAGCAGGGATTCAGTCACCCCGTGCCAGCTGGAACAGGGAGCTGTGGGAACACACGTTTGACGTGGAAATGTCCCTCAGGTGTCCAAATGCAGGCTCTGGGCATGGTTTGAAACCAGCAAAACTCTGCATGTCCCTTCTTGGAAAAACAACCCCCTGAAGGAGTCCTGGACATAAAAGATAATTTGGAGTGTGGAGAATTCACTAATGCTCAGGATATTGTTCTTCCAAGCCATAAATCCTACATTAAGGGAAAGTTCCAATTTTCTGGTGGCAGGGGAAGTGATTTATGGGACCCATCTCCACCACGTGCTTGCAAAATCTTCCTCATGGATAAACGCCCACCATTCCTGTCTGGAGATGCTCAGCCCTGACCCTGCCCTGTGTGTTTGGACCCACAGGCTCTGCTCCAGGGATTCATTTTGGAGCCCTGGGAGCCCCAGCAGTGCCTGATGTGGGCACTGACCCCTGGGTCTGCTCGTGGTCCCTCGAGGTGACATTTTTTCCTCTCTCCTTGATTCCTTGCAGGGTCCACGAGGCATCCAGGGCCCTCCCGGTCCGGCAGGAAAGCCCGGCCGCAGGGTGAGTGTCCTGGCAGCTGTGCTGACCAGGCAGGAGCTGCAATTCCTGCTGGAAGCTGCTCCCGCTGCCAAACAATTCCTCAGCACCGAGAGCGTTGTGCAAGAGCCGGCCCTTGGCCAGGCTGGGCTTGGCCAGGCTCTCTCCAGCCTGGAGCACACAAACCAGGATGGGAATGGAAATCTGGGAGGGTACAGGGCAGGGTGGGAGTTAAATCTGGGAGGGCACGAGGATGGGAGTTAAAATTTAGGAGGTCACAAGGATAGGAGTTAAAATCTTGGAGGACAGAAGGATGGGAGTTAAAATTCAGGAGAACACAAATGGGGAGGAGAGCTAAAATTTGGGAGAGCACAAACCGGGGTGGGAGTTAAAATTTGTGAGGATACAGATCAGGGTGGGAGTTAAATCTGGGAGGGAACAAGGAAGGGAGTTAAAATCTTGGAGGACAGAAGGATGGGAGTTAAAAATCAGGAGAACACAAATGAGGAGGAGAGCTAAAATTTGGGAGGGCAGAAATCAGAATGGGAGTTTAAATTTGGGAGGATACAGATCAGGGTGGGAGTTAAATCTGGGAGGGCATGAGGATGGGAGTTAACATCTCAGAGGACAGAAGGATGGGAGTTAAAATTTGGGAGGACACAAATGAGGAGGAGAGCTAAAATTAGGGAAGGCAGAAATCAGGATGGGGGTTAAAATCTGGGAAGACACAAAGATGGGAGTTAAAATTTGGGAGGGCACAAAGATGGGAGTTAAAATTTGGGAGGACAGAAATGAGGATGGGAGTTAAAATTTGGGATGCAAATGAGGATAGGAGTTGAAATCTGGGAGGACACAAATGAGGAGGAGAGTTAAAATCTGGGAGGACAGAACCCAGGATGGGGATTTTAAATCTGGGAGGACACAGGGAAGGATGGGAGTTAAAATCTGAGCAGTGTGGGGGGAACTGAAGGCTGCACATCCCACTCTTTTATCCCGGGGTTTTTTGGCTCCCTGGTGTTGGGGTTGTAGCTGCACAAATGCTTTGAACTGGCCTGGAGTTCTCATTCCTGGCAGAATGTGAGGAGAATCTGCTCCCAGGAGTGGATCTGCTCTGTTCCCATCCCTAATTCTGATTTTCAGTTCCCACCACCCTCTGGCTCACCACGATCCAACTGGCCAGAGGAGGGAACGAGCAAGTCTTGTGTGTGACCCACCTCTGCCTTCCCTGAAACAGAAACTCTCATTTCAGTGTGCACCCACCATCATTACATCCCTTAAAATGTGCTGGGAGATGATTTTTCCACATCAAACCCAACAGCCGCGGCCCGTGGAGTGAAGTGGCTTCACTGCCATTTGTCTCCCACCTCTCCAAACGCAGAGCTGGGATTTTTCCCTTCCCTGCCTGAGTTAAATCTTTAACTTAACCTAAACTTAAACCCTCCCTCTGGCTTAACTAACCCCTGTCTCAGCCCCGGCTGTCCCTGTGTCACCCTCTGGATGTGACTTTGGTGTGTTCTCTGTTGCAGGGACGAGCTGGCAGTGACGGGGCCCGGGGAATGCCAGGCCAGACAGGACCAAAGGTAGCGCCAGGTTTTTATGGATTTGGGGGATCTGCACCTTCTATTTCAGCAGGAATGAGCTGAAGGACTCATGGAGAAGGAGCCCAGCGTGCTTGGAGGAGGTTGTGAGGTGGTGCAGAGGCTCCTGTGAAGTCCTGAAAGAGGGAAGTCAAACACCCTCCTGGAAGGCAGAAGAGCCAATTTCTTCTTTTCTCATCCTGTTTTGTCAATGTCACTTTGTTTTTAATCGCTGGATGAAATATGCTGTAGAAATGAAATATGCTGGATGAAATACGCAGCTGTAGAACAAACACTTTAGAATCCCAATTACAAAAAGCAAACACGAAGGAGTGGCTGGAAAGCCTCTAGAGTAGAACCACCAAAAAACAAAAAAAAACACCTCTTAACCGAGTGAGGAAACGGAGGCGTGGTGAGGAATTTTAATCCCCCGTAATTTTTTATATATTTATTTTTATTATTGGAGACAAAAATCCCTTCATTCCTCCGTGATCTTCTGGAATTACCAAACAGGAGAGAATTCCTGGTAAATGGAAACAGGGAAAGTTTGCCCAGGGAAAGTTGGTGCCTTAGAAAGTTTTTTAGCACTTTGTTATGGAGATACTTAAGGCTGGAAGAGATGGGGGAGGTGGGAGAGCACAAATGAAGTGCTTTAATTAATGAGCCTGTGCCCTCCCAGGAGGGGCTGCCAGGGAGGAAGGGGATGGGAAAAAGAGGAAATTGTGAGCTCCAGGAGAGGGCTGGGGGTCAAACCCTCTGCTTGATCCGCTGAGAGCTGGAGGAACTGTGGTTCCGTTTTAGTGATTCATGTGCCATAAACATGTGAAAATACACGAAGTTCTCTCCTCTATAGGGAAAAAAAGGACTTTTCCCTCTCCTGGGTGTTGCTCCCTGCCCCTCTCTGGGCATTGGCAGTCACCCAGTGTTGCCAGAAGGACACGAGAAGAGGGACACTCACACAGTCAGTGTCAGGGCAAAAAAGAAGAAACTTTATTTTGGGTTTAGGGTTTAAATAGATTTTGGAGTTTGATCAGCGATTGGGCCATGAGGTTGACACTTCTTTGACCCCACTGATCAAACTAGAAGTCTATTTCAGAGAGGAATGAGAAAACAATCGACTTGATTTATGTTACAGTCTGTGAGAAAGCTCCAATATAAAATGTAAACATCAGAAGGCTGAAAAAATCAGGGCGACAACCCAGGATTTGCACCTCTCTGTGTCCTCTCCTCTCTTCTCCAAGGAGCTGAGGCATCCAGGAAACAACTCCTTCCTGTCCTGGTTTCATGAAGAGAATGTCCAGAATTTATTATTTAGCTGTATTTCTGTCCTTGGAGGGATGTTTGGGATGGTGGGAAAGCTCAGGTTGGCAGGTGTGGGGTTACCACAGTTGGCTCCTTGCAGCCCTTAATGCCATGGAATTAAAATTAAATAAATCATCACGTTAAGGAGAACCTGCCTGGAAGGGAGATGGGAAAGTCACCCAGAGAAACTCTGAAATCCACATGGAAAAGCATTTCAAACCCTCAAAGGAGGGAAGGGTTTGACTCCAAATGACTTGGAGGTTTTTGGTTTGTTTTTCCCTTGGTTTAACCCATAACTTTGAGATCATCCCTGGTCTGAAGGAAGGTGAAAGCTGAATGTCTGGGAGAGAAAATCTCTCCCTCCTTGACACAGCAAGGAAACAAACGGGAAGGGTGTTCGAAAACAGCTGGAAATGTGGTTTTTTAAACCAATTTTACTTTCAGGGTGACCGAGGCTTCGATGGCTTGGCTGGTTTGCCCGGTGAGAAGGGAAACAGGGTGAGTTCTCCACTTCAGGCTGGGATAAAACCTTGGGAGGAGGAGGAGGAGGAGGCTGGGATGAGGCACAGGAGAGGATCAATTCCTCAGAGCCTGTGGGATGTCACAGCTCCCTCCCATCATTCCCATCCCAAAATCCCCCTGGGAATGCTCCAGATGGGAACAGGGAGGAAAAAGTCACCTTAATAATGGAGCCAAAAAGAGCAAACCAAGAGGCAAAACCTGCTGGTGGATGGTGGGTGAAAATTGTTTGAAATTACAATGAGTTCAAACTCTTTGGTTTATAATTAAAAAAAAAAAAAAAAATGGAGAAAAAAAACGGGGAAAGGTGGTTATTTTGGTGGGCTAGGTGTCCCTCCCCTCCCTGGGGCAGAGGGAGAGGCAGCTCTGGGGGCACCTCCAGCACAGAGAGAAAAATCAAATCCCCCAGTGGTTCATCACCGTTCCCCAGTGGTGTCCATTGCCACAGGGTTGGTACTTTGTCTGAAGTGTTTTCTGCCTTTTTTTTGTAGGGTGAGCCTGGTCCCCACGGCCCCCCCGGGGCTCCTGGAGAGGATGGAGAGAGGGTGAGTCTGCCTGGGGATCTGGAATTCCTAAAAAACCCTGGAAACAAGGAGCAGATGCAGCATCAAGCAGGAGCTCCCAGTCCTTGAGCCTTCCCTGGGAGGGGAGCAGGGCAAGGAGATGGGAGTGGAGTGGGAAGAAGGATTTGGTTTGAAAGATCTGGTCAGGAAACTCAGGTTTTGTTGAAAAAGAAAAAAAAGACACTAAAAAAAATTTAAAAAACCAAAAAAAAAAAACCACCCCACCCCAAAAAACCCCACAAAAAAAACCCCAAACCAACAAACCAAACAACCCCCCCAAAACAAAACACAAAAAAAATTCAACCAAAAAAAGCCCAAAAAACAAAAAACAAACAAACAAAAAAAAAAACCCCAAAAAACAAAAAACAAACCCAAAACAAGACCAAAAAAGCCCAAC
The DNA here is from genome assembly GCF_965231275.1 of Zosterops lateralis. Classification (NCBI taxonomy): domain Eukaryota; kingdom Metazoa; phylum Chordata; class Aves; order Passeriformes; family Zosteropidae; genus Zosterops; species Zosterops lateralis. The sequence continues at coordinate 9,124,280 of NC_139780.1, read as the reverse complement.
AGAAACCCCACCAAAAAAAAAAAAAAAAAAAAAAAAACAAACCAAAACAAAAAAAATAATAATAAAAAAACCCCCCACAAACTAAAAAACCAAGAAAACCAAAAAACCCAATAAATGCCTCCCCAAAAAACCAAGAAAAACATGAGGAAATGATCAGTCCTGATTTTCTGAAATCCAGAGGATGGCTGTGAGATTTGGGGAGCAGGAATTCCAGACAGATTTGGGACTCGAGGATTGAATTGTTCACTCCTCCCTCAGTCACTCATGGGCAGCATTTAGCAAAGCCCAGCCTGAGTGATCCCAGCTCTGCTTTAAGGGGAGAGCTGGAAAATGCTGAAATTTGGGTTCAACTCGAGGATTCCCCAGGTTCTGTTCCCTTCCCACGATGTTTTCTTCCCACTTTGAGGCTGTTTGTTCCCCTGGAAATGTCAGATATAACCACACCTTCCTCACCGTGGGCTGGGGAGGGTTAATTCATCGTGGTGTAAATCCTTTGGGGCTGAGCAGGGAGGGATGTTGTAAGAGGACATGAAAAGAATCATCAGGATGTGAGATGAGGAAAAAAAGGGAAGTTTATTTGGGGATCTCAATTTATATAGTCTTTGGGATTTGGTCAAGGATTGGGGGACGAGATGAACACTCCTCTGACCCCAGTGGTCACCTCAGAAATCCATCAATTTGTCCTTCCCCCTGGAAAGGAATGTGTTGTTTACAAAACATCAGTCTTTGTTTCTGTCACAAGTGTAAAAAAACTCCAGTAAAAATAAAAAAACAATCAGAAGGCTGAAAAATCCAAACAACAGAAGGGGAAGGAGGAGAGGCAGAACTTGAATCCCAAAGGGAAGGAGAAACGATTCCAGGAGTGAGGAGGGGAGCAGGGAGTTATCAGCAATCCTCAGTTTCCAAGGGGTTGATCTCCTAAGAGGGAGCCTCAGGTTTGGGGTGGTTTAAAATCAGCTCAGGGGAAGCATCACTGGAGAATTTTGGGGTTTTGGGGTGTCCAGCAGGAGATGGGAGAGGAGGGGTGAGGAATCTCCCTTTTCCTGGTTTATTTGAGGAGCTGTAATGCTCTAATTTGGCTAAATCCCATCCCCACCCTGCCCTGCCACCCAGTTTGGTGTTAAATCTCCTGGTTCGTGTCTCCCCTGCCCTGACTTGTGTCTGGTGGCAAAATCCATCTTCCTAAACACCAGCAGGAATTCAGAACTGTCCTCAGGCCTCTCTGGGCCCTGGGAAACTCAGTTTTAATCCTCAGCCTTCCAGGGTTGGTCCAAACCCTGCCAGTCCTCCAGGGGAGCTGCTCTTCTCTGTGAATATTATTAAAGAAGGACAAAACCCCTGTGAGGTGACTGAATTAAACCCGATTTTTCTCTCTCTTGCTGCTCCTCTCCATGGCTCTGCTGCTGCCCAGGGAGATGATGGAGAAGTTGGACCCCGAGGTCTCCCTGGAGAACCTGTGAGTATCCCCCCCTTTGGCTTCTCTTGGGGCAGGGGTTTGGGGTGGAAAAGGTGTTTTTAGGGCTCTCTTGGGGCAGCTTTGCCCTGAGATCCTGCAGGGGTTGGACTCAGCACGAGCAATTTGAGAGTGGCTGTGCTGGAACAACTCTGCTAATTTTCATTAATCACTTTCACTTGTTTTCACTCCCACAAAGGTGGGAGTTCTTTGTTTGTTCATCTGATTGGGGGTTCTGCGGGTTTTTTAAATGGAAACAAAAAATCTCATTCATTTTGTTTGCTCAGAAAAAATCATAACTGTAAATGGAAAACTTAGATTAATGTCATATTTTCCCTGCTTGTATCCTTCTCCCTGGTTTGGGATTGAGGTAACCAGGCTGGGGTAGAAATTAAGTGTGGTAAATAGATACAAAATGCAGGTTTTGTGAGTGAATTCCAGTGGGAAAAGGGTTTTATCTCAGGGCAGTGGCATCCCCAGCACACAGCTCCCCCACACTCTGTCCTGGGCTGTGTCAGCCACTCCTCACAAACCTCAGGATGAAATCCTGGCAGGGCTGAGCTCCGGGAGACTTTTATATCTGACTTCAGTGGGGTCAATCCCCTGCTCCCGGTGCACAAAACCTCCTGAATCTGCATTTTGTCAACGTTTGGACCCCACGTGCTGCAGAGCTGGGAATTCCTGGTGTCAGTGAGGACAGAGGAGATCTCAGTGTGTTAGACAAATCCTTTGGACCAAACCAAAGAAAAGCTTTCAAGGAAAGCCCCACTAAAAAAAAAAAAAAAAAAAAAAAAAAAAAAACCAACAAAAAAAACCCACCCAAACAGACAGTCAATTAAATACTCTGAAGAAGCATTTTCCCCCCTAATATTGAATATTTCTCACTTTACTGGCAGTGCAAACACTGCTGGTGGCTGGCTGTAGATTCCTGCCTCAAATGCTGATTTCATCCTGAATGCATTTCCTTTGGTTGTGAAAAGAACATTATCCATCGTTTCTCTCCAAATCTCTGGTTTCCCTGTGCTCAGGCCTGGTGTGGTGGCCTGAGATTAATTGATGGGAATTGCTGGACACAGTTCATGGGAGAGAGGGAAGGGTTGGCATTTACAGACTGGCTGGAACTAAATTATAGACAAGATGTCTGATTAACTCCTGGGAAAGATTAATCAACTCAGCTATCTCCTTAGCACATGTCCAAGCAATAACTTATGGCTTATTAACTTCTTAAAAGCCTTTATGTGCTCAGGTAACACAGCAACAGAAGAGGAGCTGAGATGAGGGTAACACACATGCAGGGAAGTTTATTTTTATCTCAGCAGCACGAGTAAGAATCTCTGGGATGGGCAGGATAAAGGGAATTTTGCATTACAGGGGATTTTGCTGTGAACACACACAGCCTAAAGCTGGGGGTTTGTCTTCTCTGCCCTCAGCCAAGAGAAGGTCGTTCCAAATGTGGCTGAAATCAGTGGTGGGGACTTCAAAACGGGTTTTCCTTCATCCTGCTCCATTTCCTTCCAGTTGTCCTCCCCAGTGGAGTTTCTGCTCTGGGTTCATGCAGGGCTTTAGCCCAGGAGGTCTCCAGTGGCTGGGATGGATCTTTGGGTTCATCCAGTTCTTGCTGGAAGCCGCAAATTTTTTTTGCAGGATCTGAGTCCCCACGACCTCCAAGACAAGACATTTCATTAACGTCTCCTACTCCACCCTGTAACATTTCATTTTAATTCCTCAGCCCTCTCTGCATCACAAAAAAGAGGCTGTGGAGTATTTGGGCAGACAGATAAAACTGCCCATCAATCAATAGGGATTTTCTCTCCTCCGTGGCAGGGAAGGAGCTCCATCCACCCCAATTCCCAGTGCTCCCCTCACTTCAGGAAGGGGCTGTGGTTAAAAGCTGAGCTGTCAGTGAGTGCTCACAGAGCCCATCCCTTTCCTGCCACCCCAAACCTCCCTGAGGCCTCCAGGAGGGGCTGGGCTGGGATTCCCAAAAATTCCCTTTGCAGGAATACAAATTCTCCTGCCATGTTTTCCTTATTCCATGTGATGCTCCAACCCCACCAATTCCCCTGAAGACAATTCCAGGTTAAATCTGGTGAGAAAAGCAGGAATGGAAGGAAAACACCAGGAGAGCAGAAGTCCTGAGCTGTTCCAGCTGGAGGACCCAAAGCCTTTAAAAATGAACATTTATGGGAACCTTTCCCAGCCTTGCTGAGGTGTGTGGATTGTCTGTGACAAAATCTCAGTCTGGAGGGATTTTGGGGATGATCCATTGGTGTTACCAAGTTGTCCTTCTCAACTTCCCAACTGGAATGACTTGGCTGCAAAGAGTGTGGGTTACAGGCTTAAATTAATTAATTAGGTTTAAATTATTTAACAAAAAAAGATGGTTCAAGGGGAATTTGTTCAAGGAATAAATGTCTGTGCCTGCATTATTCAGGTTTATAATCAAAGGGTCTCTGCCCACAGGATTTCTCTCCCAGTCTGTAACTCAGGGAAAGCTGCTGCAGCACCTGCAGGGTCCTTTCCAACCCTGCTGTGTCCCCTGCTCACCCTGACAGGGCAATTCTAACCCTGCTTTTTCTCCCCTCACAGGGACCCCGAGGACTTTTGGGCCCCAAGGGACCCCCAGGACCCCCAGGGCCACCGGTGAGTTCCAGCCAAACCCCCCTCAGCCCTCAGCCATCCCAGCAGCTCCTCCAGCTGCATCCTTTGCCACATCTGGGCAATGAAAAGCAGCAGGATCCCAAAATAAAAAAAGAAATTCAGAGTCTGCCTTGTCCCCTATTTCCAGTGGTGTCACGTCCAGGCTCGGCAGATTTGCCCCACCTGAGTAAATATTAATGCCTTGCTGGGGCTGGAGGGGAGGAATGAGAGTTATTAACACAGTGCCTTTGCCATTAACTGCTGCCTCAGGGCTCTGGAGCTGCTCCTTCACATTCCAGGCCAGAGCTGAGGCTGCAGCATGTGGGATTTGATCCAGGGCACCTCATCCCTGGAAGGGCTGATGCAGGGGCTGTCCCTAAACCCCTGCTGCTCCCTGGAATCCCAGACACCACCCCGAAGCTGAAGGGGTCACTGTTTAATGGGGAACGTTTTGTGGCCTCTCACCCCTCCTGGGACATGGTGACAACTTTTGCTGTGAGCTCCTGGCTCTGCTGGAATTTAATGAGGAGGGATTGAATTCAGGATTCGCTCCCAAACTGTCTCATCTCCCACGGATGGGATGTTTCAACCCACAGCAAGAGATTTTTCCTGGAGAAAAGGAGGCTCAGGAAAGCTTTTCCTGGAGAAAAGGAGGCTCAGGGGAGTCTTCTTCTCTCCAGCTCCCTGGCAGAAGGTTGTGGTGAGGGGATCAGTCTCTTTTCCCAAATAACAAGCAGCAGGATAAGAGGAAAAAGCCTCAAGCTGTGCCAGGGGAGGTTTAGGGTGGGTATTAGGAAAAAAAATTTCTTCTGGGTGTTGGAGTCCAGGGCATGGGGAAAAACCCTCAAACTGCCCTGGGGGGTCCAGGACTCCTTTTGGGACTGCAGTAGAGCATTGCCTTTCCAACCCTTATGGATGAAAAAAGAACAACAAAAATTTAAATTAGAGAGTAGTTTAGTTTGTCACAGGGTGAAAATTTGTAGTTTTGGGTTTTTAGAATGGAAGTAGATAGAGGCAAGATGGAGAATTTTGGGTGGTGCCTTAAGTTCTTCTCCTTCTCCTCCATCTCCTGCTGTGACAGTGGCACAGAGACATTGGTGGAATGTGGGTGATGGAGAGAATTGTGTGTCTAGAATTGGCAGTGATTATTGGTACAAAACTGTAAATATAGCACGTTTGAAGAGTTAATTGGGTTAGAAGTCCCTAAGAGCCCCTGGACACCAGGTCTGGTGCTCTGGCAGTGTCTCTCAGTGTGCTCAGCCTGGTGCTGGGCACTGCGCTGACCTTCAGATAAAACATTAAATAAACACCTTTCAAGGCTGTGAGAGCTGCTCTTCTTTCCAGCTCTGGCCCGGGACTCTGAAAAGGAAAAAAACCCTAATTAGGGGAATCTTGGATTCAAAACACAAGACTGGGAGGAGCTGTCAGTGGTGGAGTCACCACCCCTGGGAGTGCTCAAAGCCCCTGGGGAGGTGGTTTGGTGGTGAACACGGTTAATGCTGGGTTAATGCTGCATTTGACGATTCCAGAGGTGTTTTCCAACCTGAACAATTCCATGGTTCTGAAATGGTGGCAGGGGCACATCTCCATGTCCCCCTGTCAGTGAAGTGCTCAGGGGGTGTTTAACCCCAGCTGATTTTTGGTTTGGCACAGCTCTGCCACCTTTTCCAGGCAGGTATTTTCCCTGTTTCCCTTTGCCACTCCCTGTGGGATGCAATCCAGCCAGGATTCCCTCAGCCTGGTGCTGGTTGTGCCTCCCAGGCAGGTTAAACCAAAGGGGAAACCACTCAAATTACTTTTAAAAATTCACCTGGATTCATGGAATTGGCTGTTTTACCAATGACATTTAGGAAATTATTCACTTTCCATGTGATCCAAAAGACTTCTTGATTTATTTTTAAATTATTTTTATGGTAAGATCCCTGCTTTTTGGTGTGGAATAATGTGATATATTTCTCACTGCTGTGTTTTTTAAATCCTTTCAAAGGGTGTGGCTGGCATGGATGGACAAACAGGCCCCAAAGGGAACGTGGTAAGTTCTCCCTGCAAATTTTTCCAGGCAGCTCAGGTTTTCTATAGGGCAAAAATGCAAAATTCTGTTAGATTACATCCTCTAATTGCTTTTGAGGTTGGTCTAGATTCCTATCAGAGCCCTGAAAAACATCAGGAACATCTTCCTGCAGCAAATGGATGTTAATTTATTGTAATTTCTGAAGGAATTACACATTATTTCTCCACGAAAGATGAAACATTTTCCTCGAGATGCTAATGCATATTGAAATAGAGGCATTTAACTGAGAGGAGGAGGGAAAAAACCTTTCTGTGCCTCGATGGGATGGGATGGGATGGGATGGGATGGGATGGGATGGGATGGATGGGATGAGATCCATGGGATGGGATGGATGGGATGGGATCCATGCGATGGGATGGATGGGATGGGATTGGGAGGTTCTCAAGGGGATTGGGAGGTTCAGGATGGGGTGGGGAAGTTTGGATGGGGTGGGGAAGTTCTGGAGGTTCGGGATGGGATCAGGAAATTTGGGTGGGATGAGAAGGTTCAGGAAGGGATGGGGAAGTTTGGGATGGGGTAGTTGGGATGGGATGAGGAGGTTCGGGAGGGGAGGCAACAGGATGGGGAGATTGGGATGGGTTTGGGATGACCTGATAACACCAATGGATCATGCCCAAAGTGGGATGGATTCCCTGCAGAATAAATGCAGAGCTGGGTGGTGTTAGAGCTCCTTTGGGCTGGAAATCCTCAGAGAGGAGTCAGTGTGCCTTGAAGTCACTTCCCCCTTCCTTTTCCCAGAGGGAAAAGCTGTTTGCAGGAGCTCTTGGTTACTGGGGGAGGGTCAGAGAGGGCTCAGGGAGCTGTGGGAGGTGTGGGTCCAGCTCAGGAGTATCCAGGCAGTTGGAATACAGGGATACAGCTGGGGGGACCCAGGAATTCCAGCTCCTTCTCACTTCACCCCTGCTCTTGTCTCCTCACAGGGCCCTCAGGGCGAGCCAGGGCCCCCAGGCCAGCAGGGGAACCCGGGGGCTCAGGTAAGGACAAACCTCCTCCTGCACTGCTGGGAAAAACTGGGGAGGAGGATTCAGCACCAGAAATGGGAGGAACCAGCACCCGAAATTGGCTCGAGGAACCATTACCAGCCCAAAACCTTCCTGCAGACCCTCCCAGGGTGGGATCCCCCAGTTCTGCAGGAAATCTCCTTGGCCAAGTCACATCCTGTGTGTTGATATTTAACACCCACTGCCCAGGTCCTCCAGAGCCAGGTGGATAATTGGGGTATCCAGGCTTTTCCCATGGGAATCCTGCTGTCCCTCCTGGGCTGAGCCTGCCTGCCCACAGCCCATGCAGCTCTCTGGACATTTTATTGCCCCTCACAAGACATTTTGGGGATGATTGGAGCTGGGGAAACCCCCACCCCTCACAGGCACTGAATTAATGCACAACCAAGATGCATTTGGAAGGAATAACTTGCTCCTTAATGACCTTAATTTTATTTCTTTCTCTTTTTTTTTTGGTTTTTCACAGGGTCTTCCAGGTCCACAAGGCGCCATTGGTCCCCCAGGAGAGAAAGTGAGTTGAAATTCAGCTCTGGCCTCCCTCAGCCGTGGATTTGCATTTTGCTCCCTGGGCTGCTCCTTTGCCCCATGTGCAACATCTGTTTGCAGCCGTGGCCATGAAAGTCTAATGCCTCTCATTCCAGACAGAGGGGAGATGGAGCCAGCTCGGTTTACCTCTAATTCATCCTATTTGCATTCATTTCCCCTCTGAGGAGAAACATTTTGAAGGCAGCCTATGGTAAAACATGAGGAGAGGATTGAAAATTGTATTTTTCCCTGGGTTTGGGGAGTCTGAGCGGGATGATAATGGGAAGAGCCCCTGGATCCTTCCCTCTGCCTCTGATTTTCTGGCTGTCCACGTGGGGTTGGTGCTGGCCTGGGACCAGCAGGACTTAAATGTAAAGAAACTTCCCCTAAAAGCTCTGGGACAGCAGGATTGAAAGAAGGAGAAATTTCCCCCAAGATCTCTGGGGCCAGCAGGATTTAAAGGGACAGAAATTTCCTCCAGTATCTCTGGGGCCAGCAGGATTTAAAGGAGGAGAAATTCCCCCAAAAGATCTGGGGCCAACAGGATTTAAAGGGGGAGAAATTCCCCCAAGATCTCTGGGACCAGCAGGATTTAAAGGAGAATTTTTTCCTGCAGAGGGGTCATTCAGGGCTCTCTCAGCTCCCAGAGCAGGGACACTGTGTGTGTGTCCCTGTGTGTCCCCTCCTGCTCGTTTGGGGTGGGATTATCAATAATCACCCTGGGAAGGAGCACACTGACAGCTCCGTCAGACGAGACACCTCCTGATGTGTGAGAAATGAGCAGTTGTTAATTAAAAGTGCTCACTGAGCAGTGTTAGAGCACCCAGTCCAGCCAGGTGAAGCAGCTCCTTTCTTTTTGCCATTTTTCACCCCAAAACGGGCATTTCTTGGTCCTGTGAGCCCACAGCTTGATATCCTCACTTTGTCCTCACCCAGCTGTGCAGTATCCCGAATTTTTGGTAGGATGTGGTGCCAGTGTTAGTGTTGAAACACGTAATCACAGAATGATTGTGTGCATTATGTGCTTCTATTGCAGAGCTCTGGGATTCAGGGGTACAGGGTACAGACCCAAATCTGGCTCCCATGGATTGGAGATGGATGTTTTTATACCCTTTTGTTATATAACTATATCTATTAATTATTAAATTCATATTGTTCTATTGTATACATTGATCTGATCCGAGCATGAACTCTTGTAGTTTCCATCAGGCCCCCAAATATAGTTTCTCATGATTCTTAAACAATAATCATATTCAATTACCAAATAATCATTACAATTAACAATCATATCATGACAATTATGCAGGTGCAGTTTCAATGATCCAGTAAAGACAAAACCCAACCTTCATTTCTAGGGTCTGTGTAGTTTTGGTTCCCTTTCCCAGGTCTATCCAGGCCCAACATTTCTTTCCACCTCCCCTGAGTCTATTGTACACAATTCCAATGATTTTAGAACCATTTTGACCCTTTGCCATCCCCTGGAGCCCCCGTGGGGCTCTCACTGCTGCACCCTGGCCGTGTGTGAGGGGCCAGCACATCCCAGAGTGCTGGAACACCACAATAAACAGATTTCCTACAATCTGTGGCAGCTTTTCTGTCACAGGAGGACACAAAAAGAACCACACTCACCTGTCAGGATGTGAGATGAAAAAGAAAAGGGAAGTTTATTTTGGGGATCTCAACTTTTATAGTTTTTGGGATTGGGAGATGAGAGGAGCACCCCTCTGACCCCAGTGGTCAACTCAGAAATCCATCAGTTTGTCCTTCCCCCTGGAAAGGAATGTATTTACCAAACATCAGTCTTTGTTTTTGTCACAATACATGAGAACTCTCCAGTCCAAGAATAAAAACCTCAGAAGGCTGAAAAAATCAAGGCGACACTTTTCCATCTCTGCCGCCTCTCAGAGCTGGGAAAAGCAGGAGATGTGGCTGGAAATCCTCATCCTGTGCTGCTCTGACTGATGTTTCTGTTTGTTTTAGGGCCCTCTGGGCAAACCTGGTCTCCCTGGCATGCCTGGTGCTGACGGGCCTCCGGTGAGTCTCCCCTCCCTGCTGAGGCTTCTCCTGCCCCGGGAGCCCAGGGGGATCTGAGCCCCCGCAGCTCAAAAACAGGGAACAGGAACGGTAAAAGTGAGAAAAGCCGCAGGTTGGGATCACAGTGGTTTAATATGGAAATAAAGGGAGTTTAGAATGGAAGTAAAGAGAGTTTGATATGGAGGAAAAGACAGATTAATATGGCAGAAAAGGCAGTTTAATGTGGAGAAAAAAGGTTTAATATGGGAGAAAAGACAGTTTAATATGGAAGAAAAAAGGTTTAATATGGTAAAAACCATCATCCTGCAAGGTCAGCTCGCCCTCTTTGGCAGTGGGATCAGCTTGGGAAGCCCCATCAAAGCTTTGCTCACCCTGAGTAGTTCTCACCACCTCCTCAGGCCTCTCTTTCCCCTCCTCTTGCTCCTCCTCTGAGTTGTGGGTGCAGCTCCCGAGGCAGGGATGGATCCTGGGTGTGTTTATTCCCATCCCAGCCCTGCCCGGGGCACTCCTGCCCTCCTGGGAGCTGCTGCACAGGAGTGATCAGGGCAGGTGGGAATTAAGTCTCAATGGTCCATCCTCAGCAGCTTCTTCCTCTCTAATCCCTCTTTAAACATTGTTTGCTCCTCACTGTAGAAATCAATCTCAAAAAAAAAAAAAAAATTAAAAATTTTTTAAAAAATCACCATTTTTTTCAACCCAATCTCATTGTTCCCCATCTCAGAGAGATGTTCATTTAAGAATGAAAAGAAAAAAAAAAAAAAAAAACACGACAAAATTGTTTCATTCTGCAAATGCAGAGCATGATCCAAGGGGGAAAAAGAAAATAAAGAAGAAAAATGACATTTCCCACCCTGGGATCACCATTCCTACAGAGAGCACTTGGAACATCCCTACAATTGTGTAGCTGAGTCAACAGAGCAGCTCCAGCAAAGCCCAGGACATCCCTAAATCTGTAGGTTTTGATGTGAAATTCCTGCAGCGGCCTCTGGGGAGGTTCTGCTGGAGAAACTCTTATTATTAAGCAGCCTGGAGGAGGCTGAGGAGGAGCTGCAGAGTGGCTGGGCACGGACAGGGACCTTTCCCAGCCTTTGAGGCTTTGGGTTGCTCATTCTGTGGACAAAAAAAAATGTTCTATTTATAGAAATCTTGTCTTGGAAAAATCCCTGAAATTCCCTGAGAGCTGCTCATCAATTTGTGACCTGGGGAGCAGCCAGGGAGATGGGCATGGTGAAAATGGGCAAATTAAAATTTGAAAATGATTTAGTACAGGGTGGAGCGAACTCTTTTGAAATCCTGCTGGAGGTTCATCCTGCACCTGAAGGCAGGAGTGGTTTTGTGGACCCTTTGTGCCCTGGTGTTCTTGGTGCCAGTAAAATCAGGAGAAATGAGATTTGAATTTTTTCACCTATTTTTGGACTAAATCTTTTGAAATCTTGCCACAGATTCATCCTGGAGCTGAAGGCAGGAGTGGTTTTATGACTCCTTGGTGCTCTGATGCCCTTGGTGCCATTAAAATCACAGGATAAACTGAGATTTGATCTTTTTCCCCTACTTTTGGACCAAAGCTTTTGAAATCTTGCTGCAGGTTCGTCCTGGAGCTGAAGGCAGGAGTGGTTTTATGGCTCCTTGGTGCCCTTGGTGCCATTGAAATTGCTGGACAAACTGAGATTTGAGTTTTCTCCCCTATTTTTGGACCAAAGCTTTTGAAATCCTGCTGCAGGTTCATCCTGCACCTCAAGGCAGGAGTGGTTTTATGGCTCCTTTGTGCCTTTGGTGCCATTAAAATCACAGGACAGACTCAGATTAGAGTTTTCTCCCCCGTTTTGCTGATGGAGGAATGACAGCTGTCATTTTGTTCCTTTATTAATCCAGCCTGGTCAGGGAGTCTGGCTTGTCTGACATTCCCCTCTGAAACCGATCATGGAAAACACTCATCATTTTCTTTGTGACATTGGTTAACACAGAAATTTGTGTTGTTAAAGGAGAGAGTTCAGTGGAGACACCAGTGGGTGCAGAACGGCTTTAGAGCAGCTGGATGTGTTTCCATTGAAGATCCCTGAGTGTGCAGACCCTTCAGGGGTCACTGATGGTGCAGATATGGCCAAACCAAAAGTGATTTCCCATCCCAGCTCCAGTTTGGATCCAGCCATAGGGAAACCAGCCCAAACCACTTCCCTGCATCCCCCATTTCTCCCTGACCCTCCCAGCTCTACCTGAAGTGATTCACACTTGGATTTTGACTGCCTTCCACCCCAGCAGAAAGGTGGTGATGAGAACAGGCTGGAAACTGGGGGATGCTCAATTATTCAGCACCAAATGCCAGGAGGAATGCTGGCCAGCCTCCAGGCAGGCTGTGTCTAGCAGGGATGCAGGTTAGCTGAGCACTTCTCATGGATCTGGAGCTGGACTCCAGGAATTAGGAACTTAATGAGGGGCTCTGACCATCTGACCACAGGCTGAGCATCCTGTGACCTTCACAAGTTCCCTGCCAGCAGGATTTGATCTGTTCCCTCACCTGCAAAATCCCTGTGCTTTGCTTCCTGCTGAACTCACCCAGGTGTTCTGCTGTGTTCAGAGAATGTTCCAGAATGTTCTTCCTGCTGCTCTGCTGGGAGGTGCTGAAGGGGAAAATTAGAAATAAGCAGGTGGAGAAGCACCAAGGATCCAAATGTTGCTCTCTTCCCTTTGGGAAAAGCAAGGTGGCATCAGTAGGATCCAGGAGCTGCCCTCTGCCAAATAAATCACAGCATTAAATGTGCTCTCAACCCCAAAATCCTCATTTCTTCATCTCTTTTATCCACAGGGTCATCCTGGCAAGGAAGGTCCTCCTGGAGAGAAGGGGAGTCAGGTGGGTGTCCACAAAACCTCAGCCCTGCCAGGGGGAAGGTCAGGGCAGCTGGGTGGGGATGGATCTCCACAGGGGTGGCCCAGGGGCCAGGGGAGGTGCTGAGAAGCAAATCCAGCTGAAATCTGAAAAGCTGAGCCCAGATTTGATCTCTGGGTGTCTCTTTGGTGTGAGCTCCTCCCAGCCCTCCTGGCGAGCAGAGCAGCACACAGAGCAGCCAAGCTGACCCTGGGAATGGAGCTTGCTCTTGACAGACACAAATAAATATCCTTCATGGCACAGGGAATGTAGAAAATAGATTTTTTTTTCCCCCCTTCCTCATCCAAGTCCCTCTTTAACAATATATTTGAGATTATTGCCAGAGGCCAAAGCCCTTGAATTATGCACTGGTCCGTCTGTCCAGAAGATTTGCCAGCTGCATTCCTGCTGCAGCCCAGGCCCTCAGCACACACTGCACTTGTCAAAAGTCTCTGCTTGGAGTCCAGCCCAGCTGGGTGCACACCCAGGAGTGCTGGTGCTGCTGGACACGACCCACAGGCAGGTTTGTCCCACTGCTGTCACAGGAGGCTGAGAATTCCAGCCTTTCCTCTGGAGAAAATCAAAAATGCTTTGGGGGTGATCCCTCCTCTCTGTGATAATGATTTGGAAGGAGGGAGGCAGGAGAACGTGTTCCTCTTCCTTGGTTTTCTTCAACCCAAAACATAAATCATGCTGGCTCTATAAATCCCCTTTCCTAAAAAGGTGCTTTTTTTTATCCTGTCCCTCCTCATCCTCCCTTTCCTGTTGGATGGACCTTTGCCATCAGCTCAGCCCACCACACCTGCTGGAGGTGATGCTCCTGCAGCTCCCTGGGCTGTCTGGGGCTATTTTGGGTTATTTTGGACTATTTGGGGCTATTTTGGGGCTATTTTCAGGTGCCTACTGCCATTCCTAGCCCATGTGGGAAGCAGGAAATTTGTTTTCCACACCCTCTCCTCATCACTGCACCTTTGGGTTGGTTTCTGACGTGTTTTTGTTGTTTGTGTTTCATCCCCTCAGGGTCCCCCAGGTCCTCAGGGCCCCATTGGTTATCCAGGACCCCGTGGAGTCAAGGTAAGGAGATGCAGGAGCAGTGTCCACGTCACTGGAGCTCCCCAGCCTGTGCTGGACACTGCTGGGGGACACAGATGTCCACTCAGGGCCACCTCAGTGACCACCAGCATTTATTGCTCCAGCATTTTATCCATGGGGATCACAAATTCCCTGCTCCTCAATAACCCAAATAATCCCTTTGGAGGGATTTTCCTCATCATTCCCCCACTCCCATTCTTCCCCCTTTACAGCCAGAGTCAATCTCAGCCACAATTTAACAAGGTTAATAAACCTGAGCAGCCTCTTCCCAACACAAAGTTGGCTTTTCATGCCCTGATCCCAAACCTTGCCTGAGTGTCTCATCCATGTCTTTTTCCATGGATCGAATTCCAGCTCCTGCCTCATTCCTGCTGCTGATGAGGCACTGGGGGATTATTTTTTTTTCCCCCATTCTCCTCTGGTTTTATACCCATTGGGATGTGTTAATTCAGGTGCATCCTGCATCCCCCAAAATCCCCTGAATCCACAGGGATGTGCACTGGCAAATACAAACACGGATTGAGGAGTGAAGCAGGTGAGGTTAAACCCTCTCAAACCCATCTGCTGTTCCACCTGAAAACTTGGAGTGGGATGTGTTTAACCAGAGCAAAATTCCAGCTCATTTCTTGCAGAGCTGCAGAAGGAGAGGGATCCATTAGGGAATGTTGGATCTCCCATTAAAGTGGGAAAATCTTTCTTTAAATCCCTCTACAGTGGAGCTGGTCCATGTTAGAGGGAGTGAAAGAAATTGTGTCTTGCACCAAACCCCACAGTCCAGCAGAGTTCCATCAGCCTTAGCCTGGAAAAGAAAAAGTGTCTGATTGGGTTTGGAGCCATAAATAACTTTTAGATCTTTCCTCCCTTTACCAGAGCCCTGTTCTGCCGCATAAATCTTGATGGATTTTTTAATTATATTTTTTCCTTGATGTGCTAAAAGGAAGAAAAAAATTAAAATACCCAAGCAAAGTATTATTCCTTAAGAAAAAAAAAAAACAGAACACCCAAAAGTGGTGGTTTTTCTTGTGCTGGTGTGGATACCCAATTTTTTTTATTTCCATTTTTTAATGGAAAATATAGACAGGAAAAAAAATCATAGTGAATTTTATCCCTGGAAACAGAACTTATGGATAGAAACCACCAACCCCACCTACCAAATCAAGACAGCAGAGGTTTGGGACCATAAGATGCTCCCTGATGAGCCAAAAGCCAGAGGGCAGCAGCTGATATTTAATTAATACCAACTCAATCACAGTTTAATTAATAAACTGTGGTTTAGGAGCACCACAGTTTGCAGAGATACAATTAAAACATCAAAGAAAGCAGAAATCACCACGATTATTGGTGATTTTTTAATTTCTTCACTCTAATCTTTTCCCCATGCCCTGGTAACGTCACGGTTTTCTCTCTCCAGGGAGCAGATGGAGTTCGTGGGTTGAAAGGCACCAAGGGGGAAAAGGTGAGCTCAGTTTGGGGTCATGTTCCTGCAATTCCTGAGCATTTTGGGGGGTGGATCCCACAGGATCTTCCCTGGGAAGTTTTCTCCTCCATCAGGCTTCTTTTTTGGGGGGTGGGAAAAAAAGGGGGACTGAGCACCTTTCCTTCATTCCTGCCCCTGCCCAGCAATCCAGCACTTTTAGCTTGGGATCTCCCAAACTTTAAAACTTTCTGGGAATGTCTTCAGTCCCTCTCAGGGATTAACTGTAGGATGAGCTGCATTATTGATTAATCTGCAATTAAACCGCCTTGGCTGAAGGAAATATGGCAGTGTCCTGGAGGCTGCCTGGGAGGCAGGTGTGAACCCTCCTCTGTGAGAATCAAACTGGTTCTACTTCAGAAATAATTGATTCCCAGGGCTGCCACGGCCTTGCTGCTCACGTTGGGCCTGTTTGTGATGCTGACTTGCAGCCAGGGTGGGATGCAGGGCACATTTGGGGGCTCTGTAGGGGTTTTTTGGGGTTTGGGGTGGGTTTCCATGCCAAGGACTTGCAGAAGGCAATGTGTGGACCTCAGCTTGTCCTCCATGAGGCTTGAGAAACTTTAATTCTTTTTTTCTCCCCTCATCTCTACACCTTGGGTGATTTTTCCCTTCTCTGTTTTTAGGGTGAAGATGGTTTCCCGGGCTTCAAAGGTGACATGGGCATCAAAGGAGATCGGGTGAGAGTCTGGGACCCGTGGGACCAATCCAGGCTGTTCCCAGCCCCATCTCACCATCTCCTGCTCCCCTGGGTGACACAGTGACCCTGCTGTCCCCTGTGCTGGAGCTGCCAGTGCCACAGTCCATGTCAACAGCTCGAATTTCCCAATAATTCCCAATTCTCCATCAAACACTTCCCAGGGCTCGCTTTGCACCTCCAGCACAGTTTGGGAAGCAGGAGGGAGCTGAAAGGGCTCCAATCCCTAATGAGGGCTGGTTTTGTGGGGATATTCCCGGTGTGGATGGGATAACACCTGGATTTTGGGGGAATAAAACCAGGGCTGGTATTGTGGAGATATTCCCAGTGTGGATGGGATAACACCTGGATTTGGGGGGAATAAACCCCCGGTGCTTTGGTCACACCCCACAGTTGAATCTCCCCTGAGCCTCCTGCTGAAGCCCAGCTTTCTCCCCTGGAATATCCCTGGCAGCAAACACCGGACCTGCCTGTCTAATTAACACTTCTGTTGTAATTACCAGGGGGAGATTGGCCCCCCTGGCCCTCGGGGTGAGGATGGGCCCGAAGGTCCCAAAGGTCGCTCTGGCCCCAATGGAGATCCGGGTCCTCTTGGCCCTGCTGGAGAGAAGGTGAGCCCGGGATGGGAATTCTCATCCTTGTTTTAGTTTTAGGATTAGTTTTACACTAAACCCCACTGGTTTTGGCTGTCTCAGGGCTGTGGGCAGTTTTTAGGGCAGAGCTGTGGGAGTTTTGTGTGAAGGGAAGCCCAAGGGAGGTGGGTTTAGGGCAGCCACATCCAGGCTTTGGTCTTTTTTGGGGTTATTTGGGTCCAGATAAAAAGATCAGAGGGGAATAAATGGAGAAATTGAAAGTTTAATTTAAATAAATTGAAAGTTTAATTTAAATAAATTGAAATAAAATCCCAATCATTCCTAACTGGTTCCATAACACAGTTACAGTGCTCACTCTGCATCTCCCCACTGGGATTCCCCAAAGTTTAAGTCCCAGGTCCCATTGCTCTGCTCCTCCCTGCACCTGAAATCCCCCATTCCTGCTGGCCCTGAAGCTCTGACTCCCTTTTCTTTGTATTCCAGGGAAAACTTGGCGTGCCAGGATTGCCTGGGTACCCGGGCAGGCAGGGCCCCAAGGTAATGGGCACCACTGGGGAGTTTGGGATGGGATGGGGAGGCTTGGGATGGGATGGGGAAGTTTGAATGGGATGAGGAGGTTTGGATGGGACGAGGAGGTTTGGATGGGATGAGCAGGTTTGGGACGGGAGGGAATAGGATGAAAAGGTTTGGATGGGATGGGGAGGTTTGGGGTGGGATGAGGAAGTTTGGATGGGATGAGGAAGTTCTGGAGGGGATTGGGAAGTTCAGGACGGGATGAAGAGGTTTGGATGCGATGGGGAAATTTGGATGGAGTGAGGAAGTTCTGGAGGGATTGGGAGGTTTGGGATGGGACTGGGAAATTTGGGTGGGATGAGAAGGTTCAGGAAGGGATTGGGAAGTTTGGGATGGGGATGTTTGGATGGGATGAGGAGGTTCAGAAGGGGAGGCAACAGGATGGGGAGATTGGGATGGGATGGGATGGGATGGGATGGGATGGGATGGGATGGGATGGGATGGGGAGGGTGGGATGAGATGGGATGAAGAAGGTGGGATGGGGTGGGATGGGATGGGGAGGTTTGGGATGGGATGCAATGGGATGGGATGGGGAGCCCAGGGACACAGCCCAGCTCAGCCCCCACTTGTGGATGAGGTCCCTCCTTCCCACCCATGCAGGACAAAAACAGGGATGGACAAAAGCAGCTGCCAGCCCTGAGCTGGTGGGATTCAGGGGCTGGTTGTACATGGCCTCGATCCCAGAGTGGTGGGAAGAGCTGCAGCAGGGCTGGGATGTGCAGGGATGGATCCCAGCAGGCTCCCCGACAGCTTTCCTGCTGCTAAAAGGCCTCACAATCCTTCCCCTTGCATTAGGGGTTTTATCTTCCACGACAGCGTTATCTAATTAATTAAGGAGGCTGGCTAATTACTCAGGGTCTCCCTGAGATGACAGGGAAGCTGCCATTTGCATATTTGCAAACATCCTTTGTAGCCTCTCTTCACGCCCACCTCAGTCCGGGCCGTTTCCAAGGCGTTTTTTTAAAATTAAAACTGTGATTTTCACTCCATGGACTGAGGCTCCAACCCAGTTTTCACATGCCCTGGAGGCTTTGGGAACTTCTGTTTTTGTTAACTTTTTTTGTAAGAATCGTACTTTATTATTCATGTTCACTGCTTTAAAAAAAACCCCAAAGAAACAACACAAAACAACTCAGGCTTGTTTCATTCTGAAGACATAATTATCTGCAAGAGATTGTTTCCTGCTCGTGGTGGGGCTGGTTTATTTTCTAATTTGCATTTTAAATCTGGAGTAAGGTTGAGGGGGTGGGGGTTTTTTTCCACATTTTCTTGGACTAATCCATATTTTAAAAACAGCAGCAGCGATTCTCCAGGCACTGACATCAGAAAGGAACAAGGCAGGAGTTAAATTTTCATGTGCACTGCAGTGACTTAGGAGCTGAAATCCCCAATCCTGCCTGGGCTCCCATCACAACCACGGGCTTGGGTCTTTGCAGTGACTGCTAACGAGCCATGGAGACTATTTTGTGGTGTTGTTTTGGGAGAAAATTGAATTTCTGAGGTCACCCCAGGCCTGAGATGGTTTTGCTGCTGTTTGTGATGCTTTGGGAAGGCTGACCTGAAACAGAGACTGGGCAGAGCTGGAGAATAAAGTAAATATTTATTAAAAGGCCTTTAAGGTACACCTTGGGCAGAACAAGAGCCTGAGCAGGGCTGCACCCAAGGTGGACCAAAAATGGGCACAGAAATGACCCAAAATGGTCAAAAAATGGACCCAAAATGGACCCAAAATGGTCAAAAAATGGTTACAAAATGGTCATAAAATGCATGACCAGTGATGAGATGTTATATTTTTATAAGTTTTGTTCCATTTGCACCTTGGGGTTGAATTGTCCAATTCCAGCTCCAGGCTGTGAGGTCCCATCCTTCTTGTCCCTCCCTCCAGCCCACCCTTGTTTGTGCTTTTGGGGCTGAAAGTTGTCCTTGGTGTGCAGCAGGAAAAGGGTTTATTTTGTGTCCCTGCTCTGTGCAGAGCTGAGTGACACTGACTGTGAGCTCAGAACTCACCCCTGGGCACCACAGAACATGAAATACATGGGAGATAAAACTTCAGGCATCATTTCAAGGTCCAGGGGACAGGAGCTGGGAGCTCTGGGGTCACTCCAGGCCGGTGGGTGGTGCTGGGGATGGCCAGAGCTGCCCCTGGAGTGTCCTGAGCCTCTCCCTCTCTGCTCTTCCCCCAAGGGCTCCATCGGCTTCCCAGGATTTCCAGGAGCCAACGGCGAGAAGGGCACACGGGTAAGAGCTGCATTTTCCTCTGATTCCTTTCTCTCCAAGGAGATTTGGGGATCACTCCTTTACTGCGCTGCTGCTCCAGAGGTTTTCCCACTCAGGAATTGCCCCAAAGGCTGATCCCAGGCTGGGGCTGCAGGACAGGAGGACGCTGGTGATGGCACAACCAGCAGTTCCCAATTAAACCCTGGGAATTTTCCCCTCAGGATATTTTAAGAGGCTCCTCTGAACCTGAATCCTTCCCGGCACTGTCAGACTTTGCTCAGGGCACAAAGAGCTCTTTAATTAACAGTAATTATTAGAGATGGCTGAGTCTGTTCAGAAGCAGCCAGAGCCATCTCTCACCTAACTTGAAATTCTGAATGCATGGCTGAGAACACTCTCAGTGCTTTTAATAAGCTGCTCAAAATTCAGAGACACCCTGAAAAATCAGGGGGTTTCATCCCCCAGCCTTGTCTCTGCCTCTCACCCCACCTCCACAGCCTTCTCTCAGAATAGGGATTGTCTAAATATACTGATTTATTTTTTATCTGCTGCAGAACATGCTCGAATTAAAGGATTCAGAGTACAAACAAAGTCATTTTCTGCACCAGCTCCGGTCACAGTGACAAGAAGAGGGAGTGAGGACAGCAAGTGGAATTAGTTTCCTTTTTACTCTCATTTAAATAGAAATGACTTCTAACAGACGGCTTTGAGAGGAGCCCAGCAAATATAAATCACTTTGCACTGCATTAATACCCTGCCACTGCAATTTGGGTTCCATCCACCCCCCGTTTTTTATTATTTCATTTCATTTGGGACCACAAATCCTCATCCTCATCCTTCCCTCTGCTCTGGCTGGGCAGGAGGGGAGAGGACAGGAAATTCAGCCTGGAATTCTGTGGAATTACCCCCCTCCTTCTCAAATATAACCCCCTGGGCTGGATTTTGGGGGGTGTGGAGGAGCAGGGGAGGGATGTGCTGCTTTGAGTCCCTGCACATCCATAAAGGATTTTATTCTGGGATGGAATCAAATCCGTCTGGGATGGGATGGGATGGGAAACCTTCCAGGGAGTGGAGAAGGTACCAGGAGCTGGGCATTTCTGAGGCTGGAACAAACCCTGAGGGGGCTTGGCTTGAATTTTGGCATTATCCAGCCTGAAAGGGACTGGGGAGGGAGCAGATCTGATGGGAAAGGGCCCAGCTTCAGAACCAAACCATGAGAGGGGAAGAAAAGACAAAAAATCAGCACTTTCCTCACTTTTGTGCCAAATGATCTTTGTGAGTTTAATGGAGGCATTGGGGATATTTAGTTACACCCTCGGCATGGCACACATTTCTTCAGTTCAGCAATTCAAAAAGGAGTTTTTAACCTTTCAGACGTTGATTTATTTCCGGGCAATCCCAATTTTTTAATTTTTCTTTTTTAATTTTCGACGGGTGATTCGACCATTTCTGCCATTTTATACCCAAATTCCTCACCCTGCATTCACTTTATTAGTGCAGAGAGAGATTTTCATGGACAAATCTTCCCATTAGCAACAGGGGCTCAGCTTGGAAATTTCAGAGTAGCAGAAATAGTGATTTTTCAGGAACAGCTTTTTTATCCATCTATATATATTTTTTTTTTTTTTTTTTCTCACAAGTATCCCATTTGAAATAAGAGAAAAGCAATTATATACAGAATTATAGGCTGAGCTGGGGTCACTCTGCTCCAGTCTTCATCTTAATTTAAGCCTCCTTGAGTCAGGCTGGATAAATCCCCCTCTGCTTTTCTTAGGCCACTCAATTTGCTGGGTTTATCAGTGTGTTCACATGGAGTCAAGACAGAAAAAAAATATCCAGGATTTTTCTCCTCCAGCTCATTGTGGAATAAGTCAATTTGCAGCTGCAACGAGCCCCAAATAATTTGTTTGTTTTCTCTTTATCACAATATCCCCACTTTGCTCTTCAATTCCTTGATTTATGTGGCCCAAATCAGGCAAATCCCACATTTCTGTCCCAAAATGGAACTCAGCTTTTCAGCTTGTTGCTTCAGCAGCACAAAGAGTCTTCCCAAGCCCTTAAATAATTAAAAAAGAAAAAAAAAAGGTGAAAAGCAAAGGTGGAAGGGCAGGACCTGCACAGGCAGCTGAATTTTAGTGCTGAGGTGCTGAACATCCCCAAACACCAAAGTTCAGCTCGTGGCTGTTCAGTTCTGCAGAAAAAGGGCTGGAAAGGTAAAAATGGAGAGGGAGAAAAGGGCTGAGGGTGATTAGAGGATGAGTCTGGGAGAATTGGGATTGCTGGAGGAGAGAAGCTTTGGGGTGAGCTGACTGTGGCCTTCCAGAGCCCGAAGGGAACCTGCAGGAAAAATGGAATAAAACCATTTAAAGGAGCCTGGAGTGACTTTGGATGGGGCTTGGGATGGCAGAAGGTGTTTGGAATATTTGGAATGAGCTGAGCTTTAAGGTCTCTTCCAAGCCAAAGCAGGCTCTGATTCTCTGTTTGGTGCTGTTGGAGAATTGTGACCCATTAAATCCCCCAGGGGCTGCTCATCCCCGAGCCCATCCCCAGCTCCAGGTGGGCTCGGGATCTTCTCAAGACCTGCTCATGGAATCAAAACATGAATAATTAACCTTATTTTAGAGCTATTTTCTGCCATTAGCAGGGGGAAATACATTTCCCTGCCTGCCCAATCTGACAGAGCCTGGGGGGTGTGGAGCTCCCCAAATCCAACTATTTCTTGGTGTGCCTTGAAAATAATCCCAATTTAGCTGTCTCCACATCAAAAATCCTTGTTTGCAAAAAAACAGGCCTGTGTAAATTTACAGGGAATATAAATATATATTCTTTGCCATAGAAATATAAACCCTTTGCAACTTTGTACACGGGGCTGAATGCATGATTAACAACAGCATTGAGCAGGGGGAAATTCAGCTTAAAAATAGAAATGTGGGAGAAGGAGAGGAGTGTGGGGGGCTACCTGAGGGGAGGCAGCACCCCCTCCTCCCCACCTGCTCCTAATTTATCCTCCCAGAGCTCAAAGGAAAACCAGCTGGAGTTACTTTAAAGCGAATTTTGTCATTAATTAAGAAAAAAAAAAAAAAAAAAAAAAAAAAAAAAAAAAAAAAAACGCCAGCAGGGTTTAATAAATGAAGCTGCAGAACAAGGAAGATTCAGCGGGACTAATTTTAGCAGCTGGAAGAAAGTTGATGGTGAAGTTTTCCAGCTCCTGTTTTATGTTCTGCTGGTTAATGAGTGTCAGAGCCGAGCAGGCAGCGCAGGGAGGTGATGGATTTGGGGCACAGAATGGCAAAGGGATATTTTAAGCACCCATGGGAATCAAGGTTTCCTTTCCTTTCTCAGGGGATTGGTGCCATTAACAGGGTGCAGGTCCAAAGGGGGAAAATCAAACCTCTCCATGGTGTTTTTGGCCATTGACACCAGCCCAAACTGGGCTTTTAGGCCATCCCTCTGCTTTTAGGCACAGCTTAATGTGTAATTTTGTGATTTTTAAAGTAACATTGTTAAAAATAATTTTCTGCCAATTTTAATTTCTATTAAGTCTGACTGTTGCTAAATTTAAACGAAGCCAAATTTAAGTCTCCTTCACCTTAATCCATTTGATGTTCCATTCCAATTTTGTTAGCATCACTCTTTATTCAGTATTAGTAATGTTAAATTCGTGAGCACCCTGCCCCACGTCAGGAGCAGGGATCAGTGGGGAAATGGGATTATAGATGTTGGGGTGGCGGAGCTGAAGAGTTTTGGGCTGGGTTTTTTGGGTACTGAGTGGTCTGAGGGGGTGGCCTCATCTTTGAAAGCATTTTGGGGTTTTAGAGGACTTTGGATGCTGCTGCTGGAGAGATCCATTCTCTCAGACGTTCCCTGGGCATTGGGATCACTGTCCAGACCTGCCCAGGTGCCGTAAATTCAAATAAATACAAGAATCAGGAGATGGAAGTGAACCTGCTGCTGACTTTCTGTGGCAGAGATGAGGAGCAGAGAGGCTGTGAGGCAGTTTGTGTGTGTGCCAGGCTCTGCTGTGGCTTCATTTGGTGTGCTGTGTCGCCCTTGATTTTCTTGCTTTCAAGTGTTTGAACCTTTGCAGCACCATTCTCACGGTGCTTGATGTAAACAATGTGTATTCTTAGGATTTATCTGTATGTTTTGCATAGTTGTTCTCTGAGAGAGAATCTGACTGATTCTGGTCACAGTGACCAATGGAGTCAGGAGGTTGTGACCTCCTTGGGCTAATCCTGGCCTTCTTTAAAAAGTGTAGATAAGTGATGGAGTCAGATAATAAAGAGCCTTCCGTGTTTGACCCTGCTGCTGCCTGCTGTCCTCTGCGAGGGTCCACATCCACATCACAACGTGTTGCCCCTCAAAGTAAAGGGGTAACAGTGGTGCAGGTTCCTAATCCCTTCTCCTTTCCCCTTCCAGGGCACTCCTGGCAAACCAGGTCCGAGGGGGCAGCGCGGTCCCACGGTAAGGAGCCACTTCTTCATCCTTGCGCCTTTCTAGACCCCAAATCCTGGCCAAAAGGGAGACTTTGATGTGTTTTGTGTCCTCACCTGGGGGGGATCTGGCCTTCAGCACCTGCAGCTGGGCCAGGGGGACACAGATTTGGGGCTGGGTCTCACCACTGAACGTGGTTTAAATCTTTCTGGTGACTCTCCTGTCACTCTTTGCTGGGATAATCTGTTGGCCCCACATAGCTCAGGTGCTTGGGGCAGCAGAAAGGCCTCAAATGTCGCCTTTTTGTGTCTTTTCCAGGGTCCACGTGGGGAAAGAGGCCCCAGGGGAAGCACTGGAAAACCTGGCCCGAAGGTAAGGCTGGGGGGTGCCTTTGGGGTCATGTCCAGTGTTGGTGTAGAGAGCATCTGGTTTATCACCCTCCACCTCCCTCCTTTCCTTTCCCATTGGATTGGGAAAGCTGAGCCCTGCTGAGGTTCATCCCCAGCTCCAGGGCTCATAACCCAACTGCAAAACATGCCCAGGTTCTGGAAATGGGAATGTTGTAACTGTAAATGTTCTGTGAATGTGTTGGCCCAGGAGGCTGCAGGACTTTCCATCACAACCCCAACATCAGCACAGCCCCTAAACCTCCCCTGAGCCCTCGATTTTGGGATTTAAATCGAGTTTAAACCCTCTTTGAGCCCTCAGACTGTGCTGTGGGTGAGGGATGTGGTGCTGTTGGTCTCCAGTGCCATTTTTGCCTTCCCACTGCTGAGCCAGGATTGGCCATGGGACAAAATTTGGGATTTTTCTCCCAGCCAGCCCAGGGGCACTGACTGATTACCTGAGCCTCGATCACCAGGCTTGAGGGAAGGGAAGCTTTCATTGTGAGACATTGTCACCAGCATGCTGCCAGATCTAAAAACAAATCTCTGCTTGTGTTGGCACCAATTTGGGACAAATCCCTCCTCCTCAGGGTGGCATTTATCTCTCCGAGGGAGGCCACGGAGTGATGGAAATATCCCAATCTCCCCTGGATTTCTGTGAAGGGATGTGGGGGGAACAAGCAGCTGCTCATTTGTCACTGGCTGCTGCTCCTGCCACAGAATTATTATTATTAGAGAGGCCTGGGGGAGTTGCTGGGGTGTGGTGTCACCGTGGGCTCGCTGCCATCTGAAGCCTTTGCACACAGAAGATGTGATGCTGATTTGGGGGATTTTTTTTTTTTTTAATGTTCTCATGTTTTTCTTTTTCCTAAAAGGGCAACTCTGGTGGTGATGGCCCCCCTGGTCCTCCTGGAGAAAGGGTAAGATGAGCTGAGGGTGAGGCAGGGCTCAGCCCAGAGGAGGTGGGGTGGCAGGGCTGAGGGGTTTTGGCAAGGAGGACCCTCCTGGGTGCCCTGTTGGCAGAGAGGAGCCAGGATGCAGCTCAGCAAAAGGAAAATCCTGGTTAGAACTCCAAGGTGAAACGTGCTGGTGTGGAGAGAGGTCCCCCAGGCCATTCCCAGCCCCAAGGTCCTGTCTGAGCCCTCCAGGACAGGCTCAGGTGGGACTTTGGGTGTCCTGTGGAAGCACCACTCGTGGGAGAAGGGACAAGTCACCCCTGGGGGGCTGCAGGCAGCCAGAATTTCAGGCACTTTCTGGAGAGTGTGGTTCTCTAGGACCTCCTGCTGCTTTCTCCAGACCACAGTCAGGTGGGAAATCCTGAAACAATGGGACTTCCATTATTTTAGCCTCAATTTCTGCTTTTTTTTCCCCCACTAGATTTTGTTCTGTCTGTAATTTTTTCTCCACAATCACCCAGCATTTGGCTTTCCAGGTCTTTGTGCTTACCTGCTGCTCACAGAGAGGTTTAATATTTCACACCAAGCCTTCCAGGTTCCTTAACCAAGTTCTCTGCCTTGTCTTTCACCCCAGGGACCACCAGGGCCACAAGGACCAACTGGATTTCCTGGACCAAAAGGCCCCCCTGTAAGTAACTCAATTCCTGGGACATCCAGAGGAATAATCCAGTCCTTCCCACCAGCCTGAGCTGCTTCCCTGACAAGTGGTGACGTTCCCAACAAAAGGCATCACTGACACAGGCTGATAACAACCCCGGTGGTTTCAGATTTTAAATAGCCAAGTAAATTGCAGCTGATTATAAATGTTCATTTCCTACTGACTCAGGATCTCTGGGATCTTTCGTGGTTGTTCTGGGCTTTATTTTCCCTCTGTGGATGAGGAGGACAGCACAGCACTGCTGTCTCTGCAGTTGTTGTGCACTGAGGGGGGGTGTCAGAAATGAGATTTCCTCAGTGTGGGGAGCAGCTCCTGTAAGATAAATCCTTTGGGAGATGTGTGGGAAAGCTTTTAGGGTTCTGTACCTCCATTTCCTTGGGAAATTGCTGGGAACTGGGGCCAGCAGGGCTGATTCAATCTCTGTCACAGTTTTATTATTGAGCTCTTGGTGATGTTGCTTCTCCCCTGCTTTCCTGCCACAGGGTCCTCCTGGGAAGGATGGATTGCCTGGGCACCCTGGACAGAGAGGAGAAACTGTAAGTAGCCAAAAAATCTCGGACTACTCATCACTCCAGAGCCTCATTTTGGTTTCTCTAAACCCTCCTGTGCTGCTGGGGAGATGAAGATGCCATCCAGCCATCCATGTTGGGATTGTTTGGGTTCCCTGAGGGGCTGTGGGAAGGAGAAAGGAGCCCATTTTCCCCTCCCTGCCTTCCCCAGCAAATGAGCATTAAAAAGGGTTTGCACATCGTGCATTTTTTCCCCTCAACTTATCACACAATTTAATTAACTTGCCTGGCATTTGCTAAGCAAGGCAGTGCAAACACTGCTCAGCACCAGATATTTATTTACACGCCCTAAGACTGATTTTAAAACAAGGGGGGTGAGGTGGTTTTGAGCCAAGTCCTCAGCTCGGGATTAACTTAAAGGTGAAGAGTTTTCACCTGCCAGAGCCTGACTGACACTGAGCCTTCCTTGAGTTTTCCATGACATCCAAGGACACCTCCAGCCAAGGTGGAGGGAGCAATGAGAACTCTGACAGCATCTGCTGTCATCAGCTGCTGAGACTGGAATCAAAAGCATCAACCTCCAAGGCTGCAGCAATGAATGGAGAATGTTCTTTTAATTATTAGGGGCTCTGAAAACTCCCCCAAATAGCTTCCCTTAATTTGCCTCTCCCAGGAAACAGAATGTCTGTCAACCTGTGCCATCAGCCTTGCACAGATCACTTTCCCCTGCACACCCAGGCAGCACAAGTCCCTTTTTTTTGGTCCCCTTTTCCCCTCACAGTGCCAAAAAGCAAGGAGAGAAGAATAAAAATGAATTCAATGCTCTTTCTACATCAGTAGCCTGGTCAGTGCAGTGTGTCTTCGTGCAAGATGGAAATCTCTGTGTCAAATGCTTCCCCTGATTTAAGTTCCCATTCAGCAGCAAACAGACACACTGAGATATTTGGCCATATTAGATTTGCAGAGATTGGCTCTAAAAAAAACCCATGACAGATTCTAAAACCTCTGTGCCCGAGGCTCAAAGAGTACAAAAGGAAACCCCTTTCTTCAGGTTAATAAGGAAAGTCCTGCACAGAAATGGTCTAAATATTTGTCCGTGATAAGAGTTTAAATTGTACCTTCATTTCCCAAGGATGTTTTGCCATTTCTCCATCAGTGACAGGATATTTTCTGATCTGCAGGCAGCCAGAATAGCATGGAGGAGTTATTTAAGCATGACAGGCTGGTGTTGGCATGGGATTTATCTGATCCTCTTTTTTGTGGCAGCGGGAAAATAACCCGTGTGTGCCCTAAATGCCATTCCTCAAGCTTGTCAGCAGGCTGGAGTAACAACCATAATTAATGTGCTTTTTAAGGAGTAGCCTGGGAGAGCCAAACAATTGCAGTGGTGAGAGTTCCTCGTTGTCACTCTTCAAAATGCCATTGGAAGGAGCTGTCATGGAGACTTCCCCACTCGTCAGCCTTTGGAGATAAACACGGCTGTGGCTCCTTTCAGCAAGTGTTGATGGAGGAGATAAAGCTTCACTCAGTCCCCACGGGCTGTGGTGCTGCCTCTGAGCTTCTGGGAGCTGAGATGAGACAAGAACTGAGCCTAAACCAGCACCAGAACGGGCAGCAGGATAAGGGAAATAGCTTTTAAGGATTGCTCAGCATGAAGAAATTCACGCTGATTTTTTAAGAGCCATTTAACAGCCATTAATGGCATTTTTAATTGCCTTTTCCTCTATGGTTTTACGAGCGTAAGGGATTTTTATATTTGTGTATATATATATGGCCAAACCACAACAGCTCCATCCAAACAGCAGGGCTGAGCTTTGAGAATCCTCTCTTTCACCTTTTATAAATGCACAAAGATGTTTTTCCCACTTTCTGTTTAATTTCTTAATTCCTTTTCCTTTCGATGCCCACCCTGGCCGGGGGTTTCACCGAGGGAGGAGCAGCTGGTGGCAGTGTGACCCTCCCAGGAGGAGTCCTTGGCAGAAGTGTCACCTCTTGGTCTTTTCCCTTTCTCTAACAGGGTTTCCAAGGCAAGACTGGCCCTCCAGGCCCCCCAGGTGTCGTGGGCCCTCAGGTAAGAGGCAAATGCTCCCCCCTGCAACTGGTCTTGGAGCTGCCTGTGCAGCACGGACTCCTTTCCCAGGGAAGGCAAAGCCTTGTCGGGTGGCTTTGAAATTCCTGAGGCAGATGTGAAATCCCCCCTTGGCCCCAGGTCACCTTGCTGAGGGGTTGGGATGGGGTTTACAAAGGTAAAGGAGGCGGTTCCTGTGAACTCAGCACAACCACCCTGGTGTAAAACCAGTGTGGGGTGAGAAACCAGCTAAAAAAAACCCCAAACCAGCTAAAAACCAAAGCCCAGCTGGAAAACACAGCCCAGCTCATAGACCATGAGCAGCCAGAGTTAAAGGGGATCTCCAGGGGCTGTGCAGCTGCTGGTGGTCAAGGCAGAGCAAACGTGATGCTGGAGTGCTCCTGCATGTCACTGTGAGGAAAATCATCCCTTTCATCCGAGCTGCTGCCAGGTTCTGCTTTCCTTGCAGTCACCATGAGCTGTTCATGATGCATGAGCAGGTTCATATTTTTCTTGCAGTCCCCACAAGCTGTTCATGGATACATAAGCAGGTTCTGCTTTCCTTGCAGTCCCCATGAGCTGTTCGTGGTGACTTTTCCTGCAGTCCCCATGAGCTGTTCATGCATGAGCAGGTTCATGCTTTTCTTGCAGTCCCCATGAACAGGTTCTGTTTTTCTTGCAGTCCCCATGAGCTGTTCATGCATGAGAAGGTTCATGCATTTCTTGCAGTCCCCATGAGCTGTTCATGCATACATGAGCAGGTTCTGCTTTCCTGCAGTCCCCATGAGCTGTCCATGCCTTTCCTGCAGTCCCCATGAGCTGTCCATGCCTTTCCTGCAGTCCCCATGAGCTGTTCATGCATACATGAGCAGGTTCTGCTTTCCTGCAGTCCCCATGAGCTGTCCAGGCATGAGCAGGTTCATGTTTTTCTTGCAGTCCCCATGAGCTGTTCATGCCTTTCCTGCAGTGCCCATGAGCTGTCCATGCATACATGAGCAGGTTCATGCCTTTCCTGCAGTCACCAAAGTGGGAACAAGCTCGAGCACAGCTCTCAGTGAGCCTACACTGAGCAGGACCAGCTTTGGGTCCAGCCTCCTTCCCTGAGCTGCTGGGGAGCAGCTCTTTAATTAGAAAGTAATTAATTCGTCCTCTTTAATGACAGCATAAAGTCCCCGATTTGTAAATTCCCTGATTAGGGGCGATTCCCTGACGGGCTGTGTGTGTCTCCTCTAGTGCAAATTAGGCTCGGTGGCAATTTCGGTGGGGCTCTGCTGGGGGTAGTTGCTGTGATCTGTGGCTGCTGAGCGAGCTCTGAGTGCTCTGAGTGCCCTCCCTGCAGCAGGACATGAGTTACAGCCCTGTCCCCAAAGCCACCGAGGGACAGGGACACGGTGGTTTTGTGCAAGTGGATTTTGTCTTCCTAAGAAAAGGGGTCTCTGGGGAGCCCAGTGTGACACTTGTCACCCTGAGTGCCCTCGGAGGGCGCAGAGCCCGCTAATTGCCGGGGAGTACGAGCCTCATACATTATTTATGTCCCATCCGAGGGAATCAGCAGGCTTGGAGAGTGCTTGGGAAGTTTTCAATTAGAAAGGAAGAGCTGAGAGTCACAGTTGTGGTGTTATCACCGTTTGGGTGACGTTCGCTCTGGCTCCAGAGGTTCCCAGCCTGCCCAGGGTGATGTTGGCCACTTCCAGAACGAGGTGCCCGGAGGTGACAGAGGGGGAACCTCTCCAGGGATTGCTGGTGGCACTGAAAGGCCCCTCTTTATCCCATTGCAGCCCAAAGGACTGTTGGGTTTTAATCTTCTTTTTGCCGGGGTCAGGATTAAATGCTCGAGATGGTATTTCTTGCTCAGACTCAGATGTTTATTAATTCTTATCTATGGTACAGTCTCACGAGCTGTGAGTTCTACAGCACTTCAAGCTAACAAAGTAAAAAAGGCCCATATCTTTCCCTCTGCAAGGCCTTTTAAGGATAAACTGTCTAATTAAGAAATTACACCTAAATTATTTTTACTTTTAACCCAATAACCAACCACCCATGGCCTGCAATGTGGATTTTTCTACCCAATTACAAAACACCACCCATAGCCATGAGGAAGAAGGTGAAAAAGAAGGACTCAGCCAATGCCCTAAATCCTCCATCTTGTTTTATATCTATATTACTGTATTCTAAACCCTTAAACTCTAAGTTTTCCCCCCTGTGACATCACACACTTCTATCCAAACTCCACACCCACAATCCCAGTGCTGTCACTCAATTTTGGGAGCCTTTTCCATGGCCTCAGGTCAAATGCAGTTTTTTCTTGGCGGCTGTCAAAAAGTTCAAGGAAGTCCAGAATTCTCAGTGCCCAGGGTTCCATCAAGGACTAACTGACACCTTGCACCTTTTCCTCCCTCAGTTGTCCTGCCATTACTCACCCAGTTTTCTCTGACTGTTTTTTTTTAATCCAGGGCCCAACTGGTGAGACTGGCCCCATGGGCGAGCGGGGCCATCCAGGCCCTCCAGGGCCGCCAGGGGAACAAGGGCTCCCTGGCCTCACTGGAAAAGAAGGCACCAAGGTAGGGACAGGAATTTATTATCCCTGTGACGTGTGTTTATTATCCCTGTGACGTGCGTTTATTATCCCTGTGACGTGTTTTTATTATCCCTGTGACGTGTTTTTATTATCCCTGTGACGTGTGTTTATTATCCCTGTGACGTGTGTTTATCTCCTTGTGACGTGTGTTTACATCCCTGTGACGTGTGTTTATTATCCCTGTGACGTGTGTTTACATCCCTGTGACGTGTGTTTACATCCCTGTGACGTGTGTTTACATCCCTGTGACGTGTGTTTTATCTCCCTGTGACGTGTGTTTATCTCCCTGTGACGTGTGTTTTATCTCCCTGTGACGTGTGTTTATTATCCCTGTGACGTGTGTTTATCTCCCTGTGACGTGTGTTTATCTCCCTGTGACGTGTGTTTATATCCCTGTGACGTGTGTTTATTATCCCTGTGACGTGTGTTTATCTCCCTGTGACGTGTGTTTTATCTCCCTGTGACGTGTGTTTATTATCCCTGTGACGTGTGTTTATCTCCCTGTGACGTGTGTTTATCTCCCTGTGACGTGTGTTTATATCCCTGTGACGTGTGTTTATCTCCCTGTGACGTGTGTTTATCCCCGTGACGTGTGTTTATCTCCCCGTGACGTGTGTTTATCTCCCCGTGACGTGTGTTTATTATCCCTGTGACGTGTGTTTATTATCCCTGTGACGTGTGTTTATATCCCTATGACGTGTGTTTATATCCCTGTGACGTGTGTTTATTACCCCTGTGATGTGTGTTTATCCCTGTGACGTGTGTTTATCCCTGTGACGTGTGTTTATCTCCCTGTGACGTGTGTTTATCTCCCTGTGACGTGTGTTTATCTCCCTGTGACGTGTGTTTACATCCCTGTGACGTGTGTTTATATCCCTGTGACGTGTGTTTATTATCCCTATGACGTGTGTTTATCTCCCTGTGACGTGTGTTTATATCCCTGTGACGTGTGTTTATTATCCCTGTGACGTGTGTTTACATCCCTGTGACGTGTGTTTATCTCCTTGTGACGTGTGTTTATATCCCCATGACGTGTGTTTATATCCCTGTGACGTGTGTTTATCTCCCTGTGACGTGTGTTTATTATCCCTGTGACGTGTGTTTATTATCCCCGTGACGTGTGTTTATTATCCCTGTGACGTGTGTTTATTATCCCCGTGACGTGTGTTTATTATCCCCGTGACGTGTGTTTATTATCCCCGTGACGTGTGTTTATTATTCCCGTGACGTGTGTTTATATCCCCGTGACGTGTGTTTATATCCCTGTGACGTGTGTTTATTATCCCTGTGACGTGTGTTTATTATCCCCGTGACGTGTGTTTATCTCCCTGTGACGTGTGTTTATCTCCCTGTGACGTGTGTTTATTACCCCTGTGACGTGTGTTTATTATCCCCGTGACGTGTGTTTATATCCCTGTGACGTGTGTTTATTATCCCTGTGACGTGTGTTTATTATCCCCGTGACGTGTGTTTATATCCCTGTGACGTGTGTTTATTATCCCTGTGACGTGTGTTTATTATCCCTGTGACGTGTGTTTATCTCCCTGTGACGTGTGTTTATCTCCCTGTGACGTGTGTTTATCTCCCTGTGACGTGTGTTTATCTCCCTGTGACGTGTGTTTATTATCCCTGTGACGTGTGTTTATTATCCCCGTGACGTGTGTTTATTATCCCTGTGACGTGTGTTTATTATCCCTGTGACGTGTGTTTATCCCTGTGACGTGTGTTTATATCCCTATGACATGTTTTTATTATCCTGTGACGTGTGTTTATCCCTGTCCTGGCAGGGGGATCCTGGTCCCGCTGGCCTCCCAGGGAAGGATGGTCCCCCTGGATTGAGAGGATTCCCTGGAGAACGAGGTCTCCCCGGCCCCATTGTGAGTAGAGGCTCCTCCAGCTGGAGAATCCCCAATGCTCCATTGTCCAGCTCCCCAAATAACTCTGGTTTCCTTCCTGCAGGGCTCCCCAGGGCTGAAAGGCAACGAAGGTCCCCCAGGCCCCCCAGGCCCAGCCGTGAGTATCCCTGTCCTGCAGGCACCACCATTCCCCATGGCAGAGGGTTAGTCACTGCTCCAGGCTTTATCCCCATGTTCCTGATGACTCCCTGGATGTTCCTTCGCAAGCACTTCCCTGTAACAGCTCAGTCACTTTGTGGGGGTCAGCTGTGGACATACGTGACAGGCTGAGGGAACTGCAGGGCTTCAGGACATCCAGGATTTTGC